>NW_027137917.1:0-721634 GCF_003813185.1 Lentinus tigrinus ALCF2SS1-7
CTTTACGTCATTGCAGGAGGCTTTCGGGCATGTGACTCCGGCTGGTACCGGCGAAGTCGCTCTTTCCCATGGCCAGCTCTGTCGTGCTCCTGCTAACTACCACCGAAACTGGCTGCCCCTTACATGCTGCAATAGGCCACACCTTCCTTGCGTAGGAGCATGGAACCGGTCGGATGGTAAAACCCCAGGGCCTAGTGGCGATGATGGCATCTGAGCAGCGACTGCTCATGCCCCGAGCCGGCTTATGAGGTTTGCGACGACACCTCACGCCCTGATATGCAAGATAGTGAGGACGACTTCAAAATGCGATCTGGAGAAAAGGCCGTGATGGCTGGCAGGATGAGGACGACGAGGAGGGGGAAGAGGTTATGTGGGACACAAAAGGTATGTGTAATCCTTGCTGATCTTCAGATGCATGACTCCCAGGCTCTCTAGGATGTCGCCGTTGGTGATAGGCCAGATGTACGTGGAGACGAGGAAGATGACGAAGACGATACCGGAGGTACGTTAGTCGTGGATAACTGCGCTGTCTAATCTGACGTCCTTGTGAGACATGTGTATCGGCGATGGATCCACTAAGGTGAGCTTGGGCCGAGGTGGTTGGACATCGCAAAAGACCAAGATGGGCGGAGAGACGTCAACAGCCATATCAAGGAGCAGAGGAGGTTTGGCCAGGTGCGTTGCCGTGGGCTTGGAATATTCCGTGTGCTGAGGCTGGTTGGAGGAGATGGTTGCCCTGTGACGAAGAGGGGCGCACTGTGGCCGACACCACGCGTGATTAGGTTGACGATTCAGTCGTGTGCCAGGAGGTGCACTATTCACGTGCTGTGAACGAGAACGAGATGCTGTGGGAGCATCTTGTGAAGCACCTTTTGGTGGCAGAAGAGCTCGAGGACCCCGGCGAGACGAAAGAGCGCGACTAGGCGGCGGATGACGACCGCAGATGTCGCGCGACGCAGATGTTGGCCTCCTCAGTCGGCGGGTGAACGGTGACTGACAACTTGGAGGGTGTGAGGACGGCCTGCACGGGGGAAGAGGGCGCGAAGAGCCCTAGCGCACAGTCCACGCTGGCTCCGAGCTTGCGGTACGATGGCCATGGACAGCGCGTGATCGCGCGGAGGGTGTGGCAGGCGGTGGCCGAAACTGGACGTTCGCCGACGGTGGAGTGGGAGACGAAGCAATCGCGGCCGCAGGGAGTAGCGAGAAGGGCAGGGCAGTAGCCTGCGTTGTGGTGAGTGATTTAGTCGCTGCATCGGCTCGCAGGAACTAACCGGTTATTGGCCTGTGTTGGGTCGTCAGACTCTCGCGGGTGGGAGCCAAAGACAGCGACGCCGCGGGATCGACGGTGGCCGTCGACGCTGCCGAAGAAAACCAGTTGGACGAACTAGTCAACCGGACGTACTATATTGCTCGCCGTGAATAATAACCGCACCTGACGAGGACGTCGACTCACCGCTTTTGAACGTGGACGCAGTGGGGTCCTTACTGGGAAAGAACGGCAAGCAACGATATCGATGAGCAAGCGTTGCACGAGCGGGATGGGCGGTGACATACTGACCGTGGCTTGGTATTGCAGGGGTGCGTGTGTGTAACGCTTGCCATGGGCGCGCACAACTCCGGATCGTCGGGCGGCATTGGGCACCGGGCGAGGAGATCTACACGAGCGCCGACGTGAGCAAACGAACACCGGAAACGCATAGAGCCGGAGGCTAGCCGGGCGGGGGGGCACGCAAACACGTCCGAGGTACTACGCGCACGGTGGAGGAAGTTCGGTGCGAGTCCGACGCCATTGCGGGGACCTGCAAATGCGACCGTTGCGAATTACTAAAGGCGAGCCAAGGACGGGCGGCGTGACTACCGGGGAGATAACTCCAGATGGGAGGCGGTCAAATGCGGTGAGCACATGTTTGTGTGTGGGTTGCGCAAAGGGGTCGCGTTCCATGTTGTTCAACAGCATGGGACGCCGCCACTGGTATCTACGTCTGCGAGCACCTGTGTCCTCCAAGCCCCTGGGTGCCGGACGCCCAGACAGATAACTCGCCGACGAGGATGTTTAGATGGCGGGGCATCTGTCTGGGGGTGCCAAACATGCGGACGTGCCTCCGAGGACGTTGTGTGTAATGTAAGCGGGGTGCTTGTTGAGGATGCAGGAGAAGTCGGCAGTGCAGTCCATGGACAGGACATCTACGTACGCATTTGGAGGCATACTATCGTACATACAATACGCGATTCATTCGTATTCACAGACTGACGAATGATCGCGACAGATGCGGATTTGGAGGGCGACGTTAGGCAGGAAGAAACGCGACTGGCGCAAGGACCTACCTGACCACGGCCATGCTGCGGTAGGAGCCACAGATACTACCGACCAGACAAACGAGGACGAGGACAACGGCGACAGCGAGCTGGGACGCTGCTCTGGCGATTCATCCAGAAGTGGACGGTGTTTTGGTGGTCTGGGCAGCTCTGAGCTCCAGGTGCCCGCTCCTCACCCTCTTCTTCTCCCTTTTGCGGATGCCATACCCATCGGGGATGAGATCCTTCGCCTCCAGCTTTGCCCATAGCTGGTCTAGCTCCCGTTGCGCCTGGGTCGGCTGTGGGGAGGTGGTATTGGTGCTGCCGTTTGGGGCATTCATGGGGCTGAAGGGGGATGAACGTAGCCGGTGGTATGTATTAGGTACCGCGTGAAGCACTTCTAACTACACATGAGTGTCACTACGACGTACCTGGAGAGGAGTGAAATGAGAGTGAGCAAAAGTTGCTTGAGGACAGTTGAGGCAACAAGGTACGCGTAGGCAGGCCCAAAAAAGAGGAAAAATGGGATGCGCATGCAGGATTCGAACGCGCGACGTCGCACCGCGCACAGGTACCACTGGCGCTCAAGACCGCTGCGCCAAATGCGCATTATTACGTCGTACTTTTGGGGTATAACACTAGCCCAACGTTCCCAGCGGTATGAACGACATCATCACGCTGGCAACGATGGCTGGTGTCTCCCAACCCTCGCAGTGGTCCAACGCAAACTCTCCCAACCCTCGCAGGGAATATTTCGGAAGAGGTTCATCTCGCACACGGCCAAAATGCAACCCTGCGCCAAAGCACGGCGACGACCGGAACATTATATTGCTCGGATCCGGAGTGCTCTAACCACCATGGCTGCCTCATCACGAACATCACAGTCTCGCTCCTCGGTATCGCTATCCTCTTCATCTTGCTCTACCCTGTGGAGCATGCTATTGCTCAGCACATCGGGAACATTTCCGTCCTCAATGTCGACCAGACCCTGATTACAAACGCTACGAACATTTCGTACGTGTCTCCTTACTATGGTCTATGTGCTGTCCTGACGCTCCGGGCACATTCGACGTGCAGATGGACGGCTCGGTCTCGCACGGCGGAATCTTCTCCGCTACGATCAAGTTCAACGAGCCGCTGCAAGTCGCCTGGGTGAACGCCTGAGGCGACCAAGTCACGCTCGGCTCCTTCTCGCTCGACCCGCTCAAAGTGAAGTCCAAACGCGCATACATCAACCAGACGGTCCCATTCACGATAGCGGACGACGCTGCGTTCTCCGCATTCACCTCGGCCATGATCACCCAACCGAACTTCACGTGGCACCTGACGACAAGCTGAACGTGCGCGCGATCGCGTTCCCGACCGCACACGGGCTGCACTTCAAAAAGGACGTGACGCTGAACGGGATGAACAAATTTGACGGACACGTCTCGATCGTCGACTTCAAGCTACCGCGGGACGACGCGGCGGGCGGGATCGTGTTCAGCGCGATGACCGGCTTGGACAATCCCAGCGCGTTCAACGTGAACCTCGGCACGGTCGTGTTCGACCTCTCGTACAAGGGCCTGTACCTCGGCACGGGCAGCGGCGCGAACACGGTGATCAAGCCGGGAAGCAACGCGGTCACGCTCGACGGCACGCTCGTCCCGCAAACGGGCACAGACGCACTGGCGAAGACATCGGAGCTGTTCACGAAGTACCTGAACGGGGAGCAGGCGGACGTGGTGGCGACGGGCAAGAGCTCGATCCAGGCAGACGGGCGGGCGGTGAGCTGGCTGAGCGCAGGGCTGACGGCGCTGGAGCTGCATGTGCCGTTCGTGGCGCCTGGGGGCGCGGTGAGCCCGATCAAGGCGATCACGATTGGGGACATGAGCTTGGAGTTTAGCACGCACGCGCCGTGGGCGCCGGTGAGCAACTCGCGGACGACACCGCGTACGCGGTGGTTTCGCTCGCGAACCCGTTCACGAGCGACCTGGTGATCACGAAGGTGGCGAGCAACGTGACGTTCCACGGGATCACGCTGGGGACGATCGATATGCCGAGCGTGACGTTTGCGTCGAAGGGGAACGCGTCGACGGACTCGCCGGATTTGGATCTGGAGCTGAATATGGACCCGGAGGCGCTATTTAGCGTGACGAGGGTGCTGGCCGAGGAGGCGGGGTTGGATACGGACCAGTTGGATGCGATTGTTGCGCTGGGTGGGTATAAGTATCTGAATGGTGTGGGTGGGTCGAAGGGGAAGAGGGAGGACGTCACGAAGCGGGACAATCTGTTCACGTGAGTCCCTCTTTCTTATTACCTTTGATCCTCCGGAGACAGTGAGAGCTGACGACGCGGCGCAGTGGATTCGACCTCCCGAGCTACGTGGACAAGGCGTTTACAAAGCTGACGTCGGACGTGGAGCTCACGGCGGGGGTGAACATTGGCGAGTACGCGACGACGCTGTCGTACACGCAGCCGGACGTGGAGATCAAGACGGACAAGAGCCTGAATTTGCTCCTGCCGATCCTCGCACAGCCGATCGTGCAGAAGATCGTGGACGGGTCGGTGCTCGGGATCGAGATGGTACTGATCAAGGACATCAAGGAGGACTCGTTTGGCACGTCGCTCAAGGGGTCGATCAAGAACGCTGGGCCTTGTGAGTTTCTTCTTCTACAGTTCCGCATGCGAGAGAGAATAGATGGGGAATGACTGACATTGATGCGGCGCGGTAGTCGATGCGAAGATCTCGTTCCCGGCTGGACTGTCGATCGAGTGGAATGGCGCGTCGATTGGGAGCATTGACATGCCGACGATTGACGTCGTGGGCGATGTTGGGGCAGACTTTGAGGTGGATGCGACGTTCAAGGTTGCGAGCGTGGATCACCTGGCGGAGTTTACGAAGACGATGCTGGTTTACGAAGACGATGCTGACGGAGGAGTCCTTTGATTGGGTTATCTCGGGCACGAACCTTTCTGGTAAGTTTAAGCCCTGTTTCTTCTGCCGGTGAAGGCCATGGGCGCAAGCTGACAGGATGCGACAGTCGCTGCTATTGGTATCTCGGTGCCCCAGATTGCGCTGTCGAACAAGAACGTCACGCTCAAGGGTATGAACAGCCTCAAGGGTGGGGTGAAGATTGAGACGTTTGACTTGCCGAGCAATGACCCCGATGGCGGCATTCACCTTACCTTGCAGACCAACGTCACCAACGTGAGTTTCTTCTGATGTTTTATGCTATGTCCGCTTACATGGACGAATGCTGACGAGCAACTACGACCCGACCACAGCCTTCGCAAGTGGGCGTCGAGCTCACCTCGATTGGGTTCCAGAACTTCTTCCAGGACGTCAACATTGGCCCTGCGTCCGCCACGAACACGTTCAGCTTGTCGCCGCAGTCGACCATCCCGCTTGCGCTCACTGGGCGGCTCATCCCGCAGAAGGAGGAGAGCGGGTTGGATGCGGTGTCCGCGATGTTTAACGCGTTTATTCATGGGAAGGACAGCAATATTGTCGTGCAGGGTGATAGCGCTGGTCCTACCGATGTGGGTTCACTTTCGTTTCCGTAATATGCGGGACGTTTGAGTGCTGATGGATGTCTTCGTATAGGTCACTTGGCTCAACGAAGGTATCAAGGCGTTGAAGGTCGAGACGGTCCTCCCGAACCGCGGTGTCCTGCAGATCATCAAGTCAGTCAACCTCAACGAGCTCGACTTGCGCTTCACGGAGTCCACTGCGTTCGACCCGTCGATGGGGAGCGATGACACGACAGCCGCGTTCACGCTGCCATTCGACTTCCCCATCGGCATCGTCGCGCTCGAGCAGAACATCACCGTCGGCACGGGCGGGACAGACTTTGCTGAGCTCGTCATCCCCAAGGGCCCGAGCACGACGGAAGTCGAGCAGCGCATCATCCACCTGAACTTCTCGAAGGTGCCGTTTGGCGTGTTCAGCGGCGGCCACGGCGCGTTTGAGCAGTTCCTCTCGGACACGGCGACGTCCAAGTCTGAGACGATGACGCTCAAGGGCGCGGCGAACACGGACGCGCAGACGGCGGTCGGGCTGCTGTCGCTGACGGACATCGAGTTTGACGTGGAGACGACGATTGCGGGGCTGCAGGGGCTGAATGCGGAGCCGGCGCTGGTGACGGGGTTGGATGTGAACCATGGGTTTGCGAGCTATCTGCTCATCAAGGTGAACTCGTCACTGTTTAACCCGAGTAATATCACCCTTGGTGCGGGGGATATCTCGTTCGGGTTGCAGTTTGGAGGGGATACTATTGGGACTGCGGATTTGGTGCGTTGTGTTCTGGATGCATTCGTGAGAAGTACTGATTGTTTTGTAGAGCAACCTGGTGATCGTGCCGGGGAACGAGACGTACGCGATTGGTATGTGATTGCATGTCTGGCTATTGTGAAGGTGAAGGGTGACTAACCGTGCATATAGACGTCCACTACCAGCCTGAGGGCGGCGCGGTGGCGTCTGGCCAGAAGATGCTGGAGAACTACCTCCAGGGCGTCGAGTCTGACACGACTATCCAGGGCTCAACGGATTCGACGCCTATCGAGTCGCTCGAGCTTGCGATGTCGCACATACGCCTTACGCCGGTCAAGATCCCTGCGCTGCACCAGAACCTCATCACGTCCGCCTCGCTCGTATTCCCCACTGACATCGCGAAGACCGGCATTGCCTCGACGACGTTTGTGCTCTCGAATCCGTTCACGGCGAGCATCAACCTGCTCGAGGTCAACGCGGTCGCGACGTTTGGAAACTTGTCACTGGGCAGCATCGACCATGTCGACCGCTCGAGCAGCCCGATCCATGCGGACGGGCACACCAACATTACGTCGCCGACGCTGCCGTTCAAGTTCAATCTGGATCCGGTCATGATCATTGAGCTGTTGTTTACGAGCGCGAAGAATAATGGGGTTGACCTTGGCCCGTTGCCTGAGGTGTTCCAGGTCGTGCTGGCGGATCCGGGCGCGAAGACTTCGGTGGGTGGTGCATTCGGGCTCTGGGCGTGTCGCCCTTTTTGCTGATTACACTTGGTATTGTAGATCAATGCTTCGATCGATACTGGCAAGCCTCCTTGTGATAGGTTTGTCTTCAGTCTCCGTTCGTGTATCGCGTTTTTTGGTCGCTGACATCGGTATGCTGGTCTAGCGGGAAGCAGTTTGACGTCAACGATGCGATTTTGAACTCGCTGAAGAACCTGGAGGTCACGCTCGGTATTGACAGTTCGGTCAAGATCGATGACTGTGAGTCCAGTTGTTTATGAGGCGGTTTTGTTTGTGCTTATACAGTGTGCAGTCGCTACGGACTTGTCGTTCAAGCAGAACAACGTCGATGCGATCGTGAGTCTCCCTCGTGCAATTAAGAGCTCGATGAAGCTGATGATTTTTGCCTATAGACGGACGAGACTGCCTTATACCTCATCAGCGTGGTCGCGCCTCCGATTGTGCAGCAGCTCGTCGACCAGTCTGAGCTCAAGTTCAGTGCGGCGAACATTTCGTGAGTAGTTCACTGTGTGAGGATATAGAAAATCATTAGCTGACTAACGTCACCCAGAAATATCTCGGACGATGGCTTCGACTTGGCTTTGAAGGGTTCGCTCACTGGCACTGGTCCGTTCGACGCGCAGATCGCTTTCGTCGAGCCCGTGACGTACGTTTGCTCTCTGGTACATGATGTCGCAAACGCTGACTGACTCTCTTTGCCTTGTAGTGTTACTTGGCAGGGTCATGATATTGCCAAGATCACTCTTCCAGCAGGTGGGTACACTGAGGCTCGAGGGATTCATGACGACTTATTGTTGCTCTCTTTTTCTAGTTTGCGCGGCCGCCAACGATGGCGTTCCCGACTATGAGACCAGCGCACGGCTCACGATCACGGACAACGACCAATTCACCGAGTTCGCGACATTCCTGCTCCACAATGAGGACTTTACATGGACGATCTCGACGGATGCTCTCCGCGTCACGGCGCTTGGTACGATCTTTGACGGCGTGAAGCTCAGCAAGGACATCTCGTTCAAGGCGTTCAACAACCTGCCGGGCGTGACGATCAGCAACTTCAAGCTGCCTTCCGATGACCCTGCCGGTGGTATTCACATTGAGACGGACTCGCTCATCCCGTCGCCTGCACGTGAGTAGTGTTCGCTATCTAGCATCCGGGTAGAGGTCTGACTGGCGTTTCACAGAGCTCGGTATTGACCTCGGAACTGTCACGTTCGAGTCCTCGTTCAAGGGCACCACTGTCGGACGTAAGTTCAGTTACTTCTATGTGCTCCATCCTCGATGTTCACCGGATTTCTATAGCGCTCACTGGCAACAACTTGTTCCTTGCTCCGGAGACGACCACGAGCTTGCATCTCTCTGGGCGCATCACTTCCAAGAGCGGCGACGATCTCGACGTCATGGGCGAGCTGTTCACCAACTACCTGCACGCTGAGAACCAGACCCTATCCGTACAGGGCGAGTCTGTGCAGCCGTCTGGCTCTGGCAGTCCTGTCGGGTGGTTGAGCACGGCGTTCAAGACGCTTACCTTGACTGTCACTCTCCCGGGACAGAAGTTCGACGTTAGTACCTTCGCGTCTCTTTTATCTACGATTAGCGACTGATGTCTGTCCGCAGATCATTCAATCTATCGAGATGTCCGACTTGGAACTCGTCATGACCGAGCAAAGCCAAGTGTTCGCGCCTGATGCGAGCTCGAAGCATATCCTCACACAGTATAAGAATCCTTTCGGCTTCTCGCTGCAGGTCGTCAAGAGTGGTGAACACATTACGTTGGCTGCTCAGGGCACGGACGTAGCACAGGTGAGTGATTGGATTGACTCTCTATAAAGGGTCTTCTGCTAACCTCTTCCACAGCTCAAGCTTCCGCAAGTCGACGCAGTCGGCGGTGTTTCCACGGGCAATGTCGCCGATCTGGTCCTGTCCTTCGAGCATCAGACGCTCCAGTCGGTTAACAACGGCGCATTCGCGGTGTTCTTCGCTGCTGTTACGGACACGTCGGGCATCGAGTTTGACCTCAAGGGTTCTGCTGATGTTGTCGCCCGCACAACCATTGGTGATGTTCCCATCTCGGCCATACCGTTCGACGTTACCACGAGCCTGAAGGGCATCAACTCCTTCAACAAGGAGGCCTCACTCAGTAACGTCTCGATCACTGGTAGCGGACACGACGACCATGGCGCATACATCAAGTCGCCTCTCACGACTACGCTCCAGAACCCGTCGAACATCTCGTTGCAGACAGTCGACGTCGCGCTGCCGGTGTACTATAAGGACGTCATGCTCGGCCGCGCTGTGATCGACCCCCTCAACTTGGCTCCTGGCGAGAACACCATGCCGACTGAGTTCCACTACCAGCCTAACGATGCGAATGACACCACTGCCCAGGCGTTCCTCACGGAGTTCTTGCAGACAGGCGATGACATTGCACTCACGATCAAGGGCGACGGTGATAGCTCTCCCTTCGCGTCTCTGGTTCCTGCACTCGAAGGTGTTGGGATCAGCACGAGTCTCAAGGGTGAGCAAACTGTACTTCCTAGTTCTTATTGCGAGTACTAACCGCCATGATAGGCCTGAACGTTCCTCCCATCGTAACGCACATCAATGCGTTCATCACACTCGATACCCTCATCGACAACTATATCACGATCAACTTCGACGTAAGTCCGCTCAGGCTGAGGAAATTCGTCGGAGCACTCACGACATTCGTACTGTAGATTGCCAACCCATTGGACACTGACATGGAGATCACCTTCACGCAAGTGGACTCAGGCGTCGATGGCGACACCTACGCGCATTTCGACCAGGCATTCGATAGTTTCGTTATCCCTGCGCACAGCACTGCCAACAGCGGCACGGTCAAGAACGTGCTCCTTGTGAAGGGCGCGCTCGCATCGCTTGGGATTATTCCTCTGGGCAAGCTCGACGTCTTCTCTACGGCAACCGTGAAGTGCGTCCCAGTCCTGTCTTTTGTCTTGGGTCTTGTACTGACTGCCACTGTAATTTACAGGATCGGCGAGTATACGATCCCGTGGTTGCATCTCACCACGTTGGACGTGCCTACGACGTACTCGCTGTCGCTCTCCATCTCGGCGATGAAGCAGGCCGCCGCGTCCATCAGCGCTAGCAAAGGAGGCATCACGCTCTCGTCATCACTCTCGTCATCGACAGCTTCGTCGGGGCCCAGGGCTGGTCTGCCCAGAGCTAGTCTGTCGGGGAGCAGCGGCGATGCCAGCATAACCACGTCGCCCTCCTCTGCTACGAGCGACGACGCCCTGCTGCCCTCAGCTGATGCAGACAAGCAGCAAGCGTCTTCCGCTGTCTGCTCTGCTGACGCCGCAGGGTACGTGAACTCCTTTGACGGTACTGGACGACGGGTGTTCTGACGACTTCCTGAGGGCTAGGACTTCCTAAGGCCTAGGGTATCGCCATGGCTTCTCAACTTCCTGCGCATGAGCCATTGGAGAATCATCTGACAAGGCAGACATGTATTCTAACAGACGCGCAATGGCATCGGTCGGAGACGGAAGCCAGTCTCGGGGAGTCTGCGGAAATGTCTGGGACGGGATAAACTGGGAACGGGTCAGTGGATATGCATTGCGGCCGCGATGACGATTTAGGTATAATACATGGTACATGCAAATGCAGTCTCGAGCCTTTACATCTATGACGAACGACGGTGCAGTGTGCGAGGGAAGAATACGACGCAAGCAGCGAGTAGTTGATATGCAGATTGAGAACTCGTCGACGGTGGCGAACTACGATGACGACGCCTGCGGTGGGGATCGGAACGTGGCCGGGCGTGGCCGTACGTTTACGCGGACGTGCTCTGCTCGTCGCCGACGCCGCGGGACACTGCCATACCGGCAGCGTCGGGGCGGAACCCGGGCGGGCCGTAAACATTCTCCGCGCTGGACGCAACCGTCGCCGAAGACGTCTGGGCGTCGACCTCGGAAGGGGGGGAGACGAGCGACTGGAGTGTGTCCAGAGAATCTTGGATGCGCTCCAGGTATTCGACGACGAGGGTGAGATTCTCGTTGAGCTTGCGCACAAAGGCGGGCAGAGCGTGGTCGTCGGGGGTGGCTACTTGCTCTGCAGAAAAGGTAAGTACTAGGGCTGCGATCGCGAGAACGTGTGATTGCCTACCTTTCAAGAAAGAGCAAGGTCGCTTAGCGTCGATGCACGGGCGGCAGCTTTTGACCCGCCGGGCACAGACACACTCGGTGGCATGGCCCCCACGCGCGCACGCAAGGCAGGTCTCTCCCATGTGGCGCTTGGGCTTCTTGACGAGGGGAGGGCGAGCCTTGGTTTTAGCCTTAGGCTCATAGTCGCTGGAATGCTCATCGTAGTCGACCTCGCTCTCTGCCTTGTTGCGCTTGGGCTTCTTGACGGGGGGACGGCGAGCCTTGGTTTTAGCCTTAGGCTCATAGTCGCTGGATAGCTCATCGTAATCGACCTCGCTGTCTCCCTTGTTGCGCTTGGTCTTCTTGGCGGGGGGACGGCGAGCCTTGGTTTTACCCTTTGGCTCATAGTCGCTGGATTGCTCATCGTAATCGATCTCCAGAACTTCTTCCTGCTCCTCGTCCTCCTCGCCCTCGTCGTCGTCGTCGTCGGTGTCGCGGTCTTGCATGCGGCGTTTGGCGGATGGTCGGGGGGAAGGGCGTAGGCGCGACTTCGGAGCATCGTGCTCGCTCTTGATGGCGTCGACGTCGATGGGATGGTCGGCGGTAGATATATCTGAGATGCCACACGGTTAATGTGGCACACATTCTCGAGCACAGGGAAAGGGACGTACTGTGAGAGGGCATGCCGCCTCGAGACGCCGGACGGGCGGTAGTGACGTGCCTGGTGGCGGTCATCCGAGCGTTGCGTTTCTCCCGCATGGCACCAGGGATCGACGCCTGCTTGGCCTGTACGGTAGTGGCCGAGGCATGGGCTTTGTTGTCGGCGACCGCGGTTTGTGTAACGGGGAGGGAAGCACTGGAGGTAGGCGGGGGCGCAACGGAGGAGGGACCGGTGACGACGGGGCCCGGACCGGAGGGCGCGGGAACAGAAGAGTGGGGGGCAGTTGCACCAGGGGGAGACGCATCCATGATAACGCGGAGTGAAATGGCGCGAGGCACGAAGGAGAGAGGTGGGAAGGGCGGCTGTCCAGCGAGCGGCGAACGAGATGGTCAGTGACTTTATGCAACGCAGAGGGGATAGATGCAAACGGCTGACTTCATCAAAGACGGGCGGCTTGAGAGGTGACGGAACAGAGGCAGAGAAGGTACCGCAGTATAGTCAGCCAAGTGTGGAAAGGTGGCCGACTTAATGGGGTGCAGTTGCGCGCACATATGCAATAACTCATGATGACTCACATCGGTGAAGAAAAGAATGGTGGACGGGCATTCCAAGTATGGGGGAACCTCCCTGCCTGAGAAGACTCGTCCACCGATATTGGGCAAATTGGCATTGAGGAGATACACGGAGGACGGCATGCAATGACCTCAACGTCGGTGAGGAAAAATAATGTTGGATGGGTATTCCAATTGTGGGGGGACCTCCCTTCCTGAGAAGACTCGCCCACTGATGTTGGACAAATTGGCATTGAGGAGAGACACAATCACGGCATGCAATGACATGCCGTGAACTTCTCCCCACATCACCGCGGTAGCATGCCTGCCCCAGGCGAACGGAAGACAGAGGGAGACGGAATGACATGACATTGGAGGACTGACCTTGGAGAAGCATTGTGGTAGGCGCGCTCCGACTGAGCACGCCAGGGGCCCATCCAGTATGGAACCCGCGAGGGAGCCTTCAAATGTTCAAGTCCATACATGGTGACGGAGGAGCATATCGACAGCAGGCTGTTGCGTGGAAGGGAGAAAACGAGCGTGAGCGTGCTCGCCTGGATTGTGTGACTGGCGGTGGCGCATAAGCACCGCGTGGGCGGGTAGCGGGTGCTAGAGGGACAAGCGGTCAGTATTGTCGTGGAATACTCTACATGTAAGACACACCCATAACGGTGGCTGCGGCTGATGGGGCGGGCGTTGGTAGAACGAGGCGGGCGCTCGAGGCTTGGGAGGACGGGTGTCCACCTCACCGTCTGGGTTGGCGGTTAGCGCTGGCGGGGACTGGCGCGGAAGAGTGACTGGCGCTAGCGGGCATAGTAGGTGGCGGGCAAAGTCGGCAAAGTAGCACGAAGCGCTGGAGTGGGTCGGGAGGGTGCGGAGGGACTGGGACACAAAGCGCGCAAGCAAATGGGCGGGTTAGCGCCCATTTTGGATGCATGCAATACAACACGAACGAGAAGGAATACAAGGAAACTGATATTTTTCCTGAGACGAGAGGCTTCAGAATAGGTAAGTTCCAAAATTTCAAGAGGAACGGATGAGTGGTGGAGGAGATCCTTCAAAGTGCGGACAGTGTATCGATAATTTGGCGTGGAGGAGCAAACGCGCGGACAGGTTAGCGAAACGGCCGGACATGATACCGTTTTGCAAGGGTCAATTATGTACATACTAGCGAGGCTGGGCAACTGAGCGCGCAGCGCAGCGTCACTGTCCTGCTCCGCCACCCTACTTACCCTCTGAGTCTCACTTCACCTGTGCTTTTGTCTGGATCGAGCAGTCATGCGCTTGCGCTGAACACGATAAAGAATCACCTTACCAAGTAACACCACGATGTCTGCGCCCGCAATCTCTGCAGCCCAATCCGTGGGCGAATACCTGCAGTCTCCAGACGACCTCGCCAAGGTTGCTGCATTCCGGAAGAAACTCGAGAAGGAGAAGGCCTCAATCGACGCGCGACTACGGAGCGGCGTGAAGGAGCAGCTGGACGTCACGCGAGATGGCCTGCGGAAGCTGTTCGGGACGAGGAACAATGTACAGGCAATCAAGGACGAGATGGAGACCGTGGACAGGATGTGCAGCGACCCCAAGTACGTCGTGTCGACGTTCGACCAGATCAGCAGAGTACGTCCTCCGCAAGCAATGTGCGCGGAGATTGCTGAGTCCGTGCGTACCCTTAGGTTTCTATGGTCCACCGCAACTTCGAGCAGACGGAGGAGATGGTGAACAACCTACTCGAAATGAACTCTAAGCTGGAGATGATCGAGCAGATGCTCATCGAAGACAGCAACGACATCCTAGGTCCTGCTCCCAACCTGCTACGCATACACTTTGCTCTGAATCGACTCGAGGCTTTCCGTAATCAGACTATGCACCAGGCGAAGAAGTCGTCCGCAGACACCCGCAACACTCTGACTCGCTGGTTCGAGCGACTGACGCGTCTCATCGAGGCGTTCGACGAGTACGTGCTCGACCTCGCGCGCAATATCCTTCCCATCGTGCGCGCGGGTAATCCGGACGTCATTGTGAGGCTCATGAAGGTCGTCGAGATGGAGGCACGCGAAGATGAGAAGGTGAGTCTCAGACATAATTTTCCGTCTACCCCTCAGGTACAATCCTATTTTCTTTCGCCTAGGCTATCGCTATCAAGCTGGTCAAGAAAGTGGCCAAGATAGACGCAGCGTCGAAGTTCCGGTCGATGCAGGCGAACGCTCGCGTAATCAAGCACTACAGGTCGAAGGTCATGAAGTGCATCACAGACTCCATCCAGGCCAAGTTCGACGAGGTGTACACGGCAAACGAGCGCAACCCCGCCGAGTTCCTGGACGACTTGGTCTTCATCTACAAGGACCTCATCCGCATCGAGAGCGACGTTGTTCCCTGCTTCCCCCCTTCGTACGAAATTTGGACGACGTACGTTCGCGAATACCATAAGGCCCTCAACAACACGCTCACGCGACTTGTCAAGTCTGAGCCGGAGGCGAGTGTCCTGCTCACCCTGCACGCCTGGATCAAGGAGTACAAGAAGAGCATGCGCGAGCTCAACATCCCCGCCGAGCTGCTCGAGCCCCCTCTGCTTGAGGGCAAGGAGCAGAGCCTGATCGAGGACTATCTCCAACTCATCATCAAGAAGCTGGATGAGTGGTCCGAGAACCTCATGCGCACCGAGGTCCAGGCGTTCACTGCACGGGAGGAGCCGCCCGAGCAGACCGCGGACGGACTTTACACGACGCCGGGCACAATCATCTTCCTCGACATGGTCAACCAGCAGGTCGACCTTGCGCTCGACTCCAACCAAGGGCTCGTCCTTGCGCGCGCGGTTGAGGAGGTCAATCGTGTCATGCGCGCGATCCAGGACCGGTGGGTGAAGCTCGTCGACACCGAGTTCAAGAAGTACGTAGAGAAGCCGGAGGAGGTTCCCGGAGGCCTCGTCGAGTACTGCATCGCGCTCGCGAACGACCAGATCAAGGCGGCGGACTTCACGGAGACTCTGTCCGCGCGGATCGAGCCGCTTGTGTCTGACAAGTACCGCGCGACGATCCACGACCGGTTCAACGACGCGCTCGATGGATACCTCGACGTCGCGAAGAAATACACGCAGACGCTGATCAGTATCATCTTCCACGACCTGAAGCCGGCGACGAAGCAGCTCTTCGGGCCTGCGTGGTACGAGGGCACGCACTCGCAGATCATCGAGACGATGCGCGACTACATGTCCGACTACCAGGCGTACCTCAACGAGTCGCTCTTTGAGGTGCTCCTCGAGGACCTCCTCGACACGTATCTTGTCACGTATCTCACGGCGCTCGCGAACGGGCCAAAGCTGAACATGCCCGCGGCGACAGACCGCATCCGCCAGGACATCAACGATGCGTACCAGTTCTTCGGGACGTACAAGAAGATGAAGGAGCTTGAGCCGCAGATGGAGGTGCTCGACCAGGTGTTGTCGATGCTGGAGGCGTCGAAGAGCCTCGTTTTCTTGTCCTACTGGTCGTTCGCGAAGGTACACGGGCCGTGTATCCAGTTCGTCGAGGCATTGATGAAGGTGCGGAACGACTTGGACCGTTCTGCGGTCAGCGAGGTCATGGACAGCGTAAAGCGCAAAGTCAAGGACGAGGGTCTCACAGATCGTATGTTGGAGTTCCTGCTTGACCACAACGTATATGCTCAAATTGTTTCCCTACGCAGCGCCGGAACCTACGATCATGAAGAAGATTGTCATCCAGGGTGCCCTCTCGCGGTTCCTCGTGCGCACATAGAACCCAAACAGCATCGGATCGCACGTCAGTATTTATTTCTCGGCATACGCATACCCCTCTATCTACCGCTACAGTTTCTCTCTTTCTTTCACTGCTGCTCTGTAACCTACATCGCATCTGTATTTCTACACACGTCCCACGATCAAGCTCTTCACATCAAGCTGACCCTTCGGTACGACGACCTAGTGCCCTTGAATAGCATGCTGGTCTCGGGCTTGCTGCGCGTGCACGGTCGACTTATCTGGCCACTTCGCCGCCGCTTCGTCGATCTTCTTGAACTGCCAGGGGAAGCGGGAAGGGTAGAGGAAGGGCCGCAAGTCATAGCCTGTGCACGCAGCGTTAGCATCGACTATGCTCTGGGCGATACGGAACGGGGACCCACGGTTGTCATCGGGGCTGTATTGCTCCTGCAAAGCACGCCAAAGTGAGACAGGCAGAGTTCTCCACTTAACGCAGAGCACGTACCGCATGGTACGACGGCGTGAGCGTCGTCATCTTATGTCTGTTCCGCGCATACTCAAAGAAGAAGTGCTTGACCTTCTCTGCGACCTGTGGAGGTGAGAGGAAGGACCCCCATTCGTGCACGAGCTTCGTGAACATGCTCCATGGGCCGCACTTCTCAACTTTGCGCAGACGTCCAAACACCGACAGCTCGTCGTACGTCATGCCCATATCCGCCTAGGTGAGCATATAGTCAGTGACGCTATGCAAGTGGCCGTCTATTGGAGTGGTCAAACGTACCTCATCGGCCTGGACGTAGGTCTCCGTGATCGGCTCAAGCTCGGCGGTAGGGACAGCCTCCAAGAATCTGAAGTGCGCTGTAAGTCAGTCAACGAATTCAATGTTCACGAATCAATGGAGACTTACTCTGTCAAGACCGGGAGGTCGAACGCGTCGCGGGCATATGCGATAAACTTCTTCAGGTCCGTCTTACTGATCGCTCCGATGGGGTTCACGTCCGCTGCAAACGTTGGATTTATTAGAACCAGGGTCCAAGTTCCTCAGGCCCGTATGGCACATACCTGAAGAGCAATCGTACTTGGTAAAGTACCCCCTCAAGCTGACGTCACAGTGCAGAGTTAACTCGCAATCCCACTGGATAGAACATCGCTCACCTCTCGTCGACATTCGCACTGCCCAACACAAGGAGGCCACCCTGGCGGCCGCGGACGAACGGCATCAATTGGGCGAACAGGTACGCAATGACCATTCGCAGCCGCGCCTGGATGTTCTGCAAAGCGAGATTCTCTGCACCAGTGCCACCATGCACGCGGAAGCGCGGCTTCACCCCCGTCACATACGCGAACAAATCACGGATTGCGGTGACAAGCGTGTCCATGTTCAGGTCGATATGGTAGCTGGACATAATGCCATATGTCAAATTGAGAGCGGGGGACTGGAAGCGAACATACCTGCCGATGGCGTTGGCCAGATCCTTGGCACGCTTCCTTGTCTCCGGGCTGGAGTTCTCGGTGCCCATGTAGCACGTGTGGAAGATCTTGTTTGCGAAGTCGCGCGGGTCCGAGGGTACGTATTCCGAGCCTTCTGGCTCACCAGCGATGCGGCGGGCGTCCTCGATGACCTGCTGGTCTATGCAACAAGCGACCTAAGCTTGATGATCCCATCCAGACGATGGGAAAGGAGATGGCTTACCGCCATTACGAGCAGCCTCCGCGACCAGGCGACACATCGAATAGACGATTACGGAGGTCGCGCAACTGTCAATACCGCCGCTCAGCGGGATAAAGTACCCTTGTGTGCGGGAGCGGCGCAAGTAGTCCCAGAGCCAGCATGCGGGACCGAGTCTGTGCACTACAACATCAGCGCATATACCCGACTATTCAACCTTTTCCGACATACGCAATTTCTTCCTCGGGCTTATGGTACCGCACCTCGGGAAGCGGCCCAATTATCAGTTCGCTGAAGTCTTTGATCTCGTCCTCTTTCGCATCCGACAAGGCGAAATCAACTTCGATGCGGTGGTATCGTTCTGCACCAGCTGCCTGGTTGCTGCGGCTGCTTATCGCACGGTGGGAACGCACATCCTCGATGTCTACAGTTGCAGTGACGACCTCGACGTCCTGGAGGGAGAACTGTGAACCCTGCGCAACGACACGGCCATTCACGACGATCATGGCGCAGCCGTCGTAGTAGAGGCGGTCGCCGTCGCATCCTTGCTGGTTGGCGTACAGGTAGACACCTCCGAGCTGTAGATTTGCACATGCACATGAGATACCTGCAATATTGGATGGGCAACATGACTCACCTTCATAGTGGCCTCCTTCATGAGCTCGACTCGTCTGTAGAGCTTTCGCAGCTCATGGTGGCTGCCACTGGAGTTGGTGAAGATCTCCACTCCATCGAGACCCATCAGGATATGAGGACTATGTGGAGTCATGGTCAATGTGGAATAGGCTTGTTGTCCACATATAGGACATACCTTGCCGGGGTGAAGAGCTCTTCACAAAGCTCGACTCCAATGCAGGTATCGACAGTGCTGACCACCGCATCGCCGAATGGAACTTTTGTCTACCGCGGAACTCAGAAATTATGGAGTCATACTCGAGCAGCTCTAATACCTGTCCTGTAACCGCGTGGATGATCCTGGGTAGGTAGTGATCCTCAACCTGGCGGTGCTTCATCCAAGGGGTGAACCAGCGAAGCTCCCGGTAGTTGCCGTCGTTCGCCATCCACATCTTTGGGCGAATGAGAAGGATCTGGCCATCGTGAATGATCACACGACAATTGTAGATCACGTTCTTGTGCGTCACCGGCCTACGTATTAAGGATAGAGTCTCAGCTATGGCTCATGAAGTGCAACAAGGACAGGAACGACAAACATTCCGATGTCGCAAACAATGCCACGGGCCTCTTCCGACTTCAGAATTTCCGCGAGGACTTCCCAAGAGTGAAGGCCCGTATCCCCTTGTTCATGTACGCCAGATTAGTACGTGTCAGTAAGAATGTATGTACCGCCCACCCTCAAGGAAGTGATCCATGCAACCATAGCCCCTGTATGTATACGTCAACAGCCTTGCTTCGAAGGACCTCAAGGTGACACTGACGTGATCTCAAGCTCCGGACCGACACGCAAAGTGGCACCTTTCTCCTTCGCTATCCGGATGCTGGCAAGGATGCGTTGAAGATTCCCCTGCGAAGATGGCGATCGTTGCGAGTCTCTTCGATATCTTCACAACCGCAGCTCACCTCAAAGTCAAGAGCCCATTGGTTCAGTGAGCTATAGCCGAAGAGGTTAGAACGACAGGCGAGGTCGTTACAGTCGGTTAACCACACACCAACTATAAGCCCGGGATGATGTCAGATTCACAGAGGAAAGAACGAGGAAATCAAACTGACGTCGCAACTGTGATCAGATGACCCATTTTGAGTAGACTTCCCGACGCGGTCAAGCACGTCCTTGCGCTATAAGTCTTGTACTGCACCGAACTCAACGGGTCCTTGGCAAGATGAGCCAGGAAGAGAGGAAGCCGTGTCCGAGTCAAATCTGTTTTATCGCTGCGACAGGATAGCGATGATGGTACTTGTGTCGCACACGTGACGTCATCCGGCGCTAGCATGAGAGCAAGACACGGCGGGTAATCCAAGATTTTGGATGGCGTAACAGGCCAGTAACATTTCCGTCGGATGTAACTTTTTCGGGTACATTAGCCGTAAAGGAGGTGATAGGCCAGTAAAAAGTTACATTTGACGGACCTGTCACGGGTTTTTTTTGCCCTGTTACAGGCCAGAACATTGTGCTTTGCCCGCCGTGAGAAATGCATTGTGGTCATTATTGTCTAAGTACGTGCGATGCGTCTACATTCGTGATTGTGCCAGTGTATTATGATGATAGCGGTCAGAATCGTGCAACAACAAGTCATGCAAAGCGAGAGAGGACGGAGAGTATGAGTAGGGTACCTATGGTGGGGGTTATATTAGCGCTACAGCAGTTGTGAACGCGCGTTGCGCTCCAGGTTCGACGTGGCAAGATATTACGGAGAAGCATAGGAAGGGGGACCTGTTGTCTATTTAGCTCATGACAGGGTGATCGATTATGATAATCACTCACCAGAGCGAGAGGAGTTCTGCAGAGCGGTGATGAGAGCGACCTTGTCCTCGTCACCAAGGCTGTCGATGAGGCGGACGAGACCGTCAACGGTGGCCTTCTTGTCCTCGTTCGCGAGCTCGAGCATGCGGCGCGCGAGATGGTCCGCCTTCAGTTGGGCGATGGTGTTCGTCAGATCGAGCTTCTCGAGGGCCTCTGCGATGATGCGGGGGTCGGTGACATCCTCGATGCCGGCGATCGACTCCAGGAGGTGAACTCGGTAGTCGTGCGTAGACTCCGGACTGGCCTCCTCGAGCTGCGTCAGGGCGGCGGAACGTGCCACTTTGGCCCGAACCGCCCAGTAGAACCGCCTACGTGCGTCCTTCCAGACCATCGATTTCGCGCAGCCCTTGGCTTCCATACGACCAGTACGGCTGTGTAAAACCTCATCAGTATCGTACGGACGAACAAACGCGAAGAGACTTACTCGTGAAGGTCGGCGTACAAGAGGGCAATCTGCTTGTAGGTCGGCTGCAAGAGGGTTTCGCGCTTGGCCAGCGCGTCGGTGGCAGCGGCGCGCTCCTCGGGAGTCTTTGAGGTATCCGTGCTGTCCTTCTTCAGGGCGGCGTACGTCGCATCAAGGCGCTCCATGAGCTTGAGGATCTTGTCCCGACGCATCTTGATTTCGATGATACCCTCCGGCTCGAGCACACCCGCGCGCGCCTCAACATCCGCGTACATATTCATCTGTGCCGAGTTGATCGAGGGGTCGAGCACGACCCACGCGCCACCACGAAGCTCGCCATGGGGAACGATGTAGACGAACACAGGCTGCTTGTAGCTCGAGAGGCCATCGACGATCTTCGAGCCCTGCTTGAGGATCTCGTCGTACATGTCCTGCTGGCCGCCAGAGAACCCACGCCAGTTCGCGAAGATGATGAGCGGGAGACCCTCACGGTTGAAGTCGAAGATCGCTTGGGCGGTCTTGTACGCCGAGTTGGGGTACCACACCTGACCGGCCTCCATAATGCGCTGCTCGAACGACGAGGGGTTGGCGGGGTCAGCGGGGACGATGCGCTCGACAGTCCGCGTCTCGACCGCGATGACACCCATTGGGATACCGCCGAGGCGTGCACGGCCGACGACAACGGTCTGTGCCCAGCCACTGAGCGTCTCCTGGAAGGAACCACGGTCGAAGAATCCGGAGTACCACTCAGACGACGTCTCGTCCTTCTTGCCCTCGATGAACCAACGCGGGTCGTAAGGGCCCTTGGGCGGGACGTACCCAATCTCGCGGTCCCAAGGATCAGCGAGGTCGAGGATGGGTAGAGGAGCACCCTTGTACTCGGGGACGTAAGACAGCCAGTCGAGGATGTGAGTGGCGCCCTCCAAATCGCTGCTGGCAGTGAGGTGGGAGACACCGTTCTTGTGCATGATCTGGGTACCACCGAGCTGCAAGTTGGAGGTGTAGACCTCGCGACCGAGTACCTTGTTGAGGGCAGGGGCACCGGTGAGAATGATGGGCTGGCCCTCAACCTGGACCGCACGCTCTCCAAGGCGGACAAGGTAGGCACCGATACCGACTGACCGAGCAGTGACGAGGGTGATGGTGAAGATGTCGTCGTACGCACGAGAGGTCTCGCCAGCGATGAGACCAGAGCCTTTCAAGCACTCGACACCGAGACCGTCCTGAAGACCGATGATATCCGTGATCTTGTGGCGGAGCTCGCCGTGTTCCTCGATCTCGACGGTGTGAATTGCAGCGGCAGCCTTCTCCTGGACCTTGAGGAAGTTCTCGTGAGTGAGGTAGAGGTATTCGATACCCTTCTCGGGGTGTTCGGCATCGTTCCATGAAACAGAGAACAGGTTCATGACCTCCTCAGCGAGACCGATACGGGCACCGGAGTTGGCGGAGAGGTAGATGCGAGGAAGACCTTGCTCACGCGCGTACTGCGAGCACAGGTAGAAGAATTGATCCTCGGCAGGTCCAAAGGAGCCGATCTTGAACGTGATGTCGTTCGCGATGACTACAGCACGGCGACCATCAGGGCACTCGGGTGTCCTGAGCGTGAACACCCATCCAACCATGCCGACGGTGTTGTTGCCCGGAGCGCGGTCGACTTCATGGAGTTGATCGTGCTCGTCGAGAATGAGCTCCTTGGACTCGAAGATCTTCTTGGGCAAGGCCAGGCTCGGGTTGACGGCGCGAGTCTTAGCCCAGACGTTACTGAGCGCCTTCGAAAAGAGGTCAGGGAAGTCGTAAACGTAGGTGGTACCAATCAGGTGCGCTTGGTAACGCTTGGGCTGGAGCGACTCCTTCGTTGGGTATGCTTGGTGGACAGGCTGGAGGTGGAGAGGACCCTTCTCGCCAATAGACTTGAGGATCGTCGTGCCCTTGTCGGTAGTGATCTCCTGGTACCCGTGGTAGTTGACGATGAAGCCAGAAACGTTCTCGATGACGCAGCGAATAGGCGTGACGTTGCCCTCCGAGTCTTCAAGGACGATACGGATCTCAGAACCCGTGACATGGAGACGCCAGAGCCGCTTGCCGTGACGCTCGATGAAGCCGGAGATGGCCTCGAGCACGTCCTCGTACGTGACGGGGAGGTTGTAGATGAAGTTCATGAAGATGTGATTGCAGTCAGCCTTGCGATGCTGGGCGGATACGACCTCAAGAGCGTCCAGGATCGTGGTGACGAGACGGTCGGTCTCAGAGATGAGGTATTGAGCAGTATTCATGCTACCGCGGACACGACCGGGGCGGACGAGGGCGCGGATGAAGAAGCGATTGTCGAGCTGGTTCTCCCGAGCGACAGCGTGGTAGATATGTAGCTGCTTGCTCTCGGTGAAGCAGGGAGTGAGGTTGTAGTGGGAGAGGCGGCTAAGCTCGAGCTGGAAGGCGAGGGCGGGCTCGATGTGACGGATGGCCTGCTCTTCGCTCCAAGACCCGGACATCTCCCGAAGGGTATAGTAGACAGGGTATTGGCCGGGGCGGCAGATGAGGATAGAGACACGACGGACACCACGGCGAGTGAGAACCTCCCTGTGGCTATTGACAAGCTCGACGATCTTCTCATACCACGCGTCATCAGACATGTCGTCCGCCTCGTTGAAGATTCGCAGGGCCATGTTCAACACGTTGGGAGGCTGGTTGTTGGCGCCATAGCGTTGCTGGTACTCAACGGGATCAAAGATGGGAAGCGTTGCAGCGACCTTGTCGAAACCGTGCCTGAGAGCCTCGAGGTTGGGGAAGGAAGCGATGGCACCCGTACGGAGAGGCTGCTTCTGGTGGGTGTTGATCATGTACGTGAGATCGCTGACAGACGCCTGCCTGCGAGGAGGCTCACTACAAGACATGGTCAGCAGCTGCTTCAACACGGACTCATCCGAGGCTACTCACTCTCGTCCGAGGCGAGGCGTAGACGGCGGGGAGGGAGACTGGCCAAGGTTGAACCGCCATGTCATCACGTTCGGCGCTTCACCATTGTCCATACCATCACCCTCCTCGTAGTCGACGGAAAGCACAGTGTAAGCCTTGTACGCACGCCTGATGTAGACCTCCAGAGCAGCTACATAGAGTTCATCGTCAGCATACTGGTAGTGTGCGCGCACAAATTGACCCACCGTGGATAACTTCCTGCTCAGAGTAGTTCCAGAACGTCGGAAGCACGTCGTAAACCGTGTACCTCGAGTCGACTAGCTCTCTCAAGACGTCCATCGACGGTGTCCTTAAGGACGATAGTGTCAGAACAAAGGCCACATGATGAAACAAACAAAAATACCTCGCGACAGAACCAGGCTCGCCGTAATAACTGTTCGTGACAGATGACTTCAGGATGGCCTCCATCTGCGCCCGGCGCTCCTCATAAGAGGGCATCTGGCAAGAGATAAGGACCTCCCGAGCCTTGAGAGAGACCTGGGTAGACGACCTGCACATGGTCAACGTAACGTACTATGTGACAACAGGGGACGACAAACCTAGCCTCAAGAGCGGCGAGGCCCTGCAACACCTGGTACAGACGCGTATCGGGGTCTGTCACAGTTAAGCCGCTGTTCTTGACATGCTCGAGGATGGCCATAACAAGGCGACCCTTCCTCTGGGCCATGATGTGGCTGAGCACGAGGGCGACGACTTTGTCGAGGTCGTCTTTGTGCTGCTCACGGAGTGTCAAGACACGAGCCTCAATGCTGCCGCCGAAGAGCTTCTCCGTCTCCTCATAGCGAGCGAGCAAGCCCGCGATGACGTCGGTCTCGTGCGCCTTGAGACCGCCCTGGTAGCGCTCAACAGCCGAGAGGAGTGTCGAGAGCTGTGTGCGCAACATAGCGCGATCCTGCGGGCGGATGTTGTCCTCCATGAAGTGGTCGATGAGCTTCTTGATACGCAAGGCTGGGAACTCGGCGCCCTCGCCCTTGCTCTTCGCCAAGTCAATCGCAGAGCGGATGCTCTCCTCGAGCTTCGCTGGCATACGGCCAGACAGCGTCGACATAATGGCGGTGACCTCAGAGAACGGAAGCTCGGGGTTCTGCAGGACGGCGATGAGGTCCTTGAGTGTAGATGCCATGACGGCCAGGTTGTCGTAACCATCCAGAATGTTGTTGAGAATATTGAGGTAGTAGGACAAGCGCTGGTGGGGCTTGTTGCCGACGACGTTCGGCGTGCCCATAGAAGGAAGGAGACCTTCGAAGGGCTTTGCGTGCTTTACGCGCGCAGGGTCGTCCAGCGTGAGGATACCAAGGATGTCACCAGGCTCGAGGCTGACGCCAGGCTGCTTGACGAATTGGACGATACCGTCCTCAGAGGCAACGAGCGGCATGTACATCTTCATGACCTAGAGACAAGGAGAGTGATAAGTGGGCAACTCATGTTTTTCAAACGCGGCGTACGTACCTCAATCTCAGCGTACTGCTCGCCAGCGTTGATGTGGTCGCCGCTCTCGACAAGGAACCGGACGAGCTTCCCGGGACTCGGGCTGCGAAGCTGGGTAGGGTCGTTCTCCTGCTCGATCAAGCACGTCTTCGAATCGACCATCACACGCAACGCGCCCACTTCCTCTCTCCAGTAGACAGAATGGCTCTTGCCGTCAAGCAGAACCAAGAGGCCGCCATCAGCCAAGCCTCGCGCTCCAACCAACGTCCGACCACCATTCAGGTAGAGTGTCCAGAGCGTGGGGGAAGAGCGCGTGGCTGTGAAGGAGTACCGGACGTTGTCGTAGATGAAGTCGACCCCGAAGACAGTCTTGAGCACGTCGCGAGAAGGCACTTGACCCTTGTCGAGGATGCGCTTGTACTCGCTCCAGCACGCTTCGGAAGCGAGGTAAGCCTTCGTCACAGCACCGCAGATGACAGCAAGGGTGGTGTCAGGACGCTCGGCGGTCAGCTTGTCGCTGATGAGGGAGTCGAGCCAGCCAGTAGTGATAGTGTTCTCTTCGAACGCCTGGAGCTGCAGAAGTTTGATGAGATACTCGACGGTCGTTCGGAAGTCACCGCGGATGCTGAGTTCCTTCAGGGCGACGACCATGTTCTTCCTGGACTCCCCGCGGTCCTCGCCGTATGCGAAGATGTGACCGAATTGAGAGTCAGCGAACTCGTGCAGACCACCGGCACTGCCAACAGAGAAGTAGCCCCAGACATTGGTGTTCGAACGGAAGTTGAGCTCCTGCAGCGAACCGGAGGACGGTTTGAAGCCCGCATCAGGGTTCTCGGCAGTAATACGGACAGCGATGACGTGGCCCTTGGGACGAGGCTTGCGCTGAAGTTTGCTTGCTGCAGGATCAACCATGTCAAAGTCGATCTCAGAGGTACCGTTGTGTGCGACACCGTAGAGCTGGCGAATGTGGCGAATGCGATGGAGTGGGATACCCATAGCAACCTGCAGCTGAGCAGCGGGAAGGTTCACTCCAGACACCATCTCTGTTGTGGGATGCTCAACCTGGAGACGCGGGTTGAGCTCGAGGAAGTAGAAGACGTCCTCCGCGTGGCTGTAGAGGTCTGAGAGGATTCAATCACCATGCATACTGGTGGAAGGAGATTATCGACTCACATTCAACGGTACCCGCACTAACATAGCCTACGAGCTTTGCTAGTCGAACGGCCGCACGCTCCATCTTCTCGAAGGTATCGGGGTTTGCGATGGTGACCGGTGCCTCCTCGATGATCTTCTGGTGCCGTCGCTGCACTGAACAATCTCGGCCGAAGAGCGAAATTGCGTTTCCGTACTGATCTGCTAGCAACTGGACCTCCAAATGACGAGCCTGACCGGCAAGCTTCATGATGAAGATGGGAGAACCTACGTGATGCCGAGTCAGACGTGATCAATCATGTCAGGAAAAGACCGCACGCACCAGGGATCTCTCCAGCGACGGCCTGGAACGCGTTCTTGAAGGCGTCCGCAGACTCAACCTTCCGGATACCCTTGCCTCCACCACCCTCCGAGGCTTTGATCATGACGGGAAAGCCGATCTCCTCAGCCCTGACCAGACCTTCCTCCACCGTAGTTACGCATGCGGCCTGGTACACGTCGTCGGGCACAACTACGAAGCCCTGATCTGAGAGTGCAGTCTTCGTGATACCGGTACCAGACCAAGCCATGGTAGGGACCTCAGCGCTCTGCGCGACGATCGTACTGGAAATCTTGTCGCCTAGACTGCGCATGGCACTACCAGGAGGCCCGATGAAGACAATCTTGTTCGCAGCGAGAGTCTCGGGGAGCCTTGGGTTCTCCGACGCGTGACCCCAACCTGCCCAAACGGCATGCACACCGGCGCGCTCAGCGACGTCGACGATGAGATCGACGTTGGCATAGTTGTTGTTGTTTGAGCCTCCCGGCACCTCAACATACCGATCTGCCATCCTAATGTACTCTGCGTTGACCTTCAAGTCCTCTGGGGTAGCCATGACGGTGAACTCGACAGCACGCTCCGTGCCGAAGGTTTCGTAGCTCCATTGTCGGATAGAGCGAATCTCCTTGACGGCAGCGATACCTACAGCAAGGTCAGTAGGGCCCGGCGCGAGACATGATCGAGCTAACCATTGTTCGCAATGAGGACCTGAAAGAAGGCTAGTCAGTACTCAACACGTACAGATTGTACCAAGGAAAAGAACGCGAAGCAGCACGTGGAGAGATCCTCATGTGCAAACGCGTGCATAAATCTGGGCCAGAACGCGAAGAATCGATTGGGGACGCGCATATAGCCGGTGCACGCGCAATCCGCGCGTTTGCCGCACCGAACGTCGTGAACGAGAGGTTGTTCGACGTCCACGGTGAAGGGAGAGCGAGTTCACTGCGACCCATCTCTCGGGACGCGTGACACGCGCGACGCGTCTTTCGCATCACCATTACTTTCTGCGCGACCAATTCCCTCCGCTCCCTCCCGCACCGCGCAAAGCCATTCATCCTCGACGCAGCGACGCAACTCACCTTTGTGATGACTGTATGTCCTCCATGCTGCTTCACGAAGTCGGTGACTGGCCCGGAAGGAGCCTTTTCGAGAGTGTTGCCGCCTGTGATCGCCGTCACGCTCCGTTCCAACGCTGGTGCTGCTCGGCACGACTCACCAATGAAGTGGGCAACTCGAGAGTGGTCGTAAGTGGACATGACTGGAGGAAGAGATAGGAAGAGACAGCAGCGGGGGCGAAGGAGAGGAAGAAAGCGGATGGAGCAGCTTAAAGCGTCCTCGCAGATGACGGACAGGCTGCATCCCCAACATATTGCAGCATTACGTAATGGCGCTATGGGGATTCTACATTGGACGGACGTCAAAAACTCTCTCGATCGGCGCCCTCTGCAGCCCCCAAAACTCCAGAACGGACACGTCGGCTCAATACGCGCGGCCGTCCGCGGACGTCGGCCAATAAGTGGAACTGTATCTACCGCCAATTGCATGACGCATCGAGGTCATCTCACAGTTGCCTTACAGAAATATGTATCACGAACGACGGCTATGACCAGCACACACGGATAATATGGTACAATGCAGGTGCGCATGCAATCATGGGGCATGTCATAGTATTTGCGATACATGAGCGTATAACAGCAATGCCAACAACGAAATGGGACAGGGAACGACGCTTAGATGTTGGAAGGGTAAAGCATCTGCATTGTTGAGGCATCGGTCAGCGAACATTCCTCGGAGCGAACCTGACTGGATACGTACCACCCGGACGCTCGCGCCGAACGCGTGTGGGGGCAAGTTCGAACGGAACTTCCCTTTTACGACACCAGAGTTGCCATGAGGGCGGGTGACACGGCTTAACAGATTGGCAAGAATCAGTACACAGACAGGTAGCAGGATGGACGAGTACTCACCCCCAGATGACGCGAACCTTCGAACCCTGGATCTCCCGCTTGGCCCGGTAGACATATGCGACACGCTGCACGCGCGTACGACAATACGATGAGCACACCAACTCTGATGTGCAACTGTATTGTACGCACCTTGCCAAGGTAGAATTGGGCCTCCTCCTTGTTTGAAACGCCCTCAATCTGGAGGAGGGAGGTGTTGGGACGGGTGTTGCGCTTGGCGCGCTTGTGGCCGAGGACGCGACCCTTTGAGTAAAGTCTACAGCACCATCGCATGAGCCAGTCTGTCCACAGAGCCGCAAAACAAGATGCCAGAGAGAGCGTGAGGGGGTCCAACTGGAGTCGAATATCTTGCAGAGGTTCCCAAGTCAGAGCGCCGTCATCCAATCCTCCTGACCCGCATCCAGCCCATCCCTCGCCTGTTTTGCCTCCTCAAACCCCTCAAATCCACGCAGAACAGCATCATGCAGCACAGAAGCATAGTCTCACCTTGTGGAGCCCATTGTTTCGTCGGTCGGCCGGTGTCGAGTGTCGTGGACTTGCTGGGGATGCTTGCGGACGGGCAGACTTCTTGCCAGCGCCTGCGACCGGCAGTCACCGGAGAGGCGCCTATGCTCAGCGTGGGAACGTGGACTTTGCACAAAACTTGTCTGATTTCCCCTTGTCTGCCTTTCCTTACCACCGACGCAGCGAGCAGCGCTGCACTCAGTCGTCGGCGACACTTGACTCGACGTCGCGAGTAACGGAGCGGTGGAAGAGCGAACATCCTCGGGGTGCGGTCCGCTATCTTCGTAAGTAGCCAGTCGCATTTTGCTCGTACAAGTCATGTACTTCTTGCACGAGCTCGAACCGCAGGAAATAGACTTCTCCTCTGCAACCGGTCATTGAAATACTACGGTGCCAATAAAGCCGATTTGTGCTCAATTCCATCCTGATCCGACGTGACTCGTACGGTACTCACTACAGCCAGCACATCCTAAGCGTACTCTACCACGGTCCACCATGTTCGTGCGCGGTATCCCCGCCGTCTGGAAGCGGTTCTCGTCCTCTTCTTCTACGACGACCATCGTCACGAAGGCGATCCCCTCAAAAACTCATCTCCATGCGCCTCTGCCCGACTCCACCTTTCCAAAGGGCTACGTCCTGACGGGCCTGCACTGCGGTGTCAAGAAGAAGCCTGAGCTCCTTGATCTTGCGGTCATTCTATCCACCTCTTCCCGTCCGACCAGCGCAGCGGCGTGCTTCACCCGCAACGCGTTCAAAGCAGCCCCTGTCGTAGTCTCGCAGGAAGTCCTCCAACGTAACAATGGCCGAGCGCGTGCGGTGGTCGTGAACAGCGGGTGCGCGAATGCCGTCACTGGAAAGCAGGGGATGGAGGATGCGTGGGCAATGGTACGCGCCACGGACACTCTTCTCCCCGACCCCCAGTCCTCCAGCGAGACCCTCGTCATGTCCACCGGCGTCATCGGCCAGAATCTCCCCATTACCAAAATCCTAGAGGGCATCCGCTCGCAGGTCCCCTCCGGCTCCCGCACGCTCGGCTCGACCTTCGAGGCATGGGAGCGCGCCGCTCGCGCGTTCATGACCACGGACACGTTCCCGAAGCTGCGCGCACGCAGGTTCGAGATCAACGGCAAGCAGTATCATCTAGCAGGCATGGACAAGGGCGCAGGCATGATCCATCCCGACATGGGTCCTCCGAGCGGACAACTGCACGCCACGCTCCTTGGATGCATCCTCACCGACGCGGCCATCTCTCCTCGCAGTCTGCAATCGGCACTGACGTACGCGGTAGACCGAAGCTTCAACTCGATCAGTGTTGACGGCGATATGTCTACGAACGATACGATCATCGTCCTGGCTAACGGCGCGGCTGCTGACTCTAAGGAGCCGGAGATCGACGAGGAACGCGATCCCCTGGCGTACGAGGCGTTCAAGCAGGAGCTCACGTCCTTCGCTGCCGATCTCGCCCAGCTCGTCGTACGCGATGGAGAGGGGGCGACGAAGTTTGTTACCGTGACCGTGGAAGGTGCTCCGACGTACAAGGACGCCCATGCTGTGGCATCGCGCATCTCAACATCTGCACTCGTCAAAACCGCACTCTTTGGAGAGGACGCGAAGTGAGTCAAGTTCCCTGTCACAGCTTGGATGATTATATTGACGCCTCGCGCTTCCCAGCTGGGGCCGCGTCCTTGCCGCTACCGGATCTATTCCCCTCTCCGAGCCCATCGTGCCGTCCCGCGTGAACGTCTCATTCATCCCGACCGATGGCACTGCGCCCCTCCCTCTTCTCGTGCACGGCGAGCCCGAAAAGGTTGACGAGGCGCGTGCGAAGGATATCATCAGCCAGGAAGACCTGGAAATCAAGGTTGAGCTCGGCCTCGGCTCGGAGAGCGCAAAGTACTGGACATGCGACTTCAGCTATGTGAGTATCTCTTGCAAGTAGGTTTGAAACGAGCTCACGAATGACCTGACCTAGGAATACGTGCGGATTAATGGAGACTACAGGACGTAATTAGGAGGTGATCATACAGGAGGAGACAGAGACTATAAGCACCAACTTCCTCTATGTATCATGTATCGGCTCTTCGCCCGATCTAGGAGGTACGAATCATCTATCAAATTGCAACATCCTATCGTTCTCCAGCTATAGCAAGGCTTGTTGATGTTGAAACATACCCACCCATGGCCATCTGCTAGACCATTCACACCCACTGGGGGTGCAAAGCGCAACGCCCGGACGCGATGTCGCATGTCGTCCTCCTCCGACGCCCGACTCGGAGGCGCTAGTACGAATCTCTGCAAGTGAGCAAACCACAGAGCGAGTACTATTTCGTAGATTACGGTGGTGGCGAAAACAAAAAAGACATGTGAGTGTCCGAGATAACAAGGCACAGGATTATGCATGCGGGGCCGGTCGTCAATGCTAAGGTTGGTCGTGAGGGCAGTAGAATGCGCAGGGGATGAATGGTACGCGATGGGGACGGGGAGAGAACGGCAGCGAATGGGTACCTATGCGAAAGACTTTCTAGATGGTTGAGAACACAACAGGCGACGAAAGGAACAGGGATATGCGCGGATGGGGGGAGAAATACACGTGTAAAGGAAGGGGTAAAGAGCAGGGCGGTAGTCCAATACCAATATGTATGGACACACGAAGAAAGTACCTAGGCAAAAAAAATGTACACGGGAAGAAGATCCGGCCCACCTAACCAAGGAGCGGGAATACTCATAATTCCTTTCTTCGCTGCTGTTGCTGCTGCCACACCGCAAGTGGAACGTCCTCATCCTCGCTCGACTGCCTTGCAGGAACCGCATGCGCGCTCATAACCTTCTTCACTTTCCCGTTCATGGGGGCCATCGGCTGCGAAGGGGTCGCCGTCGCCGATAGCGACCGTCCAGGAGATCTCCCGCCGCCTAAGTTCGGTAGCTGGGGTTGCTTCTCCTGCGCAGGCGTGTACCGGTTGTTGGGCGGTGATCGTGGACGTCGTGAACCAGGAGTCGAAGGAGAGGTCGGTGGCGACTGTCGAGGTGGCGATGCCGTGGATGATCTATTGACGGGTACACCAGACTGGGAGACCCATCCTTGCTCAACAGCAACGGGAGGCATTGCACCCGGAGGGAGCTGGGGAGCACCCGTAGCGACGAGGGGATACTGCTGCGCAGGAAGTTGCGATGGCTCCGCAACGTCGTAATACTGGCTGTTCGCGCTTCCTGGTGAAGTCGGGTTCCCCGGCTGCGGCTGAACGAGCTGTACCGAATACTGTGATGATTGGGGCGGTGGTGAACGATGTGGTGAGTTCATGGGTGGTGGTGCCGCGGACGATGTCCGGACAGGCGGGCCGCCGTTGGGCTGCCCATACCCACCATAGCCTTGCTCCATCGCTCGGTGCTGCATCTCGTATTGTGGACCCCGCACGGGAGTCTCTGCTCTGCGAGAAGGCGATCCGCTAGGTGCAGGTTTCGTCAAGCTGCCCCGTCGTTGACCCTCCTTCTTCTCCTGCTTCTCGCGCTCCTTCTCGGCCTTCTCCCTTTCTTCCTGCTCCCGCCTCTCCTTATCCGCTCGCTCTTTCTCGGATGATGCCGCACCTGCGCCACCAGCCTGCGCACCTGCGGCCCCGGCGTTTGCGTTCTGGCCCTGAGCTTGGCCCGCTTGGCCATTTTGTCCAGTCTTGTTGATGACGCCAAGGTACCAGAACATCAGATTGCTGATGAGAACCTGCTCATATAGAGGCCGACGGGGGTTCGCAAGCTTGATGTGGCTGAGACGGTAGATGGCGCGTTCGACATGGATGGGGTAGCGCGCATAGGTGCCCAGTTGCGGAGACGGGGGAGGGACGTAATTCTTCGAGGACTTGGACGCCCCTAACAGAGCCGCTGCGGCCTCGCGACCCACCGCGTTCGAGGTGACCGATTGTGGCTCCTCCTGCTTCTTCTTCGACCCAAACAACGACCCGAAGAAGCCGGCATCCTTCTCTTTTTCACGCTCGTGGCCCTTCTCCTTATGATGCTTCTTCCCACCCTTGTCGCCGCCCCATTTGCCGAACAGTCCCTTCTTGTCCTTGTCACGTCGATGGTGCTCATGATGGCTGGGTGATGTAGGTTGATAAAGTGGCGTGCCCTGGAGGGAAGGACGCTGCTGATGGAAGCTCTCTGACGTAGGAGGTGATGTTGTGAGGTCGGGGGCCGAGGGAGTGGAGGGAGAGGGTGTACGCTGGGGTATAGGAGAATCGGTGGACGGAGGGGAGAGAGCTCGCTGGGGTTGAGGGTGCTGGAGAATTGGACCAGTTGTGGGCGTGGGCGTAGGCGATGGTTCGGGTTCCTCGACGAGAGGGGTGGTATCCGGCACGAGACTAGTCACGATGTCAGGGCTTCTCGACAGCGGGGGAGCTTCAATAGTAGGGACATCGCGCTCAGTCTCTTCCTGTACATACGCATCGTAGATGGCGGATTCTACGCTGTATGACTCGGGTCTAGGGAGTGGCGGCACGGCGGGTACGTCCTCGCCCGCTTTGGGCACACGACGTATGGTATCAACGTCACCGTGGTCGCTGGAAGACAGATCGCTGGAGGAGCGAGGTTCCATGGTCGCGGCGCGTCCAATTGACTTCCGCCGACTGCGACCAGTGAAGCGATGCGGGCCTTCTCCTGTACCAAGCTTACGAATCTTTGTCCTAGCCGTACGACGGAGAGCCTGGCCGGGACGGGGGATGACAATGGGAGAATCGACGTCTTCTCCTGGATCTCTGAGATCATCCATTTGGTCGATCACTGCAATGTCAAAGTCGGCAATGCACGACGAGACAGCATCGCAGAAGTGACGCACCAGAGGGAGCAATATTCAAGCTAAGGCTTCGCCTAAGGACGCTACGCAACTTCGAGGGATCGTCACTCTTAGAGGCCTCCTCTGCAAGCTCCTCTAGCTTCTGCAGGTCGTTGATTGTCAACTGGGGGAGAGGGGGAACGTAGCTCGACCGATTCCGCCGAAGAGGTACGACGTGTTCCTCATGCTCGCCTACACCATCGTTGGCAGATGGCTTGTACTGCCTGCTCAGCATTGACCGCTTCCTCCCCAGGGCCGAGGATCCCACCGAGTTCGACCGTCCCGGGGAGGCTGCTGGGGCACCATCGGGAGCAGCCCGCGAGTGCTCCTGGAGAAACTCCTTGAACTCCTTCGGTGCAAGCTCCGGGTGAATACGTGCGGGTACCCAGAAGAGACTGAAAGGATCGTCGTGGGCTGCGGCGGAGCTGGACTCGGAATGACTGTCGTGCGAGCTGCCGCTTGAGTCGTCCGTTGGGGACCAGTAGGCCGCTTCACGAGACGAGTCGCTGGGGAGATCGGGGTCGAGGACGAGGGAGCCGGGGCCGCCCTGTGCGGTGGACCGCCGCCTGATGTCACGGAGAGCTTCGACCTCGCGTTGTATCTCGAGTTCAGAGGGCTGCATGGCGAGCGAGCTGGTGCAGACTAGTGAAGAAGGGAGAGCGCACGCGCAGCGCACGACAGGGCCTTGACGTCGTGGCGATCGTTGTGGAGAAAGTCGAGATGGACGGCGAGCACGAGATGGAGGACAGACTGTCTGAGTATGCAAGGCCTACTAGCCTTCCCTGGCCCGGCCCTCCGGCCGTCGGCACCAGTTCAGTCTCCGCCTACACTCCTCCCCTTTCAATTGCATCGCCGATTTGACTGGGCGCACCCACGGGCCTCCAGCACTGTGAGTACATGTGTACCACCAACTCTCTCATCATCGCAGAAGCTTCACATTGTCGTCGTCCAATTTTCTGGACACGCCAAAGAGAAGATGCGCCAGTGCCAGGTGGCAGCGCTACTGTACGGCTAAGTCCGCAGGGCGCAAGGTACAGGGTAAGGTACAACGCCCCGAAATACACATATGCATGTCAGCTCGAACGGATCACATTTAGTAAACACGCCCATGTCATCGCCTCTGTGGCAACGAAGCTGCGCCGCCCATTCCAGAGCGTAAAATGACTACATACATGTACAGGAGCGTTTACGACGTCAAGGTGGAATATTGTCGGCTGTCTAGAATAACCTTGCATCACCCAAGCTCGAGCATGAATAAATAGATAGGCCTACGAACGTCTACCTGTAGTGCATGGAATATGAACGTTGAAGGACAGAACCTCACACTAGCAATAGAACGCGGGCAGGACCTATACCGGGTCTACAAAGCCCTCTTGTCGGCTGTGAGTACCTCTGAGCCATTCGCAGAAGGAAGCACCACGCATACGCTGTGCAATGCAGTGACAGTTGGCGGAGTTCATGCAGCCATGATGTTCAAGATGATGAATCAGTAATCGGCGGAATGTCATGGTGAGATCAACATGAATCGTTGGGCTTGCAAGGGAATCGAAACGGACCGTAGTCGCTTGTCATCTGGTACTAGGCTGAGGTTCGACGGACGCTGCAGCGTCAGCTAGCGTCCACAGATTGGGCGGATGCGTATGTTGTGTTGCGCCGAGACTCAGAGAGACGAATTCGCGCACCTGTGATGCTGCCTTGCCAGAGCCGTCCCGATATACGGAGGATGGGACACCCGCCAGTCGACACAAGGCGTCACCAGGCGTCGATCATCTCGTCGAAGATCGAATTGTAGAACCGACGGAGCAGCGCCACGGCTACCGCACGGAGCGGCGATCGTTCGATATGTGATTCGCAAGAGCAGTGCTACACGCTACATGCAGCAGGCAAACCACTCAGTCCAGGAGTGCCGACTCGTCCACATTCAGGATCACCCAGGTGAAGAACCGGATGATCTCAAGGAAGCCCTCCCCGCGAACCGCTGGCACACACGTGAGCCCAATGAACGCATGATCAATGCAGTACTTGCGTACCTTCGTTAATGGTGTGTGCGCCGTTGTAAGAGTCTTCGCCGTTCATATGTCCGTATCGGTAGATGTGCTTCGTCAGCTTCCAGTAGTGTTTCGTGTCTGTGCGTTATCCCTTAGTTACGGTAGCCTCGCCCATACGACAACTAGCTTACCTGTGTTACCAGTGGACATTGACGGTGCGATGAAGACCTTCTTGTCGTACCCAGTCCGGTTCGACGCGCCCAGCACGCCAATGATCGTACCCGAAAGCAGCTTGAATGGGCCACTATCGCCCATCGGCGTAATCGGAGCAGGCTCGAGCGCTGTGCCCCATGCGTCCGTGATACGCAGCAATCCGTTTATATCGCCCCCATCCTCGATGGTCTCCTTGTACAAGCCGAACGCATCGAGCTCCAGTCTGTACTGTTTGACGATGGGCTTTACGACACTTGCGATGCGCGCCTGGAGAGCGGCAATGGAGCTGTGGATGTCCACGCGGTGGTTTACGATGACTTCTGCCTGCTCGGGGAGCGCGTTGGCCTTCACACCGCCGTGGACGACGTCCGCGGCTTGGGTTGTACCCGCGAGTGCCGAGTAGAGGCGATCCGTCCTCGCGAGATGCTGCTCGAGCGCGTGTAGTGCCTTGTCGGACTTGCGCGAGCCGGTGATAAGGGAGCGGAAGTCCTCGGAAAGAGATGGGTCGTGTTCCGCGCGACATTGGAGTAGGTTGTAGTAGATGCCGGAGCGGTTCAGATGGGGGGTATGCGGGTTGTTCTCGAGTTGCTTGATGACAGCGGCAAGGAGACCTATGCTCTGAGCGAAGACGTGTCAGAGGAACTACCAAAACAACTGTGACACTGGACGTACGGTGTGTTCAGGAGGGATGCTGGAATGGCCACCGGGCGCGGAAATCTCGAAACGTACGTCAAACTTGCCCTTCTCCGCGACACCAGGATTGACCATGATGACATCGTCGGATACGCCATATCCTCCTACATAAGTGCAGCTCTCAGCTCTCAGTTGAAATGTCAAGCATGATCCGATTCGGGCGACTGACCTCCCTCGTCTACCAGGATGGAGAACGCATACTCTCCGTACGTGGCAATGAGGTAGTCGCGGATAGCGGTTGCGCCCTTCGACGGGTGTCAGCACGAAAATACACACCAAACTACTGTAGCACTCACTGAGATGCCACCACGTTCCTCGTCGATTCCATATGCCAAAACAAAGGTGCGAGTCGGCGTGAAGCCTGCCCGCAACAGTTCTTCGACGGCAGTACTGGTAGCGCTAAACCGTGAGACGGGAATATACGATGTAGCTTGTAAACACGCACAGGGTACCAATAAGCCCGGGCTTGTCATCACAGCTACCTCTACCCCAAATGTACTCTCCTATAGGATGGTTGTAGATGAGATTTAGGCATAAGGGGGGTGACGTACCATCGTAGTGTCCCGAGAAAGGCGGATGAATCCATTGATCGACAGTCAATGGTTCCACGGGAACGACGTCTAGCACAAGCACATATGTGAGTAAGCGTGTGGCTGTAGAAGCATGAAAGTGGCCTACCTTGATGAGCAGTCAGAAGCGCAGGCTTGAGAGACTCGTCGCTGCCTTGCCAGTGATAGACGAGAGCATACTTGTTTACGTGAGTCTTGCGGAGAGTCGCGTGCCTACGAGCGTGAAGTTGAGTCCCTACAGCAAGCTTCGAGAGGATTGAGATGAGCACGCACACGAGGGGAAATCGCTCCGCGAGATACGCGTGGAGTTGACCAAAGATCTCCCATCGCTCATCCTGGCCAGGAGGGGCAAGGTCGTCATATGCTACAGTGCTGTCCTACGCGTTCAACAAGGCACAAGACGCGTCGCGGAGCACGTACGGTACACGTATGGCTCCCCCAAGTGACTCGTATGCCTGCAATTTGAAACCCTCTGACTGATACTGTTCCTCCAACGTGTCGAGGAATGCGCGATTCTTCTCCGGCGCAATCGCGGTTGTCTGTGGGCATACCTCGTCCAAAGCCCCGAGTGTGAGCGTAGTGCTTGCGCCGCATGGACCAAAGTGTGGGCTACGAGCAAAGAAGTAGAAGAGCGACAGACCGAGTGCGGTCAGAGTGGCCAGAGAGAAGTAAATCCGGGCGCCGCCTGGTCGGACGCTTGCGTTGCCGAATTCCATGTCTCGAGGGTATGTCACTTTGCTGTCCAAGAACACGTCATGTATCGTTTTCTTCTCAATCCCTGTCGTGGCCGAAGGACTATTTGTCCTGGTTGTACGCGAGGAAGCGGTCCGAGTCTGAGCTTCCTCGCGACCAAGGAGTCGGCAAAGACGGTCGACAATCCTGTCGTCAGAACGCATCTTGACCGGACGCTACGAGGGGACGATGTCCGTCGTGGTGGTAGTCAGGAGGAAAGCACGATAAGGTTGAACGATACGTGGGAGACATGCTAATACTCGACGTCGACATCGTCGACAACGATGAGCTTGAGGCACGCGGCGGAGCCCCGGTCCGCCCCGCTACGATGCTCCGCGGCTCCGGCCGCAGCCTCTCCTGCCCTCCCTGCCAACCGTAGTTTGCCATACTTACATCCCAGTAGCGCGAACTAGATCAGCACACAAAGTCTCTATCTATAAACTCGGGACACCTCGGTATTGTTCTCGAGGCCGGTCTATTACGAGCTATCAACACATGCGGCATAGAAGATAATAGATTGCAATTCGGCGTAATGGTTCCTAATAGGTCCGGATTTCACAATTCCACTGGGCCTGACAAGCGCAGCGAGTGAAGGTGCCGGGTCTGCTGGTGGAGGTAAGCCAAGTACTCACCGCACTTTCCCCCAGCAATCCACAGTCCGCGTCAAGGGGCGAGGACCCCAGTCTCTTGCGAAAGCAAATGCTCTCGATCTCCCTCGATGGGCAATGCATCTGCAAGACGCAGACCGTGGACGCTCCTGGCCAGAATCTAGCATGCAACGATCGCACAAACTCCGGTGGCTCATGCATGCATAGACCGAACTCTCATTCGTCCACCTGAGGATCCAGTTCAATGAGAGCGCATTCTCAATATCCTTCACGCTTGGGTTTCAGTCGACTGTTGGACAATAGTTTTGAGCTCATCCATAGCTCACAAAGGGACAAACGTTTATTCGGGAAGACAGCCGAGCATACATGAATGCACGCAGGTACTGCGGTCCCGCGGCAATCTGCCCGGACGTCAAGCTGCAAACTGCACCGGGTGAGGACGCTGTGAGACTGTGCAGCGCCGAGCATATGACCCCAACACTACGTCGATGTCGTAACGCACCTATGAAGCTACTTTTCGTCACGTAGTCTGTCACCGGAATCGTTGGCTTCGATGGAATCCAGGCCGAAATGATGCATTCATGGGAATGAATAGTCACAAGCATTGTACTGTCCAATGCTAGGAGGGCAGAGGCCCGGCAGCTAAAGAATATGGTTCTACATCATAGCGCTGTTGGATGGCGGCGCAAGTCGACTGTGGACAGAGATGCCGGGGTCTATGCTGAAGACAGGCGCGCTGGAACGTGACGGATTTGACAGACCAACAGTCCGAGGCGCAAATCCAGAGGTGTGGGCTCACCATCAAGCGCAGCATGCTATACAAGGCCGCAAAGGCACCCTAGGCACCTGTTTTGATATAGAATGTGGAGGCAAGCAGAATCAAGCCACAGGAAGAGCAACAGTAACAGTTGTTGCGCGGAAGAAAGTGAGTTAAACGCGTCGATAAGCTGCCGGCTACTCATCAAAGGCCGTGAGGCTAAGTAAGCGTTGATGATGAGCAGAAGAACATGCAGGGACGGGCGAGGATGGGAGCGAAAGAGCTTTGTTGTCGTCGCCGTTGTCGCCGTCTCGAACAAGGCAGGGGCCGGCGCCACTGTGGTCTATGTAAAGCCACGTGAGCCGGCACTGGCAGCAGACAGCTCCGACTCGCCCTGACCCGCACTCGCCCTTCACACCAACCACGACCTCTCTCTCTCCGCCATCTTCCTCGCCGCCCTCTCTGTCGACCATGGCTAGCAAGGCTGCATACAAGCGAGTGCGTTATCGTCCGCACACACTCTGGGATGCCTCAGTCTGGACTTACCGGTTCACAGCTTAGCAAGGAGTATATCGCCATGCAGAAGGAGCCCCCTCCGTTCGTCTGGGCTGCCCCGGATGAGAAGAACATCCTGACTTGTGAGTGATGCTTCAGATACCACGGTCGGCATGCCCTGATTGCGCTCTCGGCAGGGAATTACATCATTGTAAGCGGCAAGTCGAGCTGGGCTTTCCCTCAGACTTACATTCGCTACAGCGAGGTCCTCCAGACTCGCCCTTTGCTGGTGGCGAGTACCATGGTGTCCTGTTGTTCCCTCCGGAATACCCGTTCAAGCCCCCTGGGATCAAGGTGTGTACTTGAACTCTCCGCACGGTCCTCCAACCCTCACTGCCATGCAGATGTTGACGCCATCCGGTCGCTTTCAACCCGATAAGAAGATCTGTTTCTCAATGTCCGATTTCCATCCCGGCTCTGTGAGTTCACCTTTGGAATTATATGTCGTTTTGCAGACTGTACTTAGCTACCGACCAGTGGAATCCCGCATGGAGTGTAGCAACGATGTACGTCCCTCCTCCACACACGATGCTCTGCTCATCTAAATGCATTCTCTCCTGTGGCTATCGCGTTCGACAGATTGACCGGTCTGTTGTCGTTCATGCTCTCAGATGAGATGACAACCGGGTCGGTAACCACAACCGATGCTGAGAAGCGCGTCTATGCCGTCCGGAGCCACTCATGGAATATACAACAGAAGCGGTTCAAGGAAGCATTCCCAGATGTGAGTCCCTCGCCGTCATCTGTCTGATTGTGCACCTTCGGCATCGAAGACCGCGGCATTCATCTTGAAAGACGAAGTACCCTTTTGCCTCACTTGTGGCCTCTCGGCCATCGTTGCTATCTTTGTTGGACTATCTTCCTTTGCTGCGGTATCATCCCACCTCGCCCCACTCAAGATGATTCCTGCCCATTGTTTGTTTCTTAGCTATCCTCGAATGACGTGCTGATGCATCTTACCTCATAGTACTGCACGTCGACAATGCGTGATGTCCCGAACATGGCCCAGAAGGAGCGTGGGACATCCCCAGTACCTACCCCCGCTTCCTCTGCCACCCCAACACCTGCCGCCACGCCTGCCGCCGCCCCTGCTTCTCCACCCGCCGTTGCTCCTGGGTCATCACTAGCCAAGCCTGCGGCGCCCGCGGACAAGGCGGTGACGCGGACAACACCTGGCACGAACGCAGACGCTGCGCAGAGTTGGACAGCGTCCGTCCGGCAGATGATCTGGGAGAAATGGCGCTGGGGCGTGATTCTCGCGCTCGCACTGGTCGTCTCCCGGCTGTCGTCGAGCAATTGACTCTGCCCACCGTGCGGGCGCATGGGAGCAATCTGCTACCAATGTCGTAGCGCGGTTGACTGGGTCCGCGTGCACGTATGCGGGTGATTCTGGCGTGTACGAAACGTGACTACGTGGATGTATGCACCTCCTACCTCACTCTTCCCCATCCCACCTCTCCTCTCTCTACATGGTAGTTGTCTAAGATCATAATCATCATGGCGGACTCGGATTTGTTTACGTTGATTGTCGCCTTGTTCCCCCCCTCTTATTCACACATACACTCCCTTGGGTTCTTCATCTGGCTGGGGCTGTCGCTTGCCATGACTTGACTGGTGGCATAGCTTCACGACTCCTGTCATTTCCTCCCACCCCACTCGTTTTATCACGGTCTCGGGTCCGTCGCATTACCGCGCGGTGTGTACGTCTAGAAGCACAGAAATGAATCATCTCATTCTATTGTATGAACCTTGATCCGGCACAAGGTAAGGTGCCAAGGTCTGGCGCATGCCACGTATTATTTACAATATTGTTGAGCTGGTTATTCAAGACCTCCAAGATACGGAATCGCTATCATATATAGTGAGTCGCTTCCAGGCGGTCCGCAGCGTATCGGATTGGAGCCACGGTGTGCTCACCGAGCGCAGCATCTAAAATGCCTGTACGTTAGTCGCTCTTTTCAGTTGAGGGTCGGGCTGACATACAACCCAGATATTGAGCTCATCCGCGAATCTCAGCACTACATCTACATCGGTACGTAATCTCGCAGTCGGATATGGCATTTCGTTACTCATGATGGGGTGCAGAGAACCAGTTCTTCATCTCCAACACACAGGACGACGGCCCGGTGCAGAACCAGAATCGCGAAGGCGCTTGTCGAGCGTATCGTCCGCGCTGGCCACGAAGGGACCAAGTTCCGCATGGTGGTCGTCATTCCTGAAGTCCCCGGGTTTGCTGGACAAGGTGAGTAGTATCAGTCGCGGAGAGAGAACCTCAGCTCATCGTGCGCGTAGTCAAGGGCGAGACATCTGTCAAGACGATCATGGCCGGCCAGTACCGCACCAGCCTCTTTCACACCAAATTTGCGTTCGCCTGCGCCATTCTCCCAACTAGCATGACATCCTTTGCCCGCAGCCTTCAAGGCTTCAGGATTGTTCAAGTCGATGTCCTTAGCACGCCGACGGACGCCGTTTCCCCAACGGCAGCTAGTGATGGCGAGATGTGCGCTGCGCATGAACCGTGGCGGTCACAGTATCTACGAGGAGGTCCGCAAGGCTGGCTATGAGCCGTGAGTGCCCTTTTGGTGACCATGCTACTCAAAGCTGACGAAGTTGAATGGCAGATCCGACTACATTCGCTTCTACCACTTCCGCGCGTACGACCGCATCAACGCGCCCTGGGGTACGTTGTCTTTCCTCTGCTGTGTCTCCATATCCTGTGCTGGCCTGCTGGGTGCCAGGCTCGTACATGAAGCAGATCCAGGAGCGCAGCGGGGTCTCCTCCCACCAGCTGAACGTCGCCCTTGGCCACATCTGGGTCGGCCGCGGTGAGGGCATCGAGGATCCGAAGGAAGTGTCCGTCGCGATCCCCACGGACAAGTCACTCGCGGAGCAGACGACATCTGGCAAGAAGTCCGAGCTCAAGACGGAGACGTACACGATGCCCGGCACCCTTGAGGAGGCGCGCGAGATTGTCGACCACTGGCGCGAAGCCGCGCAGGAGCTCCGCAGCGACGAGGCTATCTCGGACAATGTGGTGCAGCACAAGTTGCACGACCTTACGAGTCTCGTTGAGAAACGCGGGGCTGGGACCGAGGACCAGAAGCGCGCCGCCTTCGTGTCGGAATTGTTGTACATCCACTCCAAGGTCATGATTGTGGATGACAGGCGTTTTAGCGTGAGTTCAGACTACTGAGCGTGGCGGGGTATTGACTGTGATGATTAGATGGGCTCGGCGAACTTGAACGACCGTAGCCAGAAGGTCTGTTGCTCCACTTCACACATGATATACGTGCATTTTTTATCTCACAACGCGAACAGGGTGACGGCCACTCCGAAATCGCCCTTGTCGTCGAGGATGAGGATATGATGGACTCGTACATGGACGGGGAGGGGCCTAGCCGTCCTACTAGCGGGAGTTTTAGAAGATGAAAAGCAACAACGGTTGCACTTCCACACTGACCAGTTCTATTCAGGTCGCACTCGATGTTGACTGTGCTCGTACGGTAGTGTACTTGGGGGTTAAGTAGAGGTCATGATTCGAAGTATTAGTTGAAGTTTTGGTCACTGGGCTCATACACTGAATTGCCTTTTTGGTCGACGGCTCCGGCGTCTGGCTCCTCTACGCGCAGTCCAGCCTTTACCTGCAACCACGACCCACCACGATCCGCCACTCCCTTTTCTTCTCCACTACAGTATGAACACAGAAAATAGCCATCCTGAGAACGTTACTGAAAATCCTGCGAACAACGTACAATCTCAAGGTAGTCCTGGGAACGTTGCCACCACTTCCGCCACTGTTATCGCGTCCGGAGAGCCGCAAAAGCACAACGACCCACCGTGTGACTGCTGTATGTTAGTGCGGACATTTTCAGTATCTAGATATGCTCAAACTACACTGATTTTAGGGCGCAATCGAGTACCGGAGGACAAGCGGTACTCGCATCGTCCGATCGCACTCAGACTCGTCCTTCCACCAGTTCGCGCTGAAGTGAAATCTGCCATCGAGGCCTTCAACTCAATCATAGAGCTTATTCAAAAAAGAGCGATTGAATTTGGAGACGCGACAAGAATACTTCCTCCTGACATTCGAGGTCCCTTTGTGTCCTACCGGGACACTGTCGCCAACGTAAGCACAACCGGTCCGCGTGCTGCAACTGCTAATCGTGTAGTAGAGCTTCGAGATTGCCATTGAGACCCTCACCTCAGCCCCGGGCTTTGTGTGCAAGCAGGGAAGTGTCGAGCACGAGCGCTTGTATCTCGAGCAACGCAAGCTGTTCACGGACATGGGTGAAGCATGCCTCAATTGGATCAAGGAGTCGGAACGCTTGTTTCAAGCCCAGGAGGCCATAGTCTTGGCCTACCGCCACCACCGTCGCAAGGTGTATCTTCAGGCTGTTGTTCGTGCCATGGTATGACCTCCAAATCATACCACGTTTGGAACTTGCTGAAGTGCACCTCCGTAGTCCATCATTTCTATCCCCTACTCACCGCTGCTCTCGGCCATCTTCACTGCTGCTGAAGTTTTCGGAATCTCTGTCCACATCGCGATGCGTGAACGTGTCTCGGAGGAGTCGTCGGTAAGAGACGCGCTCGAGCAAATCACCAACCTCGAAGAAACTAAGCGAGAGGCTTCAGAAACCCTCGCTCAGCTCAGACACCTCAAAGAGCATCTGGAGACTGTCAGATCCATGCTCGACGAGATGCAGCAGCAGCCACTTGCCGCACAACTCGCCGCCATCTACGAAAAGCTCTACTTCGCCAAAAAAGCAGTTGTGGGCGCACTGTCCGCCCACCGCGACAACTCTGACGCCGTTGTCCCTTTCCGCGACATCGTTCTCTCTTTCCAGGACATGGTGGAGGCCCTCGAAGCGCCAGCCATGTTCGATGGACGGCTCGCCTCGCTGAGCGAGGACCAGTGTGCGGCAATCGACAGGGCTCTTGCGATCCTGAGGAGCTCCGAGCCGGCAACAGCTCCCACTCCGGCTGGCTTGGACTGACACCTTTTCCTATCCTCCAACACGCGTTATCTCGCTTTCGCCATTGCTATGTATCCATCGTATCCTCGGCCGTCCATCTGGCATCCACTCCTCACACTGCTTTCCGTGACGACCACACTGACGACCGATACCCAACGCTAGAGAGGAGTCGCAGATCACTCTCACACACCACAATTGTGTTCCGATCACTCAAGAAACCATGGCTCTTCGTCGTGGCCTTTCCCATACCAGGGCCGAGCGAAGGTGGCGGCAAGGGTTATTAAGATCGTGGGACTATGGCAGAAGGGGGCGAGTCGCGGCGGGCGTACGTCTATTCCGTCATGGTTTACCTAGAGGCAAGCGGTCCAAACACAGCCAGATTGAATACGCTTACTTAGTATGTTCGTATGTTCGTAGCAGTCACATGTGGCTGGTAGTCGCTGAAGCTACTCTAGAGATCAAAGAGCAAGAGGCTTGATCGTCATCTGGTGCGAAACTGCAACCAGAGGCCATAATCCCGGGGTAGTCCTGCGCACAAGCCAGTCAGATATACGTCCCACGTTCTGCTAGATGGTATCTCACCGATCTTCGACATCCCATTCCCGCAGCCGAAGAAGGAACCGCTGCTCGTACGCCCACCTGTCTGCGCGACCCTTGCCCTTGCGCCTGTCGTTTAGCCCCGACCCCGGTACGGCGGCGCGATCGTGCGTGGCATAACAGATGAGCAAGACGTCATTCGTGTCCTCGACGTGGATGAGGTCCCAATCGACCTCCGCTATGCCCTCCCCGACCTCGTCGTATAGCGGCTGCTCGTCTGGGAGCGCGAGCAGCGCCGACACGATGTCCGCTCGACCTTGGTGTGGGGCGTGGTTGCTGCTTGAAATGCCCCCGGGGTCAGAGTGCGCGATGATGGAGAGTGTCGCCATGCGAGAATATGCCCGGGCGAGGATTGCGCGATCTTCGGAGAATGCGATCATGTACCTATGGGCAGACATATGGGTTGTGGGAAATGGGTGCGAATGGGCGGAGTACGTACCGCTTCAGGAAGTCGAGCGCAGCCGCTTCCATCTCGTCTAGGTCTGAGTTGTCGGATGATATGGACACCGTGCGAGGGAGCGGTACTCGGCTGCTGTGATTGTGACTGAGAGCAGACATGAAATCTGGGGTTGCGCGAGAACCATCGGAGTTGGTTAACGCAGCCTGCGACAATATGAGTGCGTTGCGCTCTCCGGTGTCGCTATACGTAGCGGGGGTTTGATTCACCGAGGATGGGTGTGGAACGTCCGCAGATGGTAGCTCAGGAACAATGGGTACGTCGTCCTCCTTCGTGAGGTCGATGACATCCGTCAGTATGGAAGAACGTGGGACAAGGCGTGAATTCGCTCTCATCTCATCGCCGCTTGGTTCCCGGGAGGTCAATTGTGGAGCGCGCTGGTCACCGGCCATTTGGACGTCCCGGCAACCGGTATCCTGAACGACCGTAGGAGGTGGTACAGGACCTGCACCTTGACCAAAAGGTATACGAGCAGGGAAGAGGTAGTCTTGCACCATGGCCTCTTCGTGAACATCAACTCCGGGACGGTCTTGCTGCCCGGGAATTGGTGGACACAAAGTATCTGATAACACAGGGACGTCGCTCTTCCTACATGCAAAGCCAAAGATCAATGAATGCCGTGCTATGCAAGGAGTGAACGTACCAGTCGATAACCATCCCATCCTCGCGGGTGAAGACGCGCAACGGCTGAAGACCCAATTTGCGGAGCTTGTCCATTTCTGCCTTGGCCAGTTGCTGACGGGCTGCCTGGTAACCCGAGTGGGTCTTCCAACAGCTGGATGGGAGAGGCGCAACTCGAACACATCCCTGCGTGACTAGCCGTGCGCCAGCGTTCAAGACGGGGGATGGGCTACGTTCACGCTTTACTGATGATCCCGATCCCATTTCAGAGGCTACTTGAGATGAGATTGACGCAGGGAAGGTGTCGTGCTGGCTGTTCCGAGGAAGCTCAGTAGGGCCTGATACTAATGGGACACGGGTGGGCGTGAGCTTGCGACGCTTTCCAGGAGGGACTTCAGTTTGCCTCGCAGGCATGGCGAGGTCGTTGAGCAGCAAGTCAGAGGCGCGAGCGTGAACCTGGGAGAGGTTGGGATTGGGGGGAAGTGTGACTTCGGTCCCGACGATTGGTGCCCCTAGCGAGTTTGCAGGGCGCAACTGGATTGCATCACGATCCTCTGTGGACTGGGTAGACCTTATGGGCCTCTGAGACATGTCGCTGCGGACAGGCGATGGAGCATTCGCCGTGATTTGCGATGAAGTCTTGCGTCGCTTACGAGGCCGCTTCTGTTTTGAGAACGAAGGACCGTGTGCGTCCAGCGAGCCCGCTTGACGGGCTGGAAGAGGATGAACATCTCGCTGATTTGTCCGCGATAGCGGGCGCTCCGTGTCCAAGGATGCAGGGTTGACAGGCGGATCTGGAGGGAAGGGAGTGCTCTGTGAAATGCGCTCCGTGTTGCTGGCAGATCGAGAAGTTGTTGTTGCTGAAGTCCAGGGACGCTTGACATCGGCGAACGATGGCACAGGTATACCTCCAAACGAGGAAGGACCCCCTGACGGAGGGTGTGGCTCGCCCGAAGACCGAATCGCATGTCTCTCACTTGAATTCCCCCGAGAAAAAGGATGCGGCTGATGCACCGCGCCTCTGCGAGCTGCATCCTTCCATGGTTTACGAGGAGGTGCGGAGGCTCTCACTGCGGGAGGAGCGACAGTATTTTTCTGCTTGGCAAGGAGTTCGTTAGGTTGAGTGTCCTCCGAGGGCCTAGGTGGTGCCCGCTGCGGTCTGTCAAAAGGCCGCCGACGGTGAAAGTTAGTCGAGCCAAGTCGTGCGTTGAACGACATGGTGGATCAAGCGCTGTAGGACAAAGAGCGAACGAAGCTGATGTGCAGGCCTTATACCCAGATCATTGTGATGGCGAATACTACAAGCTCGACAATGCCGTGGCCGTACGCCGACGTCGAGAACTCGAGGGCAAAGTACTTGAAGTTGAAAGCTTGGTCGCGCCACCCGCCCAGCTGGCAGCGCGGCCTTCGGAGCTTCGCGTAAAATGTGTGACGCAGCGACGCGCGTCACGAGACTCCAGCAACCCGCGCCAGACGCGTCGCCTCGAGTTGGCCAGTAACCACCACCGTCGGCGCGTCTCCTCCCATCTCTCGTTTGCTGCATAAGCTTTGGTGTTGAGGGGTTTAGTTTGTGACCGCTTTACTAGTAAGTGGATCAACCGACATGGGCCCTACCTAGCGCCTTAGGCCGATTCCTCGTATACAAGAGCTCCAGCCGCCAGAAGCCTGGCAAGCAAGGCCAGCTTCAGTACCTAGCAGGCACATATGCGGATACTATCATGGAACATAGTATGTGCGCCGGTGTCATTTTACTAGTCGAAACGGCGCTCACTGGAGCACAGAATGGTGTCAGGACCTTGCCCAAGTACCATCCGTGAGCGACGAATCAAAGATCTCACGCACCGACGCTAACGAGTTACGAGTCTAGATGGAATACGTTCGAGTCTTTCGAAGGCATTCTTGACGAACTCAAAGCGGACATCATATGCTTCCAAGGTATGTCACAGGCGGGCTCCAATATGGCGTTGCTGACTGGAAAACACGCTAGAAATGAAGTCTGCGCGTGCGGGATTACCTCGTGACGTCGCATTACCAGGACCATACCATTCATTCTTCTCATTTCCGGTTACCAAGGGAGGCTACAGCGGCGTCGCGGTCTATGTCGATTCGCGCAAGGTCACACCGCACAAGGCGGAAGAGGGTTTGTCCGGCAAGCTCCAACCCAACTCGCCCTTGTCACCGGAAGAGCGCATATCGCCTTCGTATCCCTATCCTTATCAGATGGATCTCTACCCAGATGAAGATGGGGAAGTGCCCTCATCTTTCGATGCGCTCGACGCAGAAGGCCGTGGACTCGTCATTGACTTTGGGTTGTTCGTCCTCATCAACGTCTACTGTCCGAACGAGACATCGGATGCGCGGCTATCCTTCAAGATGAACTATCATCTCATGTTGCAAGAGCGCGTCCGCAAGCTCATCGAGGAGGAGCACCGAGAAGTCATTGTATTGGGCGACATCAATATCTGCGCTACGCCCATGGATCATTGTGACGGCCACCTCCCGAGCAACATCGCCACATTCTACGACCATCCAGCGAGGGGCTGGTTCCACAAGTGGCTGGCCCCAAATGGGCCAATGATTGATATCGTACGGCAGTATCACCCCGACCGCAAGGGGCTCTACACGTGTAAGGGAGTTCTGCTGCCGCCTGTGTTGACCATCACTCAATCTCGTCCACATGGTTAGGTTGGAACATGAAGCTCCAGGCGCGGGAGACGAACTACGGCACGCGGGTGGACTATATCCTCGTGTCCAAGGGACTCCTACCCTGGATCTCGCATGGTAACATCCAGCCCTCTCTCAAAGGATCCGACCATTGCCCCATATTCATCGACCTCCACGATGAAATTACCCTCCAGTCCGGCGAAACACTCTCTTTGCGCGATGCAATGAAGCAGACGCCTGGTTTCAAGGAGCCTCCACGCCTTGCAGCGAAATTCTGGAACGAGTTTGCGGGGAAGCAGACAGTTCTGTCTGCCTTCTTCGGCAAACACGCTGCGTTGAAGCAGACGGATGATACTTCCCCCTCTTCGACACCACCTCCTGACCCTGGGCCTGCAGTCAATCGTGCTACATCAGAATCAGTAAGCTCCCTCAACCCGGCCCTCGAGACCGTATCTCCTGTATCTCCGGCCACAACCCAATCCGCCTCTCCGCCGCCCCCACCAGAACCGCTGAAGAAATTCAAGCCGCCTCAGACGACCCGCCCCTCGCCAGCAATCACCGCGCAGAAGCGAAAGTCCTCCGAGACCGCATCCGCCTCGACCAACTCCAAGAAGCGGAAGCAACAAACTAGTGGACAAGTGAGCATCGCGTCCTTCTTCGCCAAGCCCACCGCGTCGTCATCTTCCTCGTCGCACAAGAAGGCATCACGGCCTGAAGCCATTGAGATCGACGACGACCCTCCGGCGAATTCGAACACGGCTGAAACCGATCGCGACCAGCTTGACGCCGACTACCGCCTCGCGCTCGCACTCGCTGAGGAAGCCTCGCCTCCACGCACTCCATCCTCCTCCCAGTCTCGGTCGCAGTCGCAGAAGAAAGCAGCGTGGTCGAGTGTCTTCGCGCCCGTTCCTCCGCCAAACTGCTTCGTCCACAATGAGCCCACGCGGCTGTACACGGTGAACAAGCAGGGCCCGAACAAGGGGAAGAAGTTCTACCTATGCTCGCGCCCGGTCGGACCTGGGTACGACAAAGGCAAGGCTGAGCGGCTGAGGGACGAGGTGGACCACCAGTACCGGTGCGACTATTTCAAGTGGGCGAGCGAGGTGCGCAAGGAGGTGATGCGCGAGCGGGAGAGAGAGCGGACTAAGTCAGGTGGAAGCTAATCAGGTTGAGTAGTTACAGCTAGGGGATCGCTGGTTGCTGTCAGCGTGTCGTTGGATTTGGAGTTCTGTTCGGCGTTCACATCTTGTTCTCACTGTATCATATCGCACTACTCAAGGATTCACACTTGTATACACCGGAACGTACTAGGGTACAGAGCTGAGAGGGATGGAGGTAGTTCGAGAACTATAGTAAGAGAAAGCAGACGGATAGCCTGAGCGAGAGCGGCAAACTGAGAAAGAAGACGACAAGAGGGTGATATGTGATAAGTTTACTTGGTCTGCTTCTTCGCAGTGCCGATAGAGGTGTTGTTGACCTGCAACAGGGAATCAGAGGACGTCGTCAAGCCACAAGGTGAGATTGAACGAACCTTCGTCGCAAAGCGCAGTGAACACAAGGACTCGTTGAGGTGTGTCGCAAGAGGAGACAGATTCAGGACCATCAACGTCTTCGAGTTGCCACTGAGCGAGTTTTGCAGCAGGTAGGTGAGCTGAACACGACACCATCAGCCTTCAGCCAATGCTACAGTTTAGTTCAGAAAGGATATGCACCTTGGAGTTCCTGTACGGAATATGCTTGTCGCTCTTCCCTTCGCCCTTTTCGCCGAGTGCCGCGATGACATCGCCCAACGCACTCAAGCTCTTGTTGATGCTCTGCGTCTCCCTGAGCCGGTCCTTGTCGCTCGCCGCACCACTCTTCTCCAACCGCTCGCTGCCCGCAAGATCGACAAGGTTCAAACTGCCCTCGCACGACTCGCCCGTCAGCGTGTTCTCACCGCGGATGCGGAGCGTGAATACTGAGTGCGAGCGGGAGGAGCGCTCGTTCATGAGCGTCGCCGCGACAGTGCGGCGGCCCTGCGCGAGTGAAAGCAGAGTGCGGACCTGGGAAGGGGAGGAGAGCGGGACGACGTTCACGTCGGTAACAGTGGTGCGTCCGGTCTTGGGATCGTGCTTGATCTCGTGCTTCTTCTTGTCGAACTCACCCTTACCGAGCAGGTCGTTGATCGTCTCGTTGTACTGTGAAGCAGTTAGCGAGTAGCAGTGAGAGAGAAAGACCCGGAAGATACTCACAATCTCAAGGAACTGGCCCTCCATCTTGTATTGCCAGCCTTTAGTCTTGAGCTCGTCAGCAACGCGGAAGACTTGCTCAACAGCACGTGGTATCATGCCGGCGGTTGTCTGGGTCTGCAGGAGACGTGAATTCCTCCTGCATGTTTCTGATAGAGCTGGCAACGTACCTGACCACCCTCCATGGTGAAAGACTTGCCGGACCCGGTCTGTCCGTATGCGAACACGCACACATTGTATCCATCCGTGCAGCTCTGTGCCAGCTGCGAAATCTCCTCAAACACCTCAGCTTGAGACGAATGTGGCTCGAAGACCTGCAATTTGTCAGCATATACGCGTGGAGCGGGACAGATGGAACCTGTACCTTGTCGAAGGTGAACTGCCACTCGTCCTTGCGCTCCTGGCCAGTGGCGCTCTCACTCGAAGCACGGACAACAATCTCTTTGTGATCGAGCTTGTCAGGGAATGCAATGAGAGCCATAGCATCGTCACGCAGACGCGCCTCCTCTTCGGGGTCTGGGCTACCCGTGCCATCTGAGATGTGCCCCGAAGAGACCGAGGAGACGAGTTTGTCGGATAGGATGTCGGATCGCAAGATTGGCCTGACGCGACAAAAGACGCGGATGTTGCCCTTCAGTTCCTGCACCATGTTATGCAGCTTGCGGCGGACAGTCTCGCCTTCCCTTGCCTCGCACTCTAGTTCGGCAATCCGCTTCTGCGCACGCTCCAGCTGGATCGATAGGTCGGCCTTTGTCCCAACGGTACGGTCATACTCCGTCTGGAACGCAGCCTTCTCAGCCTGCATTGCACCAATCTGAGCCGTGAGACTGAGCTGAGCAGTGGCCTGCTGGGCAATGGTGGCTTTGAGGCCCTTGACGGTTTCCCGCTCACGTTCGAGATCGCTCTGATACATGCGAAGGTCCTCGTTCAGCTCGCGGAGCTCCCGATCCTTCTTGCGGAGGTCGGCCTGGAGTTCGGAGATCTCGCGCTCATGGCGTTGACGGAGGGTATTGAGTTCGTCGGAGGCAATGAAGAGCTCCTTGCGCTGAGCGAGCTCTTGCGACTTTGCGTTCGTGAGTTCGCGGGAGAGTGCTTCATGTGATGCTTGAAGGTCAGAGCGTTTGGCGCGCTCCTGGGCGAGCTCCGCGTCGAGCCGGGCGGCGTCGGCGGCACGAGCAGCTTCAATACCAGAGATTTGTTGCTGGAGAACATCGAAGCGGTCGTCGTGTACGGCGGTGGCACGTGCACTACTCGACGTGGTCAGAATCACGCGAAACGGGAATAGCGATGGGACAAGGTAATGTGGTAGGAGATGGAATGCAGCAAGTAAGATCACTCACGTAGTGCGCGAAGCAGGTCTTGCGGGTGGTCTTACGGGTGCAGTCTTGGGTGGGGCACTTGTCGCCCTAGTAGTCCTCCTGGTCGCAGCCGTGGTGGTCGAGCTAGTCAATGCGGGTGCTCTCGGCTTCGTGAGAGGTGGCGGACCCTTCCCCAGCCTGTTCACATTCGCGTTCGGGGCGACCTTGGACGGCCGCAATGGTTGGTTCGTCCCTCCCTCCGCAATGGCAGCAAGTTTCCGCGGCTGGAGGTCCGCACCAATGTTCTCCTGAGCCTTCCTCTTAAGCGAGTTTGCTGTCGTTGATGTCGATCCGGAAGCCATGGATGGTCCTGCGCGGGTGGTGATGTTCGGTCCTAGTGGTTGTCCAGGTCGGTCGGGGGAGGAAGAGCGCAACCGTGGGAGACGAGACATAGCGCTCCGGCACGGGTGGTGGTTGGCGGAGGAGTTAGCGAGATCTGCTCACCGCCGGACGCGATGAGGTCGAGGATCAATTGCAAGTCAACCAAACCCCCTCAGGCGCTCGACAAGGCGACGCGTATGTCACGTGATCGTCGCGTTGTAACACCTTTGCACATCCGCCACAGGTGCCTTCGATGACCGGAGTACTATGCTATTATGTAGATCATGCAGTAGGGTGTACGTATATCTAGCGGAGCATCAGCGAACTACATAGCCACAGTCTGCAGTAGGGCCTTCTGCACGAACTCCCTCGCGTTCCCACCCGATTCCGTGAACTTCGACAGGAACATCTCGTCGCCTCGCGCTGAATGCTCGGTCAATATGTAGAAGTATGAATAGATTGCGCACAGCACACTCACAGACATGCAACGCCTTGGCGCTTTGCCACACGTCGAAGATCGACGCCGCCTCGTCCACCGTCAGCTGATCTGGGACAGCGAAGTTCTTCAGGCCCTTCGCATACTCCACCAGCTCCTTCTCGCGAGGAACATAAGGACCTGAAGGCTGTGCGGGCTCGAGGCCAAGGGCTTCAATGAGCTCCAAGGGCGCCCGGAAGGTGGTGTTTTGTGTGGAGAGGGCGCCAAGGACCGCGCCGCGTTTCTGTGAGACGGTCAGTAGGAGACTTCAGGCCACTCAAGGGTGAACTTACAAAGGCCTGCTTGCCACTGGCGAACTCAAGCAGCGTCCTCGGGAAGGACAAGTGATACGCCTTCACCTGCTTGTAGAATGGGTCACGGTAGAACGACATGTTGTACAGCGCCTGGAAGTCATCGATCGCAAGCAGCACCGGGAACCTGTCACGCGACAGCCCACGGTCAATGGGATAGCTCGCCAACCTGTTGGAAAGCACATACTTTGTCTGCTCCGCAAGCTCGGTGAGCAACATGCTGAGAACCGTGGGCGCGTGGTGAGAGAACTCCAGGCCCACGTTAATGAGCTCCGTAAGCGTGGATGTGCTGCCGATCGTCCGTTCCTCGAAGGGATACGACCCCTGGACCTTGATGCCCTTGATCAGCGCCTCATTCACGTCTGCGAACCGTTTAAGCAGCTGCTGTGCGAAAGCCGGTTGGCCGTAGGTCTGCGTGCGAGCATCGTAGACGTAGGACGTTGATGAATTCACGAGGTTGATTGCTGCAAGGAGGCGATGTAAGAGGGAGCCTACGACAGCACATAACCGCAGCTAACCTCGAGGGATGTACATGGTGATCCACTCCTTCTGTACGGCGTACTGCACTGCTTGCAGTAGCAAGTAGCTCTTCCCGCAGCCAGACTTGCCAGCTTGAAGGCATGTGTCAGAGGAAGATATGCGAGGACATTACTGAGACTCACTGAACACAAGCCTCGTTTGTGAGCTCGATGTACTTGCCGCCTTGTCAAGCGAATCCAATGCGTCAATCGTCACCTTCCGCACGACAGAGCACGGTTTCGCCAACAGCATGTACTTCGAGGGCGATCATCACTCAGAAATCCTAATGGACGAGGGTGGTGGCTACTCACGTCGACAAGCACGTTCACAGGCAAACCGTAGGCCTTCAGCGCCCTCGAGCCTTCAGAAGGGAATGCCATTGCCGTGTTTGCCTTCTCCGGTGTGAGAGTTTCCTGCACAAAAAGCGACAGTGAGCGGATGCGCGAGAGCTCCACAAACTCGCGACCTACCGGACGGAATATGGGCAGCTGCAGCGCGGCCCGTTGGTCACTTTGGAAGACCGGGTCCGTCAGGTTGTTTGCCGGCATTGGGCGGAAAAGCTATAATGAAAGAACATTCATGAGTCTTGTCGCACCCTGGTATCTTGCATAACGTCACGAGGCGTGTCGCCATGTCCGACTGGAAGGGGTACAGGTGCACTCTGCGTTGCAACGACTCGCGCTTCGAGGCGTACAAGCAATTTCCTGTCGCTATCTCACCCACGACCTGGTACAAGGCGACGCGCTGTGGCTGCATGCAAGATTTCTCTACCGAAGAACATGTACTCACCCCAGGGTCCCGCGCCGCCCGCTTCGCCTTCTCGTTGTTCGCATTCGGGCGGAATTTGGCTGCGCGTCCACGTCTCAGTACATACTTCCAGTACTTCTCCTTTTTGGAGACACCCACATGCCACCTTCTTCGCGGGCTTGGCTGGCGCAGCGTACCCTCTTGACTGGATGGCAATAGCACTAGTGACAGCAGGACTTGTTCCCGGGTGGGATGCAGACCGCCCGACTCGAAAAGCTGCTGCCAGAGACATAATTCCTGTCAAATCCTTCCTCGACCCCAGTCCAGCAGCACGAAGAGCAGAGCAGGAGGCGGCGAGACCAGCCCAAGACTAGTGAGTTGTTGGCGAAGGGTCCAAGACTGGGCGTCTACCAATTTCCGAGCATAGGCGCTCGGGGCTCTACCAAATTTGGTACAACATGGCTTACATAATTGAGAAGGCGGCAGGAGAAGGGAATGGTCTAACGTCCAAACTACCATCTCCTTTCGTCTCCCGCTCAGCTCGCACTTGTTACAATGGGTCGTCTTCGCCGTTCTCGGACACACCATGCTCAACGAGACGTACACCGTGCAGCACGGACAAGGGTGAGCAGAACAGCGCAGTAGGAAAAGCGCAAAAAGTTCATGGAGGTGCGGCTTTACAGGCGCGGACGCGCGACTTGGATCAGATACAACTCATTGATCTGGATCCCAAGGTACGTGATGTCTCTGAGTATATGGGATTACCTTTAACACGCCTCGCTATAGAATCGTGCAGCCCTTGAAGCGCAGCCATTAGACTATGAAAAGCCTGGACTTGCACAGCATTATTGTGTCGAGTGTGCAAAGTGAGTTATTTTCACTGTTTTCCATGTGTTCTGGGTCAAGGGCCTCCGCGCGTCGCAAGCCGAGGTCCAGGAGGGAGTGGCGTTAGCGTTGCATGCCGGTTTCGGAGCACTTCGTTCCTGCGGCCACAGTACAGATGCCCAGAGATCGGCGATCTAGTGTGCAAGATGCGCAAGGGGCGAAAACGTCCTTGTGCCATGGTTCAATGTGACGTGCAGGGGGGCCTGTTCCTGTATCACAGAAGTTCTGTCTGGTACTGAATACACTCCTCACAGATACTTCGAAACTGATCACGCGCTGCGAACGCATTGGCGGAGCAAAGTGCACAAACGGCGCTGCAAGCAACTGAAGGAGCCTGCGTATACGATCGAGGAATCAGAACGTGCTGCAGGACTCGGCAGGGAAGGAAAACGTCCTACAAATATGGACACGAGCACACCTATGGAGCAGAGCGCATGAGGAAGGCGCGAGGCTCTGGGGCATGTGTTGGGCTAGACGTTGCTGCGCTGTTCGTCTTGGGTGCGATTAAGTTATTGGCTTTGCTGTACTATCATGATTCACTTTGCAATGAAAGGCCGACGGATTCATGACATGACGAGGATGTGTGGTATACTCGTTTGAGGACGAAGTCCTGATGACCGAACTGCCCGGTGAGCCTCAACCGACATCCCCCTGAAGCGACAGAACCGTTTCCCCGGGACACATGTTGGGTTCAGGGCCTGCGCAAGCATGAGCTTACGAAGACAACGTATTACATGCATCGCCCTAAACCAGGGGCACGATGGTAGATCCAAGAGGCAGGGTACGTTCCCAACCCTCCCGATGGGAAGCTAAGACTAGTGTCTGCACAGTGGATGTGATGGTCGACGGAAGGCGCCATGAGAATGATCGCATACCAAGCCACCGTACGTCTGAAGCCTCGGGACATGGGCGAGGAAGCATGATCTCCGCATTCACAATGCTCCCCTTGCGGCGTCCTCCCACATTCTACACGCCATGGATTGTTCACTGGTTGCAGCCGCTCCATCACGTTGAGTAATTCATTGGCACTTTTTGGGCGCTTTACGGAGCATTGAACAAGGTGAGTTCAAAATAGCAGGTCATTGACGGGCCTCCGTTACGGCACAAACTGCTATATACCATATCAATAATATATCACACAGGAAGCGAATAACATACATCAACAGCGAGGGTGGCAAGACACAAAACATACGACCACTAATAGAGACCGTGATAGCATAAGCAAAACAACGTACAAGCCGTCCTTGGTTTTGACTTCTTCTCCAGCCCACGTCCCTACATGGCTGGTCCGTGGTCTGCCTTGAGACCACGTCAGTCTCACGTCGACCGAGTCCAACCCGACAATCCCTCTTCCCCGTTCCTCCTCCGCACCATCAGTACTCCGCGTTGTACGCATCCTCTGCCGCCCGCATCACCGCACCCATCCTCTTCCAAACCAGGTCGTCGATGCGGAAACCCTGAGCGTGGAGCCTCCTGAGGGCGCCGCAAGCCCAGCTCTGGTAGTTCCACGACGGCTCGCGGTTCACGATCTCTGCCCGCCCCAACTGCCGCTCCAGCTCTTCCAGCTGCATCCTGTCCACCGATCCTACCCGTGCGCAGCCCCGATACTTCGACCCAGAGCGATACGCAACGTTGCGGAACAGTTGAAAGACCCATCCTTTCGCGGTGCACCCAGTCACGAAGTAGGCGTTGCCGACAGGTTCGCCTTGCTTGTCGAAGCCCGTGTGTACGATGATGTGCCAGCCGTAGGGGAGGACACCGCGGGAGCTGTGACCGACGTAGTATTGTGCGACGTAGATGGGTAAGGTGGGCATGGCGATTGTGGTGGTTTGGGATGGCGTATGTTCGAGCTCGGTCACGATGTAGTCTGATCAAGCCCAAGGTAGCAGGGAGAGGAGACGACAATCAATCCGGTAGGTCCTAGACACTTTTCGCCGCGATGGGAAAGAGGGTGTCACTCACCTGATGGTGGTTTGCTGTCAACCCAGAACAGAAGCAGGCACTTCGACGCGGCGGACGGAGGGGGTAAGAATCTGAACGAAGGCAACGGTAATTCAGTTCCTAAGAGGGTCCAGGTGAGTCCGCCGGTCGTTATATATGTTCTCCCCAGCGTAACTCAGGGTCTTCGACAATGCAGCGCGCTGGGCTTCAAGTTTTCGGATGCGCCTTCCCAACACGAGGCGCAGCCGCGGAAGGCACGCCTGCTGGGCCTTGCCGTGGCGTCTTCACACAGTCTCCCGGTTACTACCCACTTCGCAGCCACCCATCCCAGTACGGTCTCCGAGTCGCAGATGGTCAGATTTCGCCTCAGGCTTTGATGCGGATCGTATACCCTACGCTTTCGAAAGTTCGACAACCAATCAGCTGCTCCCACCTACCCAATTTCCATCTTCAGGAACTCCAGCTCCATCCATACGCGATCGTTTGCCATACCTAACCGCCGGCAACGCATTGTGGTTAGGCCCATAGCGACGATGGGAGGTCTCCCCCTCATCTCGGAGACCTTTCTGACGATTGCTGCAGACGCTAGGTCTATGGGGCCACTCTACAATCACGGACAAAGAAGAGAAGACAGCTCATGGAATGAAGCACTTCGCCTTCGCAGACACATCAACGAGGCGCTCTTCCGATATCGGCTCACGGTCTCAATCTCCGCTATTATGCGCTCCCCATGTATGTCAGCACCTCATCGCTTTTCGACAGGCCTGGACCATCTGTCGTTCGCTTGCAATTCCGAGACGCATCCCGGCTCATAATCATGGGCGACATGGAGGTTGCGGGTCATATTCAGGCGCACATCACAGTGTACAGAGTCCGAGCTTACCTCGATCGTAGGGACGCCCGACATAGCTGCCACGCATGTGGGTTTTTTTGTCGGATTAGTTGGCTGACCTCTCGCCCACGTGCCTCTATTATACCACCCTGCTCGTCCCCAAGCCACACGACTCATTGGTCTCTTCAGCTCTGTATCGCTTTGCTTACGGGTATTTCGAATGCACACTGTGCCTTGGATCGCTGGTTTTGGCACAACACCCAACGACCTCCACATGGTGGTTAAAGCCACGAATTATGCACTAAGGACGCATGTCATCTTTCATCTTTGGTATGAATCGTTGTGGGCTGCTTGGATCCTTGAGGCTTTTCGGAGATATTAATTTAGCCGCAACGCTTGTCTGGATACACACTGGTCGGACGACTTGGCTCAGGCCGCCTAGCACTTATCCAGCGGGCGAATTCTCCGTCCGGGACACGACAACACCTGGCACTTGTGACAGTTCCGCGAGCACGGATTTTGATCAGTTCCGTCCACGGCGGTTTCAGCATACGAGGGTGCAAAGCTTGCGTCCGGACGTGGGAAGGAGCGATGTCTCGCGACATTCATGCATCGAGTCCACAGATACTCGGCGCCATCAGCCGCGACCATCCAGCAGAAGCGCAGGTTACGGTGAGCCGGCTCAGATCTTCCGGACGAGCGTCGCCGCTGTGGGTGGTCGAGGGGCAGAGGGAAGTCAAGACGCAAAGTCGACACTCTGCGGATGGCGCACCTTTGCCCTTCCCGTTCCCGCGCCACCCTGCCATTCGATTGTCTCTCTGTGTCCTTACACCCTGGCTTATGCAAAGACGTAAGAGTGACGGCGTCCCTGCCAGAAGAACCGCTCATCTCATGAACTCTCCTTGAGTTGGTATGCCTTGTGACCTAAAGTACGCACACTACCCACGACCCTAGACTTCCTGTGTCTACAGTAAAGCGGGATTCTTTGAGGGTCTTCTGCCGTCTGCCATCGTCCAATCTCTGCATCCCCAAGACACCGACGTATTGCGAGCTTCAAGCCCTCTTGTCCTACGCCGACGAGGCCGGTATATGAATTCAGTAATCCATCCATTCCAGGGCGGGTATAATCTGCAAACTCCAGTGTGCACACCGCAGACTCTTCTCGAAGCCCCGGGGTCAGAAGCTCACCAACATGCCGTATCGCTGATCTCCAGGCCGACCGAGAAAACCTCACCCCGCGGGATCCGCAGTTGCGGCGATATGACATCCGTAGGCTTCACTGACAAGCACTGACAGGCTTCCTCTCGCAACCCACTGCCCTCAAACGTGGCTCTGCGGCGATTCGCGAAGACGCAGTTGCTGCAGCGGGTGCAAGATATCCCAGATTGTCGAAAGGGCTCTCATCTGGTACTTATGTATACTGGTCAGTCGGAGACGAGCGGGGATACGCGGACCTGCGGACCGTCGGGCACATACTTACGCGTGTACGATGAGGTACGATGGCCCGCGAATCACAGCCCCTAAGTGCACCTCCATAACGGTACCTATGGCGAGTCTCCCGCGATCCTATGGTGTGGTGGGCTCACCGCTAGCAGTTGATGATTGGACTCCATCGTCCGGGTCATAGTCTCGGAGATCTCAACAAGACCAAAAGGAGCAACGTTTGCCCATGCTTTGATATGAGCGATGCTTCGCTCGCCGTGCGTCGGAGAGAGAACGGCTCCCGGATCAGGACAACTTGAAGGGACGCCGAAGGACGGGAGACTCGGGGAGAGGGTATGGCCAGCTCGCGCTCTGAAGAGATAATGGTGGTTGACTCCGAATATTGGAAGTGTTGAGTCTCGATTATTTTCCCTTGCATGACATCCATCTCCTATGTCGCGTTTGCGAACCCTGTGCGAACCGACATGGGTTCCGTACGGAAATGTGGAGGTTCGGCCGAGTACCCAGATGCGCTCGGAGTACGGTGTGGGTCATGTGTATTGTCCTCGAAGGGGAGGGTCCTGGTATCTCCCACCGTCCGCCCCCAGCGCTAAACTTTCTTCGTCATTCGTTACCGTATCCAAATTGCGCGTTCAGAATATCCTGCTCGGCAAGTAGACGATGGCCGCGCATCGAGGCGGGATCCACTCAACTTGCGCGGTTACACTGCGCTCTGGTCCAGTAAGTACCGCTATCCACCTCCTGCTCCGGACTGAAACCGGTTCTAGTTGATTATGGCGTCCGAGTCGAAGGCACAATATGCCGTGGGTCTCCGAGTGACGAGAACAGGTTTACGAGGCGCTGGGATGATGATGAGTGGATAGCGCGATGCATAAATACCCACACTCGCAGAGAGGTGGCAAGAGCATCGACGTAGCATCGACGTAGCCTCCGTCTATACTACCACCACCTCGCAACAATAATGCCTGAACTCTGCGACAACTGCTTCCAGGGTATGCTATCTCCGTGTAGATCTGGCAATGGACCCCGGCCTGACACTGCATCCACCATCTAGGTGTCCGCCACGAAGGCCAGCCCGAGGGTTAGTATCGATTACCAATCGCCATGTTCAAATGATCTTGGAGATGATCTGCTGCTAACCATCCCACCTTCCAGGCAAGATCGAGAAGATCGGAGGTGTCGAATGCTATGTGGCCACGCCCACCGGCGACTACCCCAAGGACAAGGTTGTCCTCTTCCTCACCGACGTCTTCGGCATCCCGCTCAACAACAACAAGGTATCTCAGTGCGATTTCCTTGGCCTTGGAATACGCTTACCGCTCTCCGTATAGTTGCTTGCCGACGACTTTGCGCGGAACGGCTACCGGACCGTCATGCCCGATCTCTTCCAGGGCGAGGCACTCCCCGAGGACGTGTTTACCCGCACCGACTTCGACCGCGAGGCTTGGATATCCCGTCACGGTCCCACCAGCTGGGTGTCTGTGGTCGATGACACCGTCGCCGCGCTCCAGGCGGAGGGTGTGACTTGGATCGCGACAACGGGATACTGCTTCGGAGCGCCACCCGCTTGGCACCTCGCGCTCAAGGGCGTCAGCAAGGTCACCGTCGTTTCCCACCCGTCACGCCTGCGTATCCCTGAGGACCTCGAGGTATGATCTGTTCATATTATCCGTTCGAGGACAGGGCTGATAGATCCCCAGGAATACCGCGACAAGGCCAAGGCGCCTCTGCTGATCAACAGCTGTGAGACCGACTCGCAGTTCCCGCCCGAGGCGCAGAAGGTTGCAGACGAGATCCTTGGTGGTGGGAAGTTTGCGCCGGGATATGAGCGTACTTACTGGGACGGTTGCACCCACGGTTTCGCTGTGCGCGGAGACTTAGTAAGTCTTCGAATCGTGTCTGCGTTCATGTCCTCCTTGGGTCGCTGACTGCGAGCATGCAGAGTAACCCCAAGGTTAAGGCCGGTAAGGAGGGGGCGTTCGAAGCGACCGTGAAGTTCTACAACAAGTACAAGGATCTGTAGAAGTGAACTTGCACCTGATACCTGTGTACGATAGTGGTCAGTCGGAGAAAGCACAAATGCAACAGCTGTCCTACATACCTGCGGTCCAGCTCGAAACGTTACAGCAGCAGGTGGGAAACGTGTTGAGGAATGATCAATGAGTCCAACACGATGATGGCGCATGATAGCGGGAGGGACAAGGGGAAAACTTGTGCATCGAGACGATGTTGTACAGCATGGACAGCATGGTGAACCATTGTATGCAGTACCAAGACGACATGCGTGTGAGATGACTAGCTATGCGACTCGCAGCAGAATGCGGAGGGTATAGGCAAAGAAGAGAGCGAATAGAGTACAAGAGGAGACAACAAGGACATTAGCATGGTCTCCGCCCTGTACAGAACGTATGTACACGCTGGGGGACGGGATATCATTAAACGACAGGAAGTAAGGCGACTAAGCGGGATGGGAGTAGGGATTAGTTCTGGACATAAATGCGTGGTGTATATGTACTGGGGATAAGACAAGGGCTCGCTCGTCTTCGCCGTGCCGTACGCATACCATTACCATCAGTCGGAATCAGAACCGTTGAAGAAAGAGTCGTCCCCGCTGACGTCGGTGCTCTCCGACATGAGCTGCGACTCTCCGATATGCAACGTACCACCCGCCCGCGCACTGCGCGCGAGTAGATCCTCCCACTTGTCGGCCTTCTCCTTCTCCGTGAGCCTCTGCCGCGGACTGTCAAGTTCGCGGAATGTGAGCGGGGAGCGCTTCGACACCGCAGATGATGGCGAGTTTGACTGCGAAAGCGCTGATCCAGGGGAATTTGAATGCGGGGACAAGCCCGACGCCGGGGAATTTGAGGAGCCGGTCGAGACCTGCTTCGCAGTGGATGCGTAGCTCATCGCGCCAATGGAGGGACGTCTGATGAGATCTATATCCACGCGAACTTGCGGAGGACTATGTCGTGTGGCGAGAGATTGTGCGGTCGTCGCAGACACGGACTGCGAGCGGGCAGGGACTTCGACGTTGGTTGGAGGGAGCGCGCGACGTGAACTGCGCTTCGGTCGCGGTGGGGGCTCCTTCATCCCGAACTCCGTTAAGGGAGGCGGGCCAGCGGGCTGAGGGGGCATCAGGTTATTGATGGTATCTTCTACATTGAACGTCGGTGCGAGTGGCGAAGTGGCGGATCCAGTGGTGGCCGCTCGGCGGGGAGGAGGAAGAGGAAGGGAAGGGGTGGATCGATCCTCAGGAGACGATCCGTCTTTGGTGGATAATACCGTATCCGCAGGAGCAGTATGCGAGCGAGCGGGTGTGCGGGGAGTCTTCGAATGCGAGCTTTTCGACTGTGATGTTGAAACGTCTTCCCGCGACTTTGTCATGCGGGAAAGTTCGCTAGGCGGGACGATGTACCGTCCGACATTCTTCGGCACGGGAGGAATCTCCTCACCCATTGATGAGATAGAAGAGTGAGTAGAGGGCGTGCGGTGGTCCTTGGAGAAGCCAGATAATGCCAAGTCTGACGAACCAGGTGACGAGGAACGTGTCGCCGTACTTGGACGATGCCCCGATATGCTCGCACGACTCTTGGTCGTGTTCCCTGTTGAAGGTCTGCCGACGGTACCGGTACTCGTGCTGGGTCGAGAAGAGCCTCCTGAGGAGGCCTTAGAGGGAGCCGACAGGCTAGGCCGCACACCAGACATAGACGCCCGAGACTGCATGAACTTGCGGAGGAGCACGCCGTTCTCGCTCACTTCATGGCCCTGCGCGTCTCTGCTCGTTGTGATGTCCATGGTGGTCCGGCCAGGCGCTGGGGATATGTACTGCGGGAGAGCAGGCACAGGAGGGGGTGCTGGGTCGTGTTGGTACTTCTCGCGGAGACCGCCGGTGCTAATGCGCTTCATGAGCTTCCACCACTTGCCTCCTGGCGACATCTCATCTTCGCGATCCTTGCCCTTGAGTCTGGACGAACGGGACGCGCGACCGTCCTCCTGAGGTGAAGGGCTGCCCTTGTTCGCAGGGCTGAACTTCGTGGTAGGTGAATCTCTCGGGCTGTTCCTGCCATCCAGAGACGTATCCAGGGTTATGGGTTTGCGATGGACCTTCATCTGCGCATTAGAAGGGCTGCTTCGGCCGTACGTGCCGTCAAAGACGTCGGCATGCCTGTGTTCCTCCCTAACCTCCCTAGAAAGCTCGCCAAGGTCTCGATGATCCCTCTCACGTCGTATGGAGCCCGTGACCCGCTTGAACGGACCAGACACTTTCCGCGACAAGCTCCGCGTACCAACCGGTTTGCCGTTAAGCGGAGCGTGGGCACGCGGGTCGTAATGCCAGTCTTGGTCCTCAGGACTGCCGACAGCAACCAACCGGCCGGATGAGCTACCGAAAACCGTGTAGTACGGACCGCTGCCTTCCTCATTTTCTTCGTCCTCCAAGTCTAGGTTAGACGGCGGGTTGGGAGCAGAAGCAGCGAGAGGCGTGGATGGCGGTTGGTATGCGTCGTTGAAGGCAGCAGTCTCTGCTAGCTCTTCCCGCCGTTGCTCCTGCTGCTTGTACGCGAGAGCAACCGCACCTGCAGGTGTCAACCCCGAGGCAACCTGGGGGCTCCTGGGAGGCTTCGGCGACGTTACCTTCGTTCGAGGGGATGTGCTAGGTCGCGGTGCAGATGTAGAGGGGGAATTCGTAGGGCGGGTCGAGTAGTAGGCGGAAAACGGCATATCATCACGGAGATAGGCCTGCTGATGTCTCGTGGACAGAGATCGACTCGGTGGGAGCGAATCATCCGTCGCAGCGCGCGCATGTGTGACAGCAGCGCTGGGGGTACTTGGGTTTGAGCGCGCACTTGTCCGACGACGTAACACATTACGTGGTTTGCCGGGCTGCCCATCCCCAATGGCAGGCCTGCGCTCGGGAGAAGACGCATGGCCTGGGCGGGAGCCCGACGATGAACGGGTTCCGGGCGGTGACGGACGGGGAGCGGACGACGAGCGTAACCCGGTCGTGTTCACATGCAGAGACATCTTTTCCCGGGATGCGGTGGCACTCCTGGAGAGAGGAGGATGAGAGAACATTCTGCTGGACGATGCGTCCAAGGAGCGTTCAGAGTCGGAAAGGAGGGAGACCGAGCCAGAGGGCGTTTGCCTCGCAGGCTTGCTCATAAGCCGCTTGATGTCCAAGTGACCACTGGCATCGCGATCGGATGACATGCCAGACGACTTGTGCGAACTAGAGGCGGTGAAAGAGCGCGAGGGATGGAGCGTGCGCGACGGGGAGGGGATGGGACTCGGGGTATGCCGCGACTGCATACGTGAGCTAGATGGAAAAGCGAGCGACGACGGGAGTTCGAAGTCTCCAGCATCTGAGAGCCACGACGTCTGTGGCAGCGAGGCGGACTCGAGCAGCCCACGGGTGGAGGACGTGCCAAGATTGGATTTCGGGGGGAGATAGGACGCGGTTTTGCTGGCCATATGCAGTCTCGTAGTGTCCATGGGGTAAACCTGCTTTGCAGGCCGGGCAAGGTCGTACTGTGCCGACATGCTGCCACGCACACGACGAAGGGGGAGGAGAGGGCACGGTAAACAACTATAGAGGCCATGCCGCGCGACATAGCGGACGCAGAGATTGCACTCACTTTTGAAATGGTACCAAACGTCACGGGCAATATGCAGGAGTCGTCGAAACAGGTGTAGCACGGCTAATTAAGCCTGCGGAAAGTGTGAGAGCTGCGGGACGTGGCCGAGGGAAGGGAGAATCACCAACATAATTGCAACGAAAATGAAAGGCGGCCCAACGAGGTCGAGAACACGAAGACTGAAGCGGGTATGCAGCAAGGCGTGTCGTCGAAAATCAGCACGTGGAGGGTAGGGATGGCAATGGACGAGGCGAGCGCGTCGAGATGGTATTTCCGTCACGAGGCAGGAACGACAGCGAGCAGCGGATAGATAACAGCAAGGACAGAATGCAAACAGCGAGAAAGGACCGTCGGGGTCAGAGAGCGAAGTTCAAAGGAATGTCGGACCGCGCGCGCAGTCGTTGTCGTCGTCGTCGTCGTCGGTGGCAAATCCGGCTCCGCTTTCCGTGCCTGTTCTGCCAAATTAATTATTCCCACACCACAATTGGCAATTCCCGACGCCGGCTTCGTGCGCCCCGTCCGGCATACACGCCACTGTTATTGGAGCATGCACCCAAGACCGTCGCAGCAAACTAGGTTGGAACTACGTACAGAAATAGCTGGTCCTACACTACAGCACACCCGAGTCCTAGTAACAATCCATACGAGCATGGCAGTTGCATCACATTCTAACGTAAATGTCGTTGGGGCAGGAGAAACCGGAACCACTTGCCGACCCTCGCGCGGGCCCTACGCCTCCCTATGCCTCCTTCGTTCCCCGAGTCAGCTCGTCGAGCCCCTCGTCGTGGCCCCAAAATGCCGAGGATTCACCCGCCACCCCCGATTCGCCACCCTCGACGGCCTTATCCTCAGCATTAACCACGTCGGCTACACCAAGGCTTCGGAGGTATTGCTCCTTCACGACCGTCTCGATACGTTCCGCCTCGCGCTCCTCTTTGCTTCCGCGCCAGAGCACGCGTTCAAGTGTGTGCCGCACGAGCATGCGCACCAGGATGTATCCATGCGAGGCCCCGAGCGCTATGAGGAGCGCGGAGCTGAGCATTTGCTGCGTCGACGAGTCAGGGCTGCTCAAATGGTGATGCGAGTGTGAGAGCGATGTGCCCACCGGCTTGCACTGATTGGCCGGCCGGAATAGATATACGAGTGCCGAGTTCGTCAGCGCCGACAGCCAGGTGAGGAACGTGAGGGCGTCCAGCCAAGGACCGATTGTGTCGGTGCGAGTCGGAATCGGTCGCCGGACGTGTACAGTTATCTTGAATGCGTCAGACCTTAACTCCAACCAGTTGTTGATAAGTGACATCACTGGGTACGATGTAGTGAGCTAACATTGACCCGCTCGGTATAGTCAGAACCACACACCTGGTGCAAGCGGCCAGATGGTCGACCACAGGGACACATATCCGAACTGCGTAACCATTTCACTGTAGTCCGCGAAGAGGTCGTACGGCGGCAGGGCGACCTCCCGCTTGATACGGTCCATGAACTCGCGTTCCTCGCCTTCCAGCACAGGCCGTTCTGCTTCTGGGTTGCCTGACTGATCCTCGAACATCACCCGCTTCTTCTTGCCGTTCCCGTTGCTACTGGAAGCACCTGCGGCCGGGGCGGCAAGCGAGAGTCCTTTCCCGCTTCGCACGGACGCAACTGCGCGCAGGATGAACGGCAACCCGATCTCGAGGAAGGTGTTCACGACCTGGTTGGTTACCGTGAAGGCGAACATCTGATCTTGCAGACGCTTCGGGTTGAGCTTAGTCCGAGCATTGACGCTGTCTGTTTCCCAGAAGGTCCGGTTCGTCAGCGGGCTAGAGGAACTCGTGACCTTGCCCGTCGAAGTGGTGTTGAATGGTGCCGTAATGTTGGCCGAGATCGAGGTGAGGATCGAGCGTACCCAAGTCTTCGCAGAGGAGTCGTCGTGGAAAAGATAATACTGTACAAGTGCCATGACTTCTTCTCCGAACGGCACGTAGACGAAAGCCGACAACGCAATGCCTAGATAGGCGACAATTGCGGACAAGCTGAACGTCTTGACCGTCAGTGATGCGTCATGGGTAGACTGATGGCCATGGTTTTCCCAATTGGTGAAGGAGACCGCATAAGATTGGTAGATACTGAGCAGCCGAGGAACCAAGGCGGTGAAAAGGATTGTCGGACTGAAACCCTTGAGGAATGTCAGAGATGCACCTTCGAAACGAAGACGATGATAGTGTAACTCACGATTAGTTTATGTCCGGGGCCCGTGTACAGATGTGTGACGAATGCCTCGAAGACGAATATAGCGGTGAGCAGAACAGCGAGGACAGATGCGAAGAACAAGATGACGGGCAAGCTCGCGAGGGCCCTCAGGTCTTTCCGCCACCAGGAGAGCGGGACATATTGCGCTCTTCGCTTCTCAACGCGGAACGAGCCTTTGGTCCCCCAGCGAACAGACAGCTGTCGTTGCTTGATGCGCCACCATTCGACGAAGGTGATCGACCACAAAAGGAGGATGGAGGAGTATAGGGTAGAGTATGGCATGCCGAAGAAGAAGAACCCGACTCCAACGGCTGAGATAAACAGCAAATGTTTGGTGTAGAAGGATAGGAAATGGAAGTAGATAGCCACAGCTTCCCCGAACTATAGGATGTTAGGATATGTAACACTAGCAGCGGAGTACATTGCTCACCTGCTCGCGAATCTTGTCAAACTTGACGAAACCAAGCTGTCGTGTCGTCCACGCGCGGATCCACGCATCGTTGAATTCATGATCATGTAGCACCATGACGGATTCGACACGGTCCCAGCTCGATGAACCCGGTGCCACGCCGAGCCCTCCATCTGCCGGAGTGGCGGAGACGTACGTATGCACCAGGCGCAATCTATCTGCAGGGGTAAGCGGTTCGGATGAGAGGTCCCGGGTTCCTATAGGGTTGGTGGTGGGAAGCCCACACAAGAAGTCGGAGTATCTGCCAGACAGTCAGCACGGTTGCACGAGCGATAGCCAATCATTATAGAGCGTGTCTCATCTTCAGGGCCTACTGGCATACAGTACGCATCCCGGCTGTTCTCGCAGGGCAGCCTGTGTGAGAAACGCACGCGACACCCGCTTCCGAGTGACGTCATTGCGTATGACCACCGACGACGAATAGAAACCAACATCGAGCAATGCCTCTGCGACGGCAGCCGCAGTCAACTGGCAGCTACGTGGCAGCGCAATGCCGTGCGTACAACAGGCCGCCTGGGGGGGAACTCATCACGACGACTCGCATTCAGTAATTCGATACTCGCAAGACACAAGCGATGAATGGAAACAGACATAGGAGTTCCTCCGAGTCCGTGCCGTCTCTCTCTATCGCATATGGGCTCTAGAGCTCGCAACCCGAGTATGCCACCCCGAAAGGATGGCGATTCTGCGAGAAATGATAAGGAGCAAAGTGGCACTCACCGTTCGCGTTGCACCAGCCGCGTCAACGTGCTCTCCGGGCAATGAACAAGCACAAGCAGCTGTCCCTCCTTTTCGCCTCGCTTCCCGACTACCTGCAAGCGGCCGTTTTTGAGCACCTCGAGGAGTCGCGTGTACTGCTGGGTGGCCTGGCGCGCATTCTCCCTAGCTTGCGGTTTCGAGAGAACCCTGCCAGGAGACGAACGAAAGACTAAGACTAGGTCGACCTGAGGGGCCATGGCTGAGGGTGGAGACTCGGGAGACGACCAGAGAGACAGCGACGTGAACGAGGCTGCGAGATAACTTCACAGGAACACGAGGCTCCAGTGCGTGGCGTTCAGATCTCTACAAACCGGTTATAGAGAGCATTCGTCGGTCTGAAAGAGGAGAGAATCGTGGGTTCACGGCAGTTCTTCCCGGGTGAACTTTCGAGGAAGATGTCGTGTTTGTGGATCCAGTAAAGGAGGTTCGTCCTCCGCGTTCTCCCCATGGGGCCTTTGCGTAAGATGACGGTGCTGTCCGCTATGCGTGATACACATATACACATTGTGGATTTCCTTCACCGCTTGGATGGCTCAGTTGGTTAGAGCGCAGGTCTCATACAGTTGTATGACCGCAGAATGTGGGCAATCCTGAGGTCGTGAGTTCGATCCTCACTCCGAGCAAAGATTTTATCGATTTCCATCTTTTGTATTCTTCCCTTACGGTTGACCACGCTAGGGTGATATGTGCGTTGTCAATGTTCGTTATAAGAGGGGTTAGCCATAGATATAGGGAATACAAAGCAGACGTGAACTGTTCAAAAACACTACGCCGTTGCACCCACCCCTGGCGGTCCCTGCTGTTCGTTCTGTCTCCCATCACTACCAATGTCCATTCCCGCAAACTGGTTCGTCAATCCATAGTAAGGCTGTCCAGACACAGGCGGTCCCTCGCCCGCGACCGGTGAAGTAGGTCCAGCGGGTGCATACGGAGACGCGCCATAGGCTCCCGGCTGGGGCTGAGACTGAGGCTCCGCAGGCTGAGCCTTGCTGATGTGCAGAGGGGCAACCTGGCCGACCGGGTTGGAGTTCGGGTTCGGGGTCGTGTCCTGACTAGCGACCGAGTCCCCGGACAGAGTGCGAACCGGCGCGGGCGGGCCCTCCTTCACGCCAGGCACAGAGATGAAGTACACCGCGCCAGTGGGGTCTGTGCCGCCGTGCGCGTAGTACTGCGCCCAGGCCTGCACGTTGGGGTCGGCGTAGGTCGTGTTCGGATCGTAGACGTATGGTGGGCCGGTCTGCTGCGAGGCTTGCTGTTGCTGAGCCTGCTGCGGTTGCTCTTGTTGCACCTGAGCCTGAGGTTGCGGCTGCTCTTGTTGTACCTGAGCCTGCGCTTGGGGTTGCTGCTGGGCCTGGGTCTGAACCTGAACCTGAGGCTGAGGCTGCGTGTGAGCCAAGGGCTGGGACTGCACTTGGGCTTGCGGCTGCACCTGGGGCTGGAACTGCGGCTGCGGCTGCATCTGAGGCTCGGCTTGCACGCTTTGGGGATAGACCTGGGGTTGATGATGCTCGGGTTGAACACCGGGCTGCGGGTAGATCTGTGGCTGCGGCGTAGGCTCTGGGGCAACATGAGGGCCGGGCTGGGGACCACCACCAACATACGGGTGATGCTGCACGGGGCTGCCGGGATACCCTTGCGGCACTGGGGTCTCCATGGGAGTACCATACGGGTTGGACCCGGGGTAGCCCTGAGGCGGCGCTTGGGTGTAGATAGACTGCGGACCAGCACCAGGGTACGCGTTTGGGTCCCCGTACGGCGGCAGGGCTGGCGGCGCACCATGGGGGTAGGGACTCTCCGCCGGAGGCTGGTACGCAGCAGGCGCAGCGGGGTATGCGTTGTAGCCAGGCTGATCGTACAGACTGGGGTTCCATCCGTACGCTTGAGGACCGCCGGGAGCGACCTGAGGACCACCGGACTGCATATATTCTTGAGGGGCACGAGATTCAGGACGTCCGATGTACGACTGGCTGGGAGTCTGCATGTAGGCAGGGCGACCGTCGTATACTATGGCGGTGTCAGCTCGTGGCGACGCGTGCACATGGTAGCTGTAACATACCCCCTGTATGACGCGCCAGACTTTCCTCCATCATTCTGTCGAAGATTGTACGTGCTTTCACGAAGGTCTCATTCATGGAGACAAGGTCAGCTGTTCGTGAACATGTAAGAGCCTTCCATGAGCTGCATTCGATCTCAACACAAACCTCGCTTCTGGCTGTATTTGTCAATCAGCTTCACAATCTTGGGCCGCAAGGTCATGCAAGAACGATAAAGTTCCTGGAAATGTGCGTGAACAATGATATGCAGGAATGCATGAAGATAGGACACAAACCTGAATCTCTTCGTTGTCGGCGAGGTTGTCCCTGGCAGGGTCCATGTTGCGGAGCATCGTCAACAAGCGATCAACATTGGCGGCTTGCGAGAACACGGCCGCCTCTTGCTCCGCTTCCCGTGCAATCTCGGCTGCGGTAGGTTCAGGCAGCGGTTCCTAATAAGATGCGTTCAGGAGACCATATGAGCACGGTGACGACATGCATACCACGTAGTTCACGGGGAAGATGCCAGTGCGTCCCTTCAACTGCCCTCGCCACCAATCCTTGTAGTTCCGGTCCACAACCTTGATGATATCACCCTTCTCGAATGCGAGCTCTCCGGGCTCTGTGGGCTCGAAAGTATGCATGGCACGGACACGCGTGACAATCGGGATGCTATCTTGGGATGAATGAACCGACGATGGGGATGGGCTAGTGATCGTGGCGCTCGAGACCGTTGAAGGAGATGTGTCGACGGCCGAAACGGCCGGGGTAGAAGAAGACGGTACATAACCTCCATACGTCGGGGGTTGTTGAGCAGAGCTTTGCGCAGGATGGGAGGACGAGCCCGAAGGACCTGCTGCGGACGAAGACGAAGCCTGTGCCGAGCTCCCTGCACCGGAGCCGCTTGCACCACTCGACGAGGCGAGCGAGTATGCCTCCCATTGGGATCGACCACCCTTATCGTGCATGGAAAGCTCTAAGGCGCGCTGGAGCTCTTCCTCCTCGCGGCGCCGGACGTCGTCGTCGACGTCTGGAGGCGGCGGTTCGCTTGGCGTTTCAAACTTGTAACCTACGAGCGGATCGATATAGACGATGCAGACCTGTCTTGTCATGGTGACGCACCTTTCGACTTGAGGTTCTCGTAGCACTCCTCCATCAGACCGAGCGTGGGGTCTTTCTCAAACTCGGCGGTCCAGACCGCCACCATCGAGAGGGCACGCTTGCGTACTTTGTCATGGGTTGTCTGTGATGCCGGAGGTTCGACAGATGTCACCACATGTAAGAGGATGGATGGACGCACTCGATCGGTGATGAGCTTCTCCAAGCCCTGCGTAAATGCTCGTGACGATATCTCCCTCTGTACCTCGACACCGCAGTTCTTGGACAAGGCTTCAGCGAGCGTGAGGGTATACAGCTGGACATTCGGGTTTCGATGTGCTAGCCGCTTGAGCGACGCTGCGATTACATTGCGAGCTCTGTTAGAGCAAGGCTGGAGTAAGTATCGCAGGGGTCTCGCGTCAACAAGCTGCCCACCCTTGTTCCCCTTCCTCCTGAACCTTGTCGCATAGGTTCAAGATGAGCTCCCAGTTCTCGCTTGTAAGGTTCTCATCGGTCGTCTTTGCTAGAAGGGGGGTTAGGACCGACACTCGCTGGGTCGGATGCAAGGAAGACTCACCGACGATCTCGTCATACGGGTTCGGCTGGCCTCCCCTGAACATGTTGTAGAGTGTGCGGGTAGAGGAGGGACGAGTGGTGATGGAGAGAGGTGCGTATGCGACTGCGCGTAGTGCAGTGAGAGAGAGACGCCGCGGACAGTCGAGTGATGAGCACATTGGCCACAGAGGCGGTGAGTCTGACGGCCCGGCACATGCCGGAGATTCGCTCGATTTGGAAGCGACGCCACCGCCCGTCCAGGCTGCCCCAAGCACGCCCGCTGCTCTCTCTTCGCCACACCCTTTCTTCTCGTCTTCCGCCATGGCTAAGGGTCCGCATGTTGTCCTTGTCCCTCTGCTGCGTATGCTGATGCTACTTGACAGTTCCCAGAAATTTCCGTTTGCTCGAGGAGCTCGAGAAGGGCGAGAAGGGCATCGGCGACGGCTCCTGCTCGTACGGTCTCGAGGATGGAGACGATATCATGATGAGCCACTGGAACGGCACAATCATCGGTCCTGGACACGTCAGTACACGCTCGAGCTCTCTATGTCGTGATCGATGGAGCGAGCACTGACTGCCTCCCCGCTGCAGACTGTCCACGAGAACCGCATCTACAGCCTCAGGATCACATGTGGGGAGCACTACCCAGAACAGCCTCCTACCGTCCAGTTCGTCTCTCGTGTCAACCTTCCATTTGTCAGCCAAGTGGATGGCAAGGTCGACCCCTCAAAGCTCCCTGTCCTCGCACACTGGAACCGGAACTATAGCATTGAGACCGTCTTGGTGGAGATTCGAAGGTGCGCATGTCCTCGTAGTTCATTCTACCCTGTTACCAAACCATGCCTTAGGGAGATGGCGTCGATGAACAACCGGAAGCTCCCTCAACCCCCAGAGGGCAGCATGTTCTAGTGACCGCGTAGATGGCATGAAATGAACTGGCAGTATACACCTCGTTGTGATGAGTATTGTGTTTTAGTATCAATCAAGTATCTCCAATTGTTCCCTGCACATCTCCTTGCTGCCCTTGCACGTGGACCTAACTAATCACCTGGACGTACCAGATACACGAGTACCAACTTGCACCGCCCTCGGGCTTCAGGCGTCTCCACCTGGCGTTTGCAGGCTGGCCTTCTTCGGGTTCTCTGCCTCGAAGATATAGTCGATCTCCTCCAGGCTCCGTCCCTTCGTCTCCACGAATGTCAAGTAGATCACCAGAGCTCCAAGCGCATCCCAAAGGATGTAGAAAATGTAGAAGCGACGTACGTGTTAAACACGTTTGCGACGTTCACCAGCAGATTCATGAACGCCAGACCCTTTGCCCGGGTGCTGAATGTGAGGACTTCCGTAGGGTACAGCGACTGCGCCGGCGTCCACGAGAACGCGAAGACGACGAGGAAGACATACACGAAGGCTATCCCGACTCCTCCCACGACTGGATGTCCGGCTTGTTGCGCGGTGCACGCTGTGATGACAGCGACGGAAAGCGACATGCCGATGCTGGAGGTTATGAGCAGCTTCCGTCGACCGAGTCTGTCCATCCAGCGCAAGCCGGATAGAGCTGCAACCATCATGATTGGCGTTTGAAGGGCGTTCAGCAGAAGCTGGGTACGTTCGCTCGTGATTCCAGCGGTCTTCGCTGACCGATGTGATCGCACAGATCAGTTACATATCCTGTCACGCAAGAGAGAAGCTTACCCATGAGCGGAAAGTAGTAGCTGGTCGGGGGCAAGTCCCATTGTCCGAAGAACGCGATGCAGCTGATGAGAAAGGTGCGATACCGGGCGGAGCGTGAGTTGAAGAGGTCCCGAAAGTCCCACCACCGCTTGTCCGAGCCCTCTGCAGAGATGACTTCGAGCATCTCCTCGAGCTCCAGGGCGGCCACGGCAGATGCCGGATCCCCATCTCCATGGTATGCCACCAGGATGTCTTTTGCCTTGTCCACGCGTCCCTGACCGATATACCTGGCAGAATCTGCGTTCAGACGCTGTATGCGCAAGCACGACTATGCCTCACCATCTCGGAGTCTCCGGGATGAACCACACGAAAGTCAACACGAGCACTGAAGGGACCGCCTGCACGGCCAGCGGCACCCGCCACGTCCACTGAGGCGTCCCCTCCACGAAGTTCAGCCCATACTCCAACCACGTCGACCCAATCGTTCCCAGAAAGAAGCATGTCTGGTACGCTCCGGTTAAGACCCCACGGTACCGCGGATACGCCATCTCCGCCACATACGCCGGCCCTGCGGTCTGCACAAGGACCGCTCCGAGCCCGAGGACGAACCTCCCGCCCATGAGTGTACTGAGGGTGCGCGCGGTCGCCTGCATGACAACCCCAACGATGCAGATGAGCGAACCGAGGGCCATGCCAGCACGTCGGCCGTAGGTGTCAGCACAGGGTCCCGCGAAGAGGCATCCGGCAACGTTGCCGACAACGTAGAGCGCGGCGACGATACCTTGGTTGGAGGGTGTGATGCCGAAGTAGGACGTGAAGGTGTCGATGGCGGAGAGTCCACCTCACCGTGAAATGCCAGTGAGTGCTCAGTCGGCTCTTCGTATAGTTCGGAACGAAGGGCTCACCGAAGGTATTGGCGTCAAATCCGTTGGTAGCAGAGCACAGATAGGCGACGAAGAGACAACCATAAAGCCTGAGGAAGCTACGCCTGAAGGGGTTCAAGTTCTCTTGGAGCGACAGACGTCCGAGACGTGCGTCTGCCTTCTCGGCAGTATCATCCCTCGTGCGAGGGAGGTCCGCTGAGAAGTCTGCGTTGTCGAGGCGGGTGATACTGTCCTTCGAGCCGGGCATCTCTGGAAGACGCAACAGAGCCCACCCCGGCATCGATGAGCATATGTATGGCTGTTGGGGCTTCCCTCTCCGCGCGGAATGTCAGGTGCCCGTCCCTCAGCAGTCCTGAGTGTGTAGTGCAAGGTCATGGGGCTCTGCAATAGCGTACAATACTTCCTACGTTCAATAGTAGGCTATTAATATCCTTCCTGAGCTCTGTTGGCGAACTGTCGCCTTACTACGGCCGTCCGACTCCACCGTTCCTTGCGAAAGAGATAAGGTGACGTAATTGTCAATGCTGTTGAAACGGCCCACCATCCTGTGTCTTGAACCTGCAGCATGCATGCATTGCGAACGGCGAATCATTCTCTATATCTATCCCCGTATGATGTTCGAGAATGCAATGTGAAGACATTCACAAAATACTCTCAAATCTACGACAGGTAAGTCTGAGTCTGTTCACGAATGAATCGAACTGGCACCAGGGCAACAACGAGACGGTCATAACCTTACTATCGGCTTGCGGTCGGTTAAAAGAACATACGTCTCTCTCGAGCTGTGAAGCAACAGATAGGCTGATACTGTCTGGCCATTGCGTACAACTTTTAAATCATCGTACATTCATGTCACTGCTCCGTCTTTTGGGATCCTACATATTCCCAAGATCAGATGTACAAGTTAGAATTTCTCACCCGTTCATCCAAATCCGCCCACAACCTCGCAAGCGGCTTATCCGTGCCCTTCGCCAGTGGCTGCACAAGCCTCCACATCTCCTCTGCAACCTCCTCCTTTTTCGCGTCCGCATCGACCGCAATCCACCTCGACCCGTCGCCCATCTCCACCCCGATGCGCTCGAACACATGCTCGACGCGCTCCTGGAACTCGGACTTCTCGTATCTTTCCGCGCCGAAGCCGCCCCGCGCCTGCTGCTGCTCGGGCGAGACGGCGAGGAAGAGTGTGAGGTCTGGCGCGGGCAGGTAGACGTCGGGGCCGCGACACCATTCGTACGACATGCCGGGGGCGTTCTTGGCGGCGGAAAATGCGATCCCAGAGAAGGCATACCGGTCGCAAATGACGATCGTTCCAGCCTCGAGGGACTCCTCTATGGACTTGCTACATTGTGGCGCGGAGTTGGCACAGTCCCAATAGAGTTGTGAGGACAGTAGTAAGGACTCACGCGAGTTCCCATCGATTTGCGGAGAAGAGGAGGTGTATTGAGCGATCATCCATCTCGGACTGAGACTGCAGGTACGAGTCGATCAGTTTACCGATCGGTGTAGTACGATCTGCGAGAAGTTGCATGAGTATGTTTTCTGAGGAGATTGAACTAGAGCCCACTCACTCACCGGGAAACTTGATGAGCCGTACGGACACCCCAGCAGCCTTGAGCCGCTCGTCGAGGAGTGAGACCTGTGTACTCTTCCCTGACCTGTCGAGCCCTTCGACGACAATAAACGAACCGCGCGTCTTGCGTTCTGGCATGTTTTGGATGTTTCAAGCCTCGGAAGGACCTATGAGTAGAGCGCAAGACGGGATGAAGGAGGTATAGAGACGCGTCAACGCGATCGACGACGCGTCGCGCGTCCTCGGCAAACCCCATTTGGTACCTTCTCAGTGAGCGTCAAGCTTGTAGTACATACCAGCAACCACCGCAACGACGACATACAAGCTTGCCCCTCACGCGACAGACGCAACACATCAAGACGCCGCAAATTTCGTGCCGTCTAATGTTGAAGGACGTTGCGTCAGGACCAAACCGTGAAAGTCGACATCGTGATGTCTCGTGCACCGTGTATAATGAAAGACAATGTAATCGCGTACACCGCATAGTAAGCTACAAAAACATGGCCAGACGTGGAGGAAGGCCATGCGCATGGTGCAACGAGGTCATCTCCGGTAACCCCGCCCACCAGTGATATCCTTCGCCTTCATAGCCCGTTTCCGCTCGCGCTCCTCCTCTCTCGCCCGGGCGCCGCGTTGCCTGGGATCGATCACCTCGTACTCGCGCTCCGCCTTCGCAACCTCCTCCTCATTGCCCTTCGGGAAGTGCAGCATGTGCCCCAGGAAACCCACATCATCATCGACCTCCATTCCTTCCTCCTCTTCCACAGCGGGCTTCGACTCATCCTCGCCAGCGCCCTCCGCAGCTTCCCCACTCTCCGCCGGGGGTGGCGAGGCGGCAAGCGTCGTGCTCTTCAGCTTCGAGCGGAAGCTGTTAAGCGTGGCGAGGATATCGCCCTCGTCCTTCCGCTTGCCCTTCTTGCTGTTCAGCCCGCGGTTCTTCGCGTACTTGGCCATCTCCTCCTCCAAGTACGACGACTTCTTGGGCTTCTTCTGCGCGGGCTCATCATCGTCGCTGCCCGCACCGCGCCGCGTTAGCTTGCGGATCTCGGCCTCCATCTTCTCGATCTCGGCCTTCCGTGAATTGCTTGCAGCGGCCTTTTCGCGCTCATGTTCTTCGCGGATCCTGGCCAGGTCGGCGTCTTTGTCTTTCTTAAAAGATTTCTTCTCCGTTTCGACCTGAGAGGGCGGTAAGGACACACGTAGACAGACAAGACATGGAGTGCATACCGGTTCTGCGCTGCCCTCGTCTGGCCGTTCTCGTTTTGACGACTTCTTTGAGGATTGTGGCGGGACCCCGGGGATTGAAGGCATCTCAGGCTGAAGCACTGTCCAGTCGGTGTTAGAGTGCATCCCTGCAGGATGTAGACGTAGAATACAAACGCACGATCTGGTCGCACAATAGGCTTCTTTTTGATTAAGACAGGCTCCTCTTCTGCCTCCTCGTCTGCGCCGAAGCTCAGTAGTTTTACATCCCTGAAATTCCTCCACATCAGCTCACAGCTAGTCTCGCATCACGTACAGTACTCACTTCTTTGCTCCTCGACGCCGTTGTTCCTCTTCGCGTTCCCGCTGTGCCTGCTCTCGTGCTCGCTGCTGGACACGCTTCTCCTCAGCAGTTATACGCGGCACAATGTCTTCAAAGGGATTGTCCACGATGCGTACGCGCTTGATCTTTGGCGGACTATCGAGGACGTGATCAGCATGAGCATGTGGCTAGTATAGTTTGCAATCACGTACTATAGTGGTCGCTCATTGTCGTCAAGCTCTAGCGGACGTGACCTAAGACAGAGCAGGAGATATAGAACCGGAGGCGGGCTTACCCATTTCCCCAATCTTCAGCACGTCTGCGAACGGATAATCAGCAGGAGCACAAGATACACGAGTGAGTGACGTACTGAAGAAGGTGTCTCCAACGACACGCCCGAACAGTGTATGCTTGCCGTTCAGCTCATCTGCGCGGTCTGCAAGGTGGCATGGCATTCAACGTGCAGGGCCTCGAGTTATAGGTGGAGCGTGCAACACCCACCCAGTGTGATGAAGAACTGAGAGTCATTGGAGTTCTTTGTACCGTTGTTCGCCATGCCTACCAGTCCACGGTGAACGAACCTCAGCCGGGGGTGAATCTCGTCCTCGAACGGTTCTAATGGCCATAATGAGCGCGGGGAGTTCGTCACGACAATAGGGAGAAACGCACCTCCATAGAACGACTCTCCACCACCTCCGGTCCCAGTCCTGTCTCCCGTCTGCACCAAGAAGTTGGGAACGACCCTGTGGACTACGTTAATCCCTCTCAGCGCGAGGACCTCGCAAGGTGACCATACCGGTGAAATATCACGCCGTCGTAGTATCCTAGGAAGCGTAAACATAGTACGCGCGCATAGAGTGACAGCCCAGCGTACCTTCCATAGCCAGCGCTATCAGGTTCCGACATGTTTTGGGTGTTTCCTACAGCACGACCGTCAGTGTAAACGGGGCCTCAGGCTAGCGGGGTCGCCCACACCTTCGACCAGAGCTCGATGTCGATCTCTCCCACAGTCGTCTCCAATATTATGCGTCCGCGAGTGGGTAAGGCCATGATGTGAAAGTTCGTGGAGAACGGTAGTGGTGGTCGAGCGCGAGGTCGCGTTCACGGTCTATGACGCGCGCCTCGATCTGCAAGACGCGTCGGACGCTCGCCACCACCCCGCACCCTCACCAAGACCTTCACTAGCACTCCTCGCTCGACTTCAGTCTCCACTCTCCAGCTCTTATTCGGCCAACATCACCATGAACGAAGCAGGTCCAAGCAACCGAAGGCAGCCCAAGGCGATGTACCATAACCACAACGGCTTCACGCAGCAGGTGGACATCAAGATGTCCGGGCTGGGCTTCGCGCAGTCCTCGCAGGTCAACCTGCACGCGATCGCTGCAAATCCCAAGAAAACATCGAAGGCAGAGCGGCAAGAGCTGTACGACGCGTTGCAGCGACGGCAGGTTGTGGAGGACATGATGGAGCTCCAGGGGACGTTCTTCCCCGGGTGAGCGCGTGTCCGGGCTCTCTTTTCGGTGGCACTCCGAGTTTGCTCGCTGGTACTGACGTTTGCGCGTTATGCGATTAGACTTGAAGTGATCAAGCGGACGAACGAAGAGCCCGAGACATCCGAGGCGCTGAAGGAGCGCATGCAGGAGCTGCAGAAGAAGCACACCGAGGAGGTCCGCACGCTGTACGAGTGGCACGCGCAAGACTACTACGACGAGATGCTGGACATGTCTCGCTCGCAAAACGACTGCGGAGATCCTGACACGGAGGTGCGTAGTGCATCGATCCCTCGCTCTCCGTGGCAGTCCGTGCTGAGAATGCACGCATGCACTTTTGTGCAGGCGTTCTACCAGAGGTCGCGGTCGTGCTACGACATCGCAACGTCGTTCGACGACGAGCTCGATAGGCACCATCATGCTTATCTCAACACTATGATCTCGCTCGTGCAGCAGAGCAACCTCTTCCGCGCCCGCGCGGAGGCAGCTAAGAAGTGGCGCGACAAGCAGTTTCCTGCGACTATCACCGCCTTCCACAACAATCCCAACAAGGAAGTGCAGGTGCGCTGCCTTTGCGCCATGCTGAATCCTTCTACGCTGATCTGTCCTATCGTTTCAGCTCCGCGTTGCGAAGTTTCTGACGTTGGACGATGTTGGCCAAGACCGTTACCTGACGGAGTTCGGCTGGACTTGGCGGCAGGTGACGCCATTGATCAAGGAGTATAAGCAGAACGTAAGCCTCCTTTCCCTCGCATGTCGACTCCAGGTTGAAAGTTGGGTTGTCTCCTTCATAGCACACGTTCCAGTCCGAAGTTCAGAGGCTTCTACGAGACCTGGAAGCTCGAGATCCTCGGAGGCGAGACTGAATGCGAGATCAACATCCATCCTAGCCATCTTACACCGCCTTTCTTGATGCATTTCGCGTGAGTATTTAGGGGTCTGCGGTGTCGAGGACCATTGATGTCCACCTACGGTCTTCGCCAACGGGGCGTCCTTTGCACACAGGACAAGTTTTCATGGGGCAGAGGACATCTTCTCCCCGTGCCGAGTGTGGGACATTACCAGACTCTGACATACTTTGGGACGAGTGGCAACGTGCCGATTGTATCCTTGACCATGTTCGAAGACTACCCGCCCATGTTGGCAGATGCACGAGGTGACCTCTGAATGTACATGTAATCCTTGGCACGACTCACCCAACGCAAGATCCTTTATCTTGGTGGCGACTGCTTGCCTTGAGGCAACGCTTACGTCTGCAGTATTCCCAGCAGCACCCGGATCTTGGCCGTGTTGTTGCATCGAGGATAGCTCGGCAACAGATAGAACTCCGCTCCGCGTTGCGCGCTCTTGCCCGGTTTGTTCAGGGAGACCACAAACAACGCTAGCCGTAAGTGTCCTCGCCCTCAGTCTTCTTTGTGGTAGAACACGAGGGCAAGCCGCAGCGTATGAAGCTTCCAGCTGATGGAACACTTCTACAGGTAGACCATCCGAGACATTTGGGACCACTGTCTGAAGCCGTTGGGAATGGATTGGCCCGACTCATCCGCGCGACTCTCGATTATCCTCCTCCCGCATAATGCATCGTCGTTGTGCACTTTTGTCGCTATTCTGACCCTGTAGAACGATGCATCACGTGACAAATTCGGGGATGTTGAGCACGACGCCAAAGGGCAAATGAGGTCTGCCAAACGCATCCGTTGTCCCTCCGTGCGGCTGGCCAACACGTGGCGGCCGTGTTCCTCATGCCACTGCCACAGCCCCGCTCATATGTGTTCTGCCGAAAGAGGCAAGTGCCCTGCCACTTCCGGCGCGAAGGTTTGCTTCTTTCGTTTCGAAGCCGTGGCGGAGTTCAAACTGGCTGCAGCCTCAGCAGACATAAATACCCCTCCCCTCCCGACATACCCTCTCAGACACCTTGCCTTCGCTCTTCCTCTTTACACTTGGGACTTGCTCTCTGCTCCTCGCACCACTCGGCGTCCGGACATCCCGGCACAATGAAGTGCCTCGTAGTAGGGTGAGCCACTCACTTCTCCTGGCTGCCCACCTCTGACGCCACACCGTTCAGACGACCTCTGTCAACTAGCGGCTTGATGACTGTATGTGGCTCGAGGTGACTTGGTGCTGGCAGGCTGGCTGTGGGTGAGCGTCTCTGTCTTGGCTACCGCTCTTCAAGCTGCGACAACCACCGGACGGACTCGGATGCGGCGGCTGACCAGTCTCTGTCATGTCGGTGGCTATATGCGCTCCAGTCGTCGGCGACTCTCAGCAACACTGTCAACAATCTTGTCTCTACCATCTCCGAGGTCTTAGGCGATCAACGACGACACTCGACCGCTGTGGCGACACTCAACAATGGCGACCTTCGCGTCGGTGAGGCTGGCGTTAGGCGGCATGAGTTCAGCAACTCTGGACGATGAGACAGCCTCCAGTGTCGACGATCAGCAGGTAGCTTCGTCTTTGCCCTGGACTTCTCGTTCTTCACTTCGGCTCTTCTAAAGCCCTGTGGCGACTCGTTACCGGCAATCAAGATCGTTCAAAGCCGCCTCAAGGTCTCTCAGTGTCGTTTCTGCAAACATCTGTTGTATGTGTCTTGTCTTCGATCGTCCATGTTCCCGGCGCGTCGCGCCCATGTATCCTTCGCTGTTATGAGTGGGAAGCTCGCAGCATGTCCTGGAGCGTGGTGGGATTGGGCTTATGTCCAGTCTCGGGGGTCGTTTTGGCTGCTGTCCGGGGCAACCGGCAGCGGCATCCCTGGAAGCCCCTGAAATCCTTCCTGCCACAAGGCGCAAGGCGGCTGTAGTCATCTACGCCGACCGAAGGCCAGGTTAACCCCGCGCTCCTCCCTTCAATGGGCGGGGACACGCCCGCGTTTATGGGGCTCACAATGAAATGAAAAGCTTCCACTCCAATCTTTTTGTGTGACTCTGTGTGATGCGTCTTGATTTTGTTTAGCAATGTGGTAGGACTGGCTACGTATACGTGCCCAGACGTGCCCCAAGGACGGATGTACTCTACAAGCGCCCGTGCTGAACTTGAAGTGGCTATGCGGTTCAATCATCGTAGGCAGTACTGCTATCCTCCACCGTCGCAAACATCTACGAGAGTATCCCCGCCCGCGATCGAATACATCAACCTGACAAGGTAATACGTGCTCCTCCTTCACCAGCCGCACTCTTTCACGCTCTTCGAGCTACGCATGTGCCCGCTCAAAATGAACTCAAAGCCTAAGATGCCAGGACTCAGTTACCAGTAGCTACCATCGTCGTCTAGTGGTACGAAGAGATCATTGAGCACTCGAGCAGGAGGCCCTCTGGGGCGGCAAGGAGCGGTACAAGATCGGGAAGGCATGAACGTGTTACGTGAAGAAGTGGCCACCGTATCTCACGTTAACGCGCCACTACACTACATCTCAGGTACGAACCGACTCCTGTCTAGTGTTATCCAGGTCCTCATGTTCGCTTGTAGTGAGCTCTTCCGTCGTGTCTATGGGCCAGTCGTACGATGTTGACCTCGACCCTCTCGTACGTCCGCCGCTGTCCACACGAGTCGGTGTCTTCTGCCCCACGAGCGGCTGTGGTGACCAGGAACACCTCCGCCCTGACCCTTACAATGATGGGCAGGCTGAGGCTGCGGCTGTGCAACAGGCCCGAATGACTTGTCGATGTGTTACGTGCGAAGAATATTTGTTCCTTCCTTGGCGGTGCGATACATGACTCGAGCCGATTCCACATTGCTCGCGCCTTGGCGCGGGCGCCACATGGCCGTGAATGGCGGCAAGGTGCGCTACTTACGACGGAGGCTGTACTATGGTTTAGCCGCTGTCACTGGGTGGGCGCCGGGCGTATAAAGTCCAGGAATACCTGTCTCTTCCAGATTCACTCACCCACATCAAGTCATCTTCCGATTCGCACAATGCCGCACCGGTTCCCTTCGCCGTTCATGTTCGAGGATCGCGAGCCCACGACTCTTGTCGAGCTTCGCATGCGATCCTTCTCTGGCAAAATTCGCTCCAAGCCGAACTGGTGGGAGAAAGTAGACAATCCAACCATTGTCAACAAATGGCGCCAGGAAATGATCGAGCAAGATCGCGCACTGGTCGACAAGCTGTGGGCAGGCAAGGAGCGCCTCATCTGTGAGGAAGACAACAAGAAGTGGCCGCGCGACCCGATTACCCAGATCCAGCTCGACTATATCTTCGACGAACTCAAGTACGAGGCCGCTCAGCGTGACGCTGACACAGGTATCTTTGTGAGTTCTGTGGTAGGTTAGTGACTCACAGCTCACGCGGAGTGCACAGGCGACGTCGATTCCCAAGGTGTATGAGTCGAGGTCGCTCATCCCCGCTGAGCTCAAGGATGGACTCGTCGGGGCAGTATCTGTTCTCGAAGGGGTTCCAGAGGACCAGAAGGACTGGCACCCTGGATCAAATAAGCAGGTCCTCGATCTCGTACATCCTTCCCTCTACTGTCTGGTAATCGGCGAGTCCTACGTTCGCAAGGAGCACGCCAGTGGTGGTGATCCGCTCGAGGTCCTCACACAGAAAGCATACACCGAACGCCGCCCGGACTTCAGCGACCTCACTCGGTGGCCGCCCGAATCCTACTTCCTGTCCGAGAAGTACCAGTGGCTTCCGACCGACTTTGCCGTCTCCGAAAACGGCGAGGTCAAAGCTCTCGGGTACATAAACAACCTGCACCCGTCCCGCCATGCCGCGATGTATCCGCCCATCATATCCATCCTCGCGCGATTCGTGCCGATGTTCGAGCGCGTCCTCTCCGACGTCCTTTCGGACGAGCCTCCTCTTGCTGTCCAGGTCGACGCATGCGGGTGGTACGACAATATCGACCCTCCTTGTCCCGGCTATGACGACGATGAGGTGTATGAGGCGTGGGTGCACGAGCACCAGTGGCCCGTCATCCCCGACCCTGCGCCCTTCACGCCCCCGTTTCTCAGGGCCCCCGTCAAGAAGTCGTTCCAGGACTACTCCTGGCCAGGCATGCCTAGCGAGCCGGAACCCCTAAAGCGCATCGAGTACTCCCTCAAGGGCCGCAAGCTGCAAGTGATCGTCAAGCTTGCGAACATCGTCCTTACTCCCGAGAGCCCGACGTACGCAGGCGGGGCGTGGCACGTCGAGGGCATGGCCAACGAGAACATCGTCGCGACGGGCCTGTACTACTATGCGTGCGAGAACATCACCGAGTCGCGCCTCGACTTCCGCGTCACAGTGGGCACGCAGGACGGCATAGACATGCGCTACCAGCAGTCGGATCACCGCGGGTACGTCGCTGCATACGGGTTCGGGGGCGGCCACTCGAAGAACCAGAATCTTGGGCACATCGTGGCGGAGGAGGACAAGTGCATTGCGTTCCCGAACACGTACCAGCATCACGTCGACGCATTTGAGCTCATGGACAAGTCGAAGCTCGGGTATCGGAAGATTCTGTGCTTCTTCCTCGTCAATCCCGAGACAGATATTCTATCGACGACTCACGTCCCGCCGCAGCAGGCGGACTGGTCGATGGACGAGCTGGAGAAGGCGCCGGCATTGCAGAACTTGCCGGTCGAGCTCTTCAACATGATTACCGGGTACGTCAAACCTGGCATGATGACACGCGAGAAGGCAGAGGAACACCGCGCGGAGCTGATGAAGGAGCGCTCGAAGTTTGTCGTTCAGCACAACAAGAAGGTGTACGAACTCGAGTTCAATATGTGCGAGCACTGACCATTGGATGGTGCGAGCCATATGAGGTACAGAGATCGATCTTGTGGCCAAGTCGTTTCCATAGTAAGTAGAAGTTTGTATACGGGTCGCAGACGGCGTGGGGTCGGACAGGATGCACTGAATGTCCGGACATTGGGAACCCTGATCGGAGAGATAGCACTTCATGAATTCATTGCACCAAAGTCGAAATACATTCAGGCAGTCAAGGAAGAAGATTCTCACCTCGACGAGTATTTGAAGGCAGCACCTAGCTAGTACGCTATGACGCGCGTTTGCAGATATATAGTACCGGGTCTCAGATCCAGGTAGGATCCTGGGAACGGGGCTGTGCGAATTCTGGGAATGTCCCATACTTTCAGGCTCGTCGTCTAGGCTCCTGACCTTGCCACCATCGTGCCAGTGCCACAGCCCGAGGACCTCTCTGAACCGGACGAGGAAAGTAAGTGGTCACTTTCGGTCTTCGCACCTCTTTCCGAACCTCTCATCTCTTGCTGAAGCATTCGCAACATCGCAAAATAGTACAGATATCGTTCAACCCGTCCAGTGCACATAGACATCGGGCCCTCTGGAGTCCGAGACACGTATAGGATTATTCGGGAATCGTCCAACTTGCCGTATGATTCACTTACATGTTTTATCGAGAATGCGACATGGCTGATTCAGTCGTCCAGATCATGGCTCCCGACCTCCCTGGGGAGATGACCGACTCCATCATCGGCGCTGTGCCGGTCGATGACAAGAAGACGCTGTGCAGCTGCTCACTGGTTTGCCATGCTTGGCTTCCGGCAAGTAGGCACAGGCTTTTCACGACCATCAACCTTTTCGACAGACAGACCTACGATCTACTAGTTGATCGGGTGCTCCATTCAGACGACATGAGGTCATACCTGACATCGGCGACACGCCAGATCACTCTGGCCTCCAACCCGAGGGATTACAAATTCCCACAACGCGCGGTGCCATATACCTTCTTCCACGTGTTTCATGGATGCTTCCCCATTGTCAAGACTTTGCATCTGGAAGGGCGTAGCCTGGAATCAGCTGTGCGAACCACAGACCCCCTACTCCTTTCTCAATTCATCAATCTCAGATATTTGAGAATGCAATGTGTGTACGTTGACTGCTCGTTCACTACTCTCCGAAGAATGATATCTGCTCTCGAGGCTCTGGAAGAGCTGGAAATAAACGAGGTCTGGGTGCAAGCTTCCAGCCCGTTGTCACAATGGAACCTGGGGTCCTCCCGCCGTTGGGGTTCCAAGCTGCGCTCCTTTCGAAGCAAATACTAGAACTCACTCGAAGACTTTGACGGCCAATCCCCATTGCCAAAGTGCTGCCTAGGTGCTTTCATGCGCTGGTTGTCGACAACCTCAGCCTCGAACCTCGAGGAGTTAGAAATTAGTATTGCGTTGCTCCAAGCACCGCCTAGTCCAATCCTAGGTGAGTACTGTCCATGCTTGACAATCCCGCCACCTCTCATCTCCCACGCTAACACTCCGCGCACACAAGATCTAGTAGATGGCCCCGAGTGCAGGTCGTTTTTCCAAATGGTGGGGTCTTCAGTGTCCTGGCTGACACTGGAGATCACCGGCGGTAGTAAGTCTCGGTTTCCTACGATTTCGAAGTTTGCACAACCAGATATCCTCTGATTTGGAGCGACAGTGGCAATTCCCCTCTCGTACTTCACGAACCTATCAGAACTCATACTCGCCGCCACGGTACAAAATGGCATGGTGCCGCCGATAACATGGAATCAGGTCTGTTCATCGCTGAGCCAGTTGCGGTCCCGACTCCGCTATCTCCGGCTCTGGAAGGTCGAATACCGTGAACCCAGCTGCGGCGGCAATATATTCCACGTCGACCGCTGCTTGTGTCTAACGCCAGGCCCCGACATCGAGGAACTCGATGCGGTCCTCGCTCAGGATATATTCAAAAATCTGGGTGAGGTCGAGTTCCACCTGGTCAGGACCTTCGCTTGTCCCACCGACGTTCCCTCTGGATGGGTCCGGCCTGGACATCCCCCGTGCCCTCCACTCAGCCTCAGCGAGTTATTGCCTCATATGCGGAAGGCTATGCCACAGTTGTATGCGAGAGGTATAATCACCTTCACATCCGATGAGACTTGGTGAGTCTCCTGTATCGAGTACCGATATCAGTGGCTAACTGGATCACTCATGGCATCCCAGGATTTATCGGCACCCGGCTCAAGCTTCCACAATTCCCCCTACTTCTCCTGAAATGTCTGCATAGTCGTTTTTCAACCAGAGACAGACAAGCAGAAGTAGTACGTCCGCTCGGCAACTGTGGATGATGGATTGAATGACCGAAAACAGACACAGCGCCTTACTCGCCCAACTGAACATATGTATCTCACCATGCTTTAGTCCACGTTCATCCTGTAACCATCACAGAAATCCGAAAGAGAAACCACAGGGCATGTAAATCTCCTCTAGAATATCGCGCTAATCTTAAGTGTTGCATTTCAATGACTTGGATCTAGAACTAGGCTGAGGACGATCCATAGTAACAAGGTCGAGCATGATTGTTCATTATATGCATGGATACGAACATATGCTCTACATGCGGAAAGACTCTACAAAGATTGTTGCAACAAGGTAACCCAAATCGCACACAGCGGAATACGACAACTACAGCGAGCACACACCACACGAGCCACCTGGGGACATCATTCCTCGTAGAAGCCACCCATCGCCCGCACGGCCTCTACCAGTCGTTTGTACTCTCGAAGTAGCTCGCCCACCTCGGACACCTTGATGTCGTCCTCAGTGCACGCCATGAAACGAGCATTCGGGGGAGATATACGAATCGCCACTGGAGACTGTGCTCTAGATGAGGTCGGAGACTCGACATGCTTGGGCACCCCGTGCGGCGGAACGAGCAACGAAGATCGACGAGATCCAGGAGGAGAGAGCTGATGATCCAAGTAAATTCGTCAGTAAGGTGACACTCTATCCATGTGGAACAACCGACCTTTGTCCCATCCCCGCTCCCTCCTTGGGATAACCTCGATAGGCCCGGGACGCTCGCCAGCCGATCCGCGAGGCTCTTCCGTCCCCCAGTCGTCTTCCGCCTCCGCGCCTGACGACTCCGCTGGCTCATCATACTCTCAAAGCTGCGTATACTCCGCGTGTCATACCCCTCTTCTTCTTCCTCCTCTTCGTCCTCTTCGTCTTCCTCGCTCGACTCTTCCGACGGTGTCTGGTCATCCGGCCGCACAGACCGACTCGAGCCTGGACGCGACGGCACATCAATCATCTGCTGCCCCTCCTCGCCCAACACCGACTTCGACCGGCCGGGGAGCGACGCCGCGATGCTCGCGATGGAGAAGTGCGTGTCGCGCCGGAGGAGGCCGAACCTGGGCTGCGTGATGTTCCACGGGGCGGCGCTCTGGTCTGCGTCGATGGGCGGCGTGGGCACGTCCGGATTGGGTTCTGACGCCTGTCCGGGCAGGAGCGCGCGGAGGACGCCGAAGGACGTGTCGACGACGCCCGTGAGGACCTTGTTGGCAGATCCTGCCAGTGCGTCGACTTGCTGCTCCACGCGGCCACGCAGGCTTGATTGTGGCACACGAGGAGAGCCGGCGTCAGAGCCGGGGCGAGAGATGGGTATGGGTGTGAGCTCTGCAGTGCTGTCGGAGACGAGGGACATCAGTACCAGTACTTCGTGGACAGAGCGCAAGGTAGAAGCATGGAAGAGTAGAAGAGGCACGCGCTGGCAATAAGATGCTCCCCCCGAGGCCTGGCCACGTCGCGTGGTCAACTGGCGAAGGGTGGAAGACAAAGAAGGCGAGTAGCACAGCAATTCCAGGATAGCGCGGCGCATTGCCAACACCGCCCAGGTCTTCGCAAACATCCAAAAGGCGCAGAACGCTGACACGTACCTGATGACCATCTTCTCACTCTCCCCAAGCCCAAGAGCGGCGAGGTCAACATTCTCCAGGAACTCAGCAACCGCCATGAGGTTGATGAGGCAGTATCCTTCTTCGCCTCCAGCAGCGTGTTCACGCCTGAACCTTTGAGTGAAGAGCAGGTGCGAGACCAGGTGAGGCGGGTTCGTCTTCACCACCGCGAAGATCATCAGTGGAAGGATGATGTCGCCGGAGACAGGGGTTGCGGTGGGCGCCGGCGAAGGAGAAGCAGACGAGGGTTCGGGTGGTGGTGATACGGTGAGGATAGGAGACGCGGAAGCGTTCGTCGACGACTCCGAAGTGCCAGACGCGTTGTCCGGTGTAAGCAGCGCGGTCTTCTCGGTCGCTGTGATGGGCTGGAGCTCAGCGATAGGGGAGTTGCTGATGGGGGAGACGACCACGGTGGGCGGCGGAGACACCGCTCTGTCGAGCTCGTCATCGTCTGGACGCACGGACTTGCCGAACGAGCTGGCGACGGGAGTCTTCTCTTCTAGGATCTCGTCCTCAGCCTTCAACCTGAGCGGGGGTAGCTTCGAGAGGCCATCTGCTCCAGATGGTCAGATCCTACCATGGTCAGAGCTGTCAATGTGAGTTCGCACCGACAAGAATCTTGTGCACCGAGACTAGAGTCGCCGCTTTGTCGGCGGGCGAACGACATACAGAATCAAGCTGCATCAGCGCTAGAAGGGTACAGGTGAGCGAAGGCAGGTTCCTTTCATCTAGAGAATCACGCACTTTGTCCACATGCCTTGATCAAAGCGTCGACCTCGCGTCCTGCACGTCCGACCTCGACACCGAGGTGCCCGAGACCAAGGTCAAGAAGGTTCACAGCAGCGATGCGACTCGACAAGGCTTCGTCGTGGGATGCATCGTCTGTACCTGGCGGAAGGAAGAGTCTGTGATAGGGCATGAGTGAGTACAAGGCTCACAGACTATCGAGTAAAGTGCAGATGGCCTCACCTGTCATAGAAGAGCGAGCAAACGGTCTTCTCAACAGCGTCCATGACGCGGTTCACATGCGCCGTCTTCGGACTGTCCTGCTCGTCATCATGTCCCTGGCCTGCCGAGTCAGAAGCCTCCTTCTCCTTCTCGCTGTCCCTCTCGTTGTCCTTGTCAGTCCCACTCTCGCCTTCGCTGCCACTGCTCGCCTTGCCATGCCTGCGCCACCGTCCCTTATGCCCATGCTGCGCAACGTCTTCCGCCCAGCGATTACCCACCTCCTCTTCGAGATCGTACCAGAACTCCTGCAGCCGCCGCGCAACCTCCTCGATACCGCCGCCATCAACACTGTCCGTCAGCTCGCCCGCGACCTCCCACGTGGACCCGTCCGACCCGCCAGCTCCTCGCACCCGACCGGGACCTGCCCCAACCCCACTAACGCGCCTGCGCCCGTCCGTGCCTGCGAGCGGGGACGACTTGCCGCCGTACACAACAGGACCGAGCCATTGGGTGCGCTCGACGACTCGCTCTTGCGCCCATTGCGGAACGCCCTCGCCAGCGAGCACGTCCTCGAGCTCGCCTCGCAGAGCATTCGCCATCGCCCCTAACACCTGGTTTCGTTGTATACGCCCACTGATCACGTACGCTGGGATATCGAATGCGGTCGCGTGCTCCGTCGCAGCTATGCCGGGAGAAGCACTCGGTGGCGTGCTTCCCCCGGGCGACGATGTCAGCTCGGTCGTCGCGGGTAGGGCTGACGTAGAGGTGGTCGGGCTCGCTGGGGGCGGCGGAGAGCTCGTGTTCGCGCGGCCAAACAGAGACGCGAAGGGGTTCGAGAGCCGCGCGCCGGTACTGCTGCCCGAGGGTGCGGGGAAGGTCTGCCTGGCGCCGGGGCGCGGAGGTAGTGGAGGGCCCTTCACATTCGCGGAGGGACGCGGAGGTAGTGGTAGACTGCTTGTATGCGCTTGTACAACGAACGCAGGATACGGAGGCGCGCTCCGTGAATGGTGGCGGTGATGGTGCCCATCGACGGGGGTTGGAGGGGAAGAAGACAGCGGCCGAGGGAGAGGGGCGAGCGACGTAAAGGCGGACGCACGCGTTGAGGGTGTGAGGAGTGCCTGGAAGGGTTTAGAGGTCGGGGAAAGCGTGGTGCGGAACGTCAGGACATTGCTGCAGTCAGGTCACACGTACGCAGACAGGTAGAGACGCAGATGCAACACAACCGCAACCGTTCGATTAGTGCGCGATATCGTACAAGATGATTCTCGACGGCGTACTCAGTGATGTATCCGCGCAGCCCAGACAATGTCGTCACGCTGGTCGTTCTCGAGCCTGCGCTGGCATCGCAGATCGCGACATGGTCCTTGATGAACTCCGCCGTTACGAGAACGTTGGAGGGATGTTGATCCTTTGGGAGCAGCAGCGTGGCCTGACACGACGATGGAAATATGCATAAGGCCACCTGCCACACAACGTAGGGGACGTGAACGGCAAACAGCCAGGTACTCACCTTGCTTTCCGTAACCGCACTCCAAAGATCGTTCCACTCGGCTGTCCTCTCCGTCTCGAGAGCGAACTTCTCCAATATCGCCCACCCTGTACTCGCTGCATCTAGCCCAACTTTCTGCGCCGCAGCCTTGAGATGCATGAGTTGTAGTCGATTCGCCGCATCCCGATCGGGTGGTATAGGATGTGAAGTCGTGCCAGTGACAGGCGTAGTCGTCGCAGGCGAGATCGCCCCTCTCTGTCTCGGGGTATACGGGACGTACTTGGGCGCAGGTATCGCCGCAGACGCTTCCGCAGTGCTGGTCGACGGTGAGCTCGACGGCGAGAACGAAGCAGAAGCAGCAGGCGGAGAGAGAAGAGGGTGTGCCGTGAGGCTCTCGTGGGAGGCGGTACGCGGTACGCTCACGCCGGACCGCCCTATTGACCCGACAGGGAAGAGATTGTCTCGTCTAGTAGACATAGCTTGAGTGCTTGCGCTTCTACTGGATATCTGGATAGCAAGGGGATGAGGGAGCTTCTAGATAGTACTGAGGATCCTAGACGCCGCCTGGCGCGCCTCGTTGCAGCACGGTGTTCTGGTTCTGTGGTACAAGGTTGCGTCAGTATGTGGACGCGGACCTCGCTGGTTGCTGCGCGGCAGCGTCCAAACATGGCACAAGTGCATGTACTCAATCGCGGTAATGTGCGTCCCCCGAGCTTCTGAGCGGTAGGACAGCTGGATATCTGTGCAACAGGTTCCGAACGCTTCAATCCCTCTGGATCGGAAGCGACTGCACCCACAGCATCGCACGGTCAAACCTGCTGTAGCAACCTTTCGCGCAGTGCGTGGTCCTTGTCTGTTTCTTGTATTCCAGAAGAGAAGCCGGAGGTCTCGGGGTGTCATCAAGTAGCTTGCTCACCGCTTGCACTGGACGCGTTCGGCTACTATACGTGCGGAAGCCCGTTGTGCACCGGAGGCGAGGCTAACCTCGCAGGCTGCGCATTCTAGAAACCGCATATGCAGACAGCCGCAGCGCCAGAGCTGCACGGTCGTGTACGTGTGTGTGCGGCAGGTAGGAGGGAAGGGTGGAATACGTATTCGCGATATCCACCAGCGTCCAGATGATGTCAAGTGTGCCGTTCTGCACCGGAACCGAGGCTACTAGGTCTGAAAGTACCCGTGTTCCAGAACCACGCAGAAACGCACGACGGACTGTAGCACGAGTACAACGCGGTCGCGTACATGTCGGACGCGGCAGGAAATTCGGAAAGACCACTCACTTTCGTCACGAACCCCGCAAATGCCGAAATTACAATCCACTGGCAGAGTGCCGTGCCGCTAGCTCCTTCAGCTGGAATTCTCGTGTCTTGAGTTTCGTAAGAAGTCCGTAAGTCTGTGCCGTGCCCGATGGACGAGTGATGCTTGATGCCGGAGTCGGACTCGGAGGTGGGAGCTCGCTGCGCCTGATGGAGGTCAGGATAGATGATGAAAATAGTCCGAAGGTAGCGTGTAGGCCCAGTCAGATGTTTGTCAGTCAAGCTCGAGTGGGTCGCCGGGCAGATGGCGGCTTCAGCAAGTGCAGGCGCGACCGCGGGGAGAAGCCGCGCCTGCATAGCCGCGCGTCGGTGGGCGCGTCGGCGCATCAGATCACTCCCCGATATGGAAGTCTGAAGTTAAGTCGGGCACCTCGGAGTCTGCGAGCTTGCTGCTCACCATACGCGTACTACGCCCTCATATTCCTTAATGATCTTTCTCGCTTTCGCAGCTCTTCACAGAACATGAGACGATGCGCATTTTATTCCTCTAGCTTGCCTCCGGTTCGGACCTCCGACCCGTTTCCTGTGGCTACATACAGACGCTGCCCAACCGGCGCCAGAAACATACGAAACTTCTAGTCAACCACGCGCCGTGCTTCCCTGCATACCGAGAGCCCTCCGAGCACTCGACGCATGCAAGCACGCACGGAGCGCATGCGTATACCAAACCGCCACGTCGATGCACGCCACTAATTTGCACACTGGCACCCAGTGTCACGGTATGCCGCCCTCCTGTCGTCGGATTAGCAACCAAACACGGTAACAGCGCTGAGCGACCCTAGAGAGAGCGCTGCGAGCCCCCGACTCCGAGTCCGGATCCTGATTTCTGTCATCCTGAGCTAGCCTCGTGCAGTTACAGCACCCTGACCGGCGAGTCTCCGCTGGATACGCGGGCCTAGGGGCGTCAGAGCGCACTCGGCTAGACCTTGAGGATGCCGTACGAACCGTACAAGGCATTGGGCGGCGTCGCAGCGTGCTTACAAGCCGCGTCGGGATTGCCTGCTTTGGAAACTCGCTAGGGGATCGTCGGCCGTTCAGTCAGGGAAGCAGACGCGATTTATTGCACGTCCCTGGCAGCCGCCAGCGCGCGGCGGGGGCGAACAATTGCCTGCAGCGCGTCCGTCGCCGCCCTCGACATCCGACTGGGAAGGGGAGCGGTTAATGCAATTGTGTCTGGCGTCAGGGTCCGCGTCGTCCGCTCGAGCCTGGGGCTCACGTCCGCGGAGGGGCGCCTTGGGCGACGCTTCTAGCCCTAACGTCTGGTACGGAGGCGCGCGGAATCACAGTCGAGGGGTTGCTACGCTGATCATCGGATAGAGGTTACCTTCTGCGCACTGAGCGGCGGCGCTGAGCGATTGGCAGCTCGATGTGGGGCCCCGGGGCTCTCGGACTTCGGGGAGGGGAGGTTCGGGTATGACGCTAGTGCGAAACGTTCCCATTGCTGGGGAAGGAGGTCGGCACGCTACCTAAGGAGTGGGATGGGAGGGCGCATCATGAGCCTGAGGACGGGCGGGCAATGTATCTCTGGGGAGGGGTCCTCTATCAATGAATATGTGAGCTGCGACGGGTTACAACTGGCAGCGTTTGTCCTATGATGCTGTCGCGGTGATTAGTGGGTCTGTCCTTCGCATGACGATTCACTTGCAATCAGTCAACTAGTCATGTCCAGTCAATGAGCAATACTGACTTAATCACTCACTTGGTTTCGCACTGTGGCAATCCATACGGAGAAGACAGGTGAGTAACGTGGTTGCTGTGAGTTACTCATGGTTTACCAAATGGCCGAAGTCTGCGATCCGCTTAGGCGTCCCCATGGTTATTGAATCCCGCAGTGCCGGAGTCGCACGACGCCGCAGAAGGACCAAAACACGTCAGCCACAATTCCAACAGCCGAGGAGACACTCAGACAGTCGTCATTCGGAAGTTGGGCGCACATGCGGGCTGGCGTGGACATGCCGGCCCGTCATGCGGGGCAGCGTGGGGGGTACGTATTGGCTAGGCAACCAGGTTTACGTGACCATGCGCAGCACGCCGGGATGTTCATCTGCCTATCGTGTTCAGCACGGGGCCGTCGCGCGCGCACATGGGCGACGATGAGGTCGCGAGGTGTGCCAGCCTCCAGGGCGTACCTACGGGTGCGCAAGGGGCACGAGGCATGGGGCTATCGGGCGTCGGACAATCCGGGGGATAGCTCCGGAAATTGTGATTGGAATCACGGTCTACCGAATCCGGATAGTCTGTCAAAGTGCAAAACACAGATGAGAGAGAGGGCTCACGAAGAGGGCAGGAATCATGATGTTGATGCATTTGTCTGAGAATGGGTGTCCTGCTGAGCTATCGCACCGACAAATGAAGCCAAGACGGCCCTGCGAAGACCATGCATAGATAGGAGGATGGATGGAGAGCGGTGTTGAGGAGACACGATAGGAGTGGAAGCCTTTGCGGCATTCGCGTGGATGGAGGCATTTTGCCATCGCCGGAGAGTGAGAGTCGTGAGCGCAGGTATATGGGCGCTCGGGGTCAGGGACGATTGGACAATTGTGGGGAGGCGGAAGGGCCGGACGGCACGCGTGGGCAGGCGGCAATGCGCGAACTGAAACCCGAGCTCAGTTGTGCGCTGTGCGGCGGAATCTCGATAAGCTGGATACTCTCGCGAGGGATTCTGGAAAGCTGCACAGTCGACTGGATTCCAGTCATTCTGGACAGCCGTGCCGCATGCGATGAGACGGCATTGCGTGGCCGCGAGCTCCCCAGCCCGCTCTCCGCAGTCTGCGCTGCTGGAGGTGTTGCTGGGGAATGGCGAACAGCAGGAGCCTGAGCGAGCGGAGGTGAAACGATCGACGATGGCAACACAGCGCTGGAGGCCATGTGGCAGAATCCGGTGCACTGGAGGATGATGTAAGCGGAAGGAGGGAAGCGTCGTGGCACCGAATCCGGCGGTAGGCCAGGCGGGCCAATTTCTATATGAGTACGCTGCAGCCGAGCGCTCAGAAGACTCGGTCCCCGTTCTTGACGGACTCCCTTGGTCTCCATACTCGTGCCGTCTGCTACTTATACGCTCCCTCTCCTCCGCCATCCCTCGCCGCCCCCGCTCTCCCGCACACCCTCCCGCCCGCCATGCAGGTCCCCGTCCACCCCAGCAGCTTCGTTATTGGCCAGCCTATCAACCCTATCTCCTGGCCCCGCAAGCTCCCCAAGCCGACACACATCAGTGTCAACGTACGTATTCTCTTCATGACCATACCCACAGCCGCCTGACCCATATCCTCTGCTAGACTGCTCGTCGCCCGGCCTCCGCAGACTCGACATGCACGGTCTCCTCCACCTCCTCTTCCCCCGTCTCTCCCCTCCCATCCTCCCCGTCCACGACCAACCTATCCTCCCAGTCCCGCTCCGAGACTGAGGTGCAGCGCGCCGTCTCGCGCTTGCTCAGTCTCACGAAGCAGCTCCAGGACGTGCTCAACCTCTGGGCACATGGCTCCGCGTACGAAGAGGACGTCAGCGACGCCTATGTCCTCATTGGCAGTCAATTCGACGCAACAGTACATGCCTTCTGGCGTGTCGGCGTCGACCTCAGGTGAGTCGCGTCTTACCTCGTTTCCGCTCCTGTCGCCTCTTTTCGTGTACTCTACACTTTCGTTTAAATTGCATTTCGCTTCTTCGCCTCATTTTGGCTTCCTTCTACTTTCCGCTTTCCTTTTGTTGTCTTTCGTCCCCCCTCGTCCGCGCACTCTTGCCGAGGTCCGCCTGTTCGGCTGGTCGGGTGCGTCATGTCATGGCTGCCCAGGCTGAGCGTCTCTCCGGTGCGGTCGGACTGCGGTGCCTAGCTAAGCCTTGACTTCCATTCATTCCGCGCCCACGCGCACACGCCCCGTCGACTCATGTCCTCCTCCCTCCCGCTACCGCACCCGCTTCCGGCCTCCGCAGCCCCGGTACCATGCGCCGCGGTATTTCAGCATTCCTTTTCCAGCTTCCCCGCCTTCTATCATGGACTTTCTAGCTCGTGCCACCCACCTCGGTTACACCTTTCGCACCGGCTATGTCTCCTCATATTCCGTTATTACGACACTCTTATTGTTTCCACCCTGCTATCTCTCCTATTCCTCTCTTCCGAAAATAACCCGGCTCACACTCCTCGTTCCAGTGACCTCTTCGACGTCCCAATGACCCTGCGCACCGTGCTCGAGGGCCTCCTGGCCGAAGACCCTTCTCCTGAGGTTCTCGCGCGCTATATGCCCACCGTCCGCGCAACCCTGTTCAAGCTCCTTCGCGGTCTGCAGACGAAGCAGGCGCCCTACTGGGCTGCTGTCTCGCGCGCAAGGGACAGCGGGCGGTACTCGATCGTCCCTGGGGCGGACTTACGTGACGGCTAAGCCGGCGCATGCCCTGTTCCTCTTCTCTCTGGGATCTTCCCTCCCTCTACGAGGAGCCCGCGCACGCCGACGCCGTCCGCACCGCCCTCCATCCTCGCCTCTCCCGCTGCGGACGAGATACCCTCGCTGTATCAATATCGAACGACTCGCAAGTGCCGAAGATGCCCTTCGCGCACGAGATTGCACAAACTGTATCCATATGACGACTCGTACCGTTCGGGAACCTACCCTTGTCGGACGCGGACGACGCCCTTCTGCGAACACGCCCGCTCGCCATCCGACCTTCCATTTGCGCAGCTTCCCTCTCTGCACTGCGATATGACCAGGCTCATCGCCTGGCCTATATCGCCCTTGCAATTGCAACCTTACTAGTTCACTCACTTAATCTCTGTCCTCAGACTTGCTTCGTTTCTCTTTTTTCTCCTGCCTTGGCCTTGCAATACACATCTGCAAACGCACGCACAACTCCATCTGTCTGCATTGAATTCAAGTTTCTCGCGCCTCTCCCAATTACTCAATTACTCCGTTATACGCTTACACTTACACCTACGCTTCGGCTTCTCACTGTGACATATGGTATGCATCGAAGTTAATTCTCTACGCATACACCACACCCTCATTGTTCTCGCGCGCCCGAGCGTTGCTGCGCATGCGCATCTCCTCTCCTGCTTACTGTTGTTGTTGCCATTTCTTCTTCTGTCGTCGCACATGGAAGGGACGGTGGCGATGTACATAGTGTACCACATGGACTTGCTATAATCGTTGTTGCCAGTGTAGTGCCTACTGCAACAACAAGACTCGGTTGAACCTTACTCTCCCTCGGTGTGCCATCATGTGTTCGTCAAGCTCACGTCCGGCTCCTGACGTGCCCATATTGATGCCAATGTGGGCAGAGTTCTGGATACGCCCCTACGCGGAATACAAGGCCTGTACAAGGTTCAGCCAATTTTTTGCTCTGGATCTGGCACGCGCGCATCCGGATACCAAGCATGCACGCTAACATAAATCATGATGCCTCAGTAGCTGACACTGAGCACGGAAGCCCGAAGCAGCTGGAGCCCCATGGGTAAACGATTCTCGAACAGAACTTCTCTACCAGTCGACGCGTCGCCCGCGATATTGCCTTGCATGATGCATGATGCATGATGTCCACGGAGCGCGAGACACACAGCGAGTGCCACTGGGATACCCGCACACGACCGGTCGCGCCAGCGCCCGAAATACAAGGACGTCCGCGCGCGGAGGCGGTGCACGCTTCCTTGCCTGCTCAACCACTTCAAGTTCACCCGGCCTCCATCCGAGTCGTCGGAGGCGTGACGGAGGTTCATGTCAATGATCACAGACGACTCCAGGGCGAGGATCCGCGAGTACTTGTTCCTGTGCATGCATGGAGCCCTGGACGCGTATCAGCCACAACAGCTTGTCATTGTCAATGGGGGCGGCGAAAGTACAAGGATTGCCTAGGTTGGCCGCTGGCGGTGGGCACTGCAGCTGGGTATGCGTGTCCCGAAGAGACTACGGATGACTAGTGACTGTTGGTGACTGGGTGAGTCCGCGTACAGCATGCATGCATTTGGTGTGGTCCACTCCGGTCAAAGGGAAGCCAAGTGGATCCCTGTGCCAAAACTCCAATGGAAATTCCCGAGTACATATCCGCGTTCCGTCCACTGCGAGGATGTGGATCCACAAGTGCACCCGAATACTACGAACTCTCTCCTGCCACAGGCGCAGCTGGCCAGGGGCGCGTCGTAACCTTAAACCCGCATACACCACCGCGCTGAAACTTCTGTCTCGAGCTCGTGACGGCACTATTTCCCTTTCGCGTGGCTCCCACCCCAGGCTCCGAGACCGACTCCGAGACCGGGGTCCGGAAGGAATGATGTCGATGGGCGCACACGAGCACGTCCGATGCACGTCCTAACTTTGACCGTCACCGCAATGCGCATCAGCAGGTATATACATACTTCCTCCGCACAGCCCCCAGATATCGCAGCAGGTACCTAGGCGGCTACTCCTGCAGCTGTAACTAGTAATAGGACTAACCAGTGAAACTGGTGAACCACTGCAGAAGCGATAGGCATCCCAAGTACTCACCGGCGGCGTATACTAAATCAGAGTCTGGATGTTGGCACTCACGATCACAGCCACGATAGAAATGCATCGCGCGGCTGGTGGATCGTGTCAGTGATGCAGTAGTACACGATGACCTGAATCTGGGGCTTGAGCCAACAATCATGCAGAAATCCAAGCCGATGGCGACTCGGTGACCGGTCGGATAGTCACTCCCAATCACTGACCGGAGAGCATCAGCCCGTCCGCACAGCCTGCGCATATACTGCAGACGTCCAAAAGCCCAGCTCCAACGCGGTAAGTAGTTGCGCAACTTCAGCATATCATAATCCATATCGCGACCGCGAGACCCTGCAGGCGAGAACGGAAGACGAGATGCTTGTTTCGCCGGTTGGCAATGGATAGCGCCCCGCGCGCGGGATCCCTCCGCACCCGGTGATTGTCCCGCCGATACATGACCCCGAGACTCGAGTCCTGCTGCATTCCTACGACCGGACCTGCGTGCGATCTCGAGAGGAGGGCGTGGCAACCGCGGGATCACATCCCGTTGCAGCGGCGGCAGGGAGAAGTCTGAATCGAGGGACAAGCCGGCCAGGACTTCCAGAGGCCAGAGGGGCCACTGCCAGGGGAGAGGCACAAGCTTGGAAGGCACCCGCGTCCGGAGCGCAGTTGCGTGTATCCATACACCAGTCCCGTGGGCGCGCCATCGCGATCGCGCGCACGGCGTATTGACCTTCGCGCTTCGCCGCGGTCACGGGCCTTGCTACTGAGTACTGAGGCCCTTCGAGTTCGAGAAGGCGAACGCTAGGCTGCGCTTCTCCGAGGTCGGACGAAGACGCGAACGCGAACGCGGAACCAGAAGGACACTGCGTGTGTGATCTCCCGGACTGGCAATGGCTGGCACGTTCGTTCGTGTGAAGAATTCTGAGTAGGCCGTTATAGATGTGTTCTGCGAACTTATTCTTGGACCCTCGGCGACTTGCACTGCGTATGCGTGTGCGTGCCATGCGACTTCTGACTGTCAGGGATATCTCCGGCGGAAGAGTGGTGCCTCGTCGACGGCCGGCCGCGAGCGCGGGGCGGGTGCGGTCTTGAAGCTTGACTCTTGACAGAAGCGTATTCCTGGCTTGTGTCACGGTATGCCAGTAGGCCGGAGTGAGTACGATGCCCGGGATGCTCGCTGCCCAGTGCCAAAGCTTGGACGATTGGACGACACATGGGGGTTCGCGAGCTGTCGCGATTGCACGAACTCGAGTCCAAGCTTGCGTTCGACAGGTCTATCAATATATCACAATCGCACGGCCCGACAAGCTGATGATGTCTGTAGATCTAGTATATATCCAGACAGTGCTCTGGCGGAGTAGAACACGGCAGTACGTCCGCGTCACCTTCCACGGAAGCTTGTATGTCAAGGACACGCACCGCCAGATGCGCGCAGCAGCCCCGGCTGCGCCGCGGCACGCCCAATGCCCAATGCTCATCCATGCCGAACCAATTCGAAGGCGGCGGACAGAGACGTCGATGTTGGACGCACGGCGCTCGATGTCCAAGAGGGCGTCGTAGGCCGTGCGGCTGGATACCATCGAGAGCGGGAATAGACAGGCTACAGCTCGGAACTAATAGCGGCGCACATATCCGAGTCCGAGCGGGTGCGCACGGTGGCTTGTCGGAGATGGATGGTAGCGATGTTTCCTCTTCAGGGTGTGCCAGGAAGCAATGTCGGGAAGAGTACCAGTGTCATTGTGGCTAGGCCGTTCCACATGGCTTCTCGAAGGCGTCGTGCTGTCCTGAAAGGGCAGAGACTGTGCAGTCTCAGAAACCTCTACACTACACTTGACGCGATGCTGGGCGCGTTATGAAGTAGGATTCGCGAACTTCCAGCGTTTGCTGCGGTGAGTCGAACTGTCGAAGAGCCGCAGCAGATTATGGAGGTTAGCTTCGAGGGCGAAGCCGCAGCCGCAGCTCGCGGCGGTATGTCGTCCATACTGGAAAGAAAAAATTCTCAACATATTGTGCGGCCAATGCAAGGAGGCGACGGCGGACGAGAAGGCCGGAGAGGGGAGCACTTGTATCCTTGCAACCTCGGACCGATGCGCAGCTCAGACTGTAAGTACATGTGCGGCATGCGAACTTGTGCCGATCCTGGTACAGCACAGAGATGTGCCGTGCGGATGGGCGCAGGAGACGTTCGGCTGGAGCAGGCCTCCTCCTGCACTACGGCACACGAACCCGAGTAAATGCAGCGCACTGTGAGAGGCTTCGGGTCAAATGGCGATGAGTCGGACAAGAGGGATAGGAACGCACCTCCGCCGCCAGCATGTCCGAGACCAATTCTTGGAGTCAGGAGCAGCTCGACGAGCTGCAGGTTCGCCGCGCTAGCGCGCTCTCTCTGTGGCATATTGGAGGGTAATCTTGTGCAACGCAGTGTGCGCATAATGGTCGAGCGCTCCGGCCACAACACAGTTATGAGGGGTTCGGACTGAGACTATCCGCCGTACGCGCGTTCCGCTGGAACGCCACTTGGTGCGACCCAGGCCATGAGACCTGAGGGGGTTTGTCTGGGACTTACGGAGGTCTATAGCTGGGATCGACCATCGATTGTGTATATATCGCGCAAGCGTTCAGCCGGCTTGGCATGCGGAGGGAGTGAAGGCGTTAGGTTTAAGTTACGAGATCGGACTGAGTCCTGCAACTGTGTCGCACAACCCAGCCGCGTTTGGTGCCTAACACTGCGAGCCTTAAGTACTCCACGGCACAGGTGCAATGTGTTTGACAGGCCCAGGCAACGTTGCGTGGCACAGTGGTGGACGCGAGACTGTAGAAGTGAACGTAAGCGCGACGGAGGCGTCGTGACCACTATAGACAGGTACGCGGCTACAGAGGTCATGCAGCATCCACTAGCATGGACTCAGTGTTCTAGCGAGCTCATGCGACATCTCTGTACCTGAAGTCAAGATGAGCGAGCGGATGCGGAGAATCCAGGGAGGTGGCTAAGATTGATGAGTACGTACTGTGCTCGTATTATTGACGACTGCAGTGCAGGTCGCGTGTGAGGCAACATGGGAGTTGGAAGACCAAGTTCGTCTGACAGATATCGGGTATATGAACGGTGTTCGTAGTTCATCGGACGGAGCATCTGGTGGTGCCGATGGGACGCTGTCGGTGCTCGTTCGGTCACAGGACCGCGAGCAGGGCACACAAGACGCGCATCTAACATATCAGAGAATGCGGGGGCAGGTGAACTTGGACGATGGTCAGCTGATCCACGCGCATAACCATTGCGCTAGGCAGACGCAGCGGCAGAGGGAGCTCGGAGTCGCAGAGCAGCCTCGTTATAGGGCGGCGGGAGCCAATCGGATGGGAGCCGGAAGGAAGACGGGAGGGCGGGGTGGAGAGCCGTTCCGTTCGCACCCGAGTCACGTTGCGGAAAGGGCATTTTTCCAGGCAGGGCTGTCGATCGCCCGCGGTCTGTGTCCAATCGAGGAGGCGAGCTCGTCCTCCTCGCGTCCTCGATGCACCGCTCATAACAACGACCGCCTCGCCGCGCCCTCTTTCTCCTCCGCACCCTCTCGTCTGCCTCTCGAGGCCCACACCCGCACATTCTCGCTCTGGAGACGCACACAAGCACCCCAACATGTTGGACGAGCCTGTCAAGATGCGCACACGAGCACGTCTCAAGAGCTGCCTCAAGATATCCCCGCCGATCACCCCCGACCTCAGCGCGGCGTCCAGCCCATGCCACTCCGGGCGGACGTCGCCCTCGATGGCCAGCGACAGTGGGTCTGCAGGCAGCTGCTGCCGAAAGACGGTTTCGTTTTGTTCGGACGACTCGCTGGAGGAGGTGTTTTTTGCGGACGAGTGGGATCGGACGCCCGCTGCCGTGACTCCGAAGCTGACCTATCAGTGAGTACACCAATATCCTAGTCATCGTCCTCGTCCGTCTCGTCGTCGTCGCCGTCCCCTGCTGTATGCGCTGTCGAGTGTGCATGAGCACGGACGCTCAACGCCATGTGGGCGCGCTAGACCGTGCGTTGCCTTTTATGGCAGCAGCGTCATGCATGACGGCCGGGGCCCATCCCGCCACAGTACTGTACATGTGCGGCCGATGACCGCTGCCTTGGGCCGACATCCCCGCAGCCCACGGACGCCTCTTTATATAACGCTCTAATCTGACTCCCCGCTGACCGCCATCGCACCCGCCTCCCAGAGACGTCCTCGAGCTCAAGCAGCTTCGCATAAACCTCCCCTACACCCCGCCGCCCCCGCCGCCCTCGTCCTCCAAGCCTCCCTACCCCCTCTCTAGATTCGCATCCACGGCGTCCCATACCCCATCCAAGTGGAAGAACCGCTCCGAGCCGCAACGCCCAGGCGTCGACCCGGAGATCCTTCCCTACCTTGACGCAGTACCGATTCGCCTACTACCACTCCTCCCACAATCTCCCACCGAACCTTCTCCTCCTTCTTCAGCCCCGCCGGAGCCCCATCCCCAGACTCCCACCCCTACAGCCTCTCCGGAAACGCGGCCCACCATCCAGTCACGCGACCCGCCAGAATTGCGCATGGAACCCGTCATCTCACCCTCGGTTTCTCCACCCTCTGTGCCTTCCTCCCCGTTGCAGCTCAGAAAGCAAGGTTTCTCCTTCCTGCCTCTGTTGCCTGTCCAGGATCCGCCACCGCTGCCTCCGCCCTTGACGTCGACCGCGCCCACACCTCCAAGACGAAAGTTCAACATGACCTTCCTCCCCGTCAATGCGGTGTCCGAAGCCGAGCCATCCGTGTCGACACCAGACGTGAGTGCGTCCAAGCGAACTGATGTCGACGGTGAGGTGGGAACATCCACCAGCGCCCCCTTGCCATCGCCCTCGTCATCTGTCAGTCGTGCTGATCAGAGCCCAGGCGCTGGCCACCTCACCTCCATCCATCGTCAGACACACCTAATGCCCTCCTCACCTTCAACCAGCGGCAGCTCAGACACTTCGTCACCGTTACCCATGACACCCCCACCGCCTTCGTCGTTCTCACTTCCCATCCTACCGGCCTTCCAGCAGAGTATCGAGTCCGACACAGAGACAGAAACCGATACCTACACTGACACCGATGCTGAGAGCGACGCGCCGAGCACCAGCTCTATGGGTAGCTCTCTCCCGTCGTCTCCTCCGTGTGACGATGACGACGGCCAGAGCGACATAGTCAACCTCAAGCTGGACACGGAGCTCGTGCCTCCAGGATACTACCCGCGCATACACACGGGTTCCTACTTCCCTCCTATCCTCGCGAACGACACCTCGATGCCTGTGCCCATCCCTGCACATGTCCTCGGTGCAGACGCATCTCCGACACAGTCGAGCAGACCTGGCCAGACACCACCACTCTCGGTGCTCTTCCCATCTCCTCAATTACAGGCCCAGGCTTTACTCCCGTTGGATGCTCTTGCTACTTCAGAACCGGTCGCACCGTCGAAGGAGTCCGAGGCTCTTGTTGTCCCCGTGCCTCTGGAACGCGACGGGGTCCAGCCTCTACAACCTCCGTCCGGGCTTGCGAGTACGCCCACCGACAATTCATCGCTACCTGCCACCCCACTATCGATGAGCCGTAAACTTCACCAGAAGCTGATGCTCGAGGCGCTCCCCAGTCCGGCACTCGGTCCCCCCAGCCCGTTCGAGCTTGAGCCTCTCCGTACAACCGAGAGCTCACGCACATCGGACGCAGTTGTGGTCAACGCCCCCGAGGGTGCTAGCGAGAACGTTATCAGGACGCTCGATCGCCTCCGTGGGTCAACAGGTGACAAAACTCCAGTCTTCAGTGCATCCGTCAGTCCGGATGACTCGCCCCTACTCACGCTCGAGAGTATGCGCGTATCGTGGGACGCACGGGCGCGGGCACGTCTCGCCTCTACTGGACAGAGTGGTGGAGTGCTCATCGCGCCGAGCCTTAGCAGGAGACGATTGTCGTCGTAGACAATGGAGGCTAGATGTGTGTGCATGTGAGTGTTGCTCGCGTTCGCCCCTGGACGTCTCCTAAGACTCGTTCATGTATTTTGTTTTTATCCGGATATCCTATTACATTCTACACCTCCTAACCTGTATACGTCGCATATACCGCACATGCTTCTCGCACTCACATCCCTATCCCCCACATCGTACCCTATGAGTATACACTTCTGGAGCCCATACATCGTCTACATGCATCGGCCTCGCGCTCGCTCCTGCGCGCAGCGCCTCTTCTACCTACTTCGCCCCGACCGCAACTCCCAGCCTCAGCATCGCATATCGCATCGCACGCCCCACGTACGCACGCACGCACGCACACACGTTGTTCAATATTGTTACATATCTCTCTTTACTTACCATACGCGCATATCATATTCATTACGCTTCACCTCGTATGTACGGATCCCTCTCTTGGACGTTTTCGCCACCAATCACCACCGCCCGTCTAGATTGTCCTCGTGCGTTGTCGCCTTACCATTATTGCTGATGCTGCGCCTGGATATGCTGCCTTAGACTCGACTCAATTTCGACCTCGACCCTTTGTCGGGTCCGCTTTGTACATATAGAGTGCCTTTTCTCCTCTTCGTGGAGGTCTATCGACATGGGGTCAATCATGTCGACCAATTTTGCTCTTCCGGCAAATATGGAAATGGTCGACGTCGTTGTGCTGATACCGTAAGTAGCATACAGTTCGGCTATGCTCTGAAGAAGCTTGAGCTTGAACGCGGAGGTATGGCTAGCGCGATATTTCCGACGCTCGAGGTTTAGAGACTCGTATCCCGAACTTCTGAAATACAAGTTCAGTGATGGTACAGTGGTGGTACAGTGATGGTACAGTGGTGGTACGGTGGTGGTACGGTGATGGTACGGTGATGGTTGCAGGACGAACATGGACTGGAGTACGAAGATATATGACATGTGTCTGTCTTCGGCCAGTCAATCCATCCTGGCGTAGTAGTATTAGGCTCGGAAACAAATCATGCAGACGAGCCAGAAGCAGGGCGACCACAATAATCCCTGGAGGTTCCATTTGAAGCGACTAAGTCAGCCATACATTGTCCAACTTTACGAGAGACTCACCAATACTCATCGAAAGTGATGATGCCTCTTGCATATACTGAGCTCCCCATCTGGGGTCATGGATACCAGTAGGACAAATCAAGGTCCTACCCAGACGAAACTCGACCTCGGTCAGGTTTTTGAAGATGTCCAGAGCGAGGACCGCATCGAGTTCCCCGATATCAGGGCCTGAGGTGAGGCAAAAACAGGGGTCGGTGTGGGATACATCGCCGATGCTGGGTCCATGGTACTTGATGTCGCCAAGCCGGAGGTAGCGGAGTCTGGATCGCAATCCGCTCAGCATCGAACAGACCTGACCCCATGTTATCGGCAGCAACTTCTTATCCCGTCCCGTGACGAGTATAAGGTCTGATAGGTTGGTGAAGTATGGAATGGGACTTGCCACTGAACAACTCACATGAATCAGAGGATATATGGCTGTGAAGTGCGACTTACCACCGGCGATCTCCAGTGTCAGCGAGGACACCGAGGTCCCCACGGTTTGGAGAAACGACATGCACTCGGGTCCATGGATTAGATCTTGTGTGCAGGGAGGGTTAACATATCGTAATGGGTGGCAGGAGCGTCACATGCGGAGAGTACTCACCCAGAATTGGACCGGGGGGTGCTTGAAAGCTCGCTACTTGGAGGTCTAGCTTCTTAAGGTTCACGGCTGAGGTTGTCGACAACCAGCCCATGAGATCCTCTAGGCAGCATGTTGCTCGTGCGGCTTCGCTGCGGGGGTTTGGTTTGTCCCAAAATATGCATCGAAAACACCGCAGCTTGGAACCCCAACGGCGAGAGGACTCCAGCTCCCACTGCGACAATGGCCAGGAACGTTGCGTCCAAACGTCGTTGATTTCGAGCTCTTCCAGAGCCTGGAGAGCAGATATCATTCGGCGGAGGGTGGTGAAGGAGCCGGGAATCAACGTGTACCGGATTTGCAAGCATCTGAGATTGGTGAATTGAGAGAAGAGCAAGTGGTCTGTGATTCGATGAAAAGGAAACGTCATGGCACTCGCCTCGAGACGCAGTCTCGAGAAGGGGGAAACATCCATAAAACAAGTGGAACAAGGTACTCGGAGCCCTGTATCGTGGAAAGTCTTGACGATCCCAGCAGTAACCCTCGCTCAGAGTGATCTGGCGTGTCGCCGTTGCCAGGTATGGCCTCATGTCGTCTGAGTGGAGCACCCGATCGACCAGTAGATCGTAGGTCTGTCTGTGGTAGATCCTGATGGTGGTGAAAAGCCTGTGCCGACTTGCTGGCAGCCAAGCACGGCAAACCAGTGAGCAGCTGCAAAGCGTCTTCTTGTCATCCACCGGCACGGCGCCGATGATGGAGTCCGTCATTTCCCCAGGGAGGTCGGGAGCCATGATCTGGACGACTAAATCAGCTATGTGATATCTTCGACGTAAGTGAATCATACTTGTCGATTCCCGAATAATCCTGTGCGTGTCTCGGACTCCGGAGGGTTGAAGGGCAGCCCGACTCGGATATCTATATGCACTGGACGGGTTGGACGATATCTGTCCTATTTTGCGATGTTTCGAATGCTTCAGCAGGAGATAAGAAGACCGAAATCGGTACTACCTACGATTTCCTGGTCAGAGGTACCCGAACTGTGACACTGGTACAATAGTGAGAAGGTAAAGAGAGGCGAGGAGAGCACCCGAAGACATTCCGAGAAGTCGCACAGCCCCATTCCCAGGATCCTACTTACCTGCGTAGACCCTGAGTAACATCTGCAACCGCGCGTCATACCGTAGCCAGGTGCTAGTACCTTCATTTACTCGTTGAATGTTCTTCCTTGACTGGCCGACGCCCATCACCTTCTATCCCCGCCTCTGTCGCTTGTGCCGGTGTCGACCGGCGCTGGAAACCGAGACTCGTACCCATGTCTTGCTGCAATGTGACGATGCCCGTCTGGTGGACGTTCGCGACCGACTGCTCTTTGGTGAGCTGCGCTCCGTCCCTTTTCCCCCGCGTGGGACGTAAGAATCGAGGCTATGCGGGAGGACGAGCCGAGCTGATGGGAGCTACTTAACCGGTGCGGCCAAGGGTGCAGCCGGGCAGCACCAAACTCCCTTCCTCAAAACTCTTCGTACGTTAGCCTTGAATACATGTGATAGCTTCCATTCAAAAATGCGCCCAAGACAAGACGAATGACGATGACAGTGGTGGTAGAGCACAACGCGCCCTCCCGCCGTTATAAGCTGGGTCCCTCTCGAGTCTCGGCTGCTTGACTGTCAACTCGGCTCGCCCTCCAGCACAGCCTCAAGTTTTCTTTACATGTTTCGGTGTAACGCAGTACTAACAAATTGCAGCGTGTAGGTGCCGATGTCCTTGGATTACACTATATATGAGGTCCCTTCTCCAACGTTCCGCCTCAACTCGACATGACAGCCCTGCAGTACGAGAAGGTTCCCGCTCACTTGCAATCTGGGAAGGTAGTAGATGAGCGGGAAAGTCTAGAACAGCGATACCCTGGTCGCGTTGTCAAGCACAGGCGATACGGTGTTTGGGATTGGTACGAAGAAACGAACCCGGATGGAGAACACTTCGCCGTCTTCGAAACACTAAGGGGCGCGTACTCGCAGGTCATCGAATGCACACCGTACGTGACGCGAACGGTCAAGGACGTCATGAGCATTCCCGGATGTACGCTGCAACTTGGCATATACAGCGCGACAGAGCTGGCATTAGGGCTCACCCCTGCACTGTCCCTCTGGTACGTCTCTTCGCGTTCGCTTGACGTATTGGTGTTGTATTGAGCGGCTTGGACAGGTACCAGGGTCAGCTCCTTGCCATGGTATGTCACTTCTGTGTGATGCGTTGACTGAGTGCGCTTACTCCCGTACTTCCAGATGGAGGCCGCACTGGAGACGGGCATCGTAGACTCCCGGCGTCTTCTGTATGTCTGCGCAGGTCGCATCGGGTGCACTATCCTATCCATGGTCCTGCGCAACGTTCGTACCGGCGCCCAGCGTCGTCTCAACCGCCGCATCGGGCGCTGGTTCGCGACCCAGTCCTTCCGGGCATGGGCGCGCCTTGATCTCCCAACGTTCTCTTCCACGCAGATTCAAGAACAGCTCATCGTATCCGGGAGCGTATCCTATGGGCACGCGACGATATGGCAGATGCTCCAATCTCTGACAGAGATCGCGAGCAGGTGCGCTCAGCTGGGTGCTCAGACGTTCGTGCTCCTCAACGCGCTCAAGGGGCACCAAGGGGGAGCATTTCTGACGCTGGTGACGTTGGCGTCCGAGATCTTGCCTTTCATGCTACAGTTCAGGGCGTTCTCAACGAGCTCCGCGTTCGGTCAGTCTTGATTGTGTCTGTTCGGAATTCTCAAAAACGCTGATACTGCATCTCCAGCTTGGGCGTCGACGTCGAGGAACAAGGCCTACTTGAAATTGCAAGGTTGGAAGACAGCAGTCTCGAGTGCACTGCACCGCAAGGAGTTCGTTGCCGGTAATATGGAGGATCACGCGGTCTCCGGTAGGTTACTGCCCATTCAGCGTAGTTGCCTGAGTATCTGATCTTGATTCAAGAGTTCATCAGTGCGTCGGAAGAGGTTGGAGATGATGACCGGCACTGGTCAGAAATCCAGCATGATAAGATGGGTTCGGGCCTGATGGGATATCTCAACGAAATGGGCACCCATCTCCCGCAGGTTCGAACAAGTCTCATCTAGCTGGCATTTGCGCTTGCTGATGATCGCATATTGTGTCAGATCGCCTTCACTGTGGCTGCACTCAAACGTCCAAAGAACATGCCTGAGTCCTTAGCGTCGCTCAACCTTGTGCAAGCTGCCACGAGAGGATTCGCATCGTCGGTCTTCGAGATGTTCGCCCGGACACAGCATATACGCTCTCAACTCACTGCTTTACGCGACCTTTACGAGATGGGCAATATCCCGAACATTGTTCCAGACGGGACCCTTCCTTTCCCTGTGGATCCTTCAGACAAGACAGGGTCGGGAATCTCGGTGGAGTTCAGGTGAGCAATTCGTGCTGCAATATTTCCTCGATGCTCTGACAAGGCTGATGGCGTGTAAATCCAGGGACGTGACGTTCAAGTATCCAGATGCAAAGAAGTATGCATTGCGTGGGGTCTCATTCACTTTACTTCCAGGACAGTTATGCGTGAGTATAGCCAGTCAACTGTCGTCACACCGTTTCTCACACACGGCTTGATAGGTTATCGTTGGGTCCAACGGGGCCGGAAAGAGCACCATACTGAAGCTGATTGTACGGCTCTATGATCCTGAGGAAGGACAAATTCTAGTCGGAGGCCATGACATCCGGACGCTCAAGCTGAAGGACCTTCGTCGAGCGATATCGGTATTGTTTCAAGACTACACTCATTTTCCCCTGTCGGTGAGTTGAGAGCGGCTGAGCCATACGTCGCCTGCAGAATAACGAAAACCACTCATTCAACTCTACTCAGGTCCGTGACAACATCGCGTTGGGAGACTTGACCGGGTGCGGAGATGACGAACATGTCCGCTTGGCCGCCCGCCTCAGTGGTGCCGAGTCGTTCATCGACACGTTGCCCGACGGACTGGATACATACCTTCAACGACCCATGGTTGATCAGTGGGGCGGTCCTCCTAAGGGTTCCAAGACGCGCTTGGGAAATCCCTTCGACAACTGTTTAGTACTGGATGCGGCGGGCATCAGAACGTCGACCACGTTCGAGCTCAGCGGTGGACAGATGCAACGTCTTGCTGTGTAAGTCTCGTCATCCATGAGTGATGCTGGTAGCTAAGACTTTCGAATTGCGACAGAGCGAGAACGTTCATGCGGACAGTTGTGCGCGAAGATAGCGACTTGGGACTCCTATTATTTGATGAGCCCAGTGCATCCCTGGACCCTGCGGCTGAACACGGTATGGCCTCTCCGTTGCTCTCGATCATGTCGAGAAATCCAATTGAGACACCTCCAGACCTGTTCAACAGGTTGCGCGAGCTGAAGGGCAGCAAGACTATGATATTCTCGACTCATCGATTCGGGAATCTGACGAGACATGCGGATCTAATTATGTGAGTGGTTTCGGTTATGGGCTTACTGCGATACTCATACGCTGGCAACAGCTACATGGACGAATCGGGTATCGTAGAATACGGCACCCATGACGATTTGATTCAAGGAGAAGGGGAATACGGGAGACTATGGAAGTTGCAGGCGCAAGCGTTCATATGAGGACTCATGGCGAGTTGCCAGATTACGTGAAGGTGCCCGCGGACTCGAGGTGCGAGATACGCCCTGTACACCGCACTGGGTGCATGTATCTAGTGCAGCGTAGGTACATCATGCAGCTCGTGCCAGCTGTGGTAGGGCGCTTGAGTTACCAAATGTAGACACATGGTGGTCGAGACTCTGTCAGCCGCGGCCGGGACAGTCCGGGACGCAATCCGATTGGCGGGACACCACTACGGCCATCCTTGCAACGGGCTCATGTACACGATTGCCACAACTGACGTGCTCACATACCGTCATTATGCTCATCTCCGAAGCTGGTGCGGGTCGATCATCGAGTAAGCTTGTGAAGGGGATGGTGAATTCAGACTGCAAGTCAGGGTCGTATCCAGTCTGATCCCCGCGGCCGTGCAGGGTAGTTCACATCATGTGTCTTTAGCTGCGCTCTCTCCTCGCTACGCTAACTTTCTCGCTCACACGTACTTGTCATGGATGTCGACGAGTATCTAGAGTTGGGTATGTCCCTTTCGCCCCGCTTCCATCGCTGTTCTTGCTGACATGGATACCGACGCCGTGACCGTACATCGCCCGGGACATTCCAGTGGAATATATCGAGACCCCGTCTGCCAATCCAAAGAGACTGTATGACGCCGGAGACGGCAAGCCCAGCCTCCAGTGCGATATGGGCTTGCAGTATGCGCCAGACCATTTCCGAGCGATTCTTGTAAGTTCGAGGCGACGAGCAATGTACTATCACTGATGCTGCATATCTCAGAGTGTTATACGGGAGGTCTGGAGGGATCTGGGAGTGGATACTCGGGTTCCATACGGGTCACAGGACAGTGATTTGATGCGCTCGGTCAAGAAAGAGGCACGCAGGATCTTTTCTATCGCGATGCTGTTTGCTAACCGTATTTGCGCCTGTTTTATGGTTTAGGCTCTCAAGAGGATGCCTTTCCTTCGTATTCAGTACGAGAACGGGTGGCCGGTCATGTTCTACCTCAAGAGGGCGCTCAAAGGTGGCCATTCGAGCAAGAGCAAGAAGGAAGTTGAGGTACACTTTGCACCGTATGCTTTCCATGCCAAGTCTCGCATGACTGATGACTATGCAGACTCGTCAGGTCGAGACTGCGTCCAGAGGAACAGTCTCAGAGACTGCGAGTCCATGTCCAGCAACCAACTCCTCTGGCAACATCCTACACGCGATCGATCCGACCAATCGGATCTCCCGCAACGTATGTATCCAACCACATGCCTTTTAGGACGCATGACATGCTCACTCAGACGTCTTTCAACAGCAGAACAATCCTCCGACTTTCATGCGGACTACAAGTGCCTCAACCTCGAGCCGCAGCTCTGCTTCTTCCTCTGCCAGTCCTACCGCGGTGTCGATGTCACACTGGCGCTCTGCGAGGTCCTCGCCCTCCGGTTCTCAATCTGTACTCGACGTACTGCTGTCGTTCCGGCTTCCCCAGAACGACGCCGAACGCCTGGCGACCGTGTTCGCCTCCTATGGGATCGTCAATGTCGCGTACCTGCGCGTTCTCGGATGTTTGCCGTCGCGCGACCGCTGGCTGGAAGACCTCCGCGCGAAGGGGGAGCTCAGTGAGATACAGATGCTTGTTGTACGGGAGATGCTCAACCAGGTGATGGGTTAGCACCTGGCAGGTTGAGCTAGAAGATGAAGATGTAGAAGGTCCGGTCTCGACAATCATCAGTGGAAGAGGTTTCAGCCTGGACTGGAGGTGCGTCGTTGTCAGTTTCATGTCCTTGCCGTATTGCAGTAATGCAGATAGATCATATTCAGGTCTTGACACTCGTCTGAAGGAACCAAGGCGTGTTGTGTGCCATGCCCGAGTACACATCTCCAAAGAGAGCAAATTACCGACACTTTCCGCAGGGAAGGACGACGCAACTTGTCTCCAGGTCACGTGAGCGCGGTGTCTTGCTGATTTAGAATGTGCCAAGCTTCAACTGCGTGTCGCGCGCGGCCGACAATCTTCGCTTCTCCTCACACTCGTGCCTTCACCCTGGGTTCGAATCAGGTTTGGCTGCATCGTGCTCAATCTGCCAACCGAAGGTGCGACTGCCATTCTAATTGAACGAAGTCCGTTGACAGCAGACACTTTTGACAGCGGCCTTAAGTCTTCCAGCGATGTACAGTGACGAGGGACCTCTCCTCGCTGCGAGCTCCGCGCATGGTACAGCTGCGGCAATCACAGATTTGGGGCAGACGTCATCTACGCCTACTCCGAGTCATCGCATCCAGATCGTTTTATGCTGAAGATCCTCCTTGACTAACTCTCCACGCCATGGTCCCTCCAATGGAAGGCATCCGGGACGAAAGCAGGATCGGTAGAGGTACGATTCCTCGCGCATCGTCTACTTCGAGTTGTCCATACTCACTGCCTATGTGACTGTCTTCACACTAGGGAAACGTATCCCGCCTCCATCCCGGAAGCCTCGAGCAATACATGAGTCGGAAGACGGCACGCCCTCCTTGCAGAGCGAGATGGGACTCTTAGACGACCCAGACCGATTTTGCCACATCCTCGTCAGTACTCGGTCTTTCACTTGAATCGCCCCTCTGTCGCTCACCCGAGGTATCATGTCTACAGGAAACGATTCGATCGGTCTGGAAAAAGCATGGAGTCAAATACAATGTGCCATACCGCTGGCAGGATCTCGAAGTCATGCGCAATGTCGTGACTGAGGTGAGTCTTCGCTAACGTACCTGACGCCATGACGAAACTCACACTGTTCTGGTGCATCACAGGTTGTTCGGAAATTGCCATTCCTGGGTGCTGACTATGAGGACGCGTGGCCTGTAACCGTCTACCTGCAGAGATCCCTGAGAGTCCGCGGTCAGAGAGAGCGACAGTCAGAGAGGAGCCTGAGTGATGAGGTACGTGCGTGATGCTCATGTCGCCGCCTAATGTATATAAACGCTTCCACAGGCAGACTACGAGTATGAAGGGCCACGCCTTCATAATATTGGGCGACGCCAAGTACCAGGCCGGGCGTGCAGCAAGAAGAGGCCGTACTATGGCGCGGCGGTACGAGTTTCCGCGCAACGCTTTGAACTGCCGAAGGTCTCCGGCCGCAAGGGTCCCGGGACAGTACCGCGGCGAATCCACCAAATTGAGGTAGCGTAGAGACTTTTGAGCTGCATGCTCTCGCATGTTTCAGCACTGACCAGATCATCTCAGCGCACCACAAGTTCTCTCTCCTCGTCGTCACCGTATAGCTCCGGATCGCAATCGACAGCTGTCCCCAGCTCGACTACTAGCTCCTCCAGCGGCAGGCCAGCATCTTCCACTCCGTCATCGAGCAGCAATCGGAGCCAGCCTGCTGGAACCCCGGAAGGTCCACGAGAGCCTCAGAAAACCAGGACTAGGATCACCCATTCCTCACCCGTTACCCCGGCGCAGGCTCAGGACGCCACTCCTCGAGTTAATGCAGAAGCAACAGCCAACACCGTCCTCTACGCTCTGCTGTCCTACCGCCTCCCGCAAGCAGACGCAGAGCGCCTCGCGAAGCTGCTCGCCTCGGTGGGCGTCGCAGAGGCGTCCTACCTCCGCGTCCTGGCGCATATGCGTGGGCGAGACGATTGGCTCCGGGAGATGCGGGACAACGATCAGATGACTGAGATACAGATGCGGGTCCTCCGAGAGATTTTGGTGCGGATGGAGCGCGCATGATGATACCAAAATGCTGTGGGACTGAGACTCAGCAAGATGTATCGCAGCATAATAGTCACATAGAGTATCCTGACGTCGACAGAGACTAGTGTATCTTGTATGCAAATGGCTTGACGTTCACCTATATCATCCAATGCGGCACAACCGTGGTGCGCACTGTATCGTCCGAAAGCTAGAATACTACTACTAACCAAGTCCATCGTGTGCATATGTACATGCTATGCAATGTCCGACGACGTATCGCCTGCTGATGCTGTACAAGTCGAGACTGCCATATATCACTACTTATCCACTCGCTCACCCTTCCGCCCGTCGTCGAGCTCACATGCTCAACCTCAAGCCCCGCCCTGGACGTCCGCCCGCGACCCAACGCGCCGACGACGACCACGTGCGGCAGCTCCTACCCCACCTTCCATCGCTCATCGCTCATAGTGCATCCTCCTCCTCGAACGCAGCGGACGCCCGATGTCAGCTCTTCCGCTCGCTACCGCTCCCGTTCACACTCGCCGCCCGCTGAATCTCTCTGATATCGCTCTCTCCCGAGTCACTCGCCACGCTCTCATCCCTCAGCCGTTTCCGCCCCATACCCGACGGCGACATGGCGAAGCGCGACATGTTCAGCGGAGGGACCGGCGGCGGGAGCGATAGGCCGCCAGGCCCGGGCCCCGACGAGAGGAAGTCGAACCAGTCGGGCCCTCCTGTTGAGGCTGCGGAGGAAGAGGTCGAGCCTTGTGGTGCGCCTGTCAGATGGAAAGGTGGGGTGAGTGTGAGTGGGGGAACAACAATTAAGCCTGATAGCACTGGAAGCGAAGGCGAAGACACAAAAGGACAAGAGAAAGAGGGAGGTAAACTGAAGTGGAAGTTTGCTGGAAGTGAAGCTGACGAAGACGAAGGCGAGATTGCGACCGCAACAGGGTACGAGCAAATGAGCGCGGAGGAGCAGGAACGCCCTGACCTCGAGCGCACGGCGGCACAAGCACAAGAACGCGGGAGAAGAGAGAAGGCGGCAGGAAGCTAGAGCCCTCGAGGAGCGTGTGTGGGAGCGCGAGCAGCAGCATACGTCACAGCCTGTCCCCATACGTCCATTCTCGCATGCTCTGCGCGAACGCTCGCGGATGGACGGCCCCCGCGGTCGGAAGTGGGACAGAACCACCCCAAAGGACCCAGAGGGGCCATGAACAAACGCCTCCGAGCGCAGACCCAAGAGCCAAGGCTCCTCCACATTCCCCCGATTCGGAGACCGCGAGAAACAAAAGTCAACCGCGGGCCAGCGCACCACCATCGCGCACCTCGAGGGAATCGAAGGACCGATCCGAAGGTGCGCAGTGGCGGCGGGCAGTGGACGCGGGAACCAGAACCAGCACTGTCATACGACTATAGGCGAGGGAAGGCGTACGCACCGTTCTCATGCTGTCCCTGGCTTCCATGCTGCGACGTCCCCGCGTGTACCGGCCAATCGAACGCAGGGAATTGACTGCCGTGCCCGCCAGCGCCGTTCCCATGCTCGCCCGCGGAACCTAGCAGGTCCGCGAAGATGCCCCCAGGGCCGCCCCCGCCCCCTTGCCCGCTCGTTGCGCGCGAGAATATGCTTGGGGGGTTCTGATGCCCCGTGGGCGAGTAGTGCGATGAGGTTGAATGTGGGTATGTCACGGCGCGCAGCGGCGGCTGTTGCTGCTGCGGAGGCCGTGAGATGTCGAAAGGTGTATTGGAGAGGAAGGACGAGGGCGGAGCGCTGATCATGCCGGGCATGGAACCGCCAGGATAGAGCGCGTTGAGGCTCGGGTGCGGCGAGTGCATCTGGGACAGCGAGGGGATGACGGAGGAGTACGATGAGGGCAGGTCGACGTCGATCCGGAACGGAAACGTCGGGCTCCCGCTGCCCCCCACATGGTTAGAGTTGTGGTTCATCGTCGACGATTGCGCGAGGTGCGAGGGGTCGTCGAGCCCCAGTCTCGGTCGTTTGGCAGTGCTGCTTATCGGCACGCTGCGCGTTGCTGACGTCAGTGAAGACGTGTGCCGCTCACCGGAGATGGGGAGGGATGAGGAGGACGTGCTCGCTGTGGGAGACATGCGCATGTTTGGCCGGTAATCGTGCTTGAGTCATCCCGGCGCGAGAGGACTTCAGCATAGGCCGTAAGGGTGGATGTATGCGGTCAAAACTCACGTCAGGACTTGTGGATGCGTCATTGGGGCTTGATGTGGGCCCTGGGCGTATGGGCACGATGCTGTTGGTCGAGTTTTCGGCCTTGACCTTCACGGACTTGGTGCTATCCCGGCGCTTGGTGGAACTGTCGTCCTCGTCGGCGTCGTCATCGTCATCAGCAGCCTCATCGGCTTTGCTGGTGTTGTTGAAGTCGGAGGGACCTTTGGTATCTCGCTCTCCGTCGAACTGCAGGGTTGCGTGAGAAAGGCTACATGACAACTGAGGGCACGCTTACGCGAAGATGCCGTTGGACCATGCCGTTGACATCTGTTGAGCAGTACTGATAGAGCTTTGCATGGTGACCTGGTCGTTCCTCTAGGGACAAGGTTGTATCAGTACCTGGATGTACGCGGCGAGACGAACGTCGTTGAGAGGCAGAGACCGCAGCAACGCAACTCCGTCATAACACAGACCAGCGTATGCGATAAGATAGGGGGCAACAAAAAACCGTCGCATATAGTCACCAAACTCCTCCATACGCCGGTGACAACGCGGCGGGAAGAGTGCAGGGACAAGGCATGGTGAACGACTTGGGAGACTCGTTCATTGTGCGCATTGTCCGTTGTCCGTTGACGAACGGGGGGATGTTGAAGCGTGCCCCTGGATCCTCCGCAGCGAGACATAGAGCCTGTTCCTCGACGCTTTGTGGTTTAACCATGCATTGCGACCGCCTCGGCCGGGCGCTGGCACTGCTGCGGTCGACAGGGGTCGCGATGGTCGGAACGAGGGACTCACCAAAGATGATGACGGCGACGTCGACGGAGCAGAGGACGCCGAGCTCGTAGGCTTTCTTGAAGAGGCCGTTCTTGCGCTGTGGACGAGGATGGGTGCAGAGGATGTCGGTGATCGACCGCGTGCTAAGTGAATGCCAAGAGAATTGACATAAAAATAGGCACTGACCTTTAAAAAGGTGACAGAACGATTCCGTTCGTGCTATTATGAGCGGGCGGGGACGCGTAAATAAGCAGCTGCAGGACAAGAAGACAGATGGACACCGCGCGGGCTCGTATACTTGGAGACGGCACAGGGGGCTATTTCGAGGCGGGGCGTCGGTACGCACCGTTATGGGCTGGATCTCAATCTTTCGTCTCCCCATCTCCGGCGTGGACGCGTCTGGCAGGTGGTCGGGGCGTGCGGGGGGCAGCGGGGGGCGTGGCGGGCGTGGGGCTGAGAGGGGGCAGGAGGGGGAAGATGAAGAGGGCAAGAGGACGCTCGGGCGAAGAGGACATATGGATGGGCAAGCAACCGCAAACGCCGTGTCCGGAGCTCCTGCTCCTTCGATGCTCCTGCCAGTCACACAACTGCAACCGCACGCATGCCGTCAATCCGCAGCACCAGCCGCCAGCCCGTCCCACCCCCTGCCTCGTTCCCCGTGCCCCCAGCCCCGACGCCTCCAGCCAGCAGCCGCGCTCGCTGCGGCCTCCGTCGTCGCCCGACACGCGCGTAGATCGCTGCGTACAGTCGCCCGCCCGGCTATCTCGCATCAAATCTTCTCCAGTCGCCGCCGCGGCCCACTGCGATTCACACCGCCGTCCAGCGTGCCTCGTCGAATGCGCTGCTTCTTCCGTGCGATCTCGTCTGCTGACTTGGCTTTCTCAGCGCACGCTCAGCCCACCCACCCTCTGTGACCGACCGTGGGCTGCCCCCACCGCGGCACACCAGATTGCCTGCGCACGGCAAGATCCACATCCGCCTCCCCAATGCTCCCTATCTCCGGGCGCAGATGGTGCTCTCTGCAGCTTCGGCCAGTGTGCAGTGGTCCTCGGCACACGTCGTCGCCCTTCTATCTCTCGCAACCTCCTCTTCCCGCGGGTTTCATGCTTGTCAAGCCAGCTCACGCCGGGACCCCCGCTGTCCGCCCAATCCCCGGGCCCCTCCTGCGCTGAACCCTAATTCTCGGCATGGGCGCGCCGGCGCATCGCGATCCGCCAGCACAGATCGCAATCTCAGGGCGTGCACCAGAAGACGCGAACCAGCCTGCGCTGTGTCTGCCCTGCCACCGACTCTCGCTCCCGCAGTCTCTTCGCGCCTCCCGCATGGCCCAGCGGCCTCCAATTGCCCGCAAATTGCCCCAATCTCAGCATCGTATTCTTGCTGCCCAATTGGTGCGTGTATATTCGCGGATGTGCTATTTCTGGATGCTTATTTCTGTCGTGTGCTAATTATAGCTCCACTTATTCCCGACGAAAATATGTCAAGCGTCGCGCTCTTCGAATCCGCCATCATGCATTGATAACCTCGGCCCGCGTTTTAAACCACACGGCCGCCTCGCGAGCTCAGCGATTTGTGTCAGGTGCGTTGCTTCGACTAACGTGTTGATCCGGATTATCATCGTCCTGTTCCAGGGATCCGATTTTCTTCGTCCTCGGCTTTCCTGCGCGTTCCTGACGGCACTGAGCCATGTGAAGCCCGTACGTCGTTGAGCGAACTACCCAGCTGTTCGGGATAGCACAGGTCAACGTTCATCAAAGGTCGGTAAACGGTGATTAACAGCAGTATGTCATCGCGTCGCTGAAGTTTCAATCTCCAGGAGCACTCCCGTGGACCTTCTACGCATCCTCTGCAGGCCGCCGATCACCGCTCCGGCACACCCGATACCTTCTCATTAATATGTTCAGCGTGGATATGGCAAGGTGAGTTGGTCCCTCAATCTCCTTGCATATACCGGAACGTCCGTGACGCTAGGACTGCCACTGGTATTTCCCACCAGTTCTCCTGCTATCCGTAGATCACCGTGAGGATATTCGAAATCCGACCCCGCCCTTCTCTCCGCTTCACATTGCTGTAAAGTTCAATGCGAGTCGTCTGACTCGGGGTCGTGTCGATGACCGGAATTCGACATTACTACACGGTGCAGCCGACGTCAGTCAGCTATCTCGTGCAATTCGCAATTTCGGGAATGTGAGAGGCAGATCGGTGACGGCATTCGCGCTCCCCATGTGGTGTGCTGCGCTGCCACGCCTGCACGATGAATAACGACCTGTTGGCGGACGCCGGCGATACAATGCATGCCTTGGTATCTCCAGCGCCCCGCCAAGCTCAAAGCGTCAGAATCTCAGAAGCCACGAAAGATTTGACAATGTGCACGGCGCTGCCAGCCGTTACAGACCGGGTGTCCGAGTCTATCGTCGAGTCGCTCGTAGTCCGGATCCTGTGCTACCGGACTCACAAGCAGTCGTAGTGTCTTGCACCGGATATGCGAGGGCTTGGAGGGTGCGGCTGGTCTCGGATGTGTTAGCGGACGCCCATCGCATAGACGTTGACGTTCCGAGATGGCGCCTGCTGCCAGTGTCTACTGCATCCGTATCTCATACCGATTACCGGCGCTGGGCCGCCCACCCTCCGACTCCCTCGCGACGAGTTTGCGTTCACCACTGTGCCTTGTCAACTGTCAATCCCGGTCTTCACCCGCTCGAATATCGCAGCTGAGAAGTTGGCCTACACGTCACGATCGGGATGGCATCTTGCAGATAAGACGCTGGCGCAGTTCGCAGTTCACTTTGTGACACGTTCTTTCCTGAACTCCTTAATACTAGAAAACTCACGGTCGTGCCACAAATCCGGGTCATCGACGATAACCTGCTGTCTTCCTGGGAGGCTGTCAGTGCCTGTACTCCTTCCAGTTCATCCCTTGTCTGTAGTGGACTCGGGTATGTGAAGATCGATGTGTGGAGAACGAGGAGGTCCTGCGAGTTCTAGACAATCTTGGCGGGTGCGGACCACGCTGGCTGGCGTGGATGACGGTACCTTTTGCGCGCTGGTCCGCTCACCCTCCGCAGGCCTGAGGATGGCATGGCCTTGTTTCTGGAACTCAATCATCCGCTGCCCAAGGACGTTAGAGCGAGCGGATAGCGTATCGCACACAGGCGTGCGTCGTGTGTCAGTCCAGGTGTACAATCTCGTGACGTATCTGCGACCATCCTCGTTCTCACCCCGAGCCCACATTGCTCGCAGATGCAGATGCGATCCGACCCAGCACGCCGGGCGGTCGACGATCGTCTCTCACTCACATCCTTCTGCGAGGCCGTGACCGCCTGACTAACCGCTACTCCTCTTGGTTCCCAGGCCCCGGGAGCCGACACCCGCCAGACCTTGTGCCTCCCTCTGTCAGATCGTAGGACGGTGTACTCGCCCACGGACGTCATCGACGACGACTCGACGGACTGCGGTGGCGATGAGGATGACGCGGGAGGGAGGAGTCCCCCAAGCGGCCAACTGGCCAACTGGACAGGGGTGGCCCGATGATGTCCAAGCTCTAGGTTTGTTTCCCGCCAGGGCGCATTTTCGAGGGCGGCCGAGCTTGAGTTTGCGGTCCGATTCCGACCTGGCCTCACTCTTCCTCTGTCAGAGAGGGTGGTGCACCCTCCCCTTGGATCTCCTGCATAGGGTTTTGGCGACGGCGAAGATGAAGACGACCACGCGCACTTGATGTCGAAGTGCCGCCGATATTTCCCCCCCTCACCTCGCCCGTACAACGCTACCTCTATCGTCCGCGATGGGACGGTGGGAGCCAATATGCCCTTCCTCGTCGGTCTTCACTCGCACAGTGCGAATCGTCGCAGGAAAGAAGTGAGGCACGATGTTCGTAGCGGAGGTTAACAGAACATAGGAGGCATGACCATGACCGACCGGAGACGCAGCATGGCACCTCCAGCATCCCGCTTATGGGCATTCCTTGAGGACTCTCGCGGCGAACCCTCGAAACCTTGCACTTGGCTTCGGTTGGAGCGTGCGCTCTACACGCACGCCGAGCCCCGACCTCAACTCTACCCGGTACATACCCATGCCCACCGGCAGCGCAGATAGAGGGACAGAGGGATAGAAGGACGGCCAAGCGCATCACAAGCATCTTGGAGGCTTGTGTCGAGCGACCTCGGAACGCTATTGGCCGGCCGGACTCACCTCCCCCGCCGTCCCGTCCACCTTCACTCGATCGGGCCTCGTCCGCATTGGCATTTCTCACCCCCAGCCCCCCAGGTCGCTTTGTTTCGCTCTGGGGCTCTTCCCAGCTTCGCATGCAGACCCAGCCACGCTGTCAGCGCGATGAGAGCGGGTACCCACACTTTGCGTGCTCGCGGAGTGCACGCTGCTGCGCATCCCATACTGGCGGGAGCGGCGAAGATCCACGGGCCAGGGCACAGTCGACGATCTGGGGACCCGATCGCAGGACCGGTCAACCGTGGTGCAGGCTGGTGGAGCGGGCGTTGTACCACAGCGGAGGCCGTGCGCACACCGTGGGCGGATGGGCCATGTGGTTATGTCACGGTCGTCCTTGGCGTCCTCGAGCTATGCCGTGTGTGCGCGAGGTGCGTTCTGACCACCATGCCATGTCGCTTCTCGGGATCAACGCATGCTGCAGGCGGTGGTATTTGTCGAAGTCCGTGCTCGTTCATGGACAAGCTTGTGCCGTGTGCACGACCTCTCATTGAGGTGCCGCTCTATCCTTGAGCATTCCCTGTGATCTGGATGTCATGGGTGTTAGCAGTAGTACACATGGTACGTATCGAAGCCGGGCAACACGTTGGAACTATGTGGCTAATTACTTTGCAGAGAATTGATGGCAAGCCATGCTCTCATTCTACACCGAACGTGTAAGGCGGCACCGAATACTATACTCCAATGACCTCGCGCTCAAGGATTCCCCAGTGTCTCTTATTCAGATTTTGGCTTCACTCTCTGATCTACCTTATATACTCAGCAAGTGGTATGTGGCCGTATTTGCACGGTGTGCTGTGGTAGGCTGCGGTAGGCTGCGGTAGGCTGCAGTAGGCTGGCCCAATACCAGATAAGCGTAGCCTTGCAGCTCTACTCCTCCACTCCCCGCTCTCTCGACAAGGTCCACCACATCGAACGATAGGCTACGATGTCAGACCAACCTCCCCAGCCCATGACGCCCTCCAAGGCGTCCCATCCATTCGATGATCTTTCTGCCGATATCATCCTACGAACCCCGGACCTCATCGATTTCTACGTCCACAGCCCCATCCTGTCCTATGCATCTCCTGTCTTCTCCAGTATGCTCTCGCTTCCTCAGCCAGGACACGCCATCAGGACAGAGCAACCCGTGGTTGATGTGTCGGAGGACAGTCAGGCGCTTGACCGACTCCTTCGCCTCTGTTATCCCATGCTCAAGCCGGAGCTCTCTGAGCTCCGGGAAATCGTTCCCGTGCTGAAAGCGGCGCTGAAGTACGAGATGGAGTGGCCGGTCCTCCTCTTGTCCAAGGACCTTCTCGGTATGGTTCCTTCCAGTCCGCTGAAGGTCTGGGCGGCGGCGTGTCGTGCCGGCCTAGAGGATGTAGCCCGAGCGGCTGCGTCCGAGATCCGACGGCGTGTTTCAACACCGAATTCAGGATGGGTATTTCCCGCGCCTGCCTTGAGTGTTCTGGCAGAGCTGCTGGAGGACGATACGTCTTTGAGCAACTTGCAGGACATCAGTGCCGGCGACTACTTCCGTCTCCGCGAATTCCTTCGTTTACCTGACACTCATGCTGAATGCATCCTTCCGTTTGTTAAGCCCGACACCCGTGCCACTATGCCCCGATAAGTCCCACGTACAAGACGGCTTCACCCCCCGCATTCCTTCCCCAGACGTCCTGCTGCAGTGCCGCGACCGAGAGAGCGTCCAACATCGCGCGCACGGAGTTGTTCTTGCGTTACATTCCACACTTCTTGGCGAGCAAGTCGCTCAGGCCAAGGTCGATCACGCAGGCTTGAATGGAAATAATGCCGACACTGAAGGCACTTCCTCTGGTTACACCGAGCTGCCTTTGCTGCAGTTGGACGTTTCCTCAGACGCCCTCGCATCTCTGCTCACAATCTGCTACGATGGCCCCAGTGGTCTCCCTTCCTCTCTCACTGCCCTAGCCACCATGCTCGTCGCCTCTCGTGATCTCGGGTGCTCGCAGCTTCACAGCGTCATTGCTGCGCAGTGGGAGGCTGCTGCCCAGAGCAGTCCGCTTGAGGCATACTTCGTCGCGATCCAATACTGCCTGAAGGACCAGGCGAGAGCTGCTGCCAGGAAGGCTGTCGAGAAGTCGTTGACGGGGTGGTATACTTCCTCCATGGAAGATACGTCTGCTCTCGCATACCATCGCCTTTTGGTTTACTATGACGCGTGCGTGCGCGCTGTGGAAGAAGAGCTCAAGAAAGGCATAAACGACTGGAGCACCGCGACGCAAAACATCTCCGGATATCATAATCGTTATTACGAGTACTGTTCAGGCGGCGAGTCTGGCGCCCGAGATTGGATGGACACCTACCTACGAGGCCTGGCAGAGCGGGCAGCACGCGAAGGACCCGGACGTGATTGGGAAGTCACTGCATTCCAATTACTGGAGCAGATAGGCCAGACACCGTCGTCATTCTGGCCCTCCTGTGTATACAACCAGTGCCACTCGCTTACCCGCGAACTTATCCAAATTGGCACGTCCCTCCCCAAAGCAATCGCGGATGCGATCGCACAGGTAAGATGCTCGCTCTGTTACTCATCCGGGGATGTTTCTAAACAATTCCCGCCGGGGCGTTTCGCAGGTCGAACTCGAAATCTAGGACTCTCTTTCCGCAGGCTCGGACCGTGACGATCGGTGGCATACGGAGACTTTCGAGATTATGTCCACATATTGCACGTTGAAGTCGGTTGTAGAATGTTGTGTATTTCATTGAAGAGTTGTGAAACATTCAAACAATGCTGCTCCTTTGGAATTTGAGCGGCGGTGAGGGCACGCAAGATGAAGCGATCCAAGGGTTTGTCATGAAGCTGCTCATGTCTCTATGTGGCGCAGACTTCTCGAACCCGTTTTGCAAGGACGCAAAGACGTGTGCAAGTCCCACAACGATACCCTAAGATGGCCCGTCATCTTTTACGATGGGATTGCAATGTCCATGGAAGGCGAAAAATCTCCTACTCAATAGAGCTACTTACGTCACGGAGAACGTCGTAGATCACGTGCTGCACGTGTATGCCAGCAGAAGGTCAAGCTTCTCAGTCTCAGGTCGACGGTCATACATATAGTACACGTACATGTCCGCGCCGTGCCACCTCAATGCTCCTCTCCCCCAACCACCATCTCTTCAAATTACAGTACGTACCATGAATCCCGTTCGTCTCTAGTGATTGACACCGACTCTTCAGCACATAACCGTACACCTCCGACAAACCGTCACAGCTTGTCTCAGGTTGTCGACCGTGTTCGACCACATCCGACATGTGGGTGCTGAGCACCGACCGCGCTGAGCTACACTTCTTCGCCTCTCCGGAGAGGGTCCCAGGCGGGTATGCTATCCTTTCGCACGTCTGGGCCCGCAGAGGCGAGCCTGAGCAGACGTTTCAAGACCTTCAGAGGCTGAAGAAGAGATGTGCGCGGCCCTGGACCTGCAAAACGCCCCGCGACCTTGCGTCTGCGAAGATTCGCCGGTGCTGTGAATTAGCGCAGCGACACGGGTACGGTTGGGTCTGGATCGACACGTGCTGCATAGACAAAAGTAGCAGCGCGGAGCTCCAGGAGGCCATCAACTCCATGTTCCGGTACTACGCCCTCGCGGAAGTCTGCTACGCCTATCTCGAGGACGTTCCCACCGAAAGCGCCTTTGTTGCACACCCTCACGGCGGTACCGCCTTCAATCGGAGTGCTTGGTATGGTAGAGGATGGACGCTCCAGGAGCTCATCGCGCCGCAATTCCTTATCTTCCTCTCCCAATCCTGGGTCCCTCTGGGCTCGAAAGCGGACCTGGCCGAGCCTATCGGCGAGGAAACGGGGATACCACTTCCTGTTTTACGTGGCGAGGAAGCCCTTGACCAGTTCAGCATCGCTCAGCGGATGTCGTGGGCGGCAAAGCGGGAGACGACCCGGATGGAGGATGAGGCATACTGCCTGATGGGGCTCTTCGACGTCAACATGCCAACAATCTACGGGGAAGGAAGGAAGGCATTCCAGCGCTTACAGGAGGAGATCATGAGGCGGAATCCAGATACCACTCTCTTCGCCTGGGGCGATATCTGCAACTTCGACGAACCTGTCAAATCTGAACAACGTCGCTGCACCCTATTCGCTCAGTCTCCAGCTGACTTCCGCGGATGCGGCTCTCGCGTCGAGCATCGCGACAATATGGAACGGAGAGGGGGGAAGCAGGTTAGTCTAGATCTCCTCATGCCGTGCTCGCTACTGGTTCTGACATATACTGTGAGAAGTCGAATGAAGTGGGGGTAGCCGGGAACACGACCCTGTCCGTAACCCCTCGCGGCGTCCTGGCAACCGTTCGAGTTATGGAGGCGCGAGGTTTCCACTTCGCCGACCTGGCCTGGTGCGACCAGGATGAGGGCAAGCTCCTGCTATGCATCGCTCCCCGTCCGGGCAGTCCGGAAGACGCAGTGCCGGTCTTCGAGGTTGCTCGTCACCCAATCCTCCGCCTCAGGTCGTTTACGTCCGAGTCTACCCAATGCCGCCTCCTGCGGATGCGTGCCGCGGACGTCGACCCCTCCGCGCCTACGAGCCACTCCCGGATACAGGTCTACCTTGCATATGGTACTGGTGAGGTCACGCAGTCGGCGCCGTCTCTGCCCAGACTACCGATGGACACCAGCCTGGATGCTCCGTTCCGAGTGCACAAGTATGCCCTCGTTGACGTATGGAACAGCCACCAGGCCGTACTCAAGCCTCCTATGGATATTATCCCCCAATCCACACCCGAGTCCGGGTACGAACATTCACCTGCTGCGTTCAGTCTCATCTTCTCCGAGATCTTTGGATCGGTCGACGTGAGGCTAGGGCTTTGCGCCCGGTCTGGAGGGAACTCACGGCGGGTGCACTGGGCGCATGTGCGCTACACCAGTAGTGCTTTGTTGTTGGACCAGGAGACATCCACTCCTGACCACGACTGCCGAACGGACCACATCTGTGGGTGGGTGGGTCTCGAGAAGACGTTCTGCATCGTATATGGACACCAGTTCACCCTGCGCTTCACTAGATGCGGTCTCTTTCCCAAGAGAACTATGGTTCTGCAAACGATCCAGGCTGTGATAGAAGACACCCCTATGCACCTGTTGCAGTACACGATGATAAATTCATAGCCAGCTGTCATCTTACCAACGTGATCGTTTGTCGAGTAAACAGATATTGTCCACGTCTTCAAATGATAATGTGTACAGTACACAACCTAAATTCGTCATAGAAAAGACGAGTCGCACATACGACGATGTAAATACACCAGAGATGCATAGCGATGCGTGTAATAACAATGTCCACCCAACTCTACGCACCCTACTACCTAAACCCCGGCTACGCCTGTCCTAGACCGTCACCGCACTCTGTGCGCGCTGAGCCATCTCCGCCGCAGCGGCAGCTCGCTCCTGCGCCCTACGGTTCCACACGTTGTCCATAACAAGCTTGTCAGCCAGGCTGCTCCTTCGGCGCAGGTCGTTGTCTGAAGCAGCGCTCGAGGTGCGCACTTCCGACCCGATCGTGCTAGAACATCAGAACCAGTCAGCTTTAACCCTCACCTGAACTATAGAGTACAGAGAGAGGGTGAGAGAAAGACGGAAGACGCACCTCTGCGACCGACGCAACGGTGGTGCCTGCCCCTGGAAGCCCTGGAAGTACGGCGCATTCTGCCTGCACATCTCGTCCGCCCTTGTCCCGCCTGCCCCGAACCCAAAGCTCCGCCTTCCACCCCGGGTGCGGCCGCCCTCGCCGATCGCGTCGTCATTGATGACACCCGAGGTCGAAGTCGAGGTCGTGGTCGGGGTGCGCTCCCGCCAGTTGCTCGACGCGTCAGAAAGCATTTGCGCCGGCCCAGAGGACACGCGCGTCCGAGTCGGGCGGTCGAAGCTGTTCAGGCTTGTGGTGGACCTCTGCGTCCTCAAGCCGCCGGGGCCTGTCGTGTCGTCACTCGAGTTGGAGCGCTCGAGCGTACCTTGTCCGTAACGCCACGCAAGCGACTCGGTCGTATACTGAAGAGTAACCTCCGGGTGCATCCAAGAGTGCCTGCGTGAAGTGGGTTGATCTTCGGCTGAGGGCGGGACGGCAGCTGTATGCGCAACCCGTCGCGTGTCGTGCTGTGTCTGGGTAGCCTGCAACCCAGAGACATCGTCGTCCCCGAGGAAGTCGGTCTGGCTCCTCCCAAGGGTCATTTGCTCGTCGTCGTCGTCGTCGTTCACAGCCCAGTCAGGCTCCAACGCACGACTGAGGCTGGAGTCAGATGTGGCGGGCAGCCAGCCAGACGGGAGGGGCCGCAAAGCCTTCGCAGGTGCGACCTCGACTTCAGCTTGAAATTGGCCATCGACTGCGCCTTCACCCTTGCAGATCGTATAAATCTTGCCAAGCAGCAGCCTCGTCATCGAGGACTCCTGCTCCTGCTCTTCTGCAGATGCGGAACACTGGCGACGTTGGCTCTTCGTCGGAGAAAATGCCCGTGTCAATGGAGTCTTCCTGCAGGACCCGTCCAGATCGCCAGCGGAGGTAAGGGAACCAGCCGCGTCGCTGACCGGGAGTAGCAGTGGCTCCGTCGGCTCCAACACCGTCGGAGCATTTGCATTCCTGGACGGTGTGCGCGGATAAAGGACCACCTCGTCTGTATTGGCAGTAGTCGTGAAGTGGGGGCGCAGATGACCATCCTTGGCAGATCCAGCGCTATAGAGAGAGGTAGTCTGTTGACCCGTGACAGTAGACACGAAGACGCCAGCAGACAAGCTCGAGGTCGGAACCGGTGTCTTGCCTAAGAATGTCGCCGAAAGAACGCTAGCGAGTGCGACAGACAGGTTCCTCTCCTCTCCCTGGAGTTGCTCTATGGTAGCCTCCGCACGTTCGAGGGCGCAGAGCGTCTGAGAGTGCCGGTTGTGCAAGTCGTCTACTTTGAACGCGAGTTGATACGCGCGCGTGCGGAAGAGGTCGCGATCGCGGGTAACCTCCTCTAGTAGCTCGACAGCTTGTAGCGGGACTTCTTCCGAGTAAGACGTGAAAGATGGTGGCGGGGCAGGAACGGGTATCTCGACGTCCACAGGGAGGTTGAGACCGGATGGATAAGACTTGCGGGCAGACAGTGCGAGCTCGAGGCCCTCCGGCGTCGATGCGGAGACGACGAGATCGTGGATAGAAGTACCTGAAGCAAGCGGTGCCTGTCCGTCGCATTCAGGTAGCGTCGTTCTCTCCAGGAGACGGTCTATCTTTGCCCTACTGGACGATGACGAGCTTTCCAAACCGGACCGAGAGAGCTGGGATGACGCGAGCGCAAAGAAGAGACCAAGGAGCTCACGCCGCTTCCGAGACATAGTGTCACCAGTCGTGTCATGGGCGCCATCCGTAGCATTCGCGTAGCGACCATAGGTGCTGGAGCTACCTTGCCGGGTCATAGCGCGCTCATAGCAGGAACAAATCAACAGCGCCAGACGGGTGGCATCGACCTGGTCCAAAGCAGCATTTCCCTTGATTTCTGAGTTGTCTGGCTTTGAAGACGGATGCGAAGGCTTGTGGAGCTGACACCAAGAGGAGACCATCGTCAACCGAGAGCGGATGATCGAATTGCGTCGCCAGGCGACGGCGTCATGGCGGCACCCCACCTGCAGATGGCAAGTCGCGCATACAAGCAGCCACTCGAGACCGTCAGTTACTAAATGCATGGCAGAACATGGCATGACGTACCGCTTGAAGCCCTAGCCGCGCCATCGCATGTATAACAAATATGCAGAATACCGTATGCGTCGCAACGTTCTGTAGAGGTCAGTGATGGCCGATGGAATAGAAGACACGAAAACGTACAGGTAACAACCATAGGAGTGACTTCCGCAAGAGAGACGAGACTAGTGTGGATAGGACGGTCTTCAGAACGATTCCGGACCGGTTACGCGTCTGATTGCGAGAGAAAAGGTCGAGAAAGTCGTGGGTACAGATGACAATCCAGCCCAACACATAGAGAAAACCAGTGACCACCATGGGGACGCAGAAACGAGAAGAGTTCACGGGGACGAGACGGGGGCGTATCGCTGAGGAGGTTGGTGGTGGTCGGGGGACAAAAGAGGAGACGCGACGCGACCAACTATATGAACCACATATTCGGCTCCCGATTCCTCGACGTGACAAGTCACCCTTCACATGTCTCTGCCACGACACCTGAAGTTACAACAAACAGTACTAGTTGATTGACCGCATGACGCGTGTATGGAGAAGTATACAGGTGTTACAATATCAGAACGTCACTGACCAATATGATACAGTACAAGCGTCCAGTCCGTCATGCGCGATTAAGAACTTCTGAACCAAGGCGACTGTGGGGCAAGCGATGAGAAACGATGGGGATTTCAAGAAGTGAACAACTCACGTTCGCGTTAACATGGGCGGGAGCGGGAGAGCTAGGACTCTGAGGCTGCGGCACGACGAATCCACCGGGCTTCGGGGCCTCAGGAGGTCCCTGGGGAGGAGTATGGGGATAACCGTATCCGCTGTTCTCTTCGCCGTCATAGGGCTGCGGCTTTCCCGGGTAAGGAGGTGGCGGCGCCTGCTCCGGCGGAGGACCGAGAGGAGACTGGTAGCCCCCCCAAGCCTGCTGGTTGGACATGGGGTATGCGGTGTACGGACCCTGGTTTTGATTGTGGCCATGAGCTTGCGAGTTGAAGTAGTTTCCCCCGGCATAGCTCGGGAGAACGGTCAGACCCCGTCTGCGCCGGCGGAACATGAGGGCGAAGAGGAGGAGGAGGAGGATGGCGACGATGATGGCTTTGAAATGTCAGGAAGAAACAATTGGCCAGTATGTGCAGCACGCACCTACTACAATGCCAGCTATTACCCGGCCTGGAGTACTCATGTGGTTTCCGTCATAGTACGGATCGTAGTACTGTGCACTCGCGGCGGTGGCGAGTGCGAGGAGGACGACTGCGCGCGGATTGAGAGGATTCGATGGAAGTGAAGTCATGATAGTCGTGACTGGGGTCGTAACGGAGTGGAACGAGGAAAGGAGGCGAGGCAGACGCATGCTGACTTACTTATGTGCGGAGGTGCGGAACTGGCCCCCCGGTCGCGCCCCCTCGGCCGCGCCCCGCGCCCAGGCCGCTTGCTAATGACGTCAGCACAGCATCCCCCGGCGCTTGCTGCGTACATATGGCGGTCTTACTCCGTTCCTTGGCCAGCGTTGGCTCCAGCTTGGGGCCATGGAGTCTCTTGTATCCTCCCATGCAATGCGCAGGCTCATAAGAACACTTCAACGCGACAGGATGTGACCATCTTCCCCGGCTCTCTCCCCACATCATCATGTCTGTCCTCGCCATCGCCGCCCTCGCGCTCTCCCTCGCACCCTCTGTCGCTGCGCAGAGATCCAGAGGCAGTCGCGCCAGCAGGATCGCGGGAGGCGCCATTGCAGGAATCGTAATCGGTGCGTTTCACACCCCTCGCCGAGGGATCGTCAGACACGCTGACTGACCCAATCTATCTTGACAGCTTGCGTGGTCGTCGGACTCCTTTTCTGTCTCTGCCTCTGCATGTTATGTCGTCGTCGCCGTGCTCGTAACACTGGCCAGCCTGCGCCAGGCATGTTCGGCGGGCTTGGCCCCTTCCGGCGTACAAATGGAGGGTACAACAACGGACCCGGATTACAGGAGGCGGGTTATGCCCAACACGGAGCTGGTCCAGCTCAAGGTGGTTGGAACACGAATGCGCAGCCAGTCTACCAGCCTCCCGCCGGAGCGCCGCCGGGTGCTCAGCCTGGCGGATTCATGGCAGTAAGTGCTACTTTAGTATGACCAAACGTCACTGTTGCTGACCCGTGCTCCTCTCAGCCCCCTCAGGCGCACACGAAGCCCTACTAAGGATCCTGTGATTCCTGTCATACACGACCTTCTCTTGTTGATGTACTTGTAAAAATGTGTCATACGCATGGGGAGAGGTGACCCCCTACTGATTACCGAGTAGTGTGCTTGTGGATGTCTCTTCTCAATTTTGGACTCGGACTCGGAGTCAGATTTGGTGGTGTATACCTGTATCATACCTGGCCATGTATGTCATACCCGTACTTGATATTTCACTTCAATACACGCTTATGCGCCCGGCGCATGTTCAGGAAGCATTACTCGCAATTCAAATAAGGATATCTGCTAGAGGTATTGGTACAATCATCGGGTACAATCATCGGAATCTCACACAACAAGAAACACAGCAGCGTCACACTGAACAGCTCACTAAAAGTACATCGGCTGTCCACGAACCTAGTCATCATACGCCCAATCTTCAATCTCGTCTTGAACGCCCGCGAGCTCCGGAAGATCGTTCCAAACGCGTGCACGCATATCACTTACTTGCCGGCGCACTTGGCGGATGCATGTCGCGCATGCACCCATACAGTCCGCGAACTCATCACGGGATTCATACCCGCCCGGGCCCGTGTCCCTCTGCTCGTCGATGTACTCCAGGAACCGCCCGTCGAGCGGGTCTCCGTCGCGCCAGGCCTCCTTCCCATCTCCTCGAGTGTGCGCCAGGTCGGAGACGACCTCGCGGCACCCGTCGAACGCCCACGCAAAGGAGCACCACTCGGACGGCTTGAGCTCGCGGCACTCCTCGATCATCTGAGCGCCGTGCTTCCTGAGCTCCGCTTGCGCGCGAAAGACGAGCTGGACGCTGTCGGAAGAGAGCCGCTCGGGGGTGCCGTCGGTCCGCGTCACCCCATGCAGGATGACGTACGGGTCGAGCTGGCAGCACCGATACACGGCGGCGGGGATCAGAGGGAACTGACGTGTTTGCTGGAACAGGTTGAGCGCCACGATGGCGTCCTCGTTCCTGAACCCGAGGCGGGTCTCTAGGTGGGCGCGTTTGTCCCACTCCGAGAGGTTGGCGGGGAAGAGCGGTTCGAGCTGGGTGATTGCACGGTCCACAAGCTCCTCCATGCCGTACTTGGTACCGATGCTGACGCAGGCGGCGAGGTGCGAGAAGGAATCCTGCTTCGTGGTGCCACTGCTGGCATGGTCAGAACTGGCGCTGCATGTACTTGTGTGCGATCACTCACTAGAATCCATAGACGACGCACAGCGCCTGTCTCAGGTCGTAAGGGGTGTCGGTGACACGAAGAACCGGACGTCCATTCATGAACTTGGTAGACGCCTCCAGTTGAGCGGCGAGAGCGGGTGAGTGGCGCCCGAGCACGTCTGTGTGGACCTGGAAGATGACGTTCGCTGCAATAAGTATCGCGTTCCCGCTGGAGAACGAGAACTCCCGGTCCATCTGGAGACCTGCCGCGGGGATGTTGACGTTCATGATCGAGATGAGAGGCGCGTTGATCGCCAGAATGGGGTGACTGCTGTGTCAAGAGTGAGAGGGAAGTGGAGGTGGAGGTGGGTACTCATGTCCACGTAGCTGCTTATATGCGCTATCGAGAGTTGGGATACAAAGCCAGGTGGCAAACCATCATCACCTTTATCCTGCCAAAGGATGCATTGATGGTGAGGAGATCGACCAGGTAGTAGGATGCGAAAGCGTACTTCATTTCGCTTGACAACACTGTCCATAGTTGCATGGTGACAGTCTATTGCCACTGAGGGAAGCTTCTGCAATGATAGTCACAAAGAAGGATGAGTCGGAGCAAAAGCTTGGAGTCTGAGCGGGACGAGGAGGAAAGCGAGGGAGACGCCCATCACATCTTATCTTATCTCCAATGGTTTGTTTCACCAGGATGAGTTGGCAAGCTCAAGTTCCTATCGGGTCTTTAGGACCACTCATCGTGGCCACATAACCACCGTCGCGCTCGATCTCACTGGGATTGTTATTCAGGTACGATGTGGCGATACACACGCATTCAGAGCATGTGCTGACTTCATCAGAGCCCAGTCCGGACGGTCACGTCTAGTACTAGTCTTCTCGCCTCAATGCCAGTCGAATTCATCTCGCCCGTCGAACAACGCTTTTCCGGAGCGAAAACACACTGCGGCCAGTGCAATGCCTCAAATAGCTCAGAGCGGCCTCTCAGCAAGTGCGCAGGCTGCAAGCTAGTCTTCTACTGCAGCAAAGACTGCTAGAAGGCCGCCTGGGCCGAACACAAGTGGGTCGCTCTTCCTCATTCCGCTACGCGGACGCCCGCACGTTACAGTGCTTACCAAAACTCTGTGTCAGGATGTGGTGCCGACAGAGCAACATGGCGAAAGGCGCGAAATTGATCGAGATGATGGACCGCCTGAACGTCGGGGGGCCCGCGCGGCGGCTCGGCCCTCCTCTCCCGAGCCGCACGGGCGAGTTCACGTCCCCGATGTCTCTCACGGCCGACTGGAGCCAGTTCTACAAGCACCACACGATGACCCTGAAAGACATCACTGAGGTCGTCCAGCGCCTGTCGTACACCCCGGCTAACCTCCAGCTGCTCCAGCGAGGCGACCTCCTGCTCCAGTACCACTTCTCTCCTGTCAAGCCCTGCGCACGTCTCAGCCCTGCGAACTCGTGGTACCTTTCCCAGTGGGAGCTCTCCCCCATGGACGCGCTGCGGAAGGAACATGAGGAGTTCGGGGCCGATTGGGAGAGCCAGAAGCCGACGTGGGTGAAGCTCGACGCAGAGCACAAGAAGAAGTACGGTTCACGCTACATCGGGTGCCTCGTCATCGTCATCCGCCTCGGGATCGCGGTCGAGTTCGGGATGCAGCCGATCTTCGCAGCGCGCGAGCCGGAAGTGCTTGCGCAGCCAGACACGAGGGACATGCTCACGGACCTACTCGAGTTCTGCGTCGGATGCGTCAATACGGGTGTGGTGCTAGCCAAGGACGCGAAGGACGGCGATGCTGTCAAACCGGGAAAACTTCATGCAAAACGGGGAGTCAAGTCGGGAAAGACGGCGTGGGAGTGGAGGCCGTTCCCGGACGAGTGGGATACTGTCTACGGAGACGCCTTGAGGTCCAGGAAGTACAAGGCGAAGACTGCACATCCACCCGTCGTACTGTTCTACTTCAAGGCCTTGCTTGCCGCACCAGCGACCGTGCCAATCTGAACCTTTTGCTTCATATCGGTACGTTGTCAGCTATGTCACTGTCTCTGGGATCTAATCACCTTGTGCAGTATCCCAAGGCTCCATGTAATTTATTACTGACGCGGTGGTATTACTATCCTTGTGTGCTTTCGCTAATTCTTCTTGCTGCATATCCGTTCGTTGTATTCGCCGAACAGGCAAGACAACGTATCGTTATATCCTGAGCTGGCGTACGCCCTCCGCAAAGAGCAGCTCAGTCGTACTGCATCGGTGTGTACTCGTACTTCACTTCCGACTTTCTAGGATCTCGCGGAGAACGCGCATCTGAATCTCGGTGATTGCACCCTCCCGTACGAGCTCTGCAAGCCAGCCGTCCCGAGTGGACATGCGCGCAAAGACCTTCAGGTACGACAAGTCCTTGATGCCTTTAGAGGCCAACAGCTTCGCCAAATGCTGTGCGTCCGGACGCGGGAAGCGCGCAGAGACGAGAAGCTTGAAGACAGGTTCGGATGACGAGGAGGGAGAAGGTTCGATAGATGGTGGAGGCGTCACCTAGCTCGGTCATTCAGTTACTCGTAACCTGAGTGAGCACGACATCTCGATATCGCTTACCAGGTGCGGCACGGGCCCGTTGCCTCGGAGCTGCGTCCCGATCTTGTTTTTTTCTTGAATTTGAGAACTAATGCTTGGGGAATTTCTGCGGGAAGCGCGATGCGACACAACTCTCTTGTTTGGCCGACGCACAAAGATTGCGCTGTGTTGGGTACCAACCGTACGGGTCGCGGGTACTGACCACCTCCCGTATATGCGACTGATCAATGGTGTCTGGAAGTGTGATGAGCATGCTGATGCCCTCTACAATGATATAGTCACGTACCTGACTTCGACGCCGCCGAGTATGTTGACCCACCTTCTGCTTCGGTCGGTGCACATGGCTCTTGAGCTCTCGGGCGAAGTAGTACTCAACTGGCCAAGCATCTTCGTACTCTCGGAGAACTGGAAGCTTTGAAAGGACCTGGACGAAAGAGTATGTTGTTGTTAGATGCTTATTAGCCGGTCTATCCGTACTCGAGTACTGCTCACCTCTTGAGTAACTGCGCGCAGAATCGCAGGGTTCTGTCGTCGATATGCCTCGTCCAGATCAACACCATGTGCTATGCATGTCTGTCGTATGATCAACTTTGACAATCAATCAATGAGTATGTGTACTATCAGTGCCATCCAAGGAAGTTGAGCATCTCACCAGTATTTCTGAAAGTATGTCGGTACAGGCGGCCATGCCCATCTGTTCCTGAAGCGACGATTTGTTGCCATCTCCTACATATACGCGCTGGGGACGCTTTCGAGGAGCAGGAATGAGGTCGTTGTCTGTATGGATATAAGAACATGAGCTCGAGCAAGTACGTCACTACTACTAGGATTGAACGAACTTGGCATCACTGTCGGGTGAGTCGGTGACGCAGTGCATACACGGTTAGCTGAGGGAGAAATACATACGGACAAGTGCTCGCTGTGCCGTTGAGTCAGCAGCCTTTTTTGGCACGTTTCGTGGATGTGCTGGTGCCTCGAGCCCTCAGTCGACCACGAAGAGGAAGGAACGGAGTCGCGCACGGACCACTATCGTCGTACTACTTGAAGGTCAGGTGACCGCGTCACTTTGGTGGCGCTGGGCGCTTGTAAGCCTTGACGTAGCGTCATAGCGCGGCGGAGAGGAGTTCTGCTGCCTTCCCCTCAGCCTCCACCATCCATGTGGCAGCCGTACTGCATCCTACATTCCGGCACCAATGTCTAAACATTTTCCCACAGAATGCATCGTGCACGAAATTGGCCACGCATCCGGCGGCGGTAAAGTTCTCGATCATAATTGAAGGTCCGAGGAGAGCGTGCTGGCTGCCGCAACGACGGCTCCACAACGCCTGTGTTCCGCGCTGCATGCGAAGTTGGAGTCTTGACTAGGAGCATCAGAATATTGGGGTAAGTGATATCATTCACAATTCAGCATATAAACCCAGTCATCCAGGAGGTGCGTGACCGCGTTCCCCCTCTTCAACTTCAGGGTTCGAGCCCATCCATCTCTTCCCCAGCGTACAGCACGCCAAGCCACGATGTCCTCTCTCCTCGTCCTCCTCGCGCTAGTGCAGGGTATCCGCCACGTCGCTGCTGTTCCCAGGTCATGGGTAGTCGAAGATACTGCGAGTGAACCGAGCGTCGTGGGAGGAGTGTCTATACCACATCGTGAGTTCCTCGTCGTTGTATTCTGCAGTGCAGGACCTCATATGATGTGTACCGCAGACAAAAGGCAGATCATTGAAGGTCCTGGCGGATATGCTTTCAACGTGCTCGAGCATCTGGCAGGCATTTCCCCCTACTTTGACTCTCCTGGCGTGCAACTGGACCCTACGCCTCCAGACGGCTGCACCGTGTCCAAGGCGACCTACATCGTCCGTCACTCTAACATTTACGCCAACGACGTGAGTCTCCGTTACAAATGATCACGGATTGCCACTGATCATATCCGTACTAGTTCGACTATGAGACGTACCTGCAGCCGTTTTTCTCCAAGTTGGCAAACTTCACGGACAAGTCCGCGTTTAAGCAAAGTGCTGATGTCGCCTTCCTTGCGAACTACTCCTCGCCCATCACCAATGAGACCGAGCAGATGGAGAAGATGACTCCATCGGGCGGCGAGGCTGCGGCTGCTTTCGCTGGCGTCATCAAGCAGCTCTACCCCACACTCATCAACAGCACCGATGCACAGGCGGGAGCATTCAGGATCTGGGCTGCCTCAGGTGCGTGAAGTGATGCCGCATAGTCAGGAAGTCCCTAACATTGCCCATATAGCGAGCAGAGATGTTGACACGGCGAACGCCTTCATTGGCGGACTTGGCAACAACGCAACTCTGGTTGTCGTGAACGAGGGAGAAGAGGACAGCGCCGACTCGCTCACGCCGCACGTAAATATAGAATTTAGCCCTCCATGAGCGCATATACTGACTGACTATGACTCACAGACTTCTTGCCCCGCGTTTGACGCTTCCATGGGTTCTGTGCAGTCCGGTGCCTGGATAGACAAGTACACAGCGCCCCTCATTGCTCGCTTCAACCAGATAGCTCCCGGCTTCAACTTTACGGACACGGATGTCTACGGCATGCAGCAGCTATGTGGATATGACGACGTCATCAGGAACCGTACTAACTTCTGCGATGTCTTCACGGCGGAGGAGTGGCTGGACTTCGAGTATGCGAACGACGTGATGTACTTCTACAGCATCGGGTACGTCGTTCTGCTTGGTCCCGTATTACCGCTGGGATTGCAATCTGATCTGCCTCACTGTAGCTATGGTAACCCCATTGCCCCTCAGCTGGGCATGCCCTGGGTTCGGAGCGCACTGGACATCCTTTCCGCGAACGACACGTCAACGTTCAACCAGTCGCTCTACATCTCCTTCACACACCGTGAAGAGCCGCCGCTCATCATGACCGCGCTTAACCTCTTCAACAATTCCGCATACTACCCTAATCTAGACGTGAATACTACGATGCCCACAGACCGCATCAACTACGCGCGCGCATGGAAGACGTCCGAGATCCTGCCCTTCCTGGGCCATGTCGGGATTGAGCGCCTCCAGTGTACGAACGCCACCGCCGACTCCGGCTCCAACTCGACGACAAGCGACGATGGCGCGGAGAGCGTGTGGGACAACGGCGCGTATATCAGGGTTCTGGTGAATGGTGCCCCGATCCCGCTTCCGGAGTGCCAGGATGGGCCGGGCGAGTCGTGTGCATTGGGCGGCTTTGCCCAGTACATCCAACAGAAGGTCGCGAAATACGGCGACTTCGTTGGGGCGTGCGGCATCAATGACACAGTGGCGAACCGCACGGATTTGCTCTCGATCTACAACGTCAACAGCAACGTGACTGCTTGAGGTGAGTTGTCGGCGTTATTGTGTCGTCTTGTGTGTTGGACGCTCGTGCTAAACTTCTGTCCCTGTTTCACTTAGTGGCGAAGGGGACCGACGACGCCACGATGGACTACCTCATAATGGACTCATGAACCTACTATATGGATCTTTCATCAACATGCGATCCGGACTTATTTACCAAGGACAGGTTACTCTCAGGTTACTCTCGATCATCTTATATCCATTTGGTGACGGGGTTCCTGTATATTCCATATGTATCTTTAGCACCTTTCTGCAGTCGAATGTGATCTCAGGTTTCTCACGAACGATGGTGGGACTGTATAATGAACGACGATTAGTGGGACTTATGAGGTGCTTGTGGACTTCGAGAAAGTCGAGGCGGATGTCTCCGTTTGTAGGGAACGTAGCACGGAGCGCCCAGCTGGCCACTTGGCTTCCGCCACCATGTCCGCCCCGCTCAACCTGGATGAAGAGGTCCGGCTTTACACCACTAACACTGAACGCGAGAAGTATGGGCTCCTGGCTACGCTTTTTGGGGTTATCGTTGCGCTGGAATATCTGGAACGCGCGTACGTGCGAGACTCGGTGACCGCGGCGGAGTGAGTGTTGGAGTCCTTCTCGTGTTCCTCATCGCGCGCGAGACTGAGCGGACCTGCCGAAGAGGTATTCTCCCGCATGTACGCGACTGCTGTCGCAATACAAGACCATGTTGAAGCTCGTGGGCGACGACGTTCCGTCGATCGAGCAGTTCATGGCGCGGTATCGGGTGCGTCTCCCTGTCTGTCCATGCAGCTCAAAGCTCACCTGGCGAGCAGATGGACCATCCTGCCGCGCTTCACCGGATACAAGTTGGGGTCCCCGCGACGGTGGAGCACTCGAGTGAGGCCGGACCAGAGACAGCCAAGTGGGTCGCGGAGACGACGCAGGTGCGCCCCGACTCGTCTGTCACGACAGATATACAGGCATCCTAAACCGACATCGCGCGTGCGCTTTCTCAGAACTTCATTACCTTTATGGACGCGCTGAAGTTGCGGATGCGCGCGAAGGACCAGCTGCACCCGATCCTGCAGGAGCTTGTGACGAGCTACGCGCGGTTCAAGGGGAGCAAGGATTGGGAGGGCCGGAGCAAGATGGTCGGATGGTGTGTTCATCTTTCCCTCTGCCTATGGGGTGGAAAGGATGTGCGAGTCAGCTTGACTGACTGAGTGTACAGGCTGATTACGCTGAACGGGATGAAGGCCTCGGAGGAGCTGACCGAGGAACAGGCGCGCCAGGTCAGTTGTGCTCAGATGGACCGTTGGTATGTTGCGAGGTGCTGATGATGGCCACTTCGCCTCATGGACAGCTGTCTTTCGACATCGAACATGCGTATGCGGAGTTCTTCAGAGGCCTCAGTGGGAAGGAGGACCATACGTGAGATTTTGAGAGTCGGTTTGGTCGCCATGTTGGCCGGGTATGTCTTTTCTAGATCTGTTTGCCTGATGTCCGGACGTTTGTATTCTCCTTGTGCACTATCCTGTACCAATATGTTGCTCGATGTTGTGCGACTGGTCGCATGCGTTATTGTACTACTCGGATACGTCGAGCGAGCCCGGCGCCGCGTCAGTCGGCGGCTCTTGCACCGCACCAGGTCCTACTTGTTCCTGCCATGTCCGTCATTCCGCAGCTCTCCCCCATACTCATCTGCCACTGTCCCCTTGACAGTCTGCGCGACACAAGCTCAGCATACTCTTAAACGACTTGATTCTGTGCCCAGCTACCAACGCCTACGGATAGGAGCGCACATCTATGGTTTCATCTCATAATCCCTTCCGTACCCGTGCAGTCACACCCTTACCCACGGGAGCCTCAGAGGCAGGCGTATCGAGTGCAGAAACCTCCTCGTCGAACGGCGATAGTGATGCTCCAGAACGACCACCACAGATCGACACATCCGTGAGTGATATCCTCAATGAAGAGCTGCCTCCGGCGTACACCCCTGCCCCGAATGTATATGAGGGAGAGGCCACACTCGAACTCGGGCCACGCAGGCCATTCCAGCAAGCCATTCCTATGCCTCCTCGACAGCCCAGCTACGGTCCTTCGCAGTTCCCGCCACCATCATGGGGACTGTCACCGCAGCCCACGGGGTCGAGCGGCTGGTCGTCGTTCCCTGGGCAGCGCAGGCAGGAATTGTACACCACACCTGCCCCGCCTCCCATTCATCCAGATCTAGCTGGGATACAACGTCCATCCTCCACCCCAAACTCGCCACATGGTCCATTATCCGACTTCGCTCGGGACTTCTACGCGGCCGGTGCGGGCGATAGCGGGCTGTATGGAGGGTCGAGCTCGCGATATCAGGCCGATGAGTCCGATGCGTCTTCACCATCGTCTTCCAGCAGGAGATATGCGCCGCGTTCCGGAGAGCCGCCAAATCGTGCTAGATCCCCCGCCCAAGATAGCAGCCCTGATGATGGTCGCCCAACGGATCGTCCTGTGCCTGGTCATCCCCTGTTGCGTCATGGCAAGGTGCTAGTGTATCCGGCTGGTTTCGAATGCCAGAAATGTGAGTCCAACAATATACACGCACCCAGAGGAGTTCCCTGACGAATCGCAACTGTCAGGTCGTAACACTGGATACCGAAACTATGATCCCTCGCACCCCTGCTCGCGGTGCTGGGACAAATATGCAAAGCCGTATGCAGGGGCCATCACATGTGCGCCCTGGACGGCGGACGGCCAGGCGTCCTCTTCCTCATCGGGGACGTTCCAGCGGCCTCTTCCTGTGTTTCGTGCTCCACAAGCTGCATTACACCAACAAAGTGCATCCTGGTCCGGTCCCTTGCCCGCGAATGCGGGCCTCTCACGCTCCGCGACCACATCCCGCGTCAGTCAGGCGAATAGCAACGGGTACCCCGGCGCATCAAGAACGCATGTCGTGCCTATCGCTGGCGGGGTGCTGCCCATGTCGTCGTATCTTGACAGACTGGGCGGTGTGGGCGGTCGGACCGTGTTTCCTCCACCCTCCTGGCCCTCGCCCGGAGGTCAGAGTGGAACGCCTCCGTCGTCAGGAAACGCCGTCGTCTATGCTCCAGGTGACCCGCGCATAGGAGGTCGGCTGTGCTGGCGCTGTGGAGGACGGGGCAAGACATCATTCCTCATCTTTGACGAGGAGACTTGCAGTATATGCGGCGGTGTCGGACGGACATTTGTGTAATGTCTGCGGACTGCGCTGTGGACTGCTCACCCTTGTACGATCACAGGTTTGCTTCGGACGCTCTCGGACCACGGACGCATTGGTGGAGCCGTCCTGTACCCGGATAAATCGAAAGCTTTGTACGAATGCTCAGTTCCTTGATGTTGTGAACAGGGATTGAAACACTGTTCGCCTTTACGACATCCTTCCGTGGGAGTCATCTGATGCCACAGGTAGATCTCCGAGCCAGCACTGCAAGTGGCTCGGACTTCTTCTCTTCCCCGCCGCTCGCTGATCCATGCTGATCTCAAGACCTTCAGGGATACCGTTGCCGACTGATGTGATGGTCATAGGCCCGACAGACGTCGTGAATATGGATGAGCAGAGCCATATGCATCTGGCGTCTCTATGACTAGCCCGTGCGCTCCCTGTCCCGCCGGCCGCACAAGTGTCTGCGCTTGTGTCGTCGTTCCTGATAGACGGGCAAGGAAACCAATCATTTCCATTTCGCAGCATCGGACCCGGGTCAAACTTTGTGCTGCTCCCCGGAACGGGAGAGATTACCTCACAGCAGTGATGCGTCGCTGATTCGAGCATCGGTCGTCTGGGTCACTCGCGCGTCTTGCGCCGCCGCGACTTTGCGACATATCGCAATATAAGTGCGCTCCCCGACCGTCCTTCGTCCACTGCTTCTTTCCTTCATCCTTCACCCTCCCCCTCCCCGGCTTCCTTGGTAAACTTTCACTCATTTTAACCCCGTTGGCGTTGTTGCTGGCTTGGACGGCAGACTTGCAACATGTTATTCCGCTCAACCTCCGCCGCTCAAGCAGCTTTGCTTTTCCTTTCGGTTGCTGCTCCTCAGTCTGCTCTTGCGGCCCTTTACACCAGCCCTGAGGCTGCGTTCAGCCACGTTTCGCGCACTACTTATGACTATGTGATCGTTGGTGGTGAGTAACTTGTGACTATTCTGTGTAACTGTCGTGGATGCTCATGCCGTGAGGATGCAGCTGGTGCGGCCGGTGGCGTTTTGGCAAACCGGTTGACAGAGAACAGTTCTATCAAAGTGTTGCTATTGGAAGCTGGATCAAGGTAGGCGCCTTCCACAGAATTGCACATTGAGCCTGAGAGGCGGTGCTGACATACCGGCTGCATTAGCGACTACAACAACACGAATATCGAGATCCCATGGCTCGCTCCGGTATTAACTGGTTCGACGTTCGTGAGTGTCGTCTTGATCTTATCAGGCATGTTGAGCCACCGATAGTCCATCCATACTGAATTATTTTACGGCAGGACTGGAACTACACGACCACTCCTCAGGTGGGAATGAATGATCGTTCCATTGGTTACGCGCGTGGAAAGGTCCTGGGAGGTTCCACGTCCATCAGTATGTGGTTCTTCCACGCGTATCTCCTGCCTTCCTCACAGCGTGTTGCCAGACTACATGATCTACACGCGTGGTGCGAAGGACGATTATGACCGCTGGGCATCCGTGACTGGTGACAGCGGTTGGAATTGGAACAACATGTTCACATACCTGAAGAAGGTGCGTGATGTGCCATAGCCTAGACATCAAGCGATCGGCGCTCATCGGTCTGTTACCGCAGCTGGAAAACTTCACGAACTCGCCCAATGTCCAGAATGCTTCGCTGAAGTTCAGTTCCAATCTCCACAGTACCAGTGGTCCTGTTGGTGCTGGGCTCCCTCAGGTTTCTCTGCCCATTGACCAGATTGCCCTGAATGCTCAACAAGAGCTGTCCTCGGAGTTTCCGTTTAACCAGGACGTCAACTCAGGTGATATGATCGGCTTCAGTGAGTGCAAAATCCGACATTCGGACGATGCTCAAGGATTTACTCATGCTGTCCCCTGACAGGCTGGACGCCCTTCGCGGTTCGTCTTAACCGTACGCTCATCGTGATGGAAACCACATTCTGACGTGATCTCCCAACGGGATATAGATTCAGAACGGCGCTCGGTCGAACTCAGCTAGGGATTACATCCAGCCCGCCCTTTCACGTAGCAACCTCGACGTTATCGTTGGTGCGCAGGTGACCAAGGTTGTGAAGACCAGCTCGCAGGGTGGTGTCCCCGTTGTCCGAGGAGTGCAATACACCAGCGGCCCCAACAAGTACGTCTATAGCGTGCAGGCATCAAAGGAGGTTATCCTCTCCGCCGGCGCTATTGGTTCGCCGCAGATCCGTACGTATCTTGCGACATGTGTCAAGGTCCATGAACTCATCTGCGTTCTATATCACTAGTGCTCCTGTCGGGTATTGGTCCGAAGGCGCAGTGCACGTCTCATGGGATTTCTTCGCTTGTTGATCTCCCCGATGTCGGCCAGAACATGCAGGACCACCCGCTTCTCACTACCAACTACAAAGTCAGCTCTGATGACACGCTCGATAACCTGGGTTCCGACCCGGAGCTTGCCGCCCAGCAGCTTGCGCTCTGGCAGAACAGTCGCGTGGGCGACTTCACGCTTGGCGCCTGCAACCAGTGGGCTTGGGGACGACTTCCTTCTAACGACAGCATCTTCAAGGCTGTATCTGATCCAAGCTCGGGTTCAACGGCTCCTCACTACCAGCTGATCTTCTCGGTAAGCTATCAATCTATCAAACTCCCGACTTCCCACTGACACGACATAACGCACAGGATCTTTACATTGCCTTCGGCGGCGGTTCTCTACCAACGGGCAATTTCCTCACGCTCATCAGCAACCTCTATACACCGGTGTCTCGTAAGCCCCGATATCCTCATCACTCTTCGCCATGGCTGATTGCATATATGTGCGCTTCACATAGGTGGCAACCTAACGCTCAAGTCGACGAACCCATTCGACTATCCGATCATCAACCCTGGATTGCTCAGCGACGAGGGCGGCTTCGACATTCACACCATGCGCGAGGCTCTCAAGGCCGGCCGTCGCTTCCTCCAGGCCCCCGCTTGGGACAGCTGGATTGTTAGCGAATACGGCGACTCGGCGAACGCAAAGACCGATGAGCAGATCGAGGACTTCATTCGTGCGAACGCTCTCGTCGTAAACCACGTCTCTGGTACCGTCGGCATGGGCAAGAAGGGCACCACCGCTCAGGGTAGTGGCGCTCTTAACCCGGACCTTACCGTCAAGGGCACTATTGGTCTCCGCGTCGTCGATGCCTCTGCCTTCGTACGTATATCTCATTCGGAACGCGAGTGAAGCACCGAGTTGACTCGATTTGTTTGTGTAGCCCTTCGTTCCTGCAGCGCACACGATGATCCCGACGTATGCCCTCGCTGAGCGTGCAGCGGATCTCATCAAGGCCGCTCATTCCCATTAAAGAGCCTTCCACGCCCGCGATCTGACTATCAGTCTCATACCCTGTATGTACCCAGCTTTTCCGACACTGCTCATGAGAGATCACACACTCGGGAAGCTGCGACATACACCCGCACCATCTAATGGTATCAGTATCTATCATTCAGACTTCCTTCTATCTCTCGCTTTGATGTCCCAATGTCGTACTCCCACGATATCACCGCGCTCATTACTATCACTCGTTTGCTATCGGAAGTGTACTGTACATCATCATCGGACTTGGGTTACGCCAGTTAGTAGATGGACAGAAGCATAGCTGCACTGTTTCCTTTCCGTTTGCTTTATCTTCCGGGTTTGTTGTTGTTTTGTTTTGTTACATGTATAAGCTGTACCTACATGGGGCATATAGTAATCTACCAGAAGTGTCTTTCCTGTTCCTCCGGAACGACCAGCAAGATCGTCCGTCCGAAGGTCAGTGGGTTCAGAAACAATCTGCTGGGTTGGCTAAACCGGCTTTGCCTCGATGCGCTCGACTTCCTAGCCACGCCATAAGTATCTCTCCCAATGGACAAAGTCCGTTGGGTATCAAATGTCCCTGATCGCAGTGATTGGCGACGGGCGGTGGTGAGTTGTGCATGCTTTGTACTCTGCTTCTGCGCTGCGAGTCGATCTCATGCTAGACACCCCATATGTGCTGTCCTCTGGCCAGACTCCCGTGACCATCATGATCTGGAGATACATGAGCCGACTTGGCGGCTTGCGTCTTCTGCTTCTGTCCCGATGATCCGATAAAGTGTAGGGAGTCCCAGACTCACGACTATGACTGTGGTAGCGCCAACGTCCTCTCGGGCTGACCTCCCTTTTACTCCGTTTGGGTCAGAGTCTACCCACTTGAACGTACGAGGAATTAGAACAGACGGTGAACTAATGGAGATGACCTACTATGCCTATATGCGTCCTTTGGTAAGCCTTAAGTGAAGCATGGTGGTCCGTGCACGATGGTCTAGCCCGCAGGGTCATAATTGTACATGCTGCAGCCTCGGGGTCTATATGAACCGTGCTCAGCCTGAACCTCCGTATACAACACTCGATCCCAGCCACAGCCATGCCCGGTATGCCATCCTCGTTCCAATCTGTGTTTATGAGCTGAATCCGGTCTTCCTAGTAATCAATGATTTGAGACCTCGGCCACGTTTTCCGCCGCAGCACATGTACGTCGGGGATGGGAGCAAGGTTTCACTGCAGGAGCAGATGGGCCTACAAAGCTGTGAAGATATATTCGCGGCAATTCTGGTACGCATGTCCTCTCGTTGAAAGCACCGGAAATGCTAATTGGCATCGTCGTACAGCACGTCATACGGCGAACTTGTGCTAAACATGGCATGAATTTAAACGTGCCATACGGTCGTCAGGACCCGGTGGTGCTCGACATGGTCCATGAAAAGGTACTATATCCATTGTACAGTACCATGGATATGCTCACTGACATGTGGTGCAGCTTCTCGAGCGAATTGCGGTTCTGCGTGAGTTTGAAGATGGCTGGCCTGTCACTTTTTATCTCCGTAGTGAACTCAAGGTCCATTACCCAAGTCAAAGCACCTGCCATAAGGTTCGTCGAAAATACCACTTTAGCAAACTTCCGTGCCCTTCGTCGAGTTGGACATGCAGTACGCTATGCTTACTATACCTCATCCAGGAAATTCTCCAGTTGCGTCATTCGCATCGAGTTTCGGGATCACTCGGCACCCGGAGGAGCGTACACGGTCGGCTGCTAGGTCGATGGAAGGGAGGCCATTGGTTACGCCCTCTAGCACCCACATACATATCACTGAGGCGGCTGTCTGAGCCCTCTAAATCTACCTCAGGTAAACCTAGCAAGAGGCGCACGCGGACTACCTCATTTCGCACAAAGCAGTCAAGAGATCCTGCCGATCGTATCAGAGGGCAAATGTGGCGGTCGCCACTCATACTCCGAACGCGTCGATCGCCGGGGAAACGGCGTCGGTACAGGAGCTTCTGGCTTCCTGCCTCCCATTAGTCGACGCAATGCGACTAGCCTGCCTTTTCGCTTCTTCGGCATCAAAGACATACCCTATTTGCATGTCTTGGCTCGGATGGCTACCCGGGACCGGTGGTTCGATGAGCTCCGCGGACAGGGCCATCTAACCGAGATTCAAATGCGGGTAGTGCAGGAAGTGCTTGACAAGTTTGTCAAAGTATGAGTACTGCTTATTCGATGTGAATATCTGAGCGACAACCGCATGGTAGCGTGATGGTACAGTTCTGATTGATGCGGTTCCTCTTGTGTTCTCGACTACCACTGCGTACGAACGTTTGCGTCTCTAGTGACACAGTGAGTGTAATTCTGTAGCGCCTTGAATGTGCATGCCCGAGCCGAACGGAAGGCAACGAGGCCTGTGAGCTAACCTCCACTATGCTTGCTTGATACGCAAAGGACATTGTGCGGAAGGATACCGTCTCGACTCGCAACGCGACCGCCGCGGGTCCCGGACAAAGACCTCGCCCCGACGCCACTAGCATCATTTAACACTGCGCAACCGCTCAACGGACGAAGTGCGGGGCAAAGCTCACCTGACGTGCGGATACCGCCTGTAGAAGTCGCCGTCTCCCATGCCACCGCCATTGTTCGCAACCTAATAGTGGTACGGTCCGCGCACTATGCCGCGTGGGGTATCATTTCCCAGTAAACGGCGATCACACCTGCGCCAAATTTGTTTGCTCCTGTCAGCACTGCCCGATACATAGTCATACTAGTCGTTTCCTTGGCGCTGGTGTATCCGTCAGGGCTGCGCTGGTTGCACATGCAGAGCACGGTAGTACGTACTTCGGACACTGTTCTATCTTAAGCCTCCTGTTAGGGGGCGTGTGCATCTTGACATGCTGCTGAACCTAGTGCCAATGCCATGAGAGGATTGCACGAGTGGCAATTGAGGCCGTCCGCGGTGGCCGAGAAGGAAGATCCCCAATGGTGGTCAGAACAGCGAGATGACGCAGCGTGGGGAAGCCATAGGGACCCTGCCAGATGTGAGCCGGAGTGGATATCGAGGGTAGAACTCCCGCGCTTGGGACACAGGTTGTTGTGAGGGCAAAGTCGAGTTGAAATTTGAGAGCGGCGATGGTCACATACGTCCACGAGAGCACACGGCATGGATGGTGCGCAGACCCGTCGGAAAGTGCACCTAGGTTCAATAGAAAACGATAGAATATGCAATTACTACGACAGAAGTAGGTTGTCGTTAATAAACGGCACGGAGATACGGCTGTACGGACCAGCCTCCCGCGGACGATTACCTAAGAACAGCATGAAAGTCAATACTGAGAACAGTCGATGAGGGAAGGCAGGAGTGGCGACCGCACCATAGTGACAGAGACAGAGTCTAACTCTGGATCTCGGCCAACAGGTTCATCATCTGCGTCGGAGACATGGTGCTCCTTGGAGTATAACCGGCTCTGACGAGCCTACCGTAGACGGTGTCTAGAGTGACGGCAACTCGGTTCGATTTTCTCGACTTTTTCTTCCTGTAACGAGAGGGAACAGACGCGGACGCAACGAATATCTTGTCTTCGAGTGTCGGAGGCGGAAGAACGACGTCGTAGCGAATGGCGTAGATGCAAAGCTGGATGATGTCGTGGAGAGCATCCACGACGAGCTGCTCCTCCAATACTCCAGGGTCTCTTGGAGCGTATACCGGTATCTGTCCGATTTCAGCGGTAGACTCAAGAAGATGGTAGGCTGTGATGAGTGTAGCGCAATATTTGGAACCTAACTCAGCCTTGTACACTTCTGAGACAACACTGTGTGCCTCCAGAGTCTTCGGCAAGTCCACCTCCAGCAGCGGATACTGCTGGACCCAATTATCGGCAGGGCGTATGCCGAAAGAGCGCACACGCCAGGTTCTCCCGGGCTCTGGGTGATCGCGGCGAGGTTCGACGTGAAAGACAGCGACGTGTGGTACCCCAGCCTGCAGCTCTTCGAAATGGCCCCCAGTCACCAACAGATACGCCGCCGCTTCCATCATGAGCGTCGTTGCCACCACATGGTCTTGCATGAATTGGCCGAAGCTGGTGATAGCTGCGATCCTCGTCGGAAAGGGGCTCTCCTTCAGGTTCTGCAGCCTGTACTGAGGGCCCCACGGGTCCGCATATTCCTCGGCTGAGGTCTCTGGACCCCGTCGATCGCTCTCCCGGCACCAGTGCCTGGTTTCTCATGAGATGAAAACAATGATATTGATGGAGGTTGCGAGGACTCACTTGTGTGCGGGCCATGCGGTCTTCTGACATTCCCTGCTGCAATAACACGCCACGGCGCACCCGCTGCATCGCCGTACTTTTACACCTCGGGTTCCGCACGAGTGACAGTAGGTGGAGGGCTCCTGAATCCGCAACGTAGCATGCGTAGACGGACGGGGAACTTGGAACCATTCCTCGTCGTCGCTGTCGTCCATAAGTGTGGGATGGCGCTGCTCGCTATTGTCATGGACGAGCTCCATCATGTATAGTTGCATTTTGGCAGAGGGTGGGGGAATATGCTGCAAGCATGACTGTGTCGGAGAAGAAATACGATTCGTAGCGAACGGGGCCAGACTTGGACTCGAAGCTCGAATTCGGCTTGGCGAGGGTACATCCCCTGGGCGCTTAGAGCTATAGATCTCGATCGGGCAAGCCCGTCGATGCGATTCCGAACGACCGCCGTCACGGTCCAGACTACGACAGAAGAACTTGGAAACCACCACAATCATCTACACAGTACGCGTCACAATATTCACGGTATGGCTAGCATATGCGCCCCTGCCTTCCTGGTATGGTACACGGTGAACAACGCGCCCGGCCGCATATCAACGCTGCTGAGCCTTTTATGTCGTATGACAAGGGACAAGATGACAAGAGACTGCGCTCGGGATTGGCCTGTACCTGGTATGGTGAGTGTTCGAATGTGTGCCGCATCCGGGCACATGCAGCCGAACGCAGTCAAGATCATATTCTGGAAAGAAATGGCGAGGTACCATTTCTTGCGCAGAATATGGTCGTAGCTGCTCGGCTTTCCCGATTCGTTGGACACAAGACGAGAACCAGTGGGTGGTGCATCCAGAAAGACAACGGCGGTTGAGCCATATACGACACGTACGGGTGCGACGGTCGGAACCAGGACTTGCTGCTCGAGGTCGTACGGTTGACCGTCCCCACAGGAGTCAGTCGACATGACTTTGCGACCTGGACCTGGTTAGCTGCATAGTATTAGTGGAGAGAAAGTGACTCCACAGAGCACCATTTCATGTCTCTGCTGACGGCACCTGAGTAGGACATGCGAGAGAGAGCGAGATGACGTTGCGAGAGGGGATGGGTTCACTCACAACTGCGCGCAGATTTTTATATTCGGGGCTTAAACGGCGCCTCCAAGCGAATTGTCACGCAACGTGCTAGCGATGCAAAATGATACTGTGCATGTGTAGGCGTCGATGGTCCCTGATCAGTCACAGTGCCCCCAATCGACGGTCATCAGAAGACGACGACTCACCAGTCCTCGAAATTTGCCGTTCATGACCGATTGCGCCCCCATTAACCTCCGCCCGATCCTCTTTTCCTCGAAATGGCGACGGACCCAATGGAGTGGATACGCTACGGCGAGCTTCGCGGCAAGCCTGGCAGGTGAGTAGGCATGCGATAGGCAAGTGATACGTCCAGAAGGTTTTCTCGTCCGTGTGTTGTTGACGGCGCGTGACCCCCCAGGAAAGCAACAACTGCACAGCGTTGCTAGGTCGTCGGATGTCGGGGTTAAGTGAGCCGCCTCGGACGGCCACGCGTGCGTGTGCGGCGAGGCCTGGGTCAGGATGACGGGGCGGAAGGGAGGGTTCTGACGTGAGTTGCGAAACAACATTGATCCAGGGCGTGGTGGATGAGTGCAGGAAGGGAGAGCTGACGGGATTCGAAACTCAGAAGCGGCGTCCAACCGACTGACACGGTCACGCAACCGGCTTGGCCCTGTGCGCACGCTGGATCCGGCATGCAACAATGCAACCTCCACTCCCTTCCTCGGGTGACATGGACACATTCCGCGCCTTGCACATCCTGACGCCCTGCCTTCACTTTCGTCTGTATATCTGCATGCCTCGGCCCTCTGCGACCTATTCCTGCCCGCATCCGACTCGAGCGTGCGGAGACGGGATCCACCGGTAAGTACGAGAGTATGAGTGCATGGAACCCCTCTCTCTAGCTACCGACCGGCCCAACAGGGTCCTCGGCTGTCTCACGTCCCGTCGCGGGTTAGAACAATGCCGTACTGGAGCATGTCGCAGGCGGAGAGTAAAAACAATGTTGCAGGAGCCGAAGCACACCGTGTCGCCCGAGCACACGCCCCCCATTTCCGCTGGGTCAACGGTCGCTTCGCCTTCGCCTTCCGAGCGACTCGACGGAAGGTTCAGTCGGTCGGGCGTCCGAGTCCGTTGATATCGTCCTTTCCGTAAGACGATGCGCAAGCCAGGAACACGTTACGTGCCACCCATCACCGGTCACCACCTACGCCATTACGTTCCTGCCACTGCATTTGCGCAGCACTCAAGGTGTCACGGTCAATGTCATCATACTTGCATATGTATCATAGACCGTGACCACGGCCGCAGGGCGCACTTTACCCGGCAAAACACGCTCATCACGAGCCGCGGCGTTCGGGCCTTCAATTCACCACCACCGCCAAGTATGACCGCCTCGATAGGTGTAGTGTGATCGGGGCGCCCCGACATATGCAGCGAGATGCGAAAGGAAAGGACGTCCGAAGTGCGCGTATTTTACATACCCCCGAGTCCCGAGCCCGAGCTTGAGTCTGTTTCGTCGCCGACGCTCGTTTCGGACCGCTCGGCAATCCGCTATCGACGCCTACCGAGCCCACCGCCGATTGCAGCGGATCGATGGGATCATGCTTGGCTGCAGTTGGCTCCCAGCGACCGGATGTCGTTCATAGACGTCTGCGAAGGTCGAGGGGTATTGCACCCGAGAATATTCCCGAATTGCGCATGCAATATGAGCCACCACGGGTCAATGCAGTGGTCAATTCACCCTGAGACGCCGTTCCTGGTGGCTCCAAGATTTTGATCATCCACAGAGAGAAAGGAACATCATGTGCACCACTGTGCTGATGAGCTCCGTCAAATAAAGGTCGAAAGTCTCGGACCGAGCCCAGGCTCGGTCCCCACTTCAAGCTTCAAGATCGACTTGCACATGCACACATTCCTACGCCCTATACATATGTCCGACTGTCGCACCATATCCTCGGGATTGGATGCCAGCTTTCCATCCAAGGCAACCTTACCCCGGAATCCGATTCCTTCCCCGTAAGTGTTGTCGGCGTCCGCGGCAGCGGTGCACAAGAGTCGGCTCTTTGCGCGAACGTGGGCTCACATCCCCGGACGGAGAATCGCCGAGACTTCAAGAGACCCAAGCGGGACGAAGCGGACATGTGCCAGGCCGATTTTCACGGACAAGGTCGCTTCGCGGAGGCTTTAGGGATGTACCCGGCGGTTCGGGTAGCATATGCACGCCCCTTGCGTGGGTGTGAACGGATCTGCATGTGGTCGGCATTGGGACACGGCGGATAGCACGTCTGCAATTTGTAGTGCGCATTTAACATTGCGGGCACCGAGGGGCAGCTACGCCGAGGAGGCTGCAGTAGAATGGTAGGTTACGTCATAGTACATCGTTCGCCGCTTGTCTAGTAAGCGGCACAGATGCGGTCGTCGAAGAAGGTGTCAGATGTCGAGGTGCGGTTAGAGCGCTGGATGGCGACTTCGTGAAGGAAGCAGCACGGGTATGGCACAAACGAGGGGGATGTGGACGTGGAGCCGGGCGCGTGCAGAGACTTTGTATTGTAGAAGCCAGAGACTGCGAGAGGAGCGGACGAAAGGCACGGACAACGCGATAGAAGGGCGACGCTACGAAAGCCACCGGCGAATAGAATTTCTGCGACTCGCGCGGCCGAGTTACCGAGGCCCAGGAAGCGGTCTCAAGGCCCTCCTTTCCGTATCAGCTGCGAGAAGTTCTGGCGTCATGAAAAGCACGAGTTGTGTTGTGACACACAGGAGTCGTCGTGTAAGTCACTGCGCATGCCACTTACCGCTCCGCTGGGTCGTTGAGGAAACCGGTGCACGCTGTGGTCGACAGACATCGAGGGAGCCAGTTGCATATACCAGCCAGATAAGTGGTGGGAGAGCAGCTGAGAACAGGCCTAGGGTACCGGGAGTGCCAGCGTCCGGGGAGAATCCGAGTCTGTCACAAAGACTCGGAGCGAATCTGTGGCTAGAGCATGGCGTAGGCGCTCTCGACCGCGTCGGACGGGCTTTTCCGCCATGCCGTCCCTCTCAGTTACGCAGCGGACACACACAGTTGTGACATAGCGTGCGCGCACTCGGTAGGGCACCGCGGTCAGGCTGCCGATGGTGGGCGCAACGGCAGCGAGCGCGGCTCGCGCGGAGGGTTGCCGGATATGGCAGCCGCTGTGAATGCAGAGATCGAGATCTGAGGGCCGCGCCACCATCGCGCGCGGAGGAGCGGGCGACTCGCGGATGCCACTGCCAACGCAGCAACTCTCCTGCCCACCGCTCTCTTCGATGCACCCTCGTCCAGCAGCCCCCGACCGACGCCAGCGGACGCCGCGCTACGCAGCGGGCGTGAATCTGTCCTCGTCCGCGCGACATCAGCCCATCTCAGTCCCGTGGCAAGGCGTGGCTGCGCGAACCGATCAAATCGTACCGCAACTGGCCACGAGCATGTTTGTCGACCCGCGCGGATGATGCGCTGCGCAACATTGCCCCGCTCGACATCCGGCGGTTTTCTCGTGGATATGCGCGGAGCACAAAGACGACTAGTATACGGACTGGCGCGTGGCGGAGCACGCTGGCCCGCAGACCTGGTGAGGGCGGGATCGGCGTGTCGTTTATCGCAGATAGCGTTCGCTGATGCTTGGACAGCGGCTGGAGAGTGTACTCATCAGCCTAATCGTCGTTAATGATGCTGGCGAGGAGGTCGACGGAGTGGCAGACACTCAATCAGATACAGTTGCGCGATCCCAAGGAGCCAGCGGCAGCGTGCAGACGCCGTGATGACACCATGCCACTGTCCATTCGCCCCGAACACGCCTGCACATCGCACATACAATGATACATACATGTTATGTGGCGGGCCCAGATCTCCGCCGTCGGCTGCAGGCCCATCGTCGGCCAGCTACGGAGCGTGACGGTCGCATCCTTTTCTCCGGATGCTCAAGACGTCCTTCCTGATCAAACTCCGTGTGCCTCGCAGCCCTAACCCGTTGCGGAGGATGCGAGCATGGGAGGATACGGCAACCCTCCTGCTCTCTCCCGACTCTTTCGTGCGACTCCCTGCCCACATGGCGCCCCATCCCTCTCTATCCGTCCTTTTCGCGAGACTGGCTGGGCCTGTAACCGAATCTTGCGCACGCTCCGCCGCTCTTCATCCCCGCCTAGATCTATCGCTTCCTCCCTACTTCGTGCCCCCGCGTCTCCTCGTGCATTGACTTCTTCCTTCTCTTTCCCATTGATCTCCACCACGCTTACCAGAGGTAACACCACACGCCAATCAGATGAATATTGGTAAGTCCCCGCATTCGGCTCCCGTGTGCGTTCGTGACGTCTCGCCAGCTTATACTTATACGTCTCGCTCATCACAGGCCCCACATACCTCACTCTCCGACTCTCCGTACCTGATCCTCCTTCCTCGCCGGCCTGCAGCCCATGTCTCCACACAAGTTCCGCGTTGCGATCTGGTACCTTCATCCTCATACAGGCGCTTGACCAATGGTTCACTGACGCACTTTCTCTTTCCTTGCCTCACAGCGGAGGCGGTGTTGGTGGCCTCGTTTGCGCGGTCGCCCTTTCGCGATACCATGACATAGACATAGATGTGTACGAGGCCCACAACGCATTCACCGAAATCGGTGCTGGCATTGGTGTCTGGCCTCGAGCTTGGAGAGTCCTCTGCTCCCTTGGGCTCGGCGATGACCTGTCGAAAGTCGCCGTTGTTCCGCCGACGGACCTACCTCGTGCGTGTCAGCTTCGGCTCTTGTGTTACCCTACCATTGCACCATTGTTGTGGTACTCGTTCTGATCCGTCTGACTCTTTGCGATGCCAGAGATTGCGTTCCACTTCCGAAAGGGCGATCAGCCCGAGGGTGTCAACTTTTATACCCTCTCTACGCCAGGTTCGTTGTCGCCCGCTCCGGGCTCCACATCCCGCTAAGGTCCTCGTTCCTTTCCCGGAAGGAGGCTTGCTCGCCTTTCATCGAGCAGACTTCCATGGGGTGCTCCTACGTCATCTCGGACGCAATTGCGGCAAGCACACGAGCAAGCGTTTGGTCTCCTATACCCAGTCTCGTTCCCGACACCCCAGCGTCAGGCTTGAGTTTCAGGATGGATCCACCGCGACGTGCGACGTCCTCATCGGTGCTGACGGTGTGAAGTCAGCGGTTCGTTCTTTTATGGTGCAGGAGCTCGCGGCAGTAGCGAGGGCGGAGGGTCGATATCAGGACGCGGAGAAGGTCCTCGGAGCAGGACCACCAAAATGGAGCGGCACGGTCGCCTACCGTGCACTGTTCTCGTCGGACACCCTCCGCAGAAGGCTGCCCAATCACCGGGTGCTGGAGAATCCAATGCTGGTGCGCTAACTGTCGCGGGTTACCATACGCGGTCGGTGGCTGATACGCTCCCTCACGATCGGCCCAGTACCTCGGGAAAAATTCCGTAAGTGGTCACCTTCTTCCCCGGCCGCAGTCTGCATTGGCGTTAGTCTGACGTTTGCCTGCGTAGGAAATCACAGTATATCCAATACAGCGGGGTGTGATGATCAACTTTGCTGCTTTCCGCGCCCGGTATGATCTCGAGTACTCGACGTTCAAGGGGCCGTGGGTACAAGACGTCCCGTCCTCTGAAGTCTTGCAGGACTTCGACGACTGGGAACCCGAGGTGCAGGCACTCCTTCAGGTACAGCAATCCATGCACCCCATCGTGCCTGAGTGTGCTGACGTGCCCTGGGTGCTTGATAGTCCGCTGAGCGCATCAACCGTTGGGCGATCCACACAACCCTCCCTCTTCCTGCCTTCGTCTCTGGTAAAGTCGCGTTATTGGGTGATGCTGTACGTTTCCATCTGTGCATTACCAGTTCTAGAAAGTGACTGACATATCCTCTTCAGGCGCACGCTATGATGCCGTACCAGGGCGCGGGCGCAGGTCAGTCCATCGAGGTACGCCATTACTTGACACCGCTGTCACCGGCCTCCCCACTGATGAACTCTTCTGTAGGACGCGTTCATACTCGCTACTGTCCTCGGCGACCGCCGCACCACTCAGTCAACCATCGGTCGCGCACTGCGTGTCTACGACTCCATCCGCCGCCCGTTCGCCCTACGCATACAAGAGGCCTCGCGCGAAAATGGGATCCTCTACACCCTCAATTACCCAGGGCTGACATTCGACCGGCCTGCGTCTGCCCAAAATGGGAGCGAAGACGCGGAGAAGCTGAAAGAGATCCGGACGCGCGTGCGGATGAATTGGGAGTGGGCGTGGAAGACGACGCTGGATGGCGATGTCTCGAGGGCCCTGCGGTTGCTCGACGACCCGTCGTTTGGCAGCTAACTCTGTGGTCTTGTGTGTTGCAGCTCTGATCGATATCCTTGACTTGGCGCTACTAGAGAGCGACTTCCTTATACTACTTCACGGGACTAATCGGCCTTAATCTTGTTGTATGCTAGTAGCTACGCGACGTATGGTGATGCGGTGGGATCATACCCACCTTGGCATCAGGCATCCTGCGTGACACTGACAGGCCGATAAAATCTCGATCTGTCCGCCTGTTCGATCGAGCAAGCGTCGGTAGTGACGCCGCGGGATATCCGCCTGCGACTCCTCCGGCATCGAGAGGTCGGCAGGTTGTGAGTCACTGAGTGTGTCAATGCAGTTTGACAACAACGTGTGTCGCGTGTAGAGTACGAATGGAACGGGTCCTGAGTTTCTGTACGTTTGCTTGACACCGGATGGCTGGTTGCACGGCTTGAATATTGAATACCGGGTACCCTCCTTATTCCGGCCATCGGTCATTCAACTGTTACAAACTGTAGACGTGTTGCAAAACAAGCGAAAGTGCTTCAATGTCGCTTACTGCAGGTGGATGCGGCGTATTCGCTTAGAGGCTTGCACCGAGGTGGCCGAGAGCGCGGAGAGTTGCCAGAAACGGTATGTTGTAAATTCTAGCCGCCGTATTCCAAATTCGTCCAGCTCTTCTCCACTCCGCCATGAGTCCCGCGTTTGAATCCAGACCAACTTTAGATTCCTGCCAGAACAACTGGAAGGTGCGCATTTTGATCCTGACCGTTGATCCAAGTATATGCATACGCATCTCAATTCTGACTGTGTCCGCAGATGAAATGCAAACTCCCGTAGAGAGCCGCGTCGGTTCGGGTCGAGGATACGGTGCATGCCTATCCGCTGCTAGGACTTCCACGCACAAATCAACGTATTCCGGCCGGAGTTAGTGCTAAGCGCGTCGGATAGAGCGGCTGCTTGCCCTAGATGGTTACGACGGCGGAATCCCGCTAGCACAGCGTCGGAAGGTATGCGCATTTGGCAGTGGTTGTCGGAAGACCTCGCTGATGCATAAATAAGCCGTACTTCGAGCTACAGAACTCATCACTTCGATCACTCGCAACCCCTCATACGCACTACAAGCGCTAGTCGCCTCTATTGCGTATATATAGAGCAGGACATCTCTCTCCAAACCTACACACCCGAACACACCATGCTCAGCCACAAGTTTGCCACTCTTGCGGGCTTTGTTCTCCTCGCATCCGCCGGAGCACATGGCCAAAGCGGTATGTCCTCTATGTACAGTCTGTCGCCGAAGTCAGTCGTTGACTTCTGTCTTCACAGCTCCCGTCTCTGTGCCGGTCACAGAGCTTCCCATCCCGTCTGGAATGGCCAGCAGTGTCGTCCCCAGCGGGGCTCCTACTACCGCTACCAGCACGCTGTCCATCGTCGCCTCCACTGGCGCCCCCAGTGTCGCCCCGGGCGGTAGTGTGCCAGTGGCTTCCGTCCTTCCTACCTCGGACGTGCCCAGCAGCCTCCCGAGCGCGACTATCAGCACAACTGCTATCCCTATTCCGACTGACGACGGCGCCACATACGACGGCGGCGATGACTACGATGATGCCGACGACTCGACCAACACGTCGACTGAGACTGACAGCACATATCATCGTGCTCCGCCGCCGCCTAAGAACATGACTTTGTACCATGATAACACCACCACAACGTCGTACCACCATACCACCACGACTGCGCTGCCACTGTTGACGAATCTCCCGAGCCTCATCGCCGCTCTCCCCATCACCGACCTCCCCACTTCTGCACCCTCGCCTTCGGCTTCGTCTTCGTCTTCGTCTTCTTCTTCTTCTTCTTCTTCGTCTGTGGCTTCGCCCTCGCCCTCGCCCTCATCGAGCTTAGATGACGGCGACGACTCGTCGGACTACCAGGACGGCGGTGAGGACGATTCCGATTGGGAGAACACTGGAGATGAGGGCGATGATATAGATTGGGGTGACGATGATGGCTCCTCTAACAGCTCAGGCTCAGGCTCGGACGCTGAGCCTGCCAAGCGCGCCATGGGTCTGTTTGCACGACTCTTTGCTGCGAACACTGGGCGTCACCCTCACAGCCCGTACCGTCATAACGGAGGGCTCGGACGAGGCCAGATCCGCAAGTAATTGACTGGCTTGTAGTACCCGAGTAATCATCGTGGGTTTGAGCGCGCCTACGGACGCTGTGTGTTGAACTCTTGAGCTCTTGAGCTGTGATTGTCGTGATGGAATCAGATTTTCGAAACTGTACTATGGCATAGCGCTGCTCAATGCTGTTCGACCCCCTCGGGATAGAAATGAGACCGTGCTCCAAGTTTGAGTATCCTTACCATGGCCACCGTCACGGTCTTGTTGTGTGGCGGTACGCCGGACCGAATCCGATCAATGTCAGTAAGCGCACATGTCCTCGCGCGTACCGTCTTGAATTCAACTTCTTGACCAACTTGAACGATTGCTTGGCCCTGTTGTGAAGCTACACCGTCTCTCGCTCTATCATCCGTTCGCTGTATGTATGGAAGACATTCTCCACCAGTACACGATGGGAAACAGGGCAGTCTGTCACGAATGTTCCTCCCCGAGCGGAGAAGGCACGCAACTGAGGAAGTGCGGAGGCTGCTCCATAGCGATATATTGCAGCAAGGAATGTCAGAGGGAAGCATGGACCCGTCGTCACAGGTAATTTGACTCTTTCAGGTCTAGTTTGCCTCTCTGACGAACTGTAGAAACGAATGCAGTTCGAAGGACACTCAGTCTCAACTCATGACGATGTCCGTCGATCCGACTCATGATCTCCCACTGGCACCGCTACGTTTCCCCATCCGCACAGACTTCCCCAGTCCTATCGCAGTCCGTGCCGATTTTGGACAGTTCAGGCAACATCACGCTTGGGCTCTGTCGACTCTTATAGATGCGTTCGTGCGCCTCGGCTGGGATCATCCCACCTGCTCCGGACAATTTGACCGCGGCCGGGTGGCTGTCGAGCTATACTTTGCCCCGGTGAAAGATAGAGGGTTGCAGTCCACTCCTGCAAACTTGTGGCTTCTCCGATTTATGGCCCTGTCTTCTATAGAGCAGCGCCTTCAACAGAATCGGGAGTTCGTCCGTGAGCACCTTGCGGATGGTGCTGTATACCAAGACCTCATTGCGGAGTACAGGAAGGAAAACGGTTCTCGCTTTGGTGGAGTGCTGCTGATTGGATACCATCTCGGGCTCGGCCATCTGTGTACGACGGAGATCAAGCCGGTCTTCGCTCCTCGTCACCCGGAGAGTGTCTTGCTACAGTCGACAAAGGACGCTCTCACAGATCTTGCCCAATTCTGCCAGGAGTGCATTAATCAGGGCATCGTGATGAAGCCTACGCACCCTGGTGGGACGTATGTGGATCCGGGTGTACTTCGCGCGATCACCTTGAAGTCGAAGAAGACGACGTGGGAATGGACTCCGCTCTCGCTCACCTTGGACGATCTCTATGATCGTTTCAAGCAGCATTTTGGCCACACCCCGAAAACCACACTGTCGCCTTTGGAGCTGATGAAATTCAGCGCTGCCCTTTGACCACGCCAGCGGTGCAGGAGAACGACGGGTTCCGTACGTCACCCCGCGTCAAATCCGCTTTGGCCTGCGTACGATCTCTCGCGGGCAGCGACGTCCTCATACTTCTCTTCAGTTTCGTGTTCACTCTATTATCGACAACCTCGCGATCTCACTGCATCCGGATTCAACGCCACTCTCAATTGTGGCTTCCCCGTCTGTCACCAACTTCTCTCTCGATGATTACAAGTCATCTCTGCATCGATCGTCTCTTTTCCAATCCTTCCTTGCGAACTTCTACCTTGCCCGTCTACCATGAGGTAGGCATATCAAGAGAGGAGTATCACCAGACTTCCGTCTGCGCTCATAACCCGTGGTGGTCAGTTCTGCGCGGACCGCACTCGCAGCTCGCTCGGCTGTGGTTCATGGATGTATTCACTTGGACAATCTTTCTGGTATGGATGGCTCTGAATCATCTGCGACATGTTTCTTTGGTTATGGACTATCCTGTATTTGCGTTGATGTATCAACTGTGCTGGTTCATTCCCTTCTGCTTTGGACATGGTGTTACTCATTGAAAGAACGGTCATGTAACGTAACATATAATGACACGCATACAATGCCTTCTGCGCGAGACGGCTTCAGCAACTTGCGAGGTACATGATTCGCTTTGGGAGTCGCTTGTTCAAGTTTCGTTCTTGCTGCTGTTTCGCCGGTGGCGTCGTTGCAGATGTAAGGTGTCCTCGCACCGGGGTGAACGTAGTAGTTAGTCCACAATTAATCTCCATCCACGGTCCTCGAGTTGTATAAGTTCGGACATATCGCGATAAAAAGCACTGTCATTATATCTACGGCCCTACAATGTTATCCTTCACTCGTACGCCGCTCACCAGGTACGCAATGATTGTGAGGCCAAATGGACGAACCAGTCATATTGACAGGCTAGCACCCCATTTCCACCCCGTCGTATGGTCCGTCATGATTAGTTTCGTTGTTCTTGAGAAGGTTTGCAGAACCGACGATGCATTCGTTGCTACGGTTGTCTTGACCTACAGATTGTTATTGTTACGTTAGTCCAAGTACAAGACGAGCAACGATCAAAGGCAGAACGTATACTGACCAGGACAAGCGGACCAAACACCCGAATCCTGGATGTGGATCTCGCCGCTCGGATGGTGATAATCCAAGAATATGGGCGGTAAGATTGGTACAGGATCCTCCATGTTGTTGATATGTGTGATGGACGTGTTGATTTGAGCATCAACATAGTTTGCGAATGCTTGATTGCCAACCTAATTCACGACACCAGTCAATTAGATCACGTAACGTGGCAGAGAAAAGCAAGAAAACGTACACGAGGTAGACCATAGACGATAGCACGCACGCTCGCGTTCGGCAAATGAAGTGGTAAATAGACAGCATCTAGAAGAGCTATTGCAGCGCCTGTAGCATCGAGGTAAGCATCTCAGGCTTAAGGGATGCAACGTGATGCAGTCTTACCTAGCGAGTGCCCAACCACTGTTACTTGAGTGGCGCCATTATCCGACAGCGCAGTTTGGACAGCGGCCAGGACGTCAGGCGCGGATCTGTACAAGTTTGCCGAGAGAAGCATGCCACTTAGCAGTCTTCTTACACTCGAATCATGAAGAGGCGCACCTGGATTGCGTAGCCGCGAAGCCGTTATGGACAAGGATTGGGAAGCCGACTCCCGGGAAGAGGCGGGGGTCCAATATTGTCTGTGGTAGATCAATATCGGTTAGGTCGGGGATGCTGCAACGCATGGTTATTTAATTTCGGAGGACAAGCGTGAGAGCCGAGACTCTCACATCTTCGAGGTGTCCGTTCCTTGGTGGGACACGATGACCTCACGCAACTCGGGGTCGAATCCGACGAACCCTACGCGGTGGCATGACAGTGGAGCGTGAGTGTATCAACTTCGACAGCGGAGTGCTCTGCGGAGTTAAGGCGACGTACAGAACTGGGTAACGACGCCGTCTCCACCGGATGCAACGGGCTTGAACGTCGGGTTGGCCTCGCAGTTCGACCCACACGTCCAGGTCCGTGTCGTGTTCGGTTGACAGTACGCAGTGCTGGCGTAGTGTGTGTACGGCCTGAACGAAGTGATCTCAGTTTGCGTCAGGTTGGTAATCTGGATGTCGTTCTGTCGACGCCATAGGGAGTCCCTCTGCGAGCCGTGCGAGGTCTCCGAAGCTGTCGGAGCTGCAGATACAAGGAGTACTGCCGAAAGCAGGGCAGCGAGGGAGACTCGCAAAGAGGGCACCATCTTCGGTTGAGGTCTGCAAGGCCGGAGGATACGATGCGATGAGTCTGGGTCCGGTGGCTCTCCTCCAGCGGGCTTTATATCCCGCAACTTACGTGCGGAGGACTCTTCATCACGCGTTGTAGCGGCGCAATTAGCGATGAATGTAAAAAGGAAGCACGGGCAACTCGCCAAGGAAGGTGACATTCAAGCCGTTCGACAGAGACCCTGTCTGAGGGAAGCAGCGTCAGGTTGATGACCACATCGCCTCCGGATTTGCCGAAAGCATGCTGTTCATGTCGGTCTCCAAGCCCGACACGTAGCTATCACATGTGGATTAGGAATGCGTTTTGCTAATCGTCAGTACTAGTGTGTCTGCTGGCGATGTCCCGATGCCGGATCCATATGGACAAGCTCTGGAAAGTTCGGACCACCGAAGCATACCAATGCCAGGAGTCAGCCAAAGTTTGTTCCAATACACATAGAACTATCCCTACCTCACGCTCGCGTTGGTGACATGGGATTCTAGCTCATAATTGATGTGAATACCCGGGCCCGGGACTGCACGTATTCCCTCCAGGCGCTGTGGATAGAACCGGAAGTTTGTACCACAGTCGCACTTCATGACGTAGGCACGTCAGAGAAATAGGAGATCCAACCCTCAAGTACAAACAACGACACAGGTCACCGACCCTTCCCGCGTAAAAGTCGCAACCCATGGCAAACCGCTACACTCCAGCTGATCGGCATCATGTCGTCAACAAACGCGGCTTCGCAGCAAAATATAGCGCGGAGTAGTGGAATGGTCCCGTATCCCGTGTCGACCTCGTCCGGAAGGTATGGCGCCGGTTACCTTGCGACGCAACACACACTTTAACGCCTTCTTGACATTGAGCATCGACCGCGTCCGGCATGTCATTCTTCTGTGCGGCTGTAACGCGTGTCGGCTCGGCTCGAGTTACGCCCGACCTCACATTCTTCGTCATTCATTGAAACCAGAGAGAGAGAACATGCGGAGCCGTCAGGACTGCACCCGAACGCCGTTCATATGGGAGCTCTGTCGCGCTCATTCAATGCAGCCTACATGTGAAAGTGGGGCTTGGCACGCACTTGGATGATTTACCAAATTGATGGGGCTTTCGCCGTCTTACTGCCAGTCCCTAAGCTTAGACCACGGCCACCCCGCCGACACAACCCAAGAACATCCCGTCGACAGTCCCGCGCGTGTGCTGTTCCAGCCAAGCATCGAACTCCTCAAATAACGCCATCGCCCGTCCGCCCTGGGCCTTCTCAGCCTTCTTCCCTGGCCACATCGCCTTCTCATGGATGCCCATGAAGTTCACCTTGACGCCGGGGTCAACCCCGGATGGCGGCAGCTTGATGACCATATCGACGGTCCAGGTATCGTGGCCGTAGAACGAGCCTTCCTTGATGTGGTGCCGGGCGAACTCGTCTGGAGGGTTGTTGTCCAGCGTCCACTCGAGCACATGGGCATCGAAAGCGACAGCTAAGTTCCATCTGACAGTGAGCGAAGCCATGAAGATAGGTTGAGCTGGAACGTACCCGTCCAAATGATACCAGGATGGTTGACGACGAGCGTGAAACTCCGTGTGCCAGCGGCATCGTCGATCTTGTCGTTCACAGCTGTCACGGTGAAGTCATGCTCCAAGGGATCTTGATGTTCCGCACGCAACGGAAGGTCGAACTTGTATGGCGTCAGGAACTGCAAGGAGCCCGTCAGCTGTCGGAAGGGAAGTCGATACTTCGGCGTCTGGTACGCACCGCGGAGAACGGATACATCGTGTCCCAGTCGCTATTCCAGTCATCCATGACAACCGTAGTGGGCGTGACGCCCGGCACACTAAACTCGTTGGCGATGTCCTGAGCAAGACTGTGGAAGCCCGGAGCGGCGTCGGCGGCAGCGACGTGCAGGTGTTGCTCCTCGCTTGTCATCTGCGAGTGCGGCGTATCAGCGAAAGACATACGACATGCAAGGCTGGGGACATACATTCTCCATGTGAATGACGAACAGTCGCTTCTGGTGCATGGAATCAAACGGTGATCGCATGGAGAATACAGCCATTGACAGGCCAGTGAGCATTGCGAGCAAGATGACAGCACGGACGAGGATCCGATGGCTGAACCGGTGCATGAAAGGGACAAGCAATGGCAAGATGTAGGATCCGGTTATAGCGACGATGTTTGCGATGATGTACTCCGCGGGGGCTTCCTCGCCAATACGGCCAGTCTGCATAGCGACTACCATGAACATTTACCGCATGAAAAGAAGATGTTTGCTCACCAGGGGCACGAATACATCCAGCACGGCGCACGTCATCTCGGTACCGGTGACAAGAGGAGTAAGCTGCCCGATGGCATAACTCCAAAGTGAGATGTCGTCGCCAGGCGTGGTCAACAGTGCGTTCAGCACCAACGCCAGGATCATCGGTGCTGAGGATAGGAAGAGGGCGCCGCCAGCACCGACGCCAACAAGCTGGATGAGCGCAGCTAAGAACGCCTGCACGAGCATAACAGACGTGAAGGCCGTGTGCTCCCGGACGCGACCAACGAGAAGCTGGGAAGCAACGCCACCTGCATGAGGTCAGTGCTACTACCCTGCGGAATCAACTGTAGGAAGGGACGCGTACCAGCAAGTGCCGCTGGGCCATAGAGCAGAATACATGCGAACACGGATGAGAACCAACTGAGGGGCCTGCCGAGCACCTTGTCCATGAGGAGCGCGACCACATTAACGCTGATAGCAGCACCGACGAAGGCACCAGAGACCGCGATCGTGCCCTTGACCAACTCCGACACGAAGCTGGTACCCTTCTTTAAGGCGGGCGCAGGATCGACGAAGGTCAGGCGAGCGACGATGAATGCGAGGACTGCGGCTGCACAATACATGAGATTCGCAGTATCGAACGAATAAACCAGGAATTGGCCGAAGTGCTCGAAGAAGACCGTTCGCGGGGAGGAGTACCCTGCTCTTGCGAGCTCTGGGAGCGGCGACTCGGAGGAGGTTAGATGTAGAAGCAAGGCTAGTGTGTTCTCGCCCATATGCTGTTAGAGAGCGAGCCTGTCAGGTTCTTCTGCAGGCAGCTCTTCAAACAACAATGCTTACTTGTGCAACACCGGGCTCGATGTTCTCTACGATGTCCTATGGGGTCGGTATCAGCGAGCGAGCATCGAGTCGCATTGATAATGTACGAGGCACCTTTCGCATGTGGTATAGGTAGCTATTACCGACTACGGCCATCTATAAAAGCACAAGACATTTTGAGAAACCCATCGTATTAACTTGAAGAACACTTACGTCTAGACCTGTGACATTGAGGTATAGCTGGAATTGTCTGAAGTCTGTACTAGTGGAGATGAGCATGGAAAACCGGACAGTTGACCCATGGAACCTACTCGGATAGTATGATGCCGGAGCTGAATATCTCATTGGCTATTACAGAGCCGTATGGTCTAGCATCCGATGTCAACATGTGGGCGAAACGGGCAGCTTCCAAACATACCTCGGTACTTTGGCGTAAGCCTTGATCATCTGTTCAGATGTAGCTTGGAAAAGTAACTCGGGTCCAGTGGTTCCGGCAGCTATCACATGGTCAGTATTCAATCATGATCGTTCAGAATATTGGTAGTACCTTCAAGGTTGATGGCAGCACGGACGCTATAGCAGTCTGATTTGACAGCGTTCTCTTGTTCAAGTGGGGGCAAAGACGCACGTATTCGCAATAGGATGTTGGGTAGAGAAGAGATGAGACCCATCCTGTAGTGACTCTTCCGCATTGTTGAACACTGGTACAAAGATAGAGGAGTATGATGAGTAAGAAACGGTTAAGACGACTTAGAGACTCACGGAATACTATCGCATGTTTCGGCTCCCATGCCGGGGAGTTTGCAAGCACCCGAATACACTCAAGCATGACCCCAACTGATAGCGCATCGTCTGCAGCACCGGGGGAGGGCAGCGTACTATCGACATGCGAATTCACCAAGACAGCATGTTGCTTTCCTGCCTCCGTCCCGTCTGAGACCCGTACAATGATGTTCGTCAGGTTGACATATGTCTTGTACAACCGCTTGCCCATCATGTCAAACCTAGTATGTCGCATTCAATTCAACCTCTCGATGCTCATGAAGGCAGGGCACACACCTATGACTTCCGCTGCCTTGTTGATGCCAGACCTCACACTGCAACTTCCTCTCGGGATGCGCACGGACGACCGCCTCGCACTCCGAGCGCAGTGCCTCCGCCTGCTGTAGCACCCATGCGTCTCCCAGAGCATGTTCACGTGTTCCAACAGTACGGTACCCGATATCTTCGGAGAGGTACTTCGCGTGTCCTAGGATCTGTGCCTCGGATAACTGGGGAAGTGATGTTACGGGGTCATACCTGGAGGAACGTCACGTTGGCCCGAGACCCTTGCCTACATCTTTGTCTGTGTACTCACAACTCCACAACAGGCGATGGAAGGTCTAGTGAGATAGTTATGCGTCAGTCGAATGCACATGCATTACATAGTGCCGGGCTCCCATACCGTAGTGTGCCTTGAACGCGTAGAACGGCCCAGCGATGAAGAGAGGCGCGAGACACAGCAAAGACCGGACTGGGCCCCATCGTGCCCGAGGGGATTTGTTCATTCCCGCCAGCGGTGGGTGACGGTGGTGGTCGACAGCAAAGAGGCACGTGCGCGCCCTCGTCACTACGCCCTTAGGCTTCCGGTCTTTTCGGACTTGTGTCCCGAGCGTCTTTTCCGCCTCAATCTCTTCAAAGTTTCTGGCAGGCTACTGCCGTGTGCCATACTGTATCGACTTCGGGCTTCTTCGCACTCACATTGTCTGCGCTCTCCGCTACTGCAATCCCAAAACAGGATGGACGAAGCCGTGACGAAACGCATACATATCTCGGGCCTTACACCAGCTATTACCGCCGAAGACTTGTCTCAGCGATTCTCGTCCTTTGGAACAGTCAAAGCGATCGACGGGTATGGACTGCTAGATGCAGTTGGACAACCGCGCAAATACGCGTATATTACGCTGGAGACCACCAAAAGCAAACTGGCTCGATGTACGTCTCTCCCTCGCTGACCTTCGAATTGTCTTGACCGTGTTCGTAGGCATGAATCTCCTCAGCGGTGTCACTTGGAAAGGCGCAAAATTGAGGCTTGGAGAAGCTAAACCAGACTATCGCGAACGGTGCGTAACGTCTATGATCTGTGTGCTCCCTCTGCTTCATGCAGGTTCGTAGCATTCAAAAGGAACATGAAGAATTGAAGCGCGCCGCCGAAGCATCCGCAGACGAGCCTCCCAAGAAACGTCGTCGCCTCCCTCACGGTGTCCAAGGCGTCCAAGCCCGCGACATGTCGCTCGTCACCCCAGAAAACGTGTCCACGCGCGGAGGATGGCGCGTCACCCCAGCTGGACGTCTCATCCGGCCCATGCGTATGCGCCCAGCACATCCCCTCCCCGAGCCTCTCGACGCGGTCAAGCTGTCCAAGGAGAAGTCGAAGAGCGGGAAGATAAAGACACGCCCGCGAGATCCGCCCACACGGGCGAGGAGGAAGACCATCGACCCGACGAAATGGGGCTCTCAGCATCTCAAGGGTATCTTCTTGGAGAATGCCGCTGTTACCTTCCCGGCAGCGACCCGTCGCGAAGCAGAACCAGTGCTCGTGGATGAGGAGGAGTCTGAGAGTTCCGAGAGCGACTCGGAGTTGGAGTCTTCAGATGAGGAAGGTGATGCGGAGAGATCCCCGACCCCGCCTCCTCCAGCTCCCGCAACGGTCCAGAAGGCACGTGCAATACCTGCAGCACCACCGACAACGGCATCTTTGTCGGCCGTAGATCGTGAACTTGCTGAAGAGAAGAGCCAGTCTCTCGGTCTGTTGCAATCGCTCTTTGGTGACAAGGATGAGTGGAGCGTTGCGGGAAGCGTAGACTCCGACCTCGAAGAAGAGATCGAACGCGAACGTCACAATGCTCCTGTGACTGCCGATGCCGACGACGTTGAGGACACCATGGATGTCGATGAACAACAGCCGGAGCCAGAACTTTCTCTTACTCCGGCACCTCACGAGACTGCTACGGCACCGGAAGGGACGAAGGCGAAACTGAAGGATCTCTTCGCGCCTCGAGAAGAAGATGGTATATTTTGTTCCGTCTTGCCATAGCGTCTGTCTACTGACAGTCTTTTTGTTCTTTCTCCAAGCTGGCTTCTCTCTCCTCGGCCACTTGGACCTGGACCTGGAGCTCGATGACGACGTCCCTTTTGACGTACCCATGCCCACCCCTGCTGCACCCGCGCCATCGCGCGCGGCAGCTCCCGTCCAGCTCCGCGTGCCTCATACATCCCTTTTGTCTTTGGACAGCTCGCGACCCCTGTTCTTCCCGACAGACCAAGCTGGGGCTAAGCGTCGCGTTCTTGACCCGACAAATTGGAGGACGTGGTTCTATCGCACTGATACGCCGGACGCGATTCGTGCACGCTGGGAGGAGACGAAGGGCGAGCTCACTGCTGGGTGGAAGCGTCGGCACAGGGAGGCTATCAAAAGTCGCAGGAGGAGAGGTGGTGGCGCGGATTGAGCAGTACGCCATGTGGAATTTTCTGTGTTGTACGTGTTATCTTCTACATGAGCTCCCTCTCCGTCGTATCGTCGGTATAGGACGTCTTGGGGATCTTCTCTCTCATCCCACCACGAGTTTCTTCGTCAAGTCAATACGATCGTCATATACGTCCAGCACCGTTACAGAGCTTGGACTTGCAATTTGAATCGCAGCTCTTCCGTCTTCGTTACCGTAGATATATCAGTGCGAGTGCCAGACGAGGCCTGAGTTCCTCAAGGTCAGTCGACCTCGCCGCTTGTCGGGCTGAAGGGTTTGGCTGCAGTAACTCATACTCCCCTTCTACCAGACCCGGCCACGCTTCCCGGAAACTGAAGGTGCCGTCCAAGTCCAGAGGTGAGCATCCTCAATGTCATTGCTGGGACCGAAGAGTGGTAAAGTGCTTTCAATACGGGTTCAGAGAGGCCTATTCCAGCGCCCGACGTTGTAGCGAAGTACGTAGCTGTACGTATACACCAACCAACGCTGCCGTGCCGAGACCCTTGTAGTACAAGAACATACGGGAGAGTGACAAGGGGAAGAGAAAAATTGCAAAAACCACGAGAGAAATACTGCAGGCAGCACGACTTCAACGGGGTCTTCTGGAGCAACAGAAGTCACTACCCTACGAGGTCATCGAGGATGTTACGCAAGATCCTCATCTGTATCTCGCTGATCTTGTTCTGTCCCCGCAACTCGAGCAACCACACATCGCGCGACTTCATTCGAGCCATCACTCCCAGGTACTCTCCGGTAGCGATGCCGAGCGACGCAAGAAGCTGGGCAATCCGTTCCGCATCGGCACGAGGGATGCCCCCGGAGACGAGCATGTCGAGAATTGAGCGAGATGGCTTGCTCACTTTGTGCGAGGAGGCCGAAGAAGACGAAGAGGAACTTGTTTGGATGCTGCAGGGCGTGGCTCGGGAGGAGCAAAACGACGTAGTGATGTTGGACGTGCTCCGAATGTTCTGTTAACGGGAGAATATCAGGCAAGTCCTCATGCATCATGGCTGATGGAGGCGGTACATACGGTCGGGACAGATTCCTCGCTGTCACTAATCATGATGATATCTTCCTCGTCTATCGCTCTGCTCCCTGTGCGATGGAGAGGAGCCTCTTGGGTCCGTTGAGGGTCTCCCGCAGTAGGTCGGTCGAGAGAGGCGTTATGCGTTGAGACTCGAATGGGTGCCGGAATGACGCCTCGAATGGGAGCACCAGACGGTTTGAACTTCGGTCGTTTCTGCACTGGGAGTGATTGTGAACTCTGAGGGTAGTTCTGTGACGACGTAAGGAATGGGAGGCTTGGAAATACAAATAAGTGACGAACCACATCCGGAACCAGTCTCTGCCGTTTTCTGGGCGGATTATGCATGCCGCGGTCGTGCAAGGTCAACTTGAGATAGAAGAGTACCGGCCAACCATCTTCGTATTTCTGCAGCTCCGGGATCTCCTTGACGACCTGTGGCGAGGTAGCAGTAATACATTACGATGGGTCAGTGATTGGTACCCAGAAGATGTTGCACAAGACTGAATGATGTCACCTCATCCCTGATGGTCAACATCTGTTCGCTGTCTTGTTGGACCAAGCGGAGACAAAGATCCACATCATGCTGGCGGCACCTTTCGCGTACGACACCCTGGGCGAGAAATGAGAGGTCACGACTTGGAAAGAGAAACAGCTATACTACGGTGCTTACAAAGATGTAGCGGAGAAACTCTGTTCGATTCTCCATGCCCATCTGGACTTGCAAACACGGGGATGACTTGCCCATATAGACGGAACATGGATATCGACGCGGCCGAGCAAAATGGTTCGAACGGTCACTTGCTGTAGACCACAGAAGTCAATGATAAGGCTCGGAGTCCCCAAAACTAACGTACTTGACATGAGTTCCTGAGACCAAGCGGGAGGGCAGAGACCAAGTGGGAGGGCAGGCAGTCCTTCGGGGGATCGACTGGTATGTCATTATATATCACGCTGGGCGTGTGCCATTCGGGCCTGCGCGCTGCGATACTTGGCACACAAGTAAGTACTGGCATGCGGCATCCAACCGAGTCAAATCCCTTCATACGGTTGCGGATGCGCTAGATTTGTGAACACGAGCAGCGGCAAGATCCTAGGTGTGAAGCAGTCGAGCGGTTCATTGGGTGCTAGGTCACCAGAAGACCTCATATTCGCTAAGGTTACGAAAGGTGAAGGGACGGATCGCCGCCGCGGCTTAAGCCGGTCCGGCTCCGGTTCAGCTGGGCCGCAGATAAGCGCTGTCCATCTCGCACCCCGGCTCGGGAATCCGGAGCGTCTCATCGATCTCATCTCTTGCCCTCCTCCACATCTATCTGCACCTCGGAGTCGCTGCACTGCAGCACTATGGACAACCCGCTCAAAGACTACCGTACCATTCTAGGAGACTCGACGCAATGCGACGCCTGCGGCGCGCAAGGCTACAAAGCCTATAACAAACTCCGCAAGTGTGGCGGCTGCTCTCTCGCCGTGTACTGCAGCAAGGAGTGCCAGAGGAAAGCCTGGCCAACGCACAAGTACGTTGCGCTATGATATCGATGATTTTTGCCCCGTGATGCCTATCGGCGAACAGGTCGTGGTGCCGCACGCGCGACCGTGGCGTGAACCCGAACGCGGTCATTGAACAGTGGGCGCGGATGCGTGTGGATCTGCCGGACGATTGCACGAGTCGCATCGAGGATTTCTCCTGCCGCGCCACCGTCGTCGCAGACTTCCACAAGTTTGCGGACTACCACCGGCGGACGCTGGAGCACATCGCCATCGCCACACTCTTTCTGAACATGACCCCGACCGACGCCGAGCTCCTGCGGCGAGGCGAGCTGCTCCTCTGCATGGATCTGACCCCGATCAGGACGGTGAAAGCAGGCTCTTCTCGTGGTCCCGCGCATTCTTGGTTGCTCTGTAACCTGCCACAACTGCGAGCTGTCCAGGATGAGCTCGTCCAGCCGGAGTTTGCTAGCGTGTGGTCCGCTCAGGCCATGCAAAGCAAGATCGTAGACGATGCCTACCGAGGACGCTTTGGATCTGAATACGGTGGCTTATGTTTTATTGTCTACCGCGTTGGCGTGGCGCAGGAGTTTCAGCAGATGCCGGTCTTGCTCCCCAAGAACCCCGCGGCGCTTTCTAAGGCTTCCACCAAGGATGCTCTGACAGACTACATGAGGTTCTTGAAGGGATGCCTAAATTGTGGCGTTGTCCTACAGACTTCGAAGGAGGACGAAGTCGTTGCACAACCTGGTGAGCTCCATCTTGTCAAGACCAGGTCGAAGGAGACGTGGACGTGGCGGCCTGTTCCCGTCCCATGGCCAAGCGTCCACCGCGAGATCTCACGATGCTCCGGGTACACTCCCAAGAGCGGCATGTCCCCACCTCAGCTGATGAAGTTCTTCGCTTCGCTCTGACAAAGTGACCAGCTCTGCGGTATGTTTGGATTGTTTCCTCTAGGTCATCAGATCATGAGGAGTATTGACGTGCGCCCATAGGTTCGCTCAGCAGTCAGCATCGCTATAGCTTTCTCTCATCATTCCCTCTATGCTCTGCCTCCGACATCCGCCGCGACGCATCGATAATCACTCTCTGTATCCATACCCTGTAACAACTTCACGACAGAACGCTATCTCCCTTCCCTTCTCAGCTTTCCTGACCCGCTCTCAGTCTTCGAAGCTTCTCGCTCTTCTTATTCCAGCCATACTCAGTGCAACCGCATCTGACAAACCGCTGGCTCATGTTCTGTAGCCAATAGATTGGGCGTGGAAGAAAGTGAACGTTAGACCCTAGGACCCTGTCGTCGACCATTCTGATTGTTCCTCGTCGATCATATCCAATACATTGTTGCTGAGGTGGAGCCCGATTTGAACCCGATGAATGCAAAGAGAAACATCAATTGTGTTGCAATCAAGATTGAAATCAGTAGCCAAGAATAGACAGCATGCTGTATGTATGTTCACCAAGACTACAAGGGTAGTTCTAGCCACTTCTCCGAGGCGGAAGGAGGACCGGAGGTCTAATCAAGGCCGAAGGGGCGCTCTCCTCGGGGTGAAGGAAAAGCGTTCCATCCCGGAGGCACTCCTCCGAAAATTCGATGTTGTGCCTGATACACGAGTAAAGAGGTTAGATCGTCGCAATCGTGTCGTACACAAGGTGAGAACTCACTTCTGCAACAGATGCTTCTTGATACCTTCACCCCAGTCATGGAAAATGGGGCACCGAGCGCATGCCCACCAACTCTCGACGCCCATCTTCGGCGCATGTGCGACAGCTTCCAGTTCCCTCACCGCGCCCATCTCATCTTCGTTGACGAGCTCCCACTCGTCGTCTTTAGAGTCGAAGTCCGGATCGACATCTTCGTTCTTTCCTAGAAGGAAGCCCAGCTCGTCATGGCCCGGGCCGCGATGCTTGGGGTGGCTGCGTATCGAATGGTTGAGCTAGAGTATAACCGCGGTTAGCGTTCACAGCAATGCATGAGAGCCCGAAAGTACATGCGTACCGCAGCCTCCCAAGTATAGACATAGTCCTTGTCAGGCGCCCCAAGGACGCACTTCTTGCACCGCAGCCGCCGATCGCATGCTTTGAGCTCCTGCACAGTTGCGCGCGTCGAGTTCAGCCCGAGCGCGTCCACAATCCGAACCATCTTCGCAACGTTCTCATCGACATCCTCGGGCACGAAGTGCGCGACGTTGAATGGGCCGAACGTCTCCGGATAGATTTCCTCGGGATCGGACCCGTAGTGCACCGCAGTGCGCGAGTAGACATCGTCCGGCAGGAAATCACGATGCCAGCCCCCAGGCGGAGACTTACGCAGGCACTTGTGGCCCAAGACCTCCGGGTAATGTAGGATGCGGATCTTGTCCGTTTCCCAGGCGAGACATCCACCCTCACAGACGAGCACGGCTATGGCGAGCTTGAGCGGCTCAATGTTCATCGTGTAGTTCGCAATCGTAGGCATAAGCCACTTTTCGACCTCTTCCTTGCATTGCTGCCGCCACTGTGCTGCGACGGAGGGCATGACCTGTTTGAAGCTGTCGTATGTGACAGTCTCAGAGGCGGGGGCGTCTACAATGTCCTTGATGTCCTTGATGAAGGCAAGGTCGATGACTTGCGGGCGGAACTCCATGTGGACCTTCCGCGGGAGCTTCATGTATTGCACCAAGATAGCGTTATCCAGATCCTCAAAGCGAGCCTCGAGGACCTTTGCGCGTTCGTCTTCTTCTCGCTGCTTGTGCTTGTGCTCGATAAACTGGTGCATGGCCTTCAAGACCTTGCCCCAGTCTGTTGCTGCAAGGTCAGCGCTGATACATCGAGGACGATGATACGGATAGGCGTGCCTGGCTTCTTCAACTTGGCGGCATGCGAAACGATGGGAAGATAAGACATCTCGTCGAGCTCTTGCTTGCTCAACGACTCGATCTCGGAACCCTTCGCCTCCTTCTTCAAACGTACCAGAATCCTACTGAGAAGTCAAGACGGCGCGGGCAGGGTAGATAGTATGACCACGTACTCTTCGAACAGTTTCTTTCGCTTCGCCTCTACCTCAGCTTTCTGGATTATCTCTTGCTCCTCTTCCCACTTGAGGTATCGCAATTGATGCCGGCACCGAAGACCAGCGTCAGCCTTTTGCCGGTCGACAAGTTCCCTCAACAATTCGTTAGTGACAGGCTGAGCTAGCGCATGGTACTCTGCGACAAAAGCATCGACTTGGGAGCGTGGAAAGCGCATATAATCGCGTCTGCGAGCGCTGAAGAGGGTTTGCCAGTCAGACATCAAGCTCATCGTCGAAACGAGTCACTTGCGGTACAGACGCACTTTCCTTGCGACGAAATGTGGCGATTGAACATGACACATATATCTTCGTGGTCTCTCCGTTCGCCGAGAATCCTCTTGTCTAGTTCATGCAGCTTGTCCTCGACATCTGTGTAGCAGTACGACCTGGACGCGTAAGGTGGCATAAGCAAATGCGACACAGCAGAATGTTACACTCACAGTTTTGTCAAGCACTTAGCGCAATACATTCTGCACCATGTCAGTATTTGCCTACGGACACCGCGATGTCCACACTCCTGTCAGAAGGGGAGTGTTGTAAGGGGCGTCGCGAGCCATGACAGGTCATGACCCTGTACTCACCTGGCAACACGACGAAGTCAGGAGATGAATGAGAGCAGGCTCACTGACAAATGTCGGACAGTCTGGGAGATCTCCGGCGCGTGCCCAGGCTGCCTTCCATATACTTTCACTGTCTCGTTGGAGGGTCAGCGCGCGGAGCTTCTTGCACGTCTTCGCTATGCTGAGGAGGTCCCGGGGATGAAGACAACGTATGATCTATTAGGTTATATTGTGAGCCAGAAAATACTGATACAGACATGCTTTACGAACCTCAAGGTGTAGTTCCACCGGGAGATCGTCAAGATGTCGTCGTCGACCGTCGACACCCTTCCCTCCGGCATTGTTACGAACACCTGTCTCCTTTGATTTTGAGACTTTTGACTTCTTGCGAGGAGGCATGCCGATGAGCTACAAGACGTCGCGACAAGACCGCGTTCGAGAAATTGCTGGTCGCGTCTAAGCTGCAGAGGAGGCACTGGCAGCAAAACCGCTATCGTCGCGTCCTGTCACGGTGTTACGCAACGCGCCACCCGGGCGCCTTCTCATCCAGTCCGACTCAGAACCGAACTGAACCCATCCCGTGACACAGCACGCGTCGCGATTCGGACGCGTGCTTGCCATGTGCGCTCCGTCTGTGTCTTTCTTCCGTTGCCATCTCCTGAAGCTCCCGCTTGACCAGCAGCTCGTCAAAGACCATATATCGAACACTTCAAGACGTTGCTTTCTTTGATTACCATGATAACCCTTCAGATCTGAAGGCATGACTCGAAAACTCGCACACGACTGCCGTCGCGTCCAGGCTCGACCGGCACTCGACAGGTGTGCACTTTAGGTAAGTTTAACTACACGAAGGACGATCAGCACCAAAGGCTCCCGCACCGGTCGCTATACCCTGGGAGATGATCGGCAAGAACCCGACGCGAGCCTCTTCCAGACATGAAGCAACGTCAACGTCGTGGTACCGGCCAATCATTCTAGCCTTCTACGTTGAAGAGTGGTGATTGTAGCATGGTTGAGGAACTGATGTACCTATGTCAGGTTCCAGTGGACTGCCGCCCACGAGATACGAAAAGTATCACCGAGTAGCAAGAAACACCTCTGTCCCAATCAAAATACTCCCGATCCACACGAGCACCAGTCGCGCCGGTTCCTAAACCACCTTAATGTTCTGCATCTCTCCTCGCGGCACCTCAAGCAACAGAAAGGCTACTATGACTGGCCGTGATGACGTTTCTGCCCGATACGCGCTCCGCGGTGGTCTTTGTGCACCCTATAGCCACAGGTACCGACATCCTAGAAAGCCTACGAACGCTGGCATTCGTCCTAAAGACACCCCGCGGACGTCCGAGCCATCACAACTGACGGATCTGCGAGCTTATTCTCCGCTCTCCTCGATATGCCGGACAGCAGTGTCTTCCACTCCCTGGGGCTTCTCCCAGATGAGGCGGGCGATGAATTTGGCCAAGGTTCCACACACGCTCCAATAACGAGCAGACGGTTCGTCAACGCGGCTCTCACGATGCTTGTGATCCGTCTCGGTGCACAGGAACGACAACATAGCTGCACCTCAAGGCGATCACCATCCCTCTTCACATCTGAGTCCCCCAGGACTTCTCGACCCACCCGCCTCGCGCACCGAGGCTCGACGACCGGTGATCATAGCCCGCCTCCAGTGCGAGCATCGCATGCCCAAGTCGCGACCGAGTAACCATCGGGAGGACGCGCTCGATCTCCGCGGCCGATCACGCAGATCCCGGGTGGCAGCCTGCTGAGGCCCTGGCAGCAGAGCCGCAGTGTGGCCCTGTTGTCCGCCGTCCCCCTGGACCCACAAGCTAGGGCAGCGGCCACCACAAGTCCGAGCTCACGATACCATCTGCAGATTGCAGCTCCGTCCACGGTCCAAGGCGATGCATGGTCGGCTGCAATTGGCGGCCTCGGAGCCACAAGCACAGTCGACGTGCGCGCCGCCGGTGGCCTTCTGTGGCCTGGTAGAGCGTCAAGAAGGCCCAGGCCATGGCACTCGTCTGCACGAAAGCACTGCCACGGACAATGTTCTTAATAGACTTGTTGTACCCACCAGTAGCCGGGCCAATCGCTGCGAGCAGACGGCCGCGCCCCAAGCTTGATCGTGAGCCGCCGTGGCCCAGTTTAGATGCCGGCGCCCGCCGTACAGTGTGACGCCCCGTGACGTGTCGCGTCTGTGACTGTGACATGCTCGTCCAGCGGCTCTTGTGCAGCTAGGCGGGGCCGGGGTTCTCCCGACGAATCGCCTCCATGTGGCTCTTTCACCCCGGCGATTTGACCGGTCACTCACGCGCAAGATAGCGGTCATGTGTTTGCCAGGACGCGAGCTTCGCAAGAATCTTTTCGTGAACAGCGTAGTACAAAATGTCGAGCAACAGTGACTGCTATCGCATAAATACATCAAGCGACGTGGGGTTAGATCGTACACAGGTCCGTCGGATGCCCTTACACCAAGAAACTGCCGGACTCTGCGGCGCCAAACACGCTCAACGGTAATTGAGCCAGCTCCAGACCGCCTCTTCCGCCTTCACATGTAGATGCATCTCATATATCAGCCAGCTCATTTGTTTAATTGCGATGGGTATATTGTTGTCCCGGTTTGGGGAGTCGGGACCGTGGGGTGCATCCTCAGCTGGGCAAGCGGATGACATCGCCTTCAAAGACGAACGCGCCACGCTCGTGCAGCGCAGTCATCGCCTTCGTCACCTCCGCCGTGTCAAAGTCCTCGTGCTTGTCCGGGGGCATCGTCGCGTTCAGGTAAGTCACCAGTGCGGCGATCGTCAGCTCGTCAGAGCGCTCGTACGTGATCCTGAACAGGTGTCGTATCGAGCGCGACACGAACTCAACCCTGTCCACATGGGTCGGTCCGCCGCATGGAAGAAAGGAACAAACGTCATAGCGTGAAACGCCAGTCAGCGTGATGCATGGAAACGGGGGTCTAACCCGGCAACCCGGCGAGACTCACCTCCCAGCAGGGGAGTCCAGTTCGGCGAGCCGCGGCGGAAGGACCATGTCTGCATCCATGTAGTCCCACATCGCATCATCGTCCTCGCTCGACGGTGACGGGGCCGACGCACCACGACCTAGGCCCAGCCGTGCACCTTCCAGCTGCCGTAATCGCGCAGTGGCCGCCTCAGCCTTCGCCATCGCCTTCGCCCGTCGCCGCTCCGCCCGCTGACGCTCGCTGTCGGGATCATCGCTGTCGTCGGGGTCCGGGCTGCCGCCCGAGTCGGACACCTCGAGGTCGCCCTCCAACGCCGCGTCGCGTGTTGCTCGGAGTTCCCCTATCTCTGCCTCCCGGTCGGATATCTTCTGGCTGCGGAGGAAACATCGAACATGAGGTTCTATCTCATGACAGAATGTTCTGAGTGATAAGGAGGAGGCTACTTACTGCCTTCGGAGACACTTGGTACGGTGCTGAACCCACGGGTAAGAACAGTACGTACTGTCTTGGCGCAGCTGCACCCACTTGTGGCAGAGCTTGCAGAACACACGGCTCGGTTCAACCTCGCCCACGTATGGATCCGCACGGAGGGAAGCGGCACGCTGGTCGGCACTACGTCGGCGGGAATCCTGCACGCCTGAGAAATTGTTGGGATTGTAGTCTTTGAAGGAGGCGATATAGCCACCAGAAGACGACGATGGATGAGAAGCAGCAACCGGACTGGCCGACATGGAGTGCGTCAGAGCAGGGCGCGGAGGGGCAGATGCAGACGAGGAACCAGAGGCCATCGGTGGAGGGGGCAGCGAGGAAGACGACGCCAAGGCAAGCAGGTGTTTCGAAGGCGGTGGCACATTTGCGATGTTGAACCTGCGGAAGCGGTCAGGACCGGGCGGGACAAGCCAGGAGTCGCTACGACTCACTTTGAGGTGGACGTGGTAGGACTGGTGATCGCTTGTGGTTGGCACGACTCCCGATGCTGCTTCCACGTCTTGATGGCGGTGGCGTGGTCGTCCGTCAGAATCGGGATCCATTTCTCGCAGGCACGACACTGCACACGGGAGCTGTCGAACCGCTTGACATTCGGGTCCGCCGCGAACGCGGCGTTGCGATCGTCGACCGGCGGGTGGGCGTTTTTAGCCCTGCGAGGGGTGCTCAGGTCAGTTTGGCCTCTTCGCACCATTGCAGTCGGTACAAGCAGCACTCACACCCGCTTGGCTAGACAACTCTTCCTGTGGGCGTCCCAAGGGATGGAGCAGTAGGTCGAGTTGGGGCGGAGGCGGATCCACTTGTCGCAGGAGGCACAGAGGACGCGGTAGGCCTCGAACTTGGCGACATACGGGTCGGAGCGGAGATAGTCGATGCGCTCCTCCTCTGTGCGCTTAGCACGACGTCGCTTCGCCTGGGGCTGCGACGCCGCCGACGCGTCGGGATGGTGGCTGGTGGCGGGCGTCTCTGGAGCGGCCTTGTGTTTGGGGTTCTGCACGGGTCCGCTCTGACTGTAAGCTGACAGTAAGCACGAGAGCGTCGGAACGGGTGGCAAAGAGAGCACAATACCATGCGCTGCGATGTGCCTCCCAGTGCGCGACGGTGAAGCCGCCGGTGGACTCGTCCCTGATTGAGACGGCCTCGCCGCAACCCTCGCAGGTAATGCGCCCGTTAGCGTACTCGTCTGTCGGGGGCGGGGTCTGCTGAGGGTCAGGCTCGGCGTGGCCTGGGTCTGCCGACTCGGGATGCTCGGAGACCCTAGGGCGGGCAGGAGGGCTGGCTGGAGGACCCTTCCGTTTCTGTGGAACGCTAACCGGGTCTAAGTGAGCGCGATGCGATCGCACTAGACCAAAGCGGACGTGGAACACACCTCGCTGCTGAAGCCATGAGCGAGGCTATAGATGTGCTTTTCTGTGTCCTGGGTGGGGCAGTACGCGTGAACAGACGAAGGTGAGGAGCAGAGTCGGGAGAAGTGCTCACTCTACCTCCATCACAGATCGCGAAGCCGGGCGGGGGTGGACGGGGAGGGGGAGGTGACGGCTCGCAGGACGGGCGACGGAGGGGCAGACTGTGGGGGAAGAGGGGGATTGACGTGGAATCGAGTCGGGGCGATATAAAGATGGGCAGAGGAAAGAAGCGAAAACATTGAATTCAGAACGCTCGAGTTTCCATCGAAAACAAACACCACATTGCGTTCCCAGGCGCGAAAATGAAATCCCAAATGTGGTCCACCGTCTTCCAAATGCGGATGCCCTCTCCTGATACGTATCCATGTGCCCCCAGTTGCCGCCTGCCACGCCGAGCCGCCCCGCCGCTGCCCGCCGCGTGCCTGTTGCGCAATTAATGCGCGCGTAGAGGCCCGTCGCTGGCCGTGCATGGGCCGACGCGGCGTGCGCACGGCCGGGCGGCGGGCGCACGCCGACCGTTTCGAGACAAACCTTGATCGGCGCCTGGGAGGAGGAGGATGGGAGGCGCCGGCGTGTGTTGTGTGTCTCTCAACATGGTCACATTATTGTGCAGCTGAGTATGTTGTGTTTGGAATACGGCCAGACGCCGCCATGGCCAGAAGAGGCAGGGCTGGCTGCTCGCTCCGTGCGCCGGGCGACCCACGCTGGAGCTGCAGCATGGCCCTCTTCCCCTCCGCGCACGACGTCCTCTCTCGTCCCGCGGGCGCGACATACTCCTTCTGGCGCCCTTCTCGCAACCACCTCCGGTCTTCTTGCTTGCTCTCCCGGCTTCCCCAGACGTGTGACTTCGCTTCACCCCCTGCGCTCCCAGGACCGGCCACCATCATGGAAATCCCAGTCCCGCGATACGCCCCTTCCCGCCACATCCAGCAGCCCCCAACCTCTTTCTCTCCTCCTCGACCCTCGCCGCGCCTTCCCGAGCACGGCTGCTGGCCCGGAACCCCTTCTCGCGTGCGCATACGTGTACACACGCATCTTTCCAAGCTCTCCTCCTCGGTCTTCTCCCCCTGCGCTGCGCCCGAGCTCTCTGCCATGTCTGTCCCGCTCGCGACCGTCGACCAAGTCCTTGAGGCTGTCCGCGTCCATCGCCATCGCCATCTCTATCTGGTATCGTCATCTGCATCTGCATCTCACCTGCGGGGCGCTCTCTTCTCGCGTAGCGGAACCTGTGTACATTCGACATGAGCGGGAACACCCCACACCCCGTTGGCCAGAGCAGCCACGACAGGGCGATCCAATCACAAGCCTCATGTTTCGGTTTGTCTGGCCTAGTTCTCGAACGGAACGCTAACCAGAACGCGCTAGGTCTGCAAGCGCCCCGCTAACTGCGACCAGCAATGTCGCCCGCCCAATCTAAAGCATATCCACCCCATCTACAGGGGCAATATGAAGACATGGTCTGCTCATCTCGCCAGGTTCATGTCCACTCAATTACGCGTCTCCTGTCTCTTAGGCTCCAGGGCGCACCTGGTGACCGAATGACAGGTAATCGCGGCATCATGAATTATATCCGATGGCACATACGAACCACTGCCAGATGTGGTCTCCCACCTCCTTTCCATGTTCCGGTGTCGAATGCAGACCTCCGAACAGAAGACGGGTATGATTAGACCTGCTATACGCGGCTGATAAGCAAATACAACGGAAACAGCGGCCCACTGTCCGCCGTAGCTACTTGGTGACCGTTGACAGATGGATCCTGCTGCCAGAACCAGAAGCGCGCGGCGCTCGTATTCCATATCCTATTCCATGCCAGAGACGCAGCCTACACCATTCCGTAATCGCCCTGTGCGAGAAAGTCCTTCATCCGGAGGATGATGACTTCCAAACCGGCCAGCCACTTCGTAAGTTCGCTATCAAACTTCTCGTGCGACCCGCCCTGCACCAGGCGGGCGTAAAAGTCGTGCCGATGGGGCACTGCCCTGATCGCAACCTATGTATGTGTGGCATGGGGATGCGGCAGAAGAGACCATGTGCGACGCAGTGCGTAATCGAGCGCACCCGGTGCAGTCGAACAGTCATTTCGCCGAGCGATGCCAACACAGGCACAAGTGCAACAACATTCAGATGTTCAGCCCGCAGGGTTCTGATCGTGTCATGGAACGAGCTGGAAGACGTACAGAGACGACTGGGCGCACGACGAACGACAACCGGGGCTTGAGGATCGCGTCGTACGAGCGCCGGAAGCAGACATGGAGCTCCGCGTTTCTGTCTTCCTGCATGTTCTGCACCCGCGCAAGTACCGTCGGTGAATATGGTTTGCCAACCGGTATGCATCCGAGGCCCCCAATAGAATTAAGGTATGCCGTATCAGCGTGCGTTCGCACCCTGCCAGAGAAGACGCAGAGCGATTCCAAAGAAAAGACACTCACACGGAGCGCTTCGCACGTGAACCAGAGCCCGCTTTACGTGGGCGCGACATATGGCCAAGGGACGCAGGTTTGACATCGGTGTGAGGGAGTTACGACAGCAGCGAAAACATGACATGGCCACTCACCGAATGAGACGGACGAGGGAGGCAGTGCCGTCGCGGTGGCCGTTCTTGCGCTCGTGAATGGCCAGCTTCTCGAGGGTGGGCGAGTCGGCGATCGCCGCTTCGTAGCGATGGCGGACACCCTGGAAGGGACGTTTAGTCAGAGGAAGGGGACGTGGCAGACCGGGGCCCTTCGCAGGGGGCTGAACATACGCCAATGTTGCTACGCAGATCGTTCTGGACGAAAGCGAAGACGCCGCCTCCCAGGAGGTCTGTCGCGGCGCACGGGGGACGCACACGTAATGCCGTGTCAGCTAATTTTTCCGGGGAGCTAGAGCTGGGTGCGGGGAAGCCGCGCCGCACCGAACATGTTCACGAAGTCCGTCGAGGCGAGAAGGAAGGTGGCGGTGTCGACTCCGTCGTCGGTGATTGGTACGTCGGCGAATGACTGCAAAGGGGCGTGAGCAGACCCGCACTATTATGTTCAGTTGCACGGGGCCAGGGCACGGGACATGGACAGGGGGCCCGCGAGCCGCCACCCAAGCTCAGGCAGCAGCTACAGCAGCCGGTGTGACGGTGGTATATGTCGGGCGGCGATTGAGAGGCGTTCTCACCTTCGCGGTCTCAAAATACGGCGCCATCGTGCTGGGGGTGTGAGCGGAACAGGCGAGGATACAGTCCTGGGAGTGTGCGGGTGTGTCAGTACTTGTAACTGTTGCTGGACTCGCAGGCCTCAGACTCAGGCGTGGAGGCTGGCTGGCTGGCTGCAGCAACACCCCACGCTGGTGGCGCGTGCAACTACGTAGGGGTGCTCGGCAGTCTCCGCTGGTGCCTCCATCGCGCAGATCGATATCTTGTGAGGCTGATTGCCACCAATACAGTGGCGGGATCTGTCGTCCGCTGCCGCCGGCTGGCTGGGTATACCTCGGAGAGCCCAGCGCAGGCGTGGAGGGGCGCAGACAGGCCCCGGGAGGGGGCAGGCGCATTCGGGGGCATTCCTGCAAGTCTCTGACCTGACTGAGACGGACACTCACGGCGGCAAGAGGCAGAAGGCAACAGATGCAGCCTCCCGCTGCGTGTGCCACTGATTGGGCCCAGATCGAGCGCCGTTACATATGGGCGCCTCCGGAGCCCCGGGCGGACGGGGGCGGACGGGCGGGACGGGCCGGAGCGCGAGGCCTATAAGCGCTGTGTGGAAGACCAGGGGAGACGCTGGCCCGGGGGCGGCAGTGTCGAGGCTGGGCTCACTGAGCCAGGCGTCGATCCTGCGGCCCACCACGATGTCCGCGTGCTGAGCTCGACGGCGGTTGTCTGCAGGCATCTTGCTCTCCTCTCCCACGTCGCCTCCTCACCCTCCCCGTGTCCTGGTTCTCTTTCATACCATGGCGCGTGTCTATGCTGATGTCAACGCGAGATTAGGTCCGTCCTGGTACGATTATGGTGAGCATGCTGTCTCCTGTCACCTCATGCTTCTGGCGTCCTCGTGTCTCCGCAAGATAATGCTAACGTGGCCCCCAGAGAGTACGAAAGTCGATTGGAACGTCCCGGATCGGTATGAGATCGTGAGGCGGATAGGTGGTGGGCGATACTCTGAGGTGAGTGGCGGCGTCCTTTGTCCGCACGGACGGGCCCTGAGCGGGATCGCATCCCTCTGCTAGGTGTTTGAAGGCATCGACTCGTCCAACGAGGAGTCATGCGTCATCAAAGTCCTTAAGCCGGTCGCGAAGAAGAAGATTAAGCGGGAAATCAAGATTCTCCGTAATCTTGCGGGCGGACCGAATGTCATTCGACTCATGGATACCGTACACGATCCTCCATCGCGCTCCAATTCCCTGGTCATGGAGTATGTTCAGAACACAGACTGGAAGGATCTGTATGGAACACTTACCGAAATGGAGATCAAGTTCTACTTGTTCCAGTTGTTGCGGGTAAGTCGTCCTAGGGTTCTTGAAAAAGAAATGGTCGAGGAGATTTATGGCTGGAAACATCGTTGGCTCAGGCTCTCGACTTTGTGCACTCGCGAGGGATCATACACCGAGACGTCAAGCCAGGGAACATCATGTTCGACCGTTCTCGACGCAAGGTGAGCATTTGTGTCGGCTACTCCGTCCGCAGCGGCTCATATGTCCTCTCTAGCTGCGCCTGATCGATTGGGGTTTAGCGGAGTTCTACCATCCAGGGACCGAGCTCCACATACGGGTTGCATCACGGTACTTCAAGGGCCCGGAGCTACTCGTAGGCTACAAGCATTACGACTACAGCCTAGATCTATGGAGTGTCGGGACCATCCTCGCGGCCCTGGTACGTTGCTGTTGTTATGCACAAAGTTGCTTCTCTCCTTCCCTATCCGCTGACTGCGAGTGCTGCGCGCCAGATTTTCCGTAGAGAACATTTCTTCCGCGGAAGGGATAATGAAGATCAGCTGCTCAAGATCGTCAAGGTGCTCGGGACGGACGACTTTGAGCGCTACCTCACAACATATCGGCTGTATCTGCAGACGTACAACGATGACCTCCTACAAAGGTATGCATCCGCACCGTACCGAGCATAGAAGCATGATGTCCTGACGGTTGACATGTTACGTTGTCCTTGACGCAACGTTGACGTGCGCAGCTACGCCAAGCAGCCCTGGAGCAGGTTTGTGACACAAGACAACAAGGCGAACGTAAGTTCGGATGGCATCGACCTGCTCGACAAGCTGCTGCGGTACAACCACCAGGAGCGACTCACCGCCGCAGAGGCGCTCGCACATAGCTTCTTCAGTACGTGCTCGCTCTCCCACTCAACGCCACAGCCACGCGGTGCTGATCGACCCCTTTCGTCTCCTCTTCCCATGCGCGTGGGTCGGTTATGCGCCGTCGTCCGCATAGATGCCGTACGCCTTGAGACGCCATCTAACCCCGCCGAGTGCGTGAGCGACTCCGGGTTCTACTCAACGTGATTGCCAACGTGGCTCTGCAAGGGGCCTCAGTGCTATTGATATCCCCGCAAGTTCGTCGTCTCCGTCGACGACGATGACGGCGACGACAACGCCCGTCGCAACGACATCGAAGAGGCGACACCAACACGACTATGACTACCAGACCCCTTTCTTTTCTGGCCAACGCTGCGGGGATTGAGAGGCGGACTCCGGGCCTGAGGCCATCCGAGCCAGATCACCGCCTGCAGGACGCAGGACGGTCTCCCCTCCCAGGACGCTTCGCCGCTTCCGCCACGGTTATTTATCCTCCCCGAGTATCTATGTGCACACGCATCTCTTCCCGGTCTCCGCATACATATGTACCCTAGATTTTATATCGCCCTGTGTATGTCTCCCTGCGTCTTGTCCCTACCGTGCTCCTGCTCTCTCATCACTTCGTACGGACCTCTTGACGAGTTCTTGCTGTACGCTGTACTGTATACTAATATTGCTCCTCTGAGTCTCGCGCTTTCTCCTATGGGGTTCCCCTGTCAAATTGTTTCCCGGTATACATGCGACGTGACGTGCTTCGCTGTCGGCGGATATTAGCGTGCGCCTGGCGAAGCTAGAGGTTTTCTGACGCTGCCGTGCCCAGCGTAAAGGTCGGACTCTGAGAGGCGCATAAAATGTATACATGTCGATGAAAGCCGACGTCACCGTCAACGCACGCTAGGATGCGCGGTCCCGAAGACGAACACACGCCAAGCTGCCGCTGGGAGACGCAGTATGTAGCAGGCTGCCGCTGCCAGCAGAGGACAGACAGGCCTAGGACTGCCAGTGAGCTTGGCCAAGCCCGTCCGGGCTCTCTCTGGCACCGCAGGCTTCCACGGTCCGCCGCAAGTCCGCCGTAAGGATAACTTGAAAATTGTTAGGCGCACACACGCTAATGCTGGTCCCGGAGCGCAAGAGATATCTTGCAGAAATAACTTTGATTGACTTTTTACTGACAGAGTCATTCAGTCCATGAGTTCATGAGTTCATGGGGCCCGGCTCGTAGGGCCGGCGGACATATGTCCGCATATGCTCCCCAGGAGGCTTGTGAGCGGACTAGCGATATAGATCAGGTAGGTACTTCGACCACGGATGACAGAGGTCGATACATGTGGCACGTGAGAGCGTCGCCTTGCCGGGGTGTGCGCTATGGGAATGGCGGGCGACTGGTTATCTGGATATGTACATGGTGAAGATTCTCCGAGCTCGTTCGCTGCTGCGACGGGTACCGCCGAATGTGGGCCTTAGACGGCCTTGGACGTGCTGGCTACCTTGAACTTCTCGACCATCATCTGCGCATGGATGAGGCGAGGCGATTGGCCTTGGAAGGCTAGCCGTGAGGGGTTTGGCTAACGGAAGAAGGATGCCTTGAGGTTGCTGTGCGCAGCAACCACCTGATACCGGAAGATAGACCAGCGGAAGTGGGTTGTGTCGCTCGCTGGCGTGCACCGATTCCGCAGGACACTGGACAGTTCTTGACGCGCCGCGACGCGGACCGTCAGCCAAGTTCTGCTATGCTGCGGTTACGGCAACTTGCACGTACATAGTGTGAATCCTAGCGCAGGCGTGTCAAGGCCGTAGAAAATTGAATAGATTACGCGAGACTTACGAGACGCGAAGACAGAACTTTACCGGTTATCCGTCGGACGCACTGCATTCAGAGCTCCGCCAGAGCTGGACATCGAGAACCCATCCTCAGAGTCGCCCTGGGCCTGCGCATGCCACCGGTCGGCCGATCGCGACTGCTGAGATGAGAGTATGCAACGAGTGCGCAGCTCCAGTCAGTGCACGAATAACTCGTAGAAGGGTGATGAACGTACAGCCTCCCGCGTTGTCAGCCAAGGGGTCCTAGGAACGCTACCGGAGGTGGAGCTATGTAATGCAAGCACTGTATCAGCGGAACCCTGCTGCGCACATACGGCGGCACGGTCATGGCGAAGCTAGCGCACGGGAAGTTCAAGTCACCATGTCAGTCAGCGGTTCTCCTTCTCCCGTGAATGGACACGGGTGGGCAGGCGCGAGCGTAAGGCCGACCCTGTCCCGAATCCCAAGATTTGCCTGCCTGCCAGGAGAGGACACCAAGTTTGCACAATTTGAGGTTACACCGGCACCACGTATATGCGGCGGGGTTACGGCCATGAGCGTCCGACGTGGATGAGAAGCAAGTCCAATCTCAGCCTGAGGCCGGACATACGGCGTCTTGGGTGTATTCACTCGCGCCGCCGGCCTGTGCCACAGCGACACTGCCCACCCCGACACGATGGATCCCGCCAGTTAACGCAGTCCGGAACGATGGGGCAGGTCGGTGTCGGTGCAAGGTACGACTGCCAGCGAGTGAATTGCGCTGCTGGCTACCAGACTGCTGGTGGCAACCCATCATCGGGTATCTTCAGACTCAACTGGACTTACTGAATTATTCACTGGCGAGTTGCAGGCGTAGTAGCTTACATAGGTCAAGTACGTACTTGTAAGTATCAGGTTGCTGGAATTCTGTTGCGGCTAACATCGCTTGAGGCTCTCGCGGCTCGGGAGGATGGCGGTTAGGATGAATAGCTGATGCGTTTCGTTGACCCGGAGTCGGATGAATAGCAGAGTTGCGGCTATTCCGTGAGGCTGCATGCATGTTTCCATAACGCCAACGTCTTGGCGACATTAGGGATGGAACTCTGCGATTCGGTGAAACCTCGGAAGTGGGTCCTACCGTCATCTGTCGAGCTCAGTGAGTATGATTCAGTACATGGTGCTTAGCTGGCTTTAGGACGGACCGCCTCACCTGCATTCGCATCATTTACGTGCACCTGTCACGACAAAGACGAGACCCAGAAGATCGTCCGCAGGAAATGAGGGAGCAATGGATCAAAGAATGAAACAAAGGATCACGTCGGGTTCGCAACAAAAAATGCCAGGATGCTGCGCCCGCCCGCCACTGACACTAGCGCCACCCGCCACGGTGTGCAGCCGCTGTTCCGGCGCGATTGCGATCCCTCTACTAGCGGCGCGACGATGACCTGCCATATCGAGCGGCGGGGTGCCTGACTGGGAAGGTACTCGCGCCCCCTCCTCAGCCTCCTCTGTTGCTGTTGCGCAATGCGCAGTGCGATTCAATGTATATGCCGGTACATAGGAACTTGGAAGAGGAGGAGAATGCATACAGTGGCTCGGAGGTCGAAGTCTCCGAGGGTACGCCGTTGCCATTGGTCGAGCAGTAGGAGCTAGAAGGTCCTCGGACGCAAGAGGGTGTCGTCTGTGCGACCGACCCGATTGCTGATGGTGCGCCGCAGCAGCGGGTAACGCCAGCTTGAGTGTCGCACGATGAGGCTAAAACCACGGGGGACGGTGGAACAGGATTCAAGAATCAAAGGACGTCGGGCCTGAACGGAATGATGTCCGTTGGCGGGAGCAGAAGGCGCGATGAGACTGCTGATTCGCGAGAGCGTGATGGATGGATCGCAGTGTAGGTTAGTTCGGTGGGCTAGTATGCATATGGGAGCATCCAGGGATCCTCGTCTATCTTACTGGTGTTCCGTGCTCGTCGTGGGTACCGCAAGCAGCACTGGTGTTTCCGTCACTGCTCAGGCGCACTGTACTCGTATACACTTGATGATCTTCACTGCGACTGCAAGCAGTGGCATAATACGGGTCTGGACGACGCACACCTGTTTCGGATGTTTCCAGATGATGACCGGTCGCGAATTGGTTGCGTGTAGGCCCTCGACAGATGATGCTGATGTTGCTTACTTGCTACATAGAGTCGTCCGCCGAGACAGTGGAATTGTCGCCACTGATTCTAGCAGTCCAGACAATTGGCATATTCCCACGGAATGCGGCGGAAAGAGGTTTGCTGAGCTGGGAGAAAAGTGCCGGGGACCGAGGAGAAGGTATTGGCGTTGATATTTTCCCACTGGGAAGAGCTCTCTGACAACGCCATGACATACGCCTGAGGGAGGTGACCAAGACATGTGGTCTGGATGACTGAAGATACCCACCGGCACGCAGGGCTGCGTTGCGAGCCGGAATTGAGCGCGGGTGATGGTGATGGCGAGTCGAGTTAGTCTCCGATGGTAGACCTGAAACTCGGGACATGAATGCAGACACAGTCCAGGCGTAGGGGAGGTGTGGGAGAGGTCCTCGGGCGAGAACGCGAGGAAAAGTGGAGAGCGTGTGCTCGTGGTAAGAAAGCACGCTGCTGCCATTCGCGGGCATGTTTTGCGGAAGCTAGGGGCGCATGGTGGGGACGAGGAGTACGTCGGGGGTGGTGGTGGCTGCTGCGGGGACGCAAGTGGCCGTCGGCTGTTGTGTGCCTTGGATTGCAGCGAGTGACGCAGTGCGCGCAAGACTCGATCGAGATCAGCATGCATGCGGGCGCTTCAAACAGATCATCCAAGAAAAGGATCGTTCCTAATCTCTGTCCTCAACGCCCGTTTAATCGTCGCGGCTGCGCACGGCGGGGACGATGGCTGCGGAAGTGTTCGTCGCCGTCGAGGTATTCTGCGTCGCTAGACACGGGGCGCGCGTTGCTCTCTCGCCAGCGCGGAGGCCCGGGGCCCGCGATTGGGTGGTGTTTCGGACAGGGCTGACGTCCGGCGTGTGCTGACGCGAATTATGCTCAAGAGATGCCTGTTTGGGTGCGTGTCTGCACACGGGGCCAGCCGCAAGGAGACGGAAGGACGCATATCAGAAGCGTCGTGCTGCACAGGGTGCAAGAACCCGCACGGTTGCCAGCGAAGCAGGCGGGGGAGGCTGCGGGTGCTGCGGGCCGCCGTCAGCGGTCGCGACTGGATCGCACACCGACGCGCTGGCAGTCGCATTCGCAGCGGCGCACACGCAGCCAAGGCGGACGCAGGCGCCTGGAGGGCGGAGCCGAGGGAGCGGAGTCGCACGGGGCGTGATTGGGTATATAGGGTCCGGGGATGGAGATGCGTGGCTGGTTGGGGCTGCTTGCCGTCGGACCAGCACTGCTGCACGCCTATCTTATCCATTCTTTCCCATCCCGCCGGTTGTGATCGTGCTCAGACATACCAAAACCAATTATCCTCCGCAGCCCCGTATAGGCACCCTACCTCCCGCGCCAGCTTTCCGCTGTGCTCCCATTTCCATTCTCCACCTCGTCCCATGCCCGCAGACACCTCCAAAGCCTCCGCCGCCGCCGCCGCCGCCCGTCGCAGAAACAATCTCAGGAGAGACACCGAGGATGTCAAATACGACAGCAGCCACGCCCGCGAGATTGAGCTAAAGCGGAGCAGAGGCGAAATCTCGTGCGCTGAGTGCCGTAGGTGCGATCACCGCATCCCTCCTTCCTCTCCCCGCCATGCTCACTCTTGCTTCTTCTCCTTGACAGGCTCAAGGTCTGTTCCTGCTATTTCCATATCCTTACGCCACACCCGTCCTCACACCTGTCCAGATTCGCTGCGACAAGACCATTCCATGCCAGTCATGTCAGGTATGTACATGAGTCATTCACATCCCTCTATAATTCATTGTCCAATTCATTGTCCAACTCTCTGTCCAGCGCCGAGGGTGTGCTGCCCTTTGTCCAAATGGTTTGTCTGCGTTCGCTTTGTGCGGTAGGACCTGGCACGCTGACCGTCTACAGGGAGTCTCGCTACCGGACAGGGCACTCGGTACGTCCTTCGAAAATCTCATCTTCTTCCCCTTCTCAATTAAACATGCGCCCCGCTCCACTAGCTTCGTGCTTGCCGCAACCGAGCATCTTCACCGGCGGATAGCCAAAATGTCCCAACGGATACACCAGCTCGAAGACGCTCTCGCAATCATGCAGGCCAAGGGCTCAAACGAGCCGCACCCGTTGCTCTCCGATGGCCACACAAAGAACAAGAACATGGACGAAGACGAAGATGAAGACTCGCAACTACCAGTTCCCTCCAGCTCCGGAGATGTTGTGTCCGCCTTCGGAATGCTCTCCATGTCCGAACGAGGTGTTTCAAGATTTTTCGGCCCCACCGGAGGAACTGAAGTATGTACTTCTCTCAACGCGCGCTTACGAATCGCGTCTAACACTCGTCGCCCTCGTGCAGTACCTCCTATTCGTATGTACCTCAAAGCTAGTCTATTGGTCGCATCTCACCGGTTGGTCTTTAGTCTGATAACGAGGGCCCGTCGTCACCCAGTACCGGTAGCAGGTCCCCCGAGTCGCTACGCGACTCCAAGACCCCGCCGCTCCCGGGCGAAATCACCCGCTTCTCGAATGCGTTCCCATTCACGCCGATGGGCCCGCCACATTCGGTCTACGAGATGATCGAAAGCCATCTGCCCCCGTACCCACGCGCCTGCGAGCTTGCCGAATCATACGTCACCCACGCCGCCTGGCTGTTCCGGAGTGTCCCTCGCTCACAGCTCTTCGACGAGATGATCCCGCACTTCTATAAGCAGGTCGCCGGCGAGGACGCCCCGCTGCCAAGCGGCGACTACGGCAGCCCGCATGATTTGGCGCTCCTGCTGTTGTGTTTCGCCATCGGCGCACTCGTCGACCTGAAACAACAACCGTACAACTCAGAGGCCGATCACTATTGCCAACTCGCCCAGGCGGCGATGTGTCTACGACCCGTTTTGTCGAACCCGACCCTTGTGACGATCCAGGCGCTTCATTTGCATAGCATATATGTAGCTATGGTCGGTAACGAGCCTGGTGGTCAGGACAACAACATGGAGTTCTCTTGGGCCCTTGTCACCCTCGCGGCTCAGCTCTCTCACACGGTATGTATGCGGCTGACTCGTTATGGTTAGGTTGCTGATCGCTCCTGACCCGCTTCCCAGATTGGTTTGCGTAAGTTGTCTTCTCCCGCTATTATACTTTTGCCCGTATCGCTGACTCGATCTGTATGTGGCCTTGAAGACCGAGACAGTGCAAGGTTTGGCTTCCCACCGGAAATCGTGGAGCGGAGACGGGTGACCTTCTGGGACCTCTTTGTCGCCGATGCGTGGCAGGTCAGTGTGTCCGCCCCTGAGCGCGTTAGAAACCCGCTGAGAAGGAGCAGGCTCTGATGACGGGAAGACCGCCCGTCATCCAGCGTGACTACATCGACTGCAAGTTCCCGACCCCCCAGGCCCCATTGGACGAGGATGAGGGCGAGGAGCGCGAGGCAGCATGTGAGTCCCGCGGTTCCATGACCTCCTCCCCATGCGCTATTGTCACTGACGAGACTTCCGGCCCGCAGTCGAGACGTGGGGCTTCCGATTTGCGTTGACATGCGTGTCCGAGGTCGCGGCGAAGACGCTGACCGCGGAAGCGCCGTCCTACGAGACCATCATGGAGCTCGACCGTAAAGTGCGCGAGTTCCCTATCCCGCCGGACGCTGCGGCGATGCAGGAAGACCTCGAGACACCTCCCGACTGCGAGCCTCCACCGCTGCAGGATAGCATGATCCGCTTTGTGCTGTCGCACTCGCGGGAAGTTAGTGAGTGGCAAAACTTATCGGCTTCGTTTGCGGCGTCACATGCTGAGCACGCGTCCTATTTTACCTTCCATTGGTGTTGTGACTAGTCCTGCTGTTCCTCCACCGTAGCTTTTTTGCTCAGGCGATCATCGATTGTCCACGGAACCCGCTCAGGAGTACGTATGCGCACTCATTCCTTGCGGCGTACCGGTCCTCCGGGACGATCCTCAAGGTTGTGCGGGAGCAGTTCGCTCTGTACCCTAGCATGTGCGCGCGGTTCTGGGTTATCTGGACATTCGCGTTCTCCTCGGCGGTGAGCATCTTTGGCTATCTTGCGTCGTTCCGGTCCCTGACCATGTCTCGGCTGCCGCTCGCTGCTCTGTGCGCAGGTGGTGTTTGCTACCGTGGTGACCCGCGGACCTCGATCGGCGATGGCCCCGCAGGCCCTGGGACAGCTTGACCAAGCGTACGAGCTGTTCACTCAGGCGTCGAAGCACAGCAGGCGTGCCGCAAAAGCGCTGGTACGTGCACCTCTCCTCTTCCGACTTCCTGCCTTGATCGCTCACCGTATTCCTTGTACCTCCGCTGTCACCGTCCTGCTGCGCCACCGACTCTCCGGTATTATTGATGCTGCGCCTGCGCCAACTCCGTACTTAGCCCATCCTTCTTCGGCTACGAGAGAAGGCCCACTGCGCGTTTGCAGCTGCGCAGAACGACCATGTCGACGCGTCGATGTACGACGGCGCGCTGTGGAACATCAAATCGGAGACGGACGAGGACGAGCTCGACATCTTCGCCGGACGCACCGCCGTTGTCACGCCGAAGAAACCGTCCCCCACACTCGCGCACATTGCAGCGCCTGCTGCCGGACCTGGGCAGAGCAACGGGACAGGACCAGGAGCAGGGCTGCAGCTCATAACGCCTCCGACGACGATCCCGATCGCGCCGATACCGGGCTCAAGCAGCGGTATCCCTTTGACGGACGCGTGGCCTGTGCACACGCATGCACATACACAGTCCGCGGGCGGGCAGATCCAGCATGCCCCATCCTCGTTCGAGAGCCAACCCCCACCACCGCACCAAATGCACCAGCCACAATATCGGATGAGCTTCTCACACCCGCCGCCGCCACCCCCTGGGGCGCAGGGGTACCAGTGGGTCGGGCAGCACTCCCCGAGTTCGCTCACCCCGCCGGCACAGGGCTATGGGGCGGGTATCTCCCCGACGCACGCTGGACATGGTCATGGCCAGTATAGTCCGCACCCGTCCCCATTCCCACCCGACGCGGACCTGCTGCAGCGATATGCGAACGCGGGCGCGGGGGCGTACCAGCAGCCGCGCGCTCCACATCCTCAACAGTCATCGCACTATGCGCCGCCGAACGAGCTGGTAAACCTCGGGCTGGCGTCGAGGCATGGGAGGCTGGACGAGCGGTGGACGTCGTTCATGCACGAAAATGGGTTCTTGTGATCTCTGGTGTGTTGTCTTGCTTCCTCAGTTGTGCATGAACTCGACCATCCTGGTCCTGCCTCCCGCTCCTCCTCCTCCCGCGTATACGCTGCGTTACCTGTCCTGGCCAGCGACGGCTCGCATGGTCACTTGCCGCACCCTATCACCTACACCCCTTACCTCCATCCTCGCCCACGTCTGCGCATCAGTTGCCCTCGCTGACCCACCGAGGATTGCAAACTCACTCTTCACTGCCGCCTCAGTCCCATCATCGCTCATAGACTCCGAATGCCTACGCGTCGCGGCCGCGTTGGACCCTTTCTTGGTTGCCCATCGCGATCGCATTGCTTTGTTGCAGTCATCCCTTTCGTAGTCAATCGCTGTGTATGGTTATCACTCCGCAGGTTGCCCTCATCTCGCATATCACACCCGTTAGCCGTATCTTTGCCATCCCTGTCATCATACATACACCCCTTGTTGTGGGTATCGCTCAGAATCATTGTGTTCTTGTCGGTGTATCGTATTAGTGTATATTGCTCATTGGGCTTTGTTAATCACAATGTTCTCGCAGCTCGTGCCCTTTGTGTCCCGTGCTACGCAGCCTCGGGAATCGCAGGATCATGGCCGGTAGAGTGCTTGCAGCTTTGTAAAACCTGGGAGCGTGGTGAGTAAAGGTCGAAAGGATCTGGTGGCGCGCGTCAGGCTGTGTCAGCATGCTTCAGCATGGCGAGACGCAAAAGCGCACAGCTGGCATTGGCCCCGCGGGGCTTTGCCCCGGTCCTCCGATTTATCCGGAGCGGGTGAAAGGATTTAAGCGCCCGTCTCAGCACGGTGCGCCTCGGTGGATTGAAACCCGGTAGTGGCGAGCTCTGACTCTGTTCCCCCAACTACCCCGCGTGTGCGCTTGCATGCTCTTTGCACACACACCCTCTCGAGGCCTCCCGCCATGCCACAAGACCAGACACAACGCAGGAACTCGCGCAAACTCTCCACCGAGGACGACGTAGAGGTCAAGCGGGCAAGGGGCGAGATCTCGTGCGCCGAGTGCAGACGGTATGTGTTCCTTTTCCCCGCCGGGCCTCTCCTCGGCTCGCCATATGTATCCCTCCCCTTCCTTCCCGTGGATCTCCCACTCTTGACTTTGTTCCCCAAATCCGCCGGTGTGCAAGGCAGAGAAGCTAACTCCGCTCCGTAGACTGAAACTCAAGTGCGACAAGAAGATCCCCTGCGGCAGCTGCGTGCGCCGAGGATGCACGTCCATATGTCCAAACGGTGCGTGCATGGCTTTCGTTTGCCCGTGTGGGGCCGTGTGTCTGTTGTTTATCTCCGCACACGTTTGACACGGCTGCATCGTGTTTTGAATCGGGCTAACAACTTCTTCCACAGGAAGCCTCTCTGCAGGCCAAGGCACAAGGTGCGAACCCGTCCTCCCCGGCGCGCGCGTGCCAATACCACACCGAGGACGTTGATGCGCTCGGGGTGGTGGCGGCCGCGGCTGCCCTAGTGATGTCAGGTGCAATGGCTAACAGTCCTTGGTTCCGGCTTGGCGCGACCCCTGGTCCCGGTCCTGGTCTGCGATTGTGGTTGGGATTTTGGGCGTGCCTAGGTTCATCCTCGCGGACACGGAGCAGCTGCATCGCAAGATCTCCGAGATGAGCGAGCGCATCAGGCAGCTGGAAGACGCGCTCGCTATTTTCCAGGCCGGCATTTCTCATGAGCGCCATCCGCTTCTCCGGGACGAGCTGCTTACGATCAAGTTCGGCCCCGAGGTGCGCAGGACGGTCGACGAGGAGCATAATAGGGACATCCTATCGAGCAACATCGACGCGCTTGGAACGCTTACGATCGGCGAACATGGGGAGTCGAAGTACTTTGGCCGCTCGGCTGGGTCGGAGGTAAGTCGGGGTTTCATTGTGAGGGCCGTTTATATGACGTATGCTGACGACTTTAACAGACAATGCTCTCAGTACGTGTCTCGGTTCATATGCGTGAGCTGGGTAAGGGAGTTGATAACTTACCGCGAACAGGCAACTGGTAGCGGGTATGGCCTCGACGATGATGGGGAAGCTGCTCCTCTGCTTGAACCCGAACTTGGGAACGTCGCTATACCCTTTCCGCTGACAATTATCGAGGAGGGAACCGACGCATTGATCGAAAAGTTGGAGGCTCACCTTCCACCACAACCACGGGCATGGGCTCTCTGCGAAACATATTTGGAACACCTCTCGTGGTGGTGTCGGCCTATCAAACGGGACGAACTTATCGATGACGTCCTGGTTCCAATATACAAGTGCAAGAACGATCCCACCAGGACAAGCTATCACCCCGATGACGAGGACGACCGATGTCCGCATTTGCTTGCGGTTCTGTTCTTTGTCTTCGCCTTGGGTTCCTTGGTGGATTTGACGTTAGCTCCGTGTAGCGCTGAGGCGGAGCTCTACTATCGACTCGGTAGAGCCGCTCTCTCTCTGCGTTCGGTGTTCGATTCGCCGGAGCTCGAAACCGTGCAGGCGCTTTGCCTCATGGGCGAATACCACAGCCTCTGCACAAGTCGATATTCCCTCGAGAGCGCGTGGCGTATCATCTCACTTGCGGCCAAGCTCGCACAAAGCGTAAGTGAATAACCATATCGATCTAATCATGGCTCAAGATCCTGTCCCGTGACAGGTTGGATTACGTCCGTTACTTCATTATCTCCTTCTCGAAGGACGCTGACTTAACGTGCTTCGCTTTAGACCGCGATAGCGCGCAGTGGAAGCTAGGCGACAAGCAAGTACAACGGCGACGCAACCTATTCTGGGAACTGTTCACGCTGGAGACGATGCACGTAAGTCGTATCTCCACGGAACAAGCGTGTGGTCATGCTTATACTTCCCAGAGCATGTCCCTCGGCCGTCCGCCGGCTATTACGTTCTGTCACATTGACTGCGAACTGCCAGACGACGAGGAAGCCGGAACCAGTGAGGACGGAACCAATCTACGCGGATGTTCGTACCGGCTCCTCTGTCTTGAGACGTAAAACAGTCACTGACAAAGTTCTACGTGATGTTCAGATTGGTCGTTCAAGCACACCTTCACACGCGATATCTACTGTATCGTTATTGACGGGATGCTTTCCGCGAAGGCGCCGTCATATGCCCAGGTACTCGAGTTCGACCGCAGGATCAGGCAGACGACGTTGCCAAATGTGCGCCTCTACCTCCGACCGGACGAAGCGAATTATAGCAATCCATCGGTGGTCCTGAAATCCTTCTTCCTATCACATTTCCGGAGTATCAGTGCGTCTCGCCCATGCATCCATGTCATCCAACCTCAACTCATGCCCTGACCTTCTCAGCCATGATTCACATACACCGCACCTTCTTCGCCCAGGCACTCCTGGACCACCCAACAAATCCCTTGGCAAGCCCATATGCTCCGTCCTTCCTAGCTGCAAACCGGTGTGCTTCTATTCTCCTCCGTAGCTTCCTTCACCACTGGAACCGAAGGTACGTTCATCTCCGCCGTTGCTAATCACCACGGTTATCTAACGTCAATGCCCAGTCCGGAGATATGCAGTCGGTTCTGGGGCATGTGGACTCACGCGTTCTCGGCCGCGGTGCGTGTCCTTCGCAGTTGTGTTCCCGCCTGCCAGTTCCCTGGACGGCGCAGTTTGGGTTCATATCGGGTGCTGATGCTGTGATGACAGGTTATCTTGGGCAGCACTGTCACACGTTCGCCGAACGCGACGATGGCCCCCAGCGCTCTTACGGACCTTGACCTCGCTGTGGACTTCTTCGAACGTGGTGCTCAGCTGAGCCCTCGGGCCAGGCAAGCTCTGGTGCGTTCCGATTCCATTCGTTCTCCCGTATGCCAGCGCGTGGTATGCGGCAACACATCATGCCCGTCTCTGACGTGTATCTCTCTCCGCATGTCATTCTGGGTTCTGTCTCTCGCAGCCAATCTTGCGCAACCTCAAGGAACGCGCACTGCGTGCATTCAACGATTACCGGAACCGCCACACGTCCCCGTCGTCGCTAGACATCCAGCTCCGGATTGGCCCGGAGGACGAATTCCACGACGAGCTCGCCATCTTTGGCGGTCAGACGCGCGTTGTCACGAACAAATTCCTTTCCCGCAAACGCACCCGCATACCCACGAAGCCGCGCGGGGACGGTCCCTTCTCGCCCACCTCCACGACGACGACGCCCGCGCCCCCCGCGACTAGTGCGACCCCACACACTACTGCGTCGACCCCGAGCGACGATGGAACGCCACTTCCGCAGAACGTCGAGGAACAGATGTCGAACATCCACCCATCGTTGATGGAGTATCTCTCGCTCTTCCCCGCCGATGCATCGGTGTTGGTCGTCAATCCTCCGCAGGTGGGCCCGCTTCCACCACAAACACGGACGTCGCTGGACGGCACTAGTGCGAGCACCTCTAGTGCGGAGTCTGTGCGAGGCCAGTCGACGCGGAAGACGTCGCCCAACGACGTGGGCGCCATCCCTCAGCCCGATGTCAAATCTCCACTCCAGTCTCAGCCTCAGCCTCCACAGCCTCAACCACAGGCGGGGCCTTCGACCGCTCCGCTCGACCCGCTACAGTTCCTGGACACGGTGCTACCCGACGCAAACGCGACAGGCCCTATCACGGACCCGTCGTTGTTCTTCACGATGGGACCGGATATGTCGACAGGGATCTTCGACGGGTCGTTTGCGCCTGGAGAACTCGGGGAGCAGTGGACGTCGCTCATGCGCCAGACGGGCTTCTTCGACTCCGCAGGGAACATGCCTGATGCGTTCGCGAACAGCAGTGATACGTTCCCTCGGTACTGATGACCATTACGAGTATGTTTTTCTTTGCACGATATCCATTCTTACGTTCGTTCACGCTGCCTGGACGACTGCTTTGTTTCCCTTACACGATTTTCTACTCAATTACTATCATTATATGTGCGTGCACGTTGAGCGCCGCCAGCTAATGCGTCTCGATACAATGTTCGACAATCCTCCCATTCCATCCCCACCCCCGCCTTGCCTCCTCGGTTCGTGCTCTGTTACCCTTCGGTATTGCTCTGCTCTGCTCTGCTGTAGCCGTGTTGTAGCCGTCCAGGCATCCTAGATTCCAGCCTCAAGAGTCCCGTGTTGTGTATGATAGTTATGTATTACGGTCAAAATCCGAAGCTTCGTGTCTATCTTTCGCCCCAGTATCGAGAATAGTGTCCGAATCGGCACTCACCTCGTTCATGTTGCGCCGGGGAGGGCTCAGGGCATGGCTCTGGAACTTCGAGCTGCCGCATATTCGCAGGGTTACTGGTGCCCACTTCGCCCTTGCACTGAGTGAGCTTGATATAAGATGAGATTTGGCGTTCTATACACATAGTGCCACGTCTTTGAACGTGTCGAGAAGAAAGAAAGACTCAGACGATCTCGAGTCGAGGCTCAGACTACAGAACACGTTGCGTTACGCGGCCTCAATTGCGCGACGCGTCACGGTGGAGTCGGCCCGAAAGCACCAAGTCCCATTCAAGCACTCGCAGCCACTGCCACTGCTGCAACCTGAGCACGACGACGCCACCCCGCTACCGGTACAGAAGATGCCTCCGTGCAAGAAGAACAAGGCAGCAGCAACTACTGAGCCATCTGGTACAGAGGAGAGGAGAATCATACGGCGACGGACTAGAGGCAGTTTGCAGGACTTGCCGGATTTCGCGGTTGAGATTCAACTCGAGGTACGCACACACACGATGTCATACTTTGGTTGCATACTATTCGAGGCTCGTGCGATACACAACTTGGCCAACTAGTGCGGTTCTGAAAGAGGGAGGAACACTGGCTGAAGTTGGGATGCGTCCAAGGTGGAATAGGCCGCGAGAGAGATTGAACTGCTGCTCCCAGCACCGTCTTCTATTGGCTTCTGTGCTGAAACTGCTGCATGCATATTCTCTCTTAGCTACGGAATTGGATGTTCGCGATAGCCCCCGTCTGACCGAGTCTTCAGGTATTCAGCAACCTCCACCCGCGCGATCTTCTCAACCTCGCACGAACGTGCAAGCGTTTCCGAGAGTTTTTCCTTCATCCTTCAAATGAACGTCTTTGGACGGCAGCGCGCGAGAGCGTCGAAGATCTACCGGAGCGACCCCCATTTCTCAGCGAGCCGGCATTTGTCAACCTTTTATTCTTTACGCATTGTCACGTAAGTCCAGCATACAATCACTTCGACTTTGCGATAGCTGGCTGTTCAGAGCTGCGGGAAGCCGAACATACGCAAAATCATCTGGCAATGGTTTGTTCGCTATTGCCCAGGTTGTGTGACCTCGATGTACGCATACACCGACCTGCGGATGGACTGCGTCGCGCCTGCTGACTTCGCCTATCATCAGGTCTTACCACTACTGCGAGACAGAGGACAAGATAAATGACCAGGCGCTTCACCTTCCGAATCGCCTCACACTCTTCTCCAAGTGCGATCTCGACGATGTGTTCGGGATGTACATCACCAAATCGAGTTACAGGCAAGTACATGTATGCGCCCAGTCCATTAGCCTGGATAGTACCGTTAAGCCGAGTTTTATCAGTAGCATGAGACGCATTAACCCATTCACGAGCAAATACTTCAGATTCCACAAGCGTGACGTGGTTCCCTTCCTGAACGAACTCGGTGGCTCGACGTGCGAGACCGCTTCAACTCTTGTGCAGAGGCGAAAGCGAGACTTCGCTGAGCGCATGAAGGTGAGCTTTTCCAGAGCGTCCTTCGCATTTAATTTAAGTTCCAATATCGCGCCCAATAGCATGCCAGGCGGTGCCAGAACTGGTATGATCACCAACATGAAGTATGGATGGCAGGTCTCGATACTAAAAGGGAGCAGCGGTTCGAGGAGTAAGCGTCTCCTCGCCTTTGCACAGATCATGCGCTGAGACCTTCCAAGGATCGTGCATCGCCTACGTGACATGGGTTGGGACGAAGAGATCGAGTATCTAGGAGAGGAAGGTCTGGAGGAGATGGCTTCGTTGCCCGTTGTTGCACAGTCTTCCAAGCTAACTCCAAAGAGTTCGTTGTCTCGTCTCCCCTAGCGTTCTTCGCACTGACGTTCACTTGGGATAGATTGGGAGAAGGTGCTCTATGCTGTCCAGGACTTTCTGGAAAACACACGGAAACAGCGACTGAGTGAAGCACGCACCGAAGTGCTTCGATCCCGTTTCCTTGACCTCAAAGAAGCTCTGTTGTCGCACTATGTGCAGCTGCCGAGAATCCCGATCATGGACTGTCGACCAGACGACGTCGACTTCGCCATGATGGATGAATGCAAGGCCGTAGCTGACGCACCTACCTCCGCAACCGTCACCCGCGAGGACTTTGCGGACATTATACCTAACATCGCCTCACGCTGGGAAGAGCAGCGCAAGATCGAGCACAGGGAAGCCATCCGCAAGTGCATCGGATCCATTGCTGAAGACGCTGAATCGCTCACCCTCGCGGTTGCGATTTTCCCCTGCGTGATGTGCAGCCGAGGAACCCAGCCCCTTGCGTTCTATCATTGGCCAGACGTCCTCGCGCACCCCTGCGGGCGCATGCGCGGGAATGTATTCATGTTCATCGAGGGTGGAGCCATCGACTGGGAGCAAGCCGTGTACAACGTCGCAGCGTGCAGGAACGACAGCTCATACTGGAATTGCCGCTTTCCGTACGCTCTCAAGAACTTGTACGGGTCCGAAGCGAACTTGGAGCGGGCGGTGAAGAACATGCGTGGCATCGTGGAGGCGTTGGGGCTCGACCCGGAGCATGCGACTGTGGATGACCTGCGGAAGTGCGAGGGACGTGTGCGCTGTGTGCAATGCTCCAGCCACGACCTGATGGAGGACTGTCAAGATATGGTGTACACATGGGAAGCGGCGGTAAGCATCCTCCTGATTTTGCATATCTCCACGGTATCTTCTAACCAGCTGAACATTGATCTTTCCAGTTCGCGCATGCCTGGTCCAAGAAGTCGCTTATTGAGCACAACCAGTGGGAGTCTGTCGGGGCAGACGACATGAAGATAGTCACGAAGCTTGAGAAGAGCGGGCATGACGAGTTTCCCTCGTTATGGATCCCTGGGAGCGTCTGGGTGTGCTCGTTGTGTGTTGACTGGGACGGCAAGGGAGAGGATGTGGTATTGCATCTCTTGACAAGGTATGTCGTCATGTCCGGATGCAGCACTGTTTGAATCCCTGACCATGATCATTCGTCTAGCCACGATCTCAAGGTGTTTTCCTTAGGCGAGACCATCTATCTGCACCCCGGGAAGAGCATGGGGGTTGTTCGCCCGCCAGTCGTCTTTCCGTACTAGTTCAAGCTTCGTTGAACGTTGCGTATGCACAACGTATCGCCTCCGCTTGCCAGCTAGCGCACCATGCGTCGTGCAAGTGTCACGCGAATGTCGTTATTGATCAAGTATTGGACTGGAAGAATTGTAGACTAGAAAACGCTTTTCTGTATTGCTGTGTTGTATCATACATTGACCTAGGCCTCCAGCGATGTGTTGCATAGGGGTGACGTCATTAATGGCAATGCCGACCGAGTGAGCACCAGATTCTTGGCCGTATGCGGATACACTATCCCGTCGCACGTCGAGAAGTATGTACAGTACTACTTTGTGTCTGCACTGCGTTCAGCATGGTGCAGGATGAAGGAGAGTTTGCGTGCGCGCTCACGTGTTCATGAGCTTTGCCAAACCGCCGCGAGGGAGTCTAAGGCAATCAAGCCGTCTAGTTCGGATGTCAGAAGAGTTAACGTCGTACGATTGGATATGGCTTGCAGCAGTTCGTCGTCCCTTGGAAGTTCGTCGTTGGACGGACATTGCAGTCCCAAATTGAACCCGGGTGATATGACTTTTGAGGGTTTCCCACGTTTAGTGGTGTGAGTCACAAGCTCATCTCGGAATTTTGTGGCAAAGGCGCAGAGTACAATGCCTGGTGTTGGCGTGCTTGAAACATATACATCACAGCATCGTCGCAAAAGCAAGAGCGCTAAAACAGCATATCCAGGTTCAGAGCAGCCATCTGGCCTCCGGCTTGCGGGCTATCATGCGAAACACCCAAGTGAGGCAGTATATCAACGGGAGCGCGAGCGACAGGAGTCCCTTCTTAATGAGACCGCGCGTGCACGCCCGTACGGCGAGGGCAGTGTCGCAGGGGCCGGAGTGGAGTCGAAGATCACCACGCACTTGGTTCCCGGAGGGGACTTCGAATGGTGCTTCGAATAGCCCTTGCGAGGTCCACTGAGGACATAAAACCACCTGCAGATGCAATTGTAGGCTCAGAAGTGAACTGGATCGCGTCGGGACAAATTACCATGACATCACATGGAGCAATATCCTGGGAGGATCGTCGCTTCCTTCAATCGTCGGATAGAACCTTCAACTCCTGCAGTTTCTTGAGAGCTGGCAAGACAGTTTTCTCCTAGAGGGATACGTATCTGTCAGGGAAACCATCGAATGCATATGGGTGCGGTGCACATACACGTGAGATGGGGGACTTCCAGTATCGTAGGGTGTCTGCGGCAACGATGATTTGAGAGCTGGATGAGAATAGCTTCTGGTACGCCCGGGCCTCCACACATTTGCACATCGTGGCCATCTTCGCTGTCGCGCCGACTATCTCATTCGTCAGTGTTCCTATCCTATGTAGTAAATACGCCATCCAAATATGATGATGTTCCTGCATGACCTATGTTGCAAAAGGTCAGAGCGATGAAACCGCGACATCAGCGATGCGACGTACACGGTTGGCTGCTTCTCCGACCCGGAAGCATTCGGAGTTGCTGTGCACACAGCCTTGACATCTATGTTGTCCACCCTAGGACCGAGTACTGAGTCTGTTGTGGAAGAGTTCATGGCACAGGAAGATACAGGAATTCGTACTGATGAGTTGGGGTACATAGCAGACCTTTGTACACCAGTTACTACCCCAAGCTGCGGTTGTGTCGACGCCGGAATTCCTAAACAGCCGCTAACGTGGGCAGTCATTGTCATGACCGAGGCTTTTACGATGCGTCAGGTCAATCAAAGCCTCCGGGGCACGAGGATACTAATGAGTCCGAAGCCGACACGCAGGGCTCGGAGGGAGGAAGCCGTGGTCACGATGGCGGCAGGTACCCGAGCCGGGCCGGCGGCTATCGGGTATGCTGCATTGGCAAGGCACGCTCGTCCGCGAAGCACGCATGGAATGTCACCGGCTTCTTCATGTCTTCTTTCATTTGCCAGTCGTTCTCGTCTTGAGCGTGAAAACCTTGCGGTTGTAGAGGTCCGCCACATACTAGGTCCCTCTGCATGGAATACGAGCGCGTGCAAGGACGTGCAAGGATTCTCGCGATCGAAGAGCTATTCGAGGGGCTCACCTTACATCCGACGGTGTATTCCTCTCCCAGATCTGCAGCCGCCAGGACCGCAAATACAGTACCTTCCGCCTGCTTTGCGAAGACAGAATCGAAGACTCAGTGCCTCGGCGAGATCGCGACTTTGTCAGCACGCCTAGGAAGGTACCGGTAAGAATCAGCGACATGGCAGTCGCCCACACCATAGCAAACGTTATTGACAATCTGTAGTTCTGCGGCTCTATAAGCCAACGTCAAGCTAACAAAGGTTCGGACGAGACAGGTTTGAGACAGGTGTCGGTATGCTGTGCCACACAGGTTCGTTCGTCCTATTAACCTCGGCAAGTGAGCGCTGAGCCTTCCTGACTCAACTCCAGGTTGAGCTGGTCTCGTACCCCGACGTACGAGACTAGGTTGAGCAATGCACACACTTGCAAATGTGGAAGAGCTCGATACCCACGGACTTCGACAAAGCACAGCGCGCTTGTAATTGATACGGAGAGCAATGTGTTCAATGGACGATCATCCGCAGGGATCATCGAGTGCTCCCGCACTGAACGGACAGCCAATCTGGGCAACGGTGCACACCACCCGACCAGGGGTCAGTTCTCGAGGGGTTCTCTATAGGGTCCGCATACCGTGACCCAAAGCAAGCGTGGCGGATTGCCGTCTTATACCTCACTCAAGGGAGCTGATTGTATGTCAGTACCAGTAGTTCTACTGTCTGCGATTAACATGCTCATTGTCTGGCTGAGCAGCGCCGTACGAATCTCCCCCGCTCGACGTGGAATGCGTCGTTTCTTCTCATGATTGGCGGAGATCCGCCCTCGAGTGTGAGGTGCCCTCTTAGACGATGGGCCGTGGTTGTCGCTCCATTGTGGTACGTGCCTTGACCTGTCAGACGAGGAGTGTCGCGATTTCTAAAGCCGCCTACGCTAGACAGATCTCAGTGTATGCCGTGTGGTTCATGCCGAAATCCGCGTCTAAGGTTCGGTGAATGGGACTCCTCCCGCTACGCCTGTGACTCAGGTATAAAAGCTGGGTAGCAGCGAGACAGGTCCTCAGGCCGCAAACACCTCTCGCTCAGACACATACAATCAAAGCAACCCACCACACTCACACTGCATCACACACCCATCGCATACTCACCACAATGTACTTCGCCATTGCCGCCGTTGCCCTCGTCGCGCTCTCCCAGCTCGCGCAGGCCACCCCACTCTCCCCCGTCGCCGTGAGCGTGAAGCCCGCTGGCGAGGCCGTCAACTTCGCCGCGAAGTTCCCCGTGCACGACCTCGGGAGCATCGCCGCCCAGCCGAACGTTACCCTCGCTTCAAGCAGCGGCGTCCACACCGACGTCGCGGACGCTACCTTCCCCGCGACTCTCCTCCTCTGCCCATCCGTCAGCTGCCTGAGCTGCTTCTCGTTCGACCTGAGCACAATCCCCCAGAACGAGTGTCTCATTGACACGTCGAGCACGTTCAGCTCCGTGGCGATCAGCCAGCCGAGCAACGAGGGCCTGCCGTTCGAGGTCCTCGTCGGTCCCACTGGCTGCCTCTCGTTCGCGCAGATTCCTGCCGTGAACGAGTGCTTCAACGTCAACAACGGCCCTTTCACCGACTTCGCCATCCTCACGTAAAAGCTGTTGTACTCACAGGTGCGTGTCAATACCTAGGTCCACCTTCGTACTCTGACCTTGTACTTCTGGCAGATCAAGGGATTGACGAGAAGCGGAGGAAGTGGCGCAAGGGTTACGGGTTGCTCTCCGGTTCTCATTCTAAGGGGGCGAAGTTGTACACTGTTTCATGAATTGTCTACTCGTTGGGCTTTAGGTCAGGTTTCTTGCTGTTAAAACACGGGATTAAGGTCGAAATGTATACTTTCTCAGTATACACATAAGGTCGGGGAGCGTCAAGAGAGTCAGCGATTGTACACAACTGGACGTTAATGCAAGTTGATACATGGGCCCAACACTATCATCTCTCTACACGCCCAGTGATATGCCATAGTCGCTCGGTGCTCATGACACTCCATTACTGCGAGCTTACTTATTGTTCACAATGATAACGACAGCAGACATGATGATCCGGAGGCACTTCTCGCATTGTCTGAGCTGGAATGGATTTCTTCCCATGTCGGGAGCTATGTGCGCTGCGCATCTAGGCGTATGAAGCCCACGTATCTATCGAAAGCACTGCTATGCTCACCCGTCTAGCGCTATTCCACCGTTCCGTTCATGAACGATAGAAGAACTATAGACCGGTGCCGAGCTCCCGTCCATTGAGCAGAGTGGATCCACGATGGGGAAGTTTTGAGTCGAGAAAAGAAACAAGACACGCACTGCTCGTTCAGCGAATGGCGCATTCCCTCCAGGGTACAATGCGAATAACAGACAGTCGGACATGACGTCGTATTTCTCATTAATGTGACATACAATAACCTGAGTAGCCTCGTGTCAGGGATGTAAGTCGGATACGTTGCAGGAGAACGTACGATTCGTAGAGCACAAGATGACTATGCAGATTCTGCGACAGCCTTCTGTCGGTCCTCGCTAATGCGGCTCTTGACGTCAGCAATCGCGTGCTCCCTCTCCGCGCGACGCTCAGCAATGAGTCGGAGGATGTTGCCCCTCGACGCCGTGGTCCCTGTCCTCCACTTCCAACCCTTCCCATCAAGCGAACGAGTGACGCGGAGGAAGTACTCTTGCATGTTCTGCTGTGCCCTACCCACGAGCAGTCTCTCCTGCAGCCACTTCCTGCGCTCTGCCCTATCCTTCGTTGACATGTCCTCCTCGGCCTGCGGGTAGTAGAATGGCTCGACCAGACCGACAACCGCACGCTTGTACGTGCGATCAGGGAGAGCCGAGGCAGGGCGACCACGGCCTTTCCTGAGGGGAGACTGGTAGTTGTCGGTACGGATGTACGTCGTCTGCACGCCGTAGACAGCGAGGAGGTATGACCGGATATCCGTCTTTGTGACAGACTGGGGAACGCGGAAGGTCGCCTCATACGGGTTGTATGCCTGGCCAAAGGGGGTGTGATTGCGGACCATCTTGAAGATGACGTTAGGCAGGTAGACCTTCTGACCGACAACTTGCATCTCCTTCTCCCCGTCGTCCTGCACAACCTCCCGCACACCACGAACTCTGCTCCGCTTTGCGTCCAGCCGCTCCAGCCATTCCGCCTCGCTCAGGTTCCTCCCATCAGTCTGCAACAGTTCGCCTTTCGCCAGCGCGCGCTGGTATCGCGCGAATTCAGATGGTGTGAGGCCTTCAGGCGTCGCGTCAGACTCGAGGACGGCCGGTTCCACGTCGATGCCTTTTCGTGCGCGACGTAGGCGGACTGCCCTGGGCGTCGATGCCGTACGCGCAGCAGCGGCTGCTTCAGGAATAGTCGCGTACAGACGGTGGAGAGTAGGGAACATGGAAGGTGTTGGCTAGCTGGAAACAAGCTGTAAAGGATTGGAATTTCTTACGACGACCCCGACTACAGGAAGCGCCGAGGACAATTTGAACCTCCGATTACCTGAGTTCGACGTGAGACTTTCGGAGTCCACGTCCTGGTCAGCTCTCTCGTCGACTCGGCTTAGAGGTCTTCGCTTGCTCTTCACACTCTCAACGAGGTCCACTCAATCTTATACGTAATCTGGCACCGTGGGTGTCATCAGAACATTTGAACTGTGTACACTGCAGGCAGGCGAGTCTACACAGTGGAAGACGTCTCTTGGGACCGACCGCGTTGCGTTAACTGCTTAGTACCTCACTGTACCGTGCCCCATATGCATCGGGATACGGATCGCGTTGATCCACAACCACATCGGAGTTGATGTACCCCGGGAACTCAAAACCAGTACAAAACATCAAGTAATGCAGTACGCACAGGTCCGCAGGTGAGTGCGAGCAATTGAGCTTTATGGCGTTATCTCAAGAACGGACTCCTTTAGCGACGACTATCTGACCCGAGTCAAGCTGGGGTACAGATCCATTCATCCGTCGGAGGGCAGCAGGATCTGGCCATGCATGTGCAAAGTTGTATATGGTGTCCTGAACGGCAGTCAAGTAGGCCATGGCGCGGTCAATTGCGGGAAGATGAGAGACTTCTATCTTCTCGAAGCAGCTTCACGTCAACCTCTCACTTCCCACATTACCTGCGCTGTTGACATCCGACATATGCAGTACTTCAATGATGGAAACCTTGCCCAGAGTGTCTGTCACGGTCGCGCCATCATACCTCGGCATATGAAAGCAGCGCACGATATGCTCAGTCTCCACTTCGAGCTCGAGTCGTCGGCCCCATGCCGACTATCCACTATCCTTGCGACGACCGCCGCACCTCTCCTGTTCAAATTCGAGCTGCCTCCACTTCTGCCACGTCCACGCTCCCTTCTGTCATCCCTACATCCCGCCCACCTGCAACGTCACATCCATCCTTCCGGTTCCCATGGTCCGGGGAGCCATCAGATGTCCCTCCCTTCTTCACATGGACTGGTCGCGGTGGACCAGAATCGACTTCAAGTTCGCTTCCATTGTCGCTCCCCCCGACAACTGCCGCGCCCTCTGATAGTTTGTCTGCGACTACTACCACGCCCTCCGCTAGTTCAACTTCAATCCATACACTTCCTGCTTCCACTACGCCGGTCTGGTCAGAGAGACCGGACAGGGGCGCCGTTGCAGGTATTATCGTGGCGGGTGCTGGTCTTACCATCATCGGTTTGGTAAGGTTGATAATATGGCATCTGCGGCGACGACACGTACAGAGAGGAAATGAATGTCCAGGTTTGTTCCAAAATATCATACTACTATACCCAGCTCTGACGCTGTATCTGCGTTGCATCCTTAGGGATCTCACCTCTGATTGTGCATGTGCCAACAGAAGCGACTGCGTCATCAACTCGATTTTCTCAGGAAACAGCTCTAAGTCGGTGCGACGTCTTAAACATCATGCCGCTATCCCAGCAGCACGGTCAGTTCTACGCCGCGCACCTACAGTATATCTCTCAAGTAAATCCATCGTAGGATCTCTCATTGCTCAACGCTCGTCCTTCGATGGCGGGCAATGCGGAGTCCTACATCTTCCGGCTCCAGGATCATTTGGAGACAACGGCGACCGTCTCCCATGCAAGCTCGTCCAAGATCGCTCTCAGTCCTCTCGCCGAGGAGAGGATCGCGGCTTATTGGGTGCACGCGCTGGAGCAAGAGCCATGGACTCGAGCGCAGTTGGCGATGTGACTTCTAATGAGGCTGTAGAGGAGAGATCCAGCAGCCTCGGGACTACTGGAGTACCACCAAGATACGAAGCGCAAACTGGACGATCCGCAGAGTTGGACCCGGAAATGACCATCGGGCTTCGTGCAAACGGATCGTCGGACCGTTCTTCACCCCCACCACCATATTCGTAGTGAACGATTAGGTTGATCTCTCCGAGGCCCTCCACCAGGACCTCTAATTTAGTTCTGGTATACCGCTCAAATTCGATCTATGGTTACCGCGTCATCAGTTCATTGTTCTCCGGGGCCCCTGGTCTCTACGCGCAGGCAGATACGATGATATACGCTATTATGTGCTCAAGAGCTGTCGGCTGTATGGGCTTCAGTGAGTTTTCGTGGATAGAATGAAGAGTGATGGACAATGACCTTGTTTTCATCCAGCGACGCGTACACGTATGTGTGCTCGACAATCGGGAAGCCGTGCTTCCTTGTTCTTTGTACAGTAAGAGGTGACATGAAAGTGCATGTGACGAATCCGGTGAGCTTCCATGCAATCTTGAACATGGCCTCGGAGGATCCCCGAAATGCCACCATTGGTACGCCGTCGTTCCTTGATTTTAAAGAGCGCTGAGCGCTCTTCCCGGATGAGTGTGGACATTGTGTTTCGGTCTCACGGACGGGGATAGATCCAGTCAGCAAAGAGTCCTGCCGGCTGTCCTTGAGTCAGTCATCACCAGTGCCGGCAATAGAATCGTGCCAGAAGCTGAACAGTCGTGGTTACCGGATTATGCAGCTGAACAAGCAGCAGTGCCACTATTCCAGCAAACCGCCCAATCACTACATGTGGGAATGCGGTGTGGGCTCACTACCCACCACGAGGCCTCGAGGACGGCCACGGTGTTCATTTCCGCAAGCCACGAAGGTGGAACTCCCGAGCTTCAATCTCGGCAAGATTTTTTCACCTTCCGAAATCGAGCCAGAGTGACCAGTGACCCTGATGCAAACGCTATTGAACGAGAGGTGCGTTGATTATTGATTGAGCTCCCGCAACCCTCGAACCCGGCTAGGACGACAATGTTGTGCAAGGCGACGCGGCGTGACGCCGAGGGAGCGGTTTATTGTGGGTACCGCTTGTCCATTGCCGCCATAGCGGCCAGGCTGATAATGCATGTTCACAGTCATCACGAACGAGCCCGAGAACACGATTATTGCGGCAACTATCAACGGGGATGGCACCCTTGTCAGTAGAAGCTGCCAATCAATAAAAGTGTTGCACGGAATCGGAGCGGTGCTGACCCTCTAATCAGAATATCGACAGGGCGGTAGCAACAGGTGGTCGGAGCTTGCACGGTGTCGCGACACCTCTTGGACCAGATGGGTTATTTACGCAAGCTCGATTTTAGGTATTCGCTGGCTCACACTTGGAATGATTTAGGGCGGTATCGAGGCCTCTGCCAAGGGAAAGGTTCTCGCAACAGTGAACGTAAGTAGAGCCCTTATCTTGGCATGTCGACCCTAAGTATGCTGGTGCTCGCATGTATCCAGCCCGGCTCGAACACCATCTCTCTCTTCTCCATTGACCCGAACATGCCCACCAATATCTCTCCTCTCGGCGACCCCGTCTCTTCCGAAGGCGAGTTTCCCATGTCGCTTATCTTCAACACTGCCGGAGATCTGTGCGTCCTCAATGGGGGTGCTGTTGCAGCTGTCAAGTACGTCCATATGTATCTCTCTACTTTCATACCTGCTGACTCGCCGACCATGCCCATTATAGCTGCTTCAATGTTGACAAGAAGTCGTAATCTCCAACACGCTCCGCCATCTCCCCCTTAACCAGACGACCCCGCCCAACGGGCCTCCCGGCACGGCCTCCCAGATCGTGTTCAACCACGACGAGAGTCACCTCATTGTGTCCGTTAAGGGCATGCCTCCCGCCTCAAGCGGCTTCCTTGCGACATAGGACGTCACCGCGGACGGCTCGCTGTCAGCAGACTTCAAGCAGGTCACGCCGCCGAGCGGGGGTGGTCTCCCATTTTCGCTCACACCCATCCCAGGCAAGAACGCGTTCGTCTCCACAGACCCCGCGCTGGGATTTTCAGTATTGGACTTGAGCGGGCAGAACAAGTCGTCGGCTTTCGCGATCAATGGGCAGGGCGCGACGTGCTGGTCGAGCTTCAGCGCGAAGACGGGGAACTTTTACCTGACGGACGTCGGGACTTCAACGGTTACGGAGGTGCATGTTGACGACAACCTGAAGGCGTCCATGTGAAGCAGTATCCTCAAACGGCCAACTCGGGCACCATAGACAACGATATTGCCACGATCAGGGGCAAGGAGTGAGTACTACCCATGCCAGTAGCGGGTCTGCACTGCGTCAGTCTCGTATGCTGAACCTGAGCCTGACGACCGCACCCCCAGCTTCCTATATATCATGTCTGCAAACGCGACGTCGGTAGATGTCCTCGCGCTCCCAGGCGCCGGGAAGGCGAGAAAGATCTCTACGCTCGACATCAGCGGTCCTGCGCGCGCTGCTGGCGTGCCTATCGGTGAGTGGCCGCAGACTTGCGTTCGCTATGCTCGGTCACTCATCGTTGCCGTGGTAGATCGCAACAGCCTACAAGGCATGACGCACTTCATCCGGCAATAGTAGTCATGCATACTCGGGGTGTATCTGAGTCTCTGTCCTGCTGTAACTTACTACGCTGTGAAGCCGCTCAATGCGGGACTTCCGTATCTATCACGTCACTCTAATCTCTTGCTGAGCCAATCCGCTTGCATTTCTGTATCCGCGATCGTCCGGCGTCCTAAATCTGCCGCTCGACTTTTCCTGAATTCTCAGGCCGCGAATAGCCGCGAGTTCAATCCAATATGTAAGCAAGCAATGCATTGCGATACACTACGCTGCACTACATGAACACCAACAAGAAACCCAAAAATGGACGGCGGAGAGAAACACGAAGGTGAGCGAGAGGACGTATGTACGTACTGATACAAAGTGGGAGGAGGTTGCACACGGCGATGTGGCAATAGATGACGAGTCAGAATACGGAAAATGTGCTGCTAGTGGTCGCAATTATGTATAAAGTAGTTGGCTAGGTATCTACTAGTAGTGGTGAGCTATGGATATGATGCTGGTGAGTCGTGGATAGCAGTGTGTATGTAAGTGGTGATGGATGTGAGCATGTGTATGAGTGTGTGCGGTGTCGTCATCAGAAATGCAGAGAAGTCATATCTACAAGTGACCCGAGCGTCCATCGAACGTCAGCGTCCGCGCGCGTCTTCCCTAAGAATGAATAACTTCTTCCCGCGAGGCTCGAGCCTATACGGACTCGGTACCCTTCGCCTGCTTCTTCTCTTCGTCAACCGACGCCGACGACGACTGAGGCTGAGGCTTTGGCATCGGAGGCGCGCTCGGCGCATACTTGCTTTTCCTCCGCAGGCGATTGCCAAACTTCTTGAGCACGAACGGGATAGGGGTCATGACGAGCGCGAGAAGCCCGAGCAATGTCGACGCCCAGCGAGGGTTGAGCGTGTCGTACATCTGCGTCGCGAACAGCGGGAAGCTCGCGCCGAATACAGACCGCACGACGGTCATGGACGACAGCGCGGACGCCGCGACGAAGAGGTACGCGTCGATTGTGTAGTTGAAGAGCCCGTTGAAGAGGAAGACGATCGCGAGCCCCATCGGCACGCCGGACGTGAGCGGAGCCCAGTACGAGACCGTCGGGTACGACGTCCAGCCGAACCAGAAGAAGGAGATGGTGTAGATCGGCGCGGCCCAGAGGCAGGGGCCCAGCCGGAACTCTGGGGGAACGGGCGCGGGCGCGTAGTGCTGTATGGCACGGTCATAGGCAGGGTTAAAGACCGTGAGGTAGATCCCGACGCCGATAGCACCTCCGATGAAGATGGGCAGGAACATGAGTCCGGAGATGCCTGCGTTGAAGCCGTGGCCGAGCGTGAAGACGATCGGATACGCCTCGAAAAGAAGATACATCACGCCGTAGATGAACTGCAACACAGAAACGGTCAGAACAGCGGGGCGGAGATGCGTATTGAAAAGGCGACGTACACTCATATACAGGGTGATGGCGATGAGCATAGGCTCACGAGCGAGAATCAGGAATGGACGGGCAAGCACATGTTTCACATGCTGGCCAAACGTCTTCTTGTTCCTCTCAAGCGGCGCCCAGAAGCGGTTGTCGCCTGTCTCCTTGCGCAACTTCTCGGCACGCCTGACCAACAGTACTGGGCTGTGGACGACACTTGATTAGACGGGCCCAAGGGTATGACGTCACGGACATGCGACTTACACATAGGTTTCGGGGAGCGTGAATATAACGAAGAGCAGACAGACACCGGCAAAGATGGTCTGGACCCAGAACACCCAACGCCACGAAACACCAGAAACAGCCATGAAGCCACTTACGGTCGGACCGAGCGAGGGACCCGCAAACGGCGCGAGCGTGAAGAGAGCAAGGGCCTTACCACGAGTGTCGGCATCCCAGATATCAGCCATAACCGCACTAGGTGAAAGCATTAGCTTCACGGCGCAAACGAGGGATATGCCAAGGACGTACCCGCTGTTGGCCAACGGCGCGGCTGCGAAGGTCCCTCCGAGGAATCGGAAGATGAGGATGGAGGCAGTGTTCGGGGAGAGCGCACAACCGACTTGGAAACCGGTATATACAATGAAGCTGATGATGAATACCGGTTTACGACCAATTTGTTCTGAGAGAGGACCCCAAAGGAGTGGGCCGACACAGTAGCCAGCGACGAAAAGAGCGATGGTCAAGGTGGCGACTTCGGTACCGAACGTGAATTGCTCCATGAGCTGCGGGACGATTCCTGATGGGGCGGAGGAGGCAAACGTACTGGGGAAGGACACTTAGCAAAAACGTGTGGCAGGAGAGAATAGGCATGTACGCACGCGTTGAGAACTAGGATTGCGGACAATGCGGTGATGTACCAGCGATACGAGTGTTTCCACGTCTTTGGGTTGTCGGGGTCGTTGGGGCCCATGGTCACTTCGTAGGAATCGACTGGCTTTTCGCCGGGCCCGGGGCCATAGGCCTCGTGTTCGAACTCAGAGTTGACGTCCTCGTCATCTGGAGGATCTTGAGGCTCGACGAAGGTGGGTGTGCGTGAACTAATCTCCGTCGGCACGTCCTGTGTGCCTGGCACGTTTGTTGGGGAAGCGGGACGGGCAGCCATGGAGGGGGAGGGGGAGGGGGAGGGGGAGCAGAGATTGAAGTAAGGTACCGAAAGACCGGTGGGAGTTGCTGGGCAGCATTATATATGAGAGAGGATTTGGGAGGAGAGCCGACGCCTACGCATGGGGCCTGGAGAGGGTCAGCGAACTTCCGTAAGTCTGGCCAAGAGCAACTTGACGAGAGCGATCGACCAGATTCTAGATACATCTTTGCCTTTTCCGGCTGCGCTTTCGACGGAGGAGCATCAAGTCAGCTCGGGCCCCGCTTGGTCAGACAAATCTCCGACAGACGAACCCCGCCCTCGACGCATTATACTGGCTTCAGAAGCCGCGATCAGTGAGCGCTGCAGGAACAAGCAGCGACGACTAACCACAGGCTTCCGTAACGCGTCTGGCGAGGAAGACTTGGGGGACCTGAGCAGATCTTCTGAGTGAGGGCGTAGGATACAGTACCCCTGGCGCCTACTGAGCCAGGCAACGCGACCCCGTCGGACACGCACCGCCAGGCGCCCATCCACAGTGACCCACTTTGTTCGCGAGCATGACAGCATGATGTCACCCTCGGATCCTCGGTGCCGCGGCCACAACTTACACTGAGCTTACATTACCATCCTGCCCTCCGAGTACTTCCAACTGTGACCCCCGTCCTGCCTTCGGAATACCTTTGGACTTCAATTTTCTCGGTGTTGTACTAGGGCCGTCCCGGTCTCCTTGTTCATCCAGGAAACTTAGCAGCGCACGGCCCCGATTACGAGCAGCAAGAAACATTGCAAGTTCAACCGACTGGCATCGGATGATCTCGACGTCCCACTCCTTATCGTGCTTCGCATCCAGCACGCGCACCGCAGGGTGGACGGGCTTGTAGCGGTTACTAATCACTGGGCCATGCTCTCGCACCGTCCGCCTTAGTAAGGCTTGCACCGCCCATACTGTTCTTACCCTCGAGCCTTGTCCCCATCGCCTTCAATCAATGATTTCTTATCGTGACCCACTTGACACGCCATTCCTCAAGCGGCGAGCCCACTGCCTAGAAGCCCTTTGCATCGTTTGCAAATGCGACCCACAACCAGGTGTGTCATCACTGCCGTTATGGTTCATTCACACCTCCTTGAGTGTACGAAGCCATACTGACTAGTTCAATTCCATCTGCTTCTTTTCAGGCACCCCGCGACCTCTTGTTCTCAGCTCGGTGTCCTCTGGGCTATGGACCGACTATTGGTTCCGTATATTAGTGCGATTGGGTCCTGAACATCTGTATGTAAGTTCCCCGTCTGCACCTCGTACAGAAGCCCCAACACCCGGAGTACACGAAGTTTCTTTCAGTTCTCGCAAACAACGTCCTGGTGATTTACGGGCGAATCCTCAATTTCACGAACCCGGCAAGGCCATACTCACGGGCTGTCGTGTTACGACCATGTCCTCACGCTCTCAACGTCAACACTGCTTCCACCTGACCCGTCGTTTTATGCTCCTGAATACCGGGCACCCGCTTATTCCGAGACATTGGCATGGACCGGAGGCTACGCTATCTCACACGAGGGCAGGAGCCAACCCCGGACCACTGCAGCGGTCACGGGTCAAATGTGGCGACTGTGCACGGGGCGTCCTCCTGATAGGTTCAGAATGGACTAGGCCGCATGCATACGGTCGTGAGTATACTCTCAGGTGGACTATGTAGTCGTATTTCCGGAGCCCGATGTAGACCGACGGGGGCGGAAGCTGTTGATGAATCAATCTTGCAGATACATGAAAGACGGAGAGTGTGCTAGTATGCCAATAGGAGCAGGTACGACAAGAACAAGGAGCCAACCTTCCGAGAGGCCCCTCGGAATCATGGCACAAACTTATCGACCGTAGTAGGTACAGTCAAAACCTGCGTAAACACCCTAATATAAATGAATGTCAAGGGATGGAAGAATCACCAGAGAGACAAGAAACAGGACCGCGGTCCGATGGAGAAAGGCCGCTGTGAAGCTGAGACGCACAGTTCACCACAGGGTACGCGCACTTCCGCTCTCGTCCGTGGCGGAGCCAGACGACTGGTCCCGCGATCCCGCCGTGAGGTCGCCGCGCAATAGTTCCCTGCGCTGCCACTCCGCGAGCGCGTTCCGTGCGGCGTCATCTGGACCGAACAGGCCCACCTGCTGAGGCAGCGGCACGAACGAGAAGTTGTTCGAGAAGCTCGGGGTGTACTGCGGCTGGTTTCTGTCTGGGGTGCAGAACAATGCCGGCGACGGACCCAGGACGTGAACGGGGTTGCCCTGCGCGGAGCTTGTGGGAGACGCGGAGCTGTGGCTTTGGGAAGCGGGCTGCTTCCAGCCCCTGCGTTGGTGGTGACGTGAATTGACACGGATGCCGCTCAGCGAGAGGCGCTGCAACGTCGTGGCGTTAAGGTTACTCTTCGGCTGCGATGCGGCGGTTGTGCGTTTGCTCACCTTCGTCAGGTCAGTGGATGCCGGGAGACCAGGGAATGTCTTCGTGGAGAATATCTCGAACGACCCCCCGTAGCACTCTGCGAGGATGGGCACGCCTGGAGTGCCGGCATGCGTGCCGCAGATGTTGAAGACTCTGTAGCGGATGATGAACCGGCCCTCCTGCCTCACTGCAAGATCCTGTGTTGGCCCAAGTGCATCTATGAGCTTCTTTGACATCACTCCAAGATCACGAGAAGAAGCACGAACCGAGAAGACGAACATGGCTGCCCGCCGGCCCTCGTACTCCACCAGTGAGCACGGTACAAATGTCTCACCGGCGAGCAGGTTCATGCACATCGCATCTTCCACTTCTTCGGCGGTCAGGCTCTCCAACGTGGCAGAGCGTTGCTGCTGGAGGCTGGAGTGAACGTTCCGACCCATGGGCCAAGGTTCGGAAGTGCGTCCCGCGCTGTCAAAGGACATCGGACCGCTATCGTATCCCCCAAGAGACAATCTGCGCGTGCCAAAGGGCAAGCCGGCGGTCCCGTGGATGCTGTTATCGAAGCCCGCGGAAACGAAAGCAGGGCGTGCAGATTGAGCCAGATTGTGTGTGGGCGGCGACGTGTCGTGCTCGTTGGGATCCTGTGGCATCGCGGATCGACAGGTCGGACGTGCCTCGACGGGCTGATGTTCGATATTCATCCCGACGGGGAGTTGAATCAGTTCTGCATGGCAGAGGAACCCAAAGACTAGCTGCTCGCTGTGGCAGCGTCCGCCTGTCAGCGCGCACGGAGCGCACAGAGCCGGAGAAATAGCTTACTCCAAATCCCGGATCTCTTGGTCGACTTTGTGGCCAGATGCCGTCTGGATGGTTTTGTAACAGCGCAGCCGAATGACGGGCGGAGGGTCGAGGGGGCGCTTGTCCTTACGGGCGTACCTGATAGCAAGCCAAAAGGATGTGAGCGGGGTGGGAGAATATGCGACTCGTGTGCTCACTTGCGTCCGATATTAGCCTTTTGCATTTCTTCTAGGGACGCTCGCATAATGCGGCCAGCGAACGGCCCAAACTGGTATGCGAAGGGAACGGCGATCTTGGAGGTTGCCATGAGACTACTACTGCTGCTGCTGCTGAGATTCGGGAGTTAGGCTCACACTGAGGGCTCACTGCGGTGTATGTCATACAAACCTAGAGGGTCCAAGGTTGAGATCTGTGCAACACAAGCAGACATTAGCAGAGCTCAACCGGAGTTTGCAGTTGGACCCACCTGTGAACGAAACCGCCTCGTGAACAGTGAACGTTGTGGAAATGTATCTCGAAGCTGAATGGTGGCGAAGGTTATATACTGCCGACAAAGCCCCTGGTCTTGGGTAATCTACGAGAGTAGATAGAGTTCTGGCCTCGAGGACGACCGGCGTAACGGCGCTATTCGCGAGACGTTCATCCTCAGCCAGTACTTCACATAACCCCGTCAATACATACGACGATGCGTAGAGAAAGGGAGAGCGGAGCGCGCTATTCCCCCCTCGCGCAATTCACAGCATTGCGGCGACTGGAAGCGAACATGTCAGGAACGCCGTTCTCTCATGGAAGCACCAGGACTTCACCTCACCTTTCTCGCCAGGCTGCTGTCGAAGCTGACCTCTGATACGCCCGATCACCTACCTAAGACTTATGCCCCGTTCCGATTGGGGGGCGCCGAATCCAAGGAATGGGGGGCTTCAACCAGTGGAAGACGACTGTCGAGGCTACTCGCAGTCGCGTGAAGTGCGTGGTTTGACCAGGAGGTTGGACTATACGAAACAGCTTGCAGGCAGGGATACTGTTCGAGAATTCTAGCGCCTGTGCGGAGGAAGTGAGGACTCGTGACGCCGACTGGTAACTCTTACACCTGTTATGCAGATGCTCATTCTCAAATTGGTTGATCCGGTTTGCGACCAGGTCGGCCGAAGGAATCGTGAGGTCCATAAGGGACAGTGCGTCTGCCTGGACGTGTCAAGGAGTTTCAGCCGATCATAGCCACACTACGTACCAACATCCAAACACCGCTGAGATGTCATGCTCACCACCATGGCGCCTCACAGAGGGTAGTGATAGCAGCTGCGGACGGCGATTCCATCGCATATGAACCCAACAGGGCGGCTCCGAGGACGAAGGCAAATAGTATACCAAAAACTGGCCAAAGTTCAGCAGCGCCGTCCTGTCGGGTAGGGGGGCTTGCATGGCTCCCAGCATATTCGCAGCAAACGGACACGAAGGCCGAGCGGATCCACGAATAGCGGCCTACGTCGCGGTCGCCTGACGGCAGCGTCAATCCGAATGCTGAACACCTCTTCCTGGTACAGACACCGTTCGTACCAGGCGGACGATTAGAAGTCGGAAGGACCTATCGGAACCAGTCGCACAGCATAACGAAACCGATCAAAGTCAAACGCCGCAAGGGTCTCCCGCACGATCAAGTAGCATATCGGTTGCCTCTATAGTGCGTCTAGTAGAGGTATAAGCAATCGTAAACAAAGATATCTCAATCAACAAAGATCGAGAGACATACCACGCTGCGGGTGTTGATCGTGAAAAATCTGTCCGAATGATGATTCGCACTCTTGCGGTGGACTCGTTTTAGCATCTTTGGTTAAATCGTAGGACTGAGCTGAACGGCATTGTGACCCAGGAGATGGGTTTGGAAGACTCTGGACCGAGTACGCTGGGGGATGCCACGCTTCTTCTTCCGGTCCTCGGGATCTTGCTTCCAAATCGTGGGGATTGTTCAGCGTGGTGGACCTCTGCCACGCCCATGCCGTTCTCTTCTGTACATCAAGCAGTGGCCTGTGTATAACGTCCGAGCTGGTCGGTTCATAAGATTCGCGTAGGCCGACGCGAGGACATGTCGAGCTGGAGGCTTGCCGTGGTACGCATAAGGCAGCCTGGACAGCGACTTAGGGAAAGAGCTTCACAACGGCATGGAGGGCTTGTGGAGGGCATGAACAAGGGTGCTGCGTCGGAGGTACTCGGGGTACTTACAACAGATTGTCAAGTAATGATTACGTGGGCTGCCTTGAAAGGGTAACACGATGAACTCGCCGGAAGCGTAGGTTCACAGCTGCGAGAGCCTGACTGATGACATTGCGACGATATGGCCGTCGTGATAACAAAGAGATCGTCTGAGCTCGGCAGCCTGTTCCATATGAAAGCGACTCACTCCAGCAACACTCCAGGTACAGAAAACTTCTCATGACAACGTAGGTTCTGGGGCGCGACTGTTGGCAGTACGCCTTGCTGTACCCAATGGACAGCGGCAAGCAGCGGAAATGGTCGTGCCCATTCAGCTCGTGCCCAGATCTCCGCGACGTTCTGACATGCGGCAAAGAATATAGAACACCCCTCCAACCGCACGAGGGATCTTCGATGCCGTCCAAGGAACCACGGACATGTGGTTGTGTCCTACATCGACTCGTTCGAATGCAGGGTATCTCCGCAAATTGTTACCGAGCGGCGCGATGCCTCCGCGCAGAACACGACATCGTCTCTGAGATATCAATGCTACAGTGAGGATATGCATCATCCACGTTCGCATTGACCCAAGTCAATTTGTCTCCCGTAGACAGACGATTGGACGGGTCTACAGAGGGGGGACGGACAGCCCTACAGCCACTTCAATCGGCTTCGCGGCCGCGTCGCGCGCTGCGAGATGGGCGCGATACACCCCCCAAAACAGCGCTCCGCGACTGGCTCAGGACAGCAGTCTCAGACGAACCAGCAAAGTCTTGTCCACCGTTTCACTTTGTCTTGTCGCCACCCTGGACGCCCGAACGAACAGAAGGACGTACCGTGTCAGTGCCCATGCAGTGTGACTCCCCAAGGCAGGCTGAGCTTGATCGATCTTCACTGCTCTTACACTTGACAGACTCTTGTACGTCGGTATGGACCAGGCACGTTTAGGGGAATGATACCTGCATTGAGGAGTACTATTTGACACTCCCCAAGGTTGAGACGCTAAGTGGACGTCGCGGTTACAGTGAAGGAATCTAGACGCCCGAAATCGGAAAGGACTCACTGGCTTGTCAGTCCTGTGTGGATGGCCATATGCGCGGAAGCTCTGATCTAGCGTGATAGAAACTAACAGAGATGAAAGTAGTACTATTACACTAGTCTTACAAATACCATAAGCCTAATCTAAAAAGAAACAGGATAAACTACGTCCTCTCGCCCCGGAGACGGCGCGCGAGCGCAAGGTCTTTTGGCTGAATGGTCACACGCTTGGCGTGGATGGCGGCGAGGTTGGTGTCCTCAAAGAGGGAGACAAGGTAAGCCTCAGAGGCTTCCTGAAGGGCCATGACGGCCGATGATTGGAAGCGAAGGTCCGTCTGCGTGGAACTGTAAGTCAAGGGCTGGATCACAAGAGAGGAGACTAACCTTGAAGTCCTGAGCAATTTCGCGCACAAGACGTTGGAAGGGAAGCTTGCGGATGAGGAGCTCCGTAGACTTCTGGTACCGACGAATCTCACGGAGAGCGACGGTACCAGGCCGGAAGCGGTGAGGCTTCTTGACACCACCAGTTGCAGCCTAACGAGGAAACTTAAGACAAGATTGAAGGGTACGTCTCCAGAGTACTTACGGCTGCGGTCTTGCGCGCCTGAGATTTGGCAGCGAGTTGCTTGCGGGGTGCCTTACCTGAGGAGAGGTGAGCTCGCGGTCTCGAGGTTCCCGATTCGCTGAGGGACTTACCACCGGTGGACTTGCGGGCAGTCTGCTTAGTGCGGGCCATTTCTAATGGTGCAGAGACGCAAAGGTGTATATGCGAAGGTGATGAGAGGTCGCGGCGGCGGTGGCAGGTGCACTGGGCGGGATGGGGGACATGGCGGCTGAGAGCAAGGGCCTCTTATACAAGCGCGCCTTGAGCGCTCTCAACAAACGCGTCGAGACGCGCACGTGATGGCATCAACAAAGGCGCACGTGCCGTCCGGCCGGCGTCTCGTAACATATAAGTACCATGGCCCACCGCGTCTTGCCATTCCTTCACTCCCGTCTTCACTCTCGCCACTGCACTATCACCAGCCTTCGCCTGGATCATCAAACATAGTAGTTCGCGTCTTCTCTCTCGCCAGCAACTTTGCGAACATGTCCGGCCGTGGAAAGGGTGGCAAGGTGCGATTACTCAGCTGGCTCACTTCTTTGCCAAGTTCTGACTGGGTCTATCTTTCAGGGTCTCGGAAAGGGTGGTGCTAAGCGTCACCGCAAAATTCTTCGCGACAACATTCAGGGTATCACGAAGCCCGCTATTCGTCGTCTTGCCCGCCGTGGTGGTGTCAAGCGTATCTCCGGCCTAATCTACGAAGAGACTCGTGGTGTCCTCAAGATATTCCTCGAGAACGTGAGCTGCTCCTTCGCGTCAAAGAGGAACATGTCTCATTTTGGTTTATATAGGTCATCCGCGACTCGGTAACATACACTGAGCACGCGAAGCGCAAGACTGTCACCGCCCTTGATGTCGTCTATGCACTCAAGCGGTCAGGGCGTACACTCTACGGTTTCGGTGCATAAATTGTCTGCATTTATTGGGTTGTTGTATTAGTGTATCGCTGTACTGTATACTGTAATCTATATTCTTCTGGACTTCAGACACTCTACGGTGGGCTTGTAGCCACATGCGGGCGTCTTGTTTGCCATTACTGGAGTTCGGAGTTGCGGTCCGGCAATTTCCTGGCGCTTCTCAACCAGTGTGTAAGGCGCGAACCTCACCCTCTCGCTTCCTCCTGCATGTTCTTGACTTAACTTCTGTATAACACTACGCTTGCGTTGTACGACACCAGTTTGGATCCCTGGGGCTCCTCATCAACATGGCCGGAACGCCCCGCTCCAATATCGCACGGAGACGTTCGAGAGCACAATGATGGATACTTCGCCAGCTGGTCCTGTCTAGGAGGGCAAGGGTGGTGGAAGGAACTCTTCGACTTGTTCGTGAGTGCTCTGTCACTGGGGCCTCTCCTCGTCCGTTCCACGACTTGCACAAGTGTGGATCAATCACCCACGCAGAGATGTCGTTCTCACGAAGTGGTTTCGTGTTTCCTGCTCTTTAGACTCCCGAGATTACACTTTTGGTGAACATTGCCATGTGTTCACGGTCACGGATATGTGACCTCACCATGTCTGCCACGATCCTAGCAGCATACTCTCGTCCTTGAACCTGACGGCTTTTGGTAAGCAGTGAGTATTGAGGTATATACTATAACTTGTGTGCGATACTCACTACGGCACAGCCGTCCCCAACTGTGTTGCGAAGCGGACGGATGCACAGGACATCGATCGTCGGTGCACCGTAGACTACAGTTGTCGTAACCTAGTATCGTCAATGAGCAGTGAGTCGCGCTGTATCCTGTGACTACGGACCTGAACACGTACGCGTCGTGATGGTCCTTGACGATCGATCGTATAATGCACTCTTCTATTTATTATGATACTATTCGGTGTGTTTTGCTCCAGATACCTGCATCACAGCTCGAAGACACGAAGGTCAACCACAATCGTCTCGACGGGAATGTCCGTTGCCCACCTACTAACAGTGAAGTCAAGTCCATCGTGTTCCGCAACTAGTCATAGCAATAACGTCTATCTCATGTGCGGCGTGAATGGAAGGCTATCCGAATGCCAACCGGGAGTTGTGAGTACTGTTGCCTCGGGGTCTTCTTGTTCTGATTATCGCACATACAGTTCGTCCTTGATCACCCTGATGACTGCATCGGCGTATCCGTTCTTGACATGCCTGGGTTGTGGCGTGCTCGTCTCCTGGACAACCAGGTTTCGAGCTCGACAAACGATGCCAGGTCCGCGCTACCTGCGCCATGAGTCCCCCCGTGTTGATAGGCCCGCAGTTGACAAACACGTCAACTCAAATGCGATGCATTGCATCCATCGCGGCGGCAACCACATGATTTATGCACCCACATGGGCATCTCACAAGAGTCAACGGAACTTCGTTGCCACGACATAATCGGCTGCGCGCTATCTTACAATGTGACAGGCGTGGTTCGCTGCGATTCGGAGAAGGTTTGTCCCGTATATCTATGCGTTTCTACCTCCACTCATCGTCCGCGCATGTCGGTCTCAGGGATGAAGCTACGCCTTGTCTGCCAGTTCAATCAGACACGTTGAAATTGTCGCTGCTCCTCTATAGCTCCCGTAACAAATTGAGGGCGGTGCGGATAGTGAATGTCGCACGGATCTTTATCAAGGTTGAGTGGTTGGCTCGGGTTGTGGTACTATGGTGCCGCAAAGCACTCGGGACAAAGGCATGCCCATGCTGTGGTCATAAAGTAAGTTCATCTACTGCTTCTCTGAGATACTGATGCATGTCACGCCGCCTGGTTCGTCCAATGTGACCCCGATGAAGTGAATATAAAATACAGCACGGAGGATCTGGAGTAGGTTGTCGACGGTCCCTTTCAGTTTAGCACGCTCTTCGGCTTCCCTCTTCGACATGTTCGCAGCCGGCCTGCTTTCCTTCACCTTCTTCGCGATCGCGCTGGGCACGCCCGCGTTCTACTCGCATGAGCTGGTTACGCGTAGTCAGCATGATACTACGCCTCCCGGTTTCGTTGAGGGCGGCGCCCTCCGGGAGGGCACGATACGACTCACATGTGCCATGCCACAGAACAACGTATCTGGTCTACACGCCGCCTTGCTCGATGTCAGCAACCCGTCTAGTCCCAACTATGGCAAGCATCTCTCCAAAGACGAGGTAAGTAGAACAAGTGGCGACCATCTATGAGTAGACTTGTGACTCATACTACAACTTCGTGACAACAGCTAGCCCGACTCGTCGCTCCGAAGCCCGAGAGCGTCCAAGCTGTCACAGATTGGTTCAACAAGAATGGCATCACTGCGACAAACGGCACTCTGGCCGGAGACGAGATGACCATCCAAGTGCCCGTAGATCAAGCGAATTCCCTGCTTGCCGCCAATTTCACGACGTTCATTCACGCGGAGACGAACACGCATATGGTCCGCACCCTGGCATACTCCCTCCCGGCTAACCTCGCGGACCATATCTCCTTTGTCTACCCTACAACTCAGTGAGTCCACGTCTTATTCGCACAGCTGCATGACTGAGTTGTGACGTCTAGTTTCGCGCCGCCTGCTTCTAAGTCGGGTTCGATGACAATATCTCGATCAACCCCTCCTCTCTCCCAGGAGAATGTGGCACGGGATGTCCCCGCGGACTGCGCGAACACGATCACACCCGCCTGCCTGTTCGCCCTCTACAATATACCGCCCGATCCGGCCTCCGCACCTGACAACAACCTGTTTGTCGCCGGCTTTAGGAGCGACATTGCGGCAGATGACGACTTGCAGGTCGATTAATTACACTTATCTTTCTACGCCACTCGCTGAACTGTGGACTTTGGATAGGCATTCTTGTCTCAGACGAGGCCGGACAATCCCGCCCTTGCTAGCACAACGTACCAGCTGGTGTCAGTTGACGGTGTCGAGAACTTCCCGCAAGGCACCGATGAAGGTGTAAGTACATGCCCCGGGATCTCTTTACTTGGCTACGACTGACACGAGGCGAGGACTTGCGCAGAACGCAGACATCCAGTATACCAGGGGTGTCGCCACGAATGTTCCCGTTACCTACGTGAGCTTCGGGGGCGGCGGACAGCTGTCAGACAATCTCGCCATGATCAACTTCCTCATTCAACAGGAGACGGCCCCCCTCGTTCTCACAACTAGTTACGTCTTTGCGGAGACCTTCACAGGCTCTGACGTCGATCTCGCGATGTCAGTGTGCTTTCCGGTCTTTGCGGCATACTTCAATTGCTCACGTCCTTGACAGTCAGCTGTGTAACGCATATGCTCAGCTGGGTGCACGAGGAACATCCGTACTGTTTTCTTCCGGAGATTCAGGGGTGGCAGGAGGTGGATTCCGTAACCCGCAATGTCTCCCGGGAAACGTGTTCTTGCCAACCTTCCCGGCAGGCTGTCCCTTGTGAGTGGTCATTCGTGACATGCGACTCACGAGCATACGTTCACCACAGCCAAAGCGTCACCGCCGTCGGCGGTACAACAGGTATCAACCCTGAAGTCGCGATATCCCTTTCCTCTGGAGGCTTTTCCAACATCTTCCCTCGCCCGTCCTACCAGGAAACTGCGGTCGGGAACTTCCTTACGGCACTGGGCAATAACAACACCGGCCTCTTCAATGCTTCCGGGCGCGCGTACCCCGACGTGGCACTGCAGGCTCAGTTCTACTTTGTGCTGACTAACGGGGTACCCCTCGACGGCGGCTTCGAGGGGACCAGCGCGTCGTCGCCCGTGTTCGCCAGCATGGTCTCACTCGTGAATGACCGCTTGCTAAATGCCGGGAAGCCTCCGCTTGGGTTCCTGAACCCGCTGTTGTACTCGGACAGGGCCACGGCGATGTTCAATGACATCACGGCAGGGAGCAACCCGGGGTGCAACACGAATGGATTCTCAGCTGTGCAAGGGTGGGATGCGGTACGCGCTACTCCCTTTGAAGGTTGATTTGAAGGTGCAGATGTGCTGACCTATTTGCCGACAGGTGACTGGATTCGGCAGTGTGGATTTCCAGAGGTTCCTCACCGTTGCTCTCGCCAATGACACTCGCTTCGACCCGACCCAGCAGCCATCTGCCGGTAGTACAGCATCATCCGTCGGTAGCACAGCAGCGCCGGGCTCGACCCAGGGACCTACACAAACGCAGGGTTCCGGGGCTTCCACTCCAGGAGCAACAGGATCGGGGTCGACTTCTGCGCCCTCTCAAAGCCCCGGCCAGGCAGGGGGAAACGGCAACAGTGCCATGCGGGGTGCAGGAGTGGGCGTCGGTTCGGTGATCACCTCTTTCCTGACCCTTCTTCTTACGCTCGTACTTGCAGTCGCTTAGTCCTCAGAAGATGTGCCTTGTAGATGTTGCAGTGTCTGTTCATCAATTGCCGGTGTTCATGACGTCTGCACGGCTGTATATTTCGATATTGTGTCCCGCTGGAAGCAGGATGGGTATAGAATGTAGCTGCTCCTGCCACACCTCCTCAGCATCGGTCGACTTGTCTTTCTATTTAGGTACAGATTGAGAGAAGGCTGGCCGCCGTCAGGAGTATTTATGTGCTCGTTCGTGTGTATTTCCTGCATCACGAAGATACCCCGCGAGGATACTCTACAGTACAATGTAAAAGATCATATTCATCAAAGCTGTACCTCGAGGGCTCCCCAAAGATACGTTGAGCGAAATCCAACCCTTCGCTTGTCGCCAATTTTTGTCCTTCGGTCGGGTCGATGTTCTCCATTTGAAGTCGGTCGCCTGTTCTATGCGCCCGCCAGAACGCTGGGGAGCTGCTCTTGATCTGAAGTGAGACGTACATAAGGGTCGGTATAGCCAACGCAAGGTCTTCCGCGCAGGAAGCCGGGTGCTGGAAGAACGGGGCGAAACAGTCCTTGGCGCTGGCTGCGTCAATGTCGTCTATCTCCTCTTCACCGGGGGCCGTATTGACTCCTGGGAGCGAGGTGTCCAATCGGAGGACAAGGAAGGTGAGGTGATGAGATTGCTGATCTCGCCATACCTCGAGCAGGATATTCTTGAGTGAAGGTAGCAGTCTCAGTAGTAAATCGACGATAAAGGGCGAAATCGACCTACCAGTAAGCTAGGCGAGTCTTCGAGTGTTTCGAGATTGAGACAGATGTCAAGGGCGAGGTGAGTGAGCTTCTCAGACCGAGTTGCCGAGTCCAAAAGGTTTGCGAAGGCATCACGGTCGTCTAGGGCCCATGTCTCGTCTTCACTGGTGTATCCATAGTGGTTGCGAATGTCGTATCCAAAATGGAGGAAGAGATGTGTAGGACCTGTCTGACCCAGGAACTGGTGCAATCGCCACTCCCTGTCAGAGTCATAATTCAACGGACATGTCGCGTCCACGCGACGGACGGACGAGGTGAGGCCGAGAGCATGCAGCGCGTCCACATCCCCTGAGACTTCCTCCAGGCTCGGCCAACATGGCTGCTCCATGTTGTCGTCGTGCATATTCTCAACGTCAGCGTCCTCAACGCCCCAGATGTCCGTGATGTTTAGAGATCTCAGGTTGGGGAACAGCCCGACGAGGAGTTCGAGGTCGACTTCCCCAGGACTTCTGAGGGATAGACTGTGTAGACATGGGAACTCGCGCAACTGTTGGTACCATCCTCTAGTGGCGTCCCGACTCTCGACATGAGATGAGAACCACACGATGAGAATCTCCAGCGTCTGGCTGTGTCCATGAATGATTGCCATGAGACCGGCCAAAGGGATAGCTTCCTTACCCCAGCAACCGATATCGGACATCCAACAGTCGACCTCGAGCTCCTGCAAAGGCGAACGCAGGCTGGCGAGGAGGTCGCATGAGAGCAAACCAAACGACGAGATGCACAGACGCCTCAAGGTGCCGAGGGATGCGATCAAAGGGATGAGGCCATTGTCGCGCTCCAGGAACTCTTCACACCAGTCGATGCTGAGGTCTTCCAGCCGCGTCACTTTCGGCAGTACGCGGAGCAGAAGAGGGACACCTCGCAGCTCGGGATCATCCCTGTAAACGCGGTACTCCTCGAAGAAATGACGGAGCTTGAGAGGGATGGAGATGTGCAGCTGGCGCAGACCAGGAGCGCGGTCAAGGGGATCTCGCAGGATGAATTGACAGAGGGAGACCAGCCCCCTGTCGTCGGAGATAGTGATGGGGAATTTGAGGAGACGTCGGGCGCCCTCCGCATAGATGTCCTTCCTTGCCAGCATGAGGGCGCGGACGTCGGCTCTGATATCGAGGAGTTGCAGTAGCATGGCGAAAATGTCAAAGGGAATGGTCCCGCGGCCGCCATGGGGAGGGTCATACAAGCCCTGCATTTTCGTCTAAAGGATTCACATTCAGATTCATGAACGGCAAGTAGTATGATCATACGAACATGGAACGCGGTGAAGAGCCAGGCGACTGGCGCCTAAGGAGCACTGATGCAGTATCGCCTCGCCTCGCCTCAGCCGCTTGCAGTGCGAGAAAGTTTTCTGGTAGGAGGGTCGGGAGGTCGGAGTGGTGTAAACCGCGAGCGACCGTTTGTACTGCGGAAAGGTGTGTCTCAGCATCGGCACTTGTGATATATGTCCGTATGCGCTAACATGGCCATAGCGCAGACAAAAGAAACAATAGAAGCGTAGCTATGTACTTGACTAGGTGATAGAGCTATTCACTGGATGATAACGGCATGTGATTCGGGTTTGCTTCGATATGTCTACCACAGGTCCTAGGAGTGGGACTGGGCAGCTTGGATTGGCTCGAGGGTGGCTCATCGCATCGCACGGTGCCGCCGCTGCGACATGCCTGCTCGCGGAAAGAATGTCCGGCGACCATGACGCATCGATGCGACCAGACTTGATAGAGGCAAGCGATGTGGATCATAAACAACTGTCGTCAAGATGGGGGACTCAGAGTGCTACAGGAGCGATTGATGACGCTGAGACGTACAGCATGTAAAGTGATTGCTTTTCAGCTCCTTCTGATGTACATGTGGGGGTGGTCTGGGAGACACGCATCCGAACCCTCTCCCAGAAGACTCCAGACCACTAGTACCTCATTTCCTCAAGCCGCACAACAAGGCATTGCATAATGGCCAGCCTGCATACAATTGTCCTGGAATGCAGAGTGAATCACGATTCGCGAGGAGTAGTCCCGAAACAAACCATATCTCGGTAGCCGATATCATTGTGAGTTCTCCTCGCTGAGGGCGTCCGCGAGCTTCTGGAGCTGCGCGGAAGTGGTTGTCTCTCCACGGTTGTTTGCAAGATTGCGAGCGCGCAGGCGGTGGAGGAAGTTGTCGAGACGTCTCTGAGCGACGTCGGCTGGGATTTGCTGGACACGAAGGGTCTCGATACGCAAGGGAGGGGCCAGAGCAGCATCCATGGAGATAGCTCTAGCTCTGGACGAAGCTCGTTCACTTACAGTAGAGTTTTCCGGCGCTCGATTTCGAAAATGTGCGGCCCGATCACGTGTGCGAGGCGTCCGGTGGTACGACGCGGGGAATTGAAGTCAAGAGCAACGCGGAAGTGGGCGATTCAGACTCCAGCACTCCCCCAGACCGCCTTCCACGCCCGCCCTCCCTATCCTTATTCTATTCAAAACAAAATTCGACATAATGGGCGCCGCGTCTATGCTCACCCTGCTCCTCACCCACCCCATTGAGTTCCGCATCCTCCTTCAGTACAAGGTCTGGCACGAGCCGAAACGCGACATCACAAACCCTACGGAGTATGCTACCTCGGGATGGGACCGCGCGTCGATGCGCAGGTGTTGGGAGTTTCTTGACCTGACGAGCCGTAGTTTCTCTGGGGTCATCAAAGAGCTCGAAGGAGACTTGGCAAGAGTGGTGAGTACCATGCCTTCGGTTGTGAGCGTGTCATGGCGTGTCAAGCCCCTGGGGAGACCATTGTTTCCTCCGCACTGTGATATGCAGTGTTGTCTATGCGACGAGGTTCGGTGCCAAGGACGTGGCGTGTCTTCGACACCAAACCTGCGTGCTGACGAGGACATTGGCACGGAAGCTCGTCTCGCGTATTTGCCGTATATCCCACCGCAGCCGTCAGGGCTCATCTTGTTCTCGCATACGCATATGCACCGTGGAAGCAGATTCACACTCGTACAGGAGTCCCCGCGTTCACGTCAATGAACACCGACGTGGCCTCTCACCCTGTCCTCCCATGCGCGCCGTGAGCTGCGCCCGCAGTGTGCTTCTATGACGTCCTCCCGTAGTTGTGCGGTTGCAGTGGACGATGCACTCGCATCACTTACGGAGCAACAGCGGTCGTTCAGGCTCCCAGGTGTACGGCGACAGCGGCCCATCACTATCTTTCTGTACCTATCCTCCACCAAAGAGGCAATAATAGCCTCCCCAGCCGAGTCGTGGACAAGTTCCGTCGGAACGAATGAGACCGCTTTACGTATGCCGAAGTTGGTCCATGGGAGGACTTCTCCTGACTGACTCGATGCCAGTTGACATTTCTTGAAGCTTGCCTAACCGTCTTTCCAGGTGTGCATGTTCTATCTCGTGCTACGAGGCTTAGATACGATCGAAGATGACATGACGCTACCTGACGAAAAGAAGCAACCCTTGCTACGACAATTCCATAAACTCGCTGTCCAGCCTGGGTGGACATTCACGGAGTCCGGGCCGAATGAGAAGGACAGGCAGTTGCTGGTTGAGTGGACGGTCGCATGCGAGGAGCTCGGCCGTCTCGACGCACGGTATGTGATCTGGACTGCACAACGCGCTTCCCTCGTCATTTGAGCCAACACTCAATCAATGCGCGATCCAGATACCGCGACATTATCCTTGACATCGCAGAGAAGATGGCGGCGGGCATGGCAGACTACGCACACAAAGCGGCCACGACAAAATCCATCTACGTTGAGACGATCGACGAGTACAACCTCTACTGCCACTATGTCGCGGGGCTCGTCGGCGAGGGCCTCTCGCGGTTGTGGTCTGCGTCCGGCAAAGAGGCGGATTGGCTCGGGGAACAGTACGAGCTCTCGAACTCGATGGGCATCATGCTCCAAAAGACAAACATCATTCGTGACTTCCGCGAGGACGCCGAGGAGAACCGTTTCTTTTGGCCGCGCGAGATCTGGGGGCGCGAGCTCTACGGCAAGATGGCTGGGGGCAAGCCGGGCTTCAGGGAGATGAAGGAGTTGTACCAGCCTGGGAACGAGAAGCAGGCGCTCTGGGTGCAGAGCGGCATGGTCGCGGACGCGCTCACGCATGCGTGCGACTCGCTCGACTACCTCCGCCTCCTCACGAAGCAGAGCGTGTTTGCATTCTGCGCGATTCCGCAGACGATGGCGATGGCGACGCTTACTCTTTGCTTCATGAACTACGACATGTTCCAGCGGCATATCAAGATCCGCAAGGCAGAAGCGGCCTCAGTATGTTTTGCTTTACATTCACTTGTCTCCCCCTTCGCTGACTTCTCGTTGCGATGTCATAGTTAATCATGAAGTCGACCAACCCCCGCGACGTCTCCTTCATCTTCCGTGACTACTCCCGCAAGATCCACGCCCGCGCACTCCCAGAAGACCCCAGCTTCCTCCGGATATCGGTCAGCTGCGGGAAGGTACGTCGTCCTCTCCTACTTTCTTAACCCATCTCACACTGCCCTATGCGCGCAGATCGAGCAGTGGTGTGAACGGCACTACCCCTCCTTCGTCATACTCAAGTCTGTCTCTGGGGGCGTCACGTACGATCCGAACGACGCACGTTCGCGCGTCATCGAAGCTGCGCAGGTACGCGACCGCGAGCTCCAGCGCGAAAAGCATATCGCGGAGCTGCGCGAGAAGCAACCTGTCGCCGCCGCGCGGCTCGCGCAGAAGGAAGAGAGCTCGTTCGGTGAGATGCTCATGTACGTCGGCACGGCATTCGTCCTCGTCTTCGGCATCAGCGTCGGTGCTGCGTGGCTGCTCATCAAGTACTACGACCTCAAGCTTAAGGCATGAACACTATCTCTGGGCTTTGGGCGGGATTTGGATCTTGGTGTGCTGAGACACTCTAATGCTATGAGCGACGCATCCACGAGCGGACGCTCCCGTCTTTATGCTGTCGTCCGTTAGTTGGTTGGCTTATCCGTTGCACGAGTTACGATACCCATATTACAATACAGTGCTTATATAGATACGCGACGACGATACATGGTCCCGCGTGTTCCCGGATCGTTCGCGTGCAGATCCAAGAGAAAGAGGGAGTATATACACTACTTGAACATACCAGAGGGTAGCATATGAGGGGGGTTGGAGGCATATGTACATAGGTGGCAGGGACCGTCTATTTCTTGCGCTTCACAGCTGTTCAATGGCACATGAGCGCGAGAAAGACATGGAAGAATGGGAACTGCCCACCAGTCGACTGCGCTGGAGCCTTGCGCTTCTGGCCTGGCTTCGGTGACTCGCCACCGTCGTAGTCCACCTTAGTTTTCTTCGCCTTTGTCGGCTTCCGTCGCACACCGTCGAGAGAGACCGGTGCACCCGGGTCAGCCTCACATTCGGGGCAGAACCATTCACCGTCAGGGATAGCATCCAACGGCGGATCCAAGCACTTCAAGTGGTACGGGTAGTCACACTGCAGACAAGCCTCGTCAATGGCTAGTGCTAGGTCAAACAGAATATGCGCAGCACACCTTGTCGCATTCTAATGGTGCGTCGTCGTCACCGTTGTCCTGGTCGCAAACGACGCATATATCTGGCGGGTTGACGTCCACGGGATGACGTGGGAGGTCGGAGAGCTTCTCGTTGGGACGTGCTAGGATGAACGTTGTGTTCTGCCCGGCAGCAACTCTGAGGGTAGAAAGGGCTTGTCAAGAATATGGCGAAAACATTCGAGTCTGCGTGTGCTTACTGAATGACGTCAATCCCTGCAAGTGGCATATTCTGTATAGGCTTCGTTGCGCTCTTGGGTTGGTCCGGACCATGGCCAAGTTCGCCTAGTAGCGGCGGACGTGGGTCAAAGGGGTTCGCTGATGGTCAAGCAGAAGTACGCACCATTTAAAGCGCCTTGCCCGAATGCGATGGTCATAACCCCAGTCTCTTCCTGGGCGAGCGCCCAGTGTGTAACGCCCCCACATGCGGCGTGAATAATCTTGCAACCCCTAGCAATACTGTTGAGCAGCGTAGACGATGACGTGTGCGGTCGTACGTACTGCATTTCCGGGATCCATTTAAACGTAGAATAGGGTTGTCCGCCAGATCCTGATATACGAGGCTATGGGTAAGCGTACGAGCGAAACGCTTGTGCATGATCCACGTACCGTCACCAGTGTTCTTCCACTTGCCCGTAATCCAGTACATGCCCTGCTTGTCGATTACAACCGAGTTTGATGGACCAGCGTTGACATGAGCACCCATGGTGAGTTCATTCGGACCGGCGAATTGTGGCACAATCTTCGGCACTAGGGCATCTTGCTGGTTTCCCAATCCAAGTCTACAGTAGCCATTATAGCCCCAAACAAACACGCGTCTGCCAAGGAGATGTGTCAATCAAAAGGGTCGGGACGATCGGAACGAATCGAGGGCATGGGCGTACCCGTCGCTGTCAAGGGCAATCGCGTGTTGAGGGCCGCAGGCGATCTGGGCAATCTTGCGTTCGGCAAGCCCCTTGAGGAGAACTGCATGCGAATCCTTTAGATGCCGTTATGACGGATCAGAGTGCGTCTCTTACTGGGTTCGGTCTCGTAGTCGAAAGCAGATTTGCCCGCAGACACGATGCGCTCGCCTGCTGAACCATTCCCTAGCTGACCCTTCTCTTCACTGCCAAAGGTGAATACTAGGGAGGGACTTGTTCAGGTTTGACAGAACTCCGCCAGTGCATGATGACGAACTCACCCTTGCCGCTCTCGGTGAGGACCACGGAGAAGGTGATGCCAGCCGCAGCTTTCGTGACCTTCTCCTTCACACCTCCATGCTTCGGACCATGCACCAACTTGAACGACTGGATTTCCGGACATGCGGGATGACCGCACTACCAGCCCCCAAGATTCACGACACGTCACAACCAAAGATACTGGAGACCAACTCACCTGGCCCGCATGGTTCGCCCCGGCCGACCACAACTGCCCGTCACTTCCCACGAGCAGTGTATGGTTCCGCCCACAAGCCGCATGAACGAAATGCGTGCCTTTTGGCGCACCAAGGTCCTGTGGGGTAACGCGCCTCGGTTCGTTTTCGGAAATGGCGTCGACACCGGTAACTCCAAGGCAAGATTTGTCGTTACGCCCGAACATCCATGCGGCACCGTCAACGTCAAGCACCACACAGTGGCAGCCAGAGCATGAGGTGTGGATGGAAACCGCTTGGATATTGCTCAAGGAGCGCAGAATGTGGGGTTCGAGGAGGTCGGTGCTGTAGACGAGCACACGGATTGGTACGGGGCAGAGCGAGTGTGGGGTACAGTAACATAGCAAGGAACACGCACGAGGTACCATCCTCCTGGCTCTTCTTCCCTCCTTTATCTTTCTTGCCTAGGCGCGGCCTGTGGGTTCCGTTAGCTGCAGCTCACATTCACGACATATTCGGAGTACGAGCGAGGCGTTCTCTAGCCCTGAAAACCCTCTCCAGGTCCAGGTGGACCGCCGAGACCAGCAGCCACCGCGACAATCACGGGCGTGGTACTCACCAATCGGTGCCTCCACATAGCAGCACTACACCAGACACCACTCAGCAACGACAACAGCAACGACAACGGCAGGACAATACCTCTTCCCCATTGCTGTTCAGGCTGGGAGCTGGTGGCGGCGGGAGTCGAGGGGGCGGACATCGTTACACCGCCTCAGAGTGGGTTGAACAAGGGAGAGCAACGGCGTGGGACTGGCGGTCGCGCCCTCCTCGCTACCCGCCCAAACCGTCCGAACTGTCAGGCCGCATCAACGGCCGACCGTGCTCCTCGTCGGGGACCTCTGTTGTGCCCAAGGCTTTGAAAAGCAACGAAACCTATGGTACATTCTATTATGTAGACTAGATAATGAGACCGTCCAGGCAGCGTATACAATACATCAGAAGAATGTAAGAATAATCCAAAAAGCACTGCGGCTTTACCAGAATGCACACCTGGGGTATCTCAGTCAGTGGATATCAGGCGAGAGCTAATTCAGGGAACGCACCATCCAGAGAAACACTGGCAGAGGTTCTCTAACGATGTAGCCTGCAGAATGAGCTTGTCCACTTGCGCCGGCACCGACAAGACCTCGTCTGGGTTGAAATCTCGTCCTGCACAGAGAAGGGATCAGCGGAAAGACCACAGAATACATCGGAAATGACGTACCCGTGAGCTTATCTTGTACGCGTCTGTACACGAACAGTGCACGCTCGTTCCGGACTTCTTGCGCCTCTGAATGGCATAGAACCAGGGTCAGAATCTCGAACGCTATCACCCAATCTCGGCACGTACCGTTCAATATGTCGTTCTCATCCGCTTTCAGCTTGCGAATCGGTGCTGTGGGATACGCAGCTGAGCGGACAAGATCCGCCGCCCGTCCGCTGTCACCTAAAATACAGCGTTACACGTAAGACCATTGGCTCGGACCGGGAAGGCAAAGGAAGGAAACCGGGCATGGACGTACTTTCTCCTCGACGCTCGACATCTGGCTGCATCAAGCGCCAGTTGATCAACGGATCGTACACAAACGCCTCCAGAACCGCCATGAGCGACTCCTTGTTCTCCCGGAGGACCTTCATGCTGATCTCGCACGTGTTCCTGAAGCTTCCTTCGATGCCGCTGACCTCCATCGCATGTGTGAGCATCCTTGTCAATCGGAATGGGATCTTCTCGGGGAATTTCTCGCGGTGCATAGCAACCTCGAAGCAGTCGCCAAAGTCGATGTGGACCACCTTGCCAGTGTTGCGCTCCAGCATGAGATTGGACGGGTGACGATCGCCGAGACCCAGGATGTGACCGATCATACTGTTGACAGCGAGGGATCGTGTGTACGTCGCCCGGCGTTCAAGCCAGTGTTCCGAGTTAATACTCTTGAGCCAGAGCACGCGGTAGAGATCCTGTCCGGTCGTGTTCTCGAGCGCATATTCAAAGACTTCGATCTTCTGCAGAAGGATCAAGTTCTCGTAGTCGGGAGCCATCTGCGCAGCAATGTCAGCGACAGTCCAAGATCTATATCCTACCCAGACCCACCTGGAGCATCAAGCGGTACTCAATGTTCAGCAAGACCTTCCTTGACTCTCGGTAGTCTCGGACGAGCACGTGGAGAGTGTCGCTGTCCTTCACCCAGCCGAGAAGACCCGCATTTGGAGCAAGCGGGATGACAGGGAAGCGCTGGATGTGAAGTCGCCTCTTGAAGCAGTCCGTGTCGACCGCAAGCAGACCGTTTACAAGGCCGAAGAGCTGCATGACACGCTCGTCTTGCCGCAAATCTTCGTGACCCTTGAGTAAGAATTGGTAGTCCTTTCCATCGCTACCCTTCATCGACAAACGACGTGGCCTCTGCTTCGACGAGATGACCGATAACTTGGCCGCGAAGCCGGTAATCTTGATGATCGGCTTGCCGCTCTGGTATGTACCTAACAACAAGCTGTGAGCAGAGCTGGAACCGTCGTCGACTGTATAGAAACATACCAGGTACGGCGAGTTCCAGGTTACGTGCCTTCAGCAACTCCGGGGAGACGTACTGCAGGTCAAGGGTCGTCAACTGTGGTAGCTGCTTCTCGATCTTCTTGAAGACCTTGAGACAGAGGGATAAGCAGAGAGCATTTGTCATGTTCACTGTAGGCTTACCCCGTAGTAGATCTCCCAGGCCTTCTCCAGATCCCTCTTCTCGCCATAGATCGTGTATCGCCTGCACGCCTCGCGGGCCTCGTGTAGATCCCGTCCAAACATCTGACTAAACGAGATCTCACGTGCGGTTTTAGGGCCCTGTAGTCAAATATTAGCAACGCCGTCAAAGAGATGGAAGGAATCGTTACGGCTTCAAGCATGTCGTGTAGAGGCTCCAGGAAAGCGATCATGCCCAAGGGGTTGTGGTCGGTGAAGTATAACCTCGATGCTTCCTCGAGTCCTTCGTGCCACAGCTCGTGCCAGAGGATGGCGACTCGTATAAGTTCGTGACTGACGAGCTGGGCCTGCTCAACGATGATTGGGCTGTGCTCCTTCATGCGGTCCATGATGTTCAATGCGGCCTTCTTCCGGACGGCGCTTGATGACTTCGACGCGACAGTGAGCGGGTAAATTAGGGCTTGAGGGTGGTGCTTGCCGACTTCCGTGAGCAGGTTATTAATGTTCCGCCGGATGTTGCTGCTTGGGGTCTGGATACGCGCGATGATCTGAGGAATGACCTCTAACCAGGTATCGACCTCGAGGTCGGTGAAACCGTTGCTCATGGCATGGCTGACATCGTCATGAGCACCGTACTTGAACCACAGCGTGAGCAGGCGGAGCGTGTCCTGCAACGAATTCTCATTCCTCAACGATATTGAGCGGAAGAATCCTGGGATTGTGATCAATATGGAGAGGATGTCAGCATATGCAAGCTTCTTACCGTTGACGGCCGACACAATGTGCGCTGCCAACTCGTTCCCAGGGACATCGTTGATCTTGTTGTACTGCTGGTTTTCGAGGAAGCCGACGACATCAAAGTTCGCCAGCGCCCACGTATGCCATGCTTTGTACCAAGCGGGGTCGTAGTGTGTGGCAAGGTAGTACGACTGCAAGATGTCCTTGATGTTCCGCTGCATGAAACCTCGTGAGCTCAGGGCTGCTAGCATCCATAACAGGCCACGTACCGAGTCCCACTCCTCCTTGAGCGCGAATTGCCACTCGCCAAGCTTAAAGTAGCAACGAGCAAGGAGCCGCGACAGCTCTTCCAGCTTGCTGTTCCCCACCGGCTCGGCACGGGGTGTTGTCCCTGTCTGGATGTCGCGCGCCAGCTTGCTCGAGAACTCACGCAGGTAGGCGAGTGTATCCTCTCTCTCTCCCTTAGCCCAGTTGCACTTCAGGTGGGCATAGATGACCATAGGAGGCGCCTTGGAGTATTGCTGCTCGCGATATCCCGGAGGTTGATGGTGCTAAGTAGTAGGTCAGTGGCTAAGTAAGGAAGTCTACAATTGGCGACACGTACTCTGTCAGGGAACAACAGAGAGTTAATCGTCTTCTCCGCGAGGAACATGCGATCCGACTTGCGACAAAGATTGGCGAACTTGATCCACATGACAGGATCGTCCTCGGGCGAGAGCACCAGGGCGCGCACTTGCAGAATTCGCTGCCATACTTCGACGTCCGGCTGACAACCCTGCAACCTCTTCATCCAAGTCTTCCTCATCGCCGTTTGACGGTCTGGCTGGTCCGCGTGTTGCTTGTAGTTGACGATCTCCTCGAGTTCAGACAACATCTGTGCCCGTACCATGGTGCTATGATATGGTGAGTCACCTGTTCAACGAAAATACGCGTGTGGTGGACCTACTTGTATGATCGACCATAGCTCTCACCGACGAGTGACGTGAGCTCGGGATCAAGCAGATCCCGCGCCTTCGCAATCTGTGCCATCGCCTTCGGGAACTGATTCTGGTGCACGGCGAGGATCGCACGGTAGAACGGCCGATCCGCAGAGTCGGGCTTCATCGTCGCGATATAATCATCCATAGACTCCCAGTCGTTCAGTGCCCACGCAGCAGCAGCGGCCATAGGAGCGATCTCTCGGCGATCCTCAAGGTTCGCGTTCGACCAGTTCTCCTCAATTTGTTTGGCGAGCTGGTCCCATTCCCCAAGCGCGTGCAAGCACTTCATGCGACCGATCGCGATCTCAGGGGCGCCTGGGTCGAGGACAGCACGGTTCTCGTAGGTTTCCAAGGCCTCCTGCCACCGACCAAGTCGCTCGTACCATTCCTCGTGCTTACTGACGTCGTATTGTTCGCGCGCGATGAGAAGCGTGCCCCACGCGGCGTCGTGTTGCTGCAGCTTTGAATTGATGCTGATGAGGGCCTCGATGATGGTGGGCGACGTCTCCGTAAAGAACTCGAGTTCCTTGTAATGCAGCGCTTTGGCGTACGCGTGGAACTTCATGGCATACTCGCCGAGTGTGCGGTTCTCGATAGGAAGTGCCTTCTCCTCGTGCTCCATGAACTCGGCAAGGTTGAGCAACCTGTGGACAAGCTCTGAAGGCGCCGTGCTCGACGTGATGGCGTACTCAATGGAGCGAACAAGATCTTCCTACATGGATGTTAGTAGCTGAGTAGTAATACACTGACTGGGGAACTAACCTGATACTGGTCGTACAGCTCACCCCAGCAAGAGACAAACGCGGCGTTGAAGAGCTCCCTTGCCAGAGGCTGGTGCACGTCGACCAAGCTCATGCAAGCGCGGAGAGCGTGAGAAGGCGACTCCCTCATGAACTCAACGGAGAGTTTCTGGATCCACTCAAACCAATCTTCCTTCGTCGAGACTTGCGAGACGTCCCAGGCCTGCTTGAGATGCTGCTGGTTGACGGCCATCTTGGTCGCCTCTGCAGGTGCCTGATAGTCCGTGGTCCTTGAGCTGTCCGTTGCCCTGTCACTGGTCAGTATACCGTCGTGGTATGATGATAAGTTGACCCGTCGAGCATACTCACAGATCGAGGACGGTCTCCTGCGGCAAGCGCTCACCCTTGAGGAGCTTGTCGATGAGATTCTCGTAGCGGAGGTGGGAAATGCGGTGGCGGATGATAGTCTGCAACATTATGAGCGCATGTCGTTGTGCCGGACCACAGTGGTGCTTACCTTGCGGATCGTAGGGTGGAAGATGGCGAAGTCCGAACCCAGCTGGATCATGAGCGCACACAACGTATCCAACACCGCCATCCGTAATTCATTGTTCCCATTGTTCAGCACCCGCACGAGAGGATGGATGATGCGTGACGCGTGGTCCGAGAAGTTCACGCGCCTCGTCAGGCCCTCGATAGTATGGATGGCCTTCTTGCGCAGCGCAGTGCCTGCGTCGGGACGCTCGTACGTCTTGACAATGAGCGGGATGACGAGCTGCAAGTACTCCTCGATGTTCGCGCCGAAGGTGAGGAACGCGTCGAAGATCTTCATCTGCGTATTGCCGGTTTTCTCGTTGAGCTCGCCCTCGAACACTTTGAGAATGGGGGGGAGGATCATAGGAATGAAGGGCTTGAACTCGGCGTCGAGAGCCTTGCCAAGGGCCTCAACAAGCGACATGAGCGGAAGCTGAAGGAGTGTGTTATCCCAGAGGTCTTGTACAAGCTTGAATATCTCCGTTGTGTGGTTCCGAACGTGCTGTTTGATGATACCGACGAGAATGGCGAGCTGCTCCAAGTGGAAGACCTGGATACGAGAAGCAGACGTCCTTGCTACTGTCGCGAACGCTGGAATGATCTGTGCGCAAACATCATTTAACGACCCCGCATGCAATCCACTATAGTATAACGTACCTGAGGCAAAAAGGTGACACACTTCAGGCCTTGCGTCTTGAAAATCGACATGATCGCCTCAATGACTTTGTGGTGGTGGTTGCTTAGCGACTGGTCCTTCAGAATGTTGAGCAACGAATTGATGGCCACGGTCTGGTAGTAGTCGTCCGACGCAGTCGATGCCCCAGTCAGGTTTCTCGAAGCCGCACTGACAAGACTCGACGACACTTCGCTTGCGGCATCTTCCTCAGCCTTGATCTTCCGCCTGTAAGGGTCAAGAGCACCGAGGATACCAAGTACCTTGATCACTTCTCTCCGCACCGCCTGGCTGAGCTCCGTTCGCAAGATCCGACTGAGGATCTGGAGAAGCTGAGGGTATTCGACGAGGGGCGCAATGACGTATCCTGTGCTCGAACAGAGCTGACCAAGCGTATGTAGTGCAGCGTCGCGCTTCTGCAAGGAGGGATCCGCCAGCTTCGCGATGATGACTTGCATAAGATCCGGTACATGAGGCATGACGTCCTCGCCACCAACGCAAGCAAGCTCTCCTAGACACATGAGAATGTTGGCCGAGACAGTAGGATTTGAGTCGTTCGCTTTCGGCAGCAGGACTCGCAGCATGGGAATGGAGTACGGTTTTATGAGACGTTGTGTAGCATTGACGAGCAGAGTGAGTAGCCGAGTGCATTCTTCGCGATTCCGTCTGGATAAGCAATTCAATGCGATTGGTCCACATAGAAGAAAGAAACTAGCACGTACGTGACTGTTGAGTATTCGAGCTCAGTCAAGAGCTGAATGAGCGCCTTCCGCAAGGAAGGCATGACATATGCTGGGTTGTGCATAGCCAGACGACCGATCAGGGTTACGGCGGTGACGCGATTTTCGAAGACTTCGTCATTGACGGCAATGAAGAGGGACCGCACGTTCTCGGCCTGTGCAAGATGTTTGTCGAAACGTTCGTGCAAAGACGACAACACGGTCTGTCGGATGCTAGCATCTGCGTCGCAAGGTGAGTCTCTGCAACCAATCGCGCTGCCCCAGAGGCTCGTACCTGGATCAGCGATAGCCACAGTGAGCAACTTGTCGATCACGTCGCTAATGATCTCAATGGAGTGGTTGCTGGCCTGGTAGCAGATAGGATCGCGCACGAACAGTCGGCAGCAAGTCAATGCCGCCGCGCGTCGTACTTCTGGATGGTCTTGATCCAAGTATGGAAGAGCGCAATCATGGACGAACTCGTTGAGAACATGCCCTGCATAGATGCATCAGCGAGTTAGCTTAACTGCGGTTATGCCCGACATACCGCTGAAGTCGAACGTATGGAGGGTGGTCAGTGCAAGAGTGATCAGCTCAGGTCCTTTGATTGCATTCGCCCCGTCTACCGGTACGCCATCTTTAATCGTCGTGTTGGAGTCGCCTCGATAGAGCGAAGGTGCACCGAGAGGCCTGTAACTGTGTCCACTCAGGATGATCGACAGAGTATCCAGTAAGCGATCTACGCGTGATATTATGAGTACATTACTGAATGCAATGATAGCTCATCATTACCTTGAACGGTCTTCAGGAGAGGCGGAATGTGAGTCGCGATAGCAACCAGAGCCTGCCGCAACGGTTCGCTGAGGCCGCAGCCGAACATGAGATCGAGCTGGTCGTGCAAAAGTTTCGTCAAGTTGGGTCCAACAGCTTGTGCCAGCATGCCGACGCATTGGAAGATAGGTTCCTCTTGCACCGCGTTCTTCTTACTTCTCAAGAGTTATCAGCTTTCCTCACCTGAATACGAAAGATCATGGATGAACGTACCCCCTAGACTGGAGGCCAATCTTGACATGCGTCATGATCGACTCTAGGAATGGCTTCATCTCGCTACCGACAGCCGTTGCAACGTGTCCAATAGCGATGAATGCCACCGAACGTTCGTTGTTCTTCTCGAGTTGGGTCAGAAGATGTGCCATCGCCTTGTGAAGGAAGTGCTCTGAGAATGTCTGGGTATCATAGACTGCGAGCGTCGGAATTAGGGTGATGACCATCTTGCGAACAATTGGCTCCCTGTGCATCTTGAACGAGAGGATCTGCTCTGCGGCATCGAGGAAGTTTTCTTTCATGAACTATATTGACGAGACTCAGTAACGAACAGCCACAGCCGAGCGTCGTAGACGACCTACCATGCCACCGTGCAGCAGCAGCTCACGGTACGTGAGTAGCGAACCATGGATAATCTCGACCTGAGACATCTTCAGACCCATCTGCGCGTCCTGCAGAATCTTGAGCAGGAAAGGACTCCGTGTCTGTCGCTCGCGCTGCGTGATGATCTCGAGGCATGCTGCGAGAAGCTCAGCTGCGCTTTCGCGAACAATGGTGCGGGGGTCACGAAGGGGTGCAAGGATCTTGTCGAATACAAGTCCAATGTGGGAGTGGAAGTATGTCGGACTGTTGCGCGCGAGCTCCTTCAGAATCAGAACGCCGGCATGCCTCCCGAACTCCGGTTTGTCGGTCTGTAGTAGGGCTACAGCAGCCTGGACCTCGTAATCCATGAAGTAGTCGCCAAATGCAGGTCCGCTAATCTCTGCAATTTGACCGAGAGTCTTGGATGCTGCGAGCATGACATTGATGTCGGCGTCGGGGAGGAGTGCCTTGACATAGTTGTACAGTCGGAAGAGGTTGCTCTTGGATTCGATCTCTCCTTCAACCTTCAGCAAGTGATCTTCACGCTAGTGAGTACGCTTCACACGCTACACAAGACGGACGACGCGCACCTATGGCCAGGATACCTCCCAACTTCTCCACCGTTGTCTGACTGTGAACAAGGTCGAAAATCTTGTTTATGATCTCCTCCCAAAGCTTCGCAACGGTGTCAGAAGATAGCTCGGGAATGGTGTTGGAGATCTACGCGATGTCAGGAGAGGAGACAGATGAGTACTTAGAACGTACGTAGCGTTGCAGTTCCAAGGCGGACTGGGCTCGAACGTCTGAACTTTTGCTCTTAAGACCTTGGAAAAGCTGGTCCAAGACGTCGACTTGCGTCGGCGGTGCTGTCGACGCCATGCCGTCGAACGCCTGGCCCGCAGGAGGAAGGTGGAAGAGGTGTAAGGGTGAGGCAGTCGAGCCGGAACGGAGCTCAGAGCTACTGCGACTCTAACAGTAGTAGTACTAGGATGATGCACAGCGCGTTCATCTGCACGTGAACCCGTTGCTAGATTAGATTGGCTTTGGATCCCATCTTATCGCCCTTGCGTCATTGTCTCGGCGCAGCCCTGGCTCAAGCCCTCGCGCAGCCTCTGCATCAGATTCTCTCTTCTCCTTAGGACCATCACCACAGGGCATTTGTGCACTCTACGATCCCCAGTATACCACCGCAACGCAATCAGCACCACGATGCCTGGAATTACGGATCTTCCTGTGGAACTCTTCTTTGACCAGATCCTCAACTATCTCCCAGTGCGCGACATATTGACCCTCGGCTGCACCAATCGCTTCTTCAGATCCGTGGTTGCCGACGAGATATTCTGGCACAGACGGATACAGGAGGACTTCAACTTCTCGGGATCCGATACCGCGCGTCAGACTGGATGGAAGACCATCTACAAACGACTGAGTAACTCCCATGTATATGTCTGGGGGTACGTCTCTCTGTCGTCCCCTCATGTCATGCGCTCATCTCTAGGGTCCTTATAGAGAGAAAAGCCAAGGACGTCTTGGCACTTTTGACTTCCCCAAAACCAATGTTCGCGACGGTGTTCCCTATCCTATACGTCTGGACATTCCCGGTGTTCGTGTGGTATCCCTTGTGGCAGGTGGGATGTACGTGATATTTCCCTTCATCATTGACTGTCCACTGTGTGGTACACAATGCGATTTGTGAGCGCCTTGTGCTCCGGCAGAACTATGACTGGTAGCATCTCTGCCCCGAGTAGTACGTCCATGAGCAAGTAACACCCGTGTACGCGAATTGGTTCTTTCGCAGTATCTTACTGGACTTTGCCCTACAGGTCTTTCCATGCTATTGACTCCCGTGGAGACATCTACGTATGGGGTGAGCCATCCGCTTAAACTTCAGCCGGAGACATCACCAACGCTTATTCAGGTGTCCTCGACGGCACAAGCATGGCGCTACGCAGTGATGGCTTCTCGGAGCCGTCGAAGAAGGCAGAGCGTCCTGTTCGACTCAAGCTACCGGAAAAGTTCCGCGGTTTGAGGTAGCTATAGTCTGAGTTGAACAGTACGTAGATGAGACTTAACGACGTGTCGTAATCCACAGCTGTGGTCGCCTGCACACGACGGCCCTGGACGCCAGGGGGCAGGTCTGGACGTTCACGTCTTGGGGACGTCCATTCCTTCTCAGCTCCCCTCGGACTGACAGGTCCTCGCCTGAAACCACACCCAAGCAAGTCGAGAGTGGTTGGTCCTTCTCTTCTATCCTCACAGAGTCCGGGGATGTCCTCGTCTACTGGCCGTTCGGGGGAAGATTGAAGATGATCGCAGACCAGAAGAAAGAGGAATTGGACTCGTCCGACAATGAGGAGTTGAAGGCAGCTGCGAAGGCACGCCCCACGGAGGTCGAACCGAATGTCGTGCCCTGCTACTGGTGGGTTCTGCATGGCGCCGATCCTGTGCAGTTGCCCCCAATTCCAGTGGAGCGTCTCCCCGCATTGTCACGCACCGGTATCTCCCAAGAAGACAGGGATAAGGAGACGAAACTTGTCAAGATCGCCTCGCTCGATAATAACATCCTGGGACTAACGAACAAAGGACATGTCCTCCGCTACGGCGAGCTCTATGGGGAGGAAACTTACCAAGCCGGTCGCTGGGAATATGTACGTACAACCGGACCGTCAACTGGATAGTGACTGAACTCGTGTAACAGCTTCCTCTATTCAGCGACATCTCGCAAACCAAGAGTCAACCGGCTTACACTCCTAGTCCTGACAACCCGACCCCGCTTACTGCTCCGGAAACGATGCATATCACTCATGTTAGTTGAAAACGTTCAATCCAGCTTGTCTCTGAAATTGACTGCTTCTCAGATTTCTGCCTCGTTCCAAACCTTCTTCGCCTACTCCTCGGGGTCCAACTCTGTCGTCTTCATGGGCAAAGAGATACCCCCTCAACGGACCACGAACCCTGAGCCTCATATGGACACCTTCAACAACTACTTCGCCCCGACGATCATCCCCGAGCTCCAAGGTCGCGACGTCATCTCATGCGTGGTTGGCGACTACCACTACGGCGCGCTGACAGCGTCCGGCAAACTTCTGACCTGGGGCGCATTCTCCAGGGGGGCACTCGGCCTCGGCGACCCGGTCGAGATCCCGGTCGGCCAGCCAGGTGGCTTCGCTACCCAAGAGCAGAAGAATCATGCCTTCCACGAGCGGTGGGGGCTCATGCGTCCGCCGCCGGATGTGCGGAACCCCACGGAGGTCAGGTTCGACCACCAGGAGAAGCGGAAGCGACCTAAGTACTGCTTCGGCGCTGCGGCGCTCGGCTGGCACATGGGTGCGCTGGTCATTGACCTTGACGTATGTCTCCGTTGCCCTCGTTCGGCTATGAGGAGCTATGCTTACTTGATCAATTGACAGCCCGACCAAGAGGGAGACGACGAACATGTCGCCGAACCTCCGACTGAGCAGGAGGTCCTTCAAGAGGGGGGATCCCAGCAGGGCGAAGGTGGCCTCCCGTTCTTGGGCAGAGGACGCGGTATATTCCCTTTCCGCATCGGGCATGCCGGGAGAGGGTTTTATAGGGGAGGACCCCCTCCCGGGCGATGAAGGCCATGCTCACTGTTGATAAGAAGTATATGCGAATGTGTACGATCCACTCCCGAGTAGATAGATTGCCTTGTCGTGTGCGGTGGTGTCAGCTGATCTTGCCGTCGTCTAGTACATCACATCTTGGATACTATGCGCGATGCAGTATGGCCAATGTAGGCCCAGCAATTTGAAGTACTCGCAACAAAGTTTTGCGCCAGGAAGGGTTCCCGACGCAACTGCCCTTCAACATTGAAGGAATGCAAAAAAGGATGTGGTAGCCAGTAAACGGGCTACACGGGGAATCGAACCCTGCCGAGAATCATACCACTAGACTACCGAACCATTTTAGTCATTAGCTCAGGCCATCTATCTAAACGTCAGAAATACTCGGTTTGATGAGTATGTACGGTAGTGCATAACCTCGCATATCGTTGAACGAGGTCGACGAGCATCGGCATTTCATTCGTGCTCTCTATGTTTCGTCACAAATAGAGACCAACAGGTTTGTCCCACACTGCCGCAGCATGGCCGTCGTCCATCGCGCTGGTCTACAGCCTTCACGCTCACGCCCTTTCCCCCTGGTTCCAGCCAGAACCCTGCAAGACGGCCCAGGTCCCCTCCGCACAAGGTCCCAAGCAGCGCACGAACACCCGAAGCTCTCCATGACGCGTCCGATAACGATCTTGACGCTACCCAGCGCACCCGCGCGTCTCGCTGCCATCGAATACTATACTCAATCTTGGAAACCATCTGCTAGACGCTCCTCCATACCGCCCCGCGGTATATCAGCGGAGGGGACCTGTCAGGGATGCAGCACCGGCGGGACGTGCATGCCGCATCAGTCTACTCCAGGCGGGCCACTCTTGTTCCTAGCCTGGTCTGCGGTCTGCGGTCCTGCCTCGAGGCTTGAGGCTGGAGGCTGGCGCAGGCGGGTGGAGTTCTGGATGCCATATTGTATGCATCCGGGCGCGCGATTGCCATCTGGCGCGGGGAACAAAGACATATGATCAGGACTCCATCCGCGCGCCTTCGAGGACACTGAAGGGTCTGGCGTTGACGTTGACAGATCCCAGAAGCCGCGACTGATAACAGAGCAGCGAAGAACAGAAGAGAGAACGAGAAGAACAGAACGAGAAGAGAGAAGGGCGGAAGACGATTAGTATTGAATATTGAATGGGTGGCCAGACGATGGGAAAGAAGGTCCGAGTGCGAGAGGACGGGCAGGGATGTCAGAAACGGTCGCATGTTGCGGCGTATGTGCGGGATCCGACTGCAACGGGACAGATCCGAAGCATTTTCGAGCGCGTGAGCGAGCCAGGTCTCAGGGAGTGCCATAGAACAGACGTACGAGTCGCGCCGCGCCGCTGGCCTGGCAATGTGGAAGCGGGAATAGTTCGGGGCCGCACTGCGCAGCGTGCGGTGTGGTGCTTCGCATGCACGTCGGTGGCACTAAGGCACACCATTGGGTGTGTGACGCCCAGGGTCGCCGAATGGGAGTTGTACTGGGGGCGTATGACGATTGGGAGGTGTACCTGACCACGCAGTCAGTAAACTTTGTAGGCTGCAGGTCGAAAGGACGTACCGCAAGTTCATCTGCACGAGCGCGCAGAGTGTCCCGTTGTGCATGATCGACGAAATGAGCAACGTCCCCCTAATCCACGCAGTCATGCAAGTCAGAAGTCCAGTTGAGAGTTGTCGCGGAGCTCTGCACAGAGCGCACGCACAGCGTGGTTATGAACGTGAGAAGCGAAGTTAGAACGGCTCTTGCGGGCTTCCGCGTTCATTGCAAGGTTTAATCAACGACAGACGACTTGTGCGTGCGTGGTCGGCTCGTGGACCGTCCGCGCGCGTCCAAGTCGCGGTCGACCGGCCAGTACTGAATCCGCTGTCCCGGACACATGTTCCACCCCGAAAGACGACCGATAGACAAAAAGGAAGGAGTAAAAGCACCGCGGAGAACGGAGGAAGGCGCGATCGCAGACGGAGTGGCGTTTCACTTCGCCGCTTGCAGCCCTGCAAACTGCGACAGCACAATCGAGGGCGCAATCTGGAATGATGCCTCGTTGTGCCTTCTGCCTCTGGAACATGGCAGTGGGAACAGGTTCTGAATGTGGGTCCAACTCTGTGCCGCGCGATGCGCGTCACATCCTAACCTGCGGACTGCCACCCAAACCCCTCGCCGCACCTGGACGACATATGAGCACGCAATATGTCCTTACTGGGGACAAGGGGAAATCAGCGCAGAACATCGCCGTAAAATGGAGATTCGAACACACCGGAAGCCTTCACAGATAGTCACAATCATCGAATCACTGCGCCTCGCAATTTGGCCTCGAGATTGATACCGTCACCGACATGGTCAGCTGGTCAGAACTCTGACACAACCAAGGCGGTGCGTCAGACAGTAGGCTATAGAACATGTTGGAGTACTTACACACGGATGAACTCAAGGCTAACGCTGAGGCCAGAGCAAGGCCCAATGGATGGCGGTAGAAAACCCCTCTAATATGCGTGGCGCGACCAATGAATTCGCCACTACTCTCGTCGGTGACGGTCGATGTCCAAACTAGTTGTGTCCATTGTTAGTCGGCGACGGCGGGTGTGAACGGGAACAGAGAGGACAAGCCGAGCACGACACGTTTGGGTCTCCGGGAATGTGCGGGACTAAACCATCAAAGTCGTCTACTGTGAAATGGCGCGACGTCGTCAGCGGCACATTGTAACGCTGCATGAATCAACTGCACTCAACAGTTCGTGCACTCGAGGATGCGGGCAGCAGACTGTGAATTGGGCGATTGCGGCTGCAATTTCTGAAGATTTACTCGGAGCGCGGCGAGCGAGCCGAGGCGAGGGGGCCTGGAAGTCCGAGGCTCTCTCGGTGCTTATCGGCTCGCCTGCCCCGTAACACGTTGTGAGGTGAGAAGTCAGGAGAATGTTGCGAAAGACTGGCCGAGGTTGGGGTTCAGGTGAGCGGACTTTGTGTGTAAGCGGCGTAACACGTACGTTACCCTTGTGTTGGCAGCGGATGCCTGGCTCACCTGGTAATTGGATGAGATGCGAGAGCCTCACTCCTGCATCGAGAGGTCAGAGATTGGGAGATATGGCTGCAGAATGGTCGCGGCAAGGAGAGGCGGGCGATAAACAATCTTCTACCGAGCAAAGGTAATTCCGCAGGTGCGGCTGCAACGTGTGCCAAGGATGCGTTCTCAGAACCTGTTAATGCCGTATTGTGGCTAGTTAGAACGCACTTGCCGGCGTGGTGTTTCGCAATTCAGCTTGTTAGCGGGATTGATGTATCCGCTTATTGAGTCGCCAATCTATCAAGGCCCGACGGGTCATGTAGAATAGGCGGGCGCGTCGAGGAGGAGGATGGCTATCACGACGGTGTCTGGTAGCCTCGTTGGTGGGGCCCGGGGCGTGCGGGGACGAAGTATGGTCGGACTGGTCACTGGCAGGTCTGGAGAGCAAACCACTCGGGCGCGGACCCCGGACTCTGCGTGCGAGGAGATTCCGAAGTATTCCGGTGCGGGGCTGGGGTGTCAGTTTTTGCAGCCGAACAAGAGGTGATGGATGAATTTCCAACTTTGCTTGGAGAATTCCAGAAGGCCGGGAAGCAGGATCCATGGACTCGGTACGGAGAAGAGGGATGACGGAAAGTTCTTCTTCCCTGAAACGTGATGAGTGGGCGGGGGCAGCTTCTGGAAATCGAGAAGGGTGCGCGCAGATCACGGCGGCTCTCTTTCGCGTTTCCCTCCTCGACGCCCGGCGCTTCTCGTCTCCTGCCACCTGTCCGAGTCTCTCCCCATGGATCGAAGACAAAGCAAGATCTGGCGGGCCAAAAGCGAGCGGCGAAGGCGTCGTCGAACAGCAATTTGAGAGTCCGCGGTCCCTTCTCACGCGGTCTGGGCTCGTGGCCTTCTCAGATGCCCCGGCGGCAGGTTTGGAGACGTTACTTGGGAGGGGAAACTGAACAGCGATAACAAGCAGGGAATCGTCGGTACTTGGACCAACACAACGCGCTGGTGGGTCGCCCATGGCTGTGGCTGCCGGACATGCATTGTCGGCATCCGAGAGAGCACTGTGCAGTCTTTTCCTGGGCAGTCTGTATCCTTTCTCGGAATGGGAGAGTGTGCTGTTCTGGAAGGGGGATCTGACACAAAACATCGCCGGCAGGAATGGAATGCACGGCGGCGGACATACGCAGGCTGAGGCTGGCTGGGGCCTGCGCAGGCGTTTGTGCCCGCAGCTCGAGCCCACGCGACGCTGGCCGCGAAGGACCGGCGAGGTACGCCCCGGCCCCCGGGCCCCCGAGCTCGTGCCCAATGTCGCGCTCCTCCTCCCTGTTCTGTCTGCTGACATCACCCAGGGTCGTATCCAGCTCGTGTCTCAGCCAGCCTCCTCAGGCTTGCCTCCTGCCACGATGTCTCGGCGCGCAGTCTATTGGACAGCTTTTGTACGACGCCCACGCCTGCGCGTACCTTCCCACCCCGGCCGCTTCCCAACTCTATCAAGACTATCAAATCTTGTCGCTGCCACTCTCGTCTCTCTCATGCCCCCTCCCGGCTCTTGTTTCGTAAACGTTGCCGGGCCGTGCCCAGCACGGACGCTCCCTCGGTACTGGAGTCCAGGCTTTCCGTTCCATCACGGTACGTGCCATAATCTCTCGCCGCATATAGTCACTTAAAATAATAGTGCCAGACGACCGCGTCGATGCATGTTCGTAACGTCGATCCGACTATAGCTCACCATCAGCCGTACCGTGTGTGGCTGCATGTCAGAGCGGAAAGAACACATCCCCGAATGCGGCATCACGTTTGAGGTCGTACATGCACATTGCAAGCATCTCTCCATGGTGAATCGCATAAACCCAATATCTCACGTCTTACAGGGGCCGTACCATCTCCCGTGCAGAAATGCCTTCGCGAACCGCCTCGCATGCCACATGAATGGCGCAGCCCCTCGGACACATCGTCTCTTACTGGCCATTTCCTGCGTGCGCAGCTTGCGAAGCCCGTACAAGCTCTCAAGCATGTAGCACCAAGCATAGACCGACCTCCACCCCTTTTCAGCGCGCCGAAGATCGCTCTCTTGTATGCCATCGCAGTCAGCACCATGACTTCCTCCCCCGTGCTGTCAGCATCTTCCAAGTAAGCAATTCTAGTCATACCGCGTATGATCGCCACTCCAAGCTCTCACGCACCAATCAGAGTCCACCCACAAGCGCATACATCGGTCCTATCCAAGGCTCGCATACGCCGTTGTACCTCAGATAGCAATCCCTTCTGTCAGAATCAGAACACTTCCATTCGCAGACCCGCCCACAACACAACGCACACCGTGATCGCGCCGTATTATGGCCGGCCATCGCCCTTCCGGTTCGGACACCCTCCCCGCACTTTGTGGCCGAACTGGCGAGAGCTTGGTTGATACTCCAGGGCGATGTCGGCCAAACGTACGACAATAGCAGCTTCTATCCGATGTTCGTCATCAAGCCCCCTCGCGTGTCCCAGACTCCCTCCTTGAAACCAAGCCGGTCCCCATGTCCGGGTCTCGGCTTTCACGACGTGCGCCCGGAGTTCACGGCCCACTGCCACATGCGGCTCGAGCCTCAAGTTTCAACCTCCGCGTATCCCAAGATTCGGATAGTGATTATCCGGACTCCCGTGGCTTGACTCTCAAGAGGAAGGTGAGTATATGCACTTTTTTCGTCCCTTCCCGTGTTCCAGGTCACACGTGTGCAGCGAGCGCTCTTGCCTTATTGTCTTTCACGGTCGCTTCTCTTCTTCTGCCACGCTCTGGTCGTGTGTTCCCGCCTGCCCAATCCCGGCCTACCTTTGTGGTTATAACCTTCGTGCCAGCCTGCCGTGCTGGTCTTCCACGTTCGAGGCGCTCCGCCGTGTCCTGCGGGCACACCGTCCGTATGTGCATCTGGGCCTTCTCTCGCTCGCTTGAGCTTCGAGCACGTTGCACGATTCGATCCGGCGCAGATTGCCCGAGCGAAGCGTGGGCTCAGGATGAGCGGGACGAGGAAGCACGCTCCCCATCATGAGTCGCTCGCGATCTCGAGCCCGCCGTCGAGTTCGTGCCCAGTCTTTTCTGACACTCGCGAACTTTGTGGAGTGCCGACTGAAGCCTCTTTTCGATTCGCTGGAGAGTGGTATCTTCCAATCCGAGAGTTCAGTGCCGGTCACAGGCCAAGCGCACGTGGAGGCTTCGGACATCGCGCTCGCAGAATCGTGAGATGTTTGAAAATGCTCCAGACGCGGACCAGCGAATTCTGGAACGCATTCAATCACTTCATCAAGGTCGGCGGTATGACATCAGACGAGTTCTATGGTCATCGGATTTGGAGGCAGCAGCGAGCGCAGCTGGAGTCTTGACCACGTTGACATCGCTTGAATATCCCGGAGCTCTTCGCCTTGCGAGCTGTGGTGATTCCAATCTGGGTTTGCGCAGGGTCATTCGGGCAAACCCTCTGATGCCGTGGTTCGATCTTACTCCTTTAGGCAACACGATTGCCTTGTTGGACCGAGAGGTCACAAACTCGCTGCTCCATGCTGCTTTCAGGTCTGTTCATTGGCCTGACCCGGGAATGGTAGTTTGAATGGCGACGGTGTGCGACTTCGGGAGGTTGAGTCTCACCTGGTGACCTCTTCGCCGGCGCGTATTATGTCTTGACACGCCCATGCTTCGATGACGCAACCCCGGACACAAAGCCGGTCGAAGTCGCTGTGACCGGCTCATCGTGACCATCTGCCGCACTTTCTCGGCGTCGTCTGCATTCCCGTGGCCCGCCTTACTGAACACAATTTCAGACCCAGACACCATGAACCTTCGCCCCCAGTTTCGGATACAGATACGGTGCGTCCGTTCGCATTCCCGAAGTCCGCATTCCACATTCAAGCTTCGTCCTCTCCCTTCTTGCCCTTCCCACCGTCCGTCTACCTTCTGCTTCCCTTTCAATTCGCCGCACGCCCGTAAATTTGCTCGTCGCTTCTCCCATTATACTTCCGAAGCTCGCTGACGTGGTCCGTGGCGGCCTCACGTCCGCGACGGGTGCCACGCCCGCATTCTTGTCCATTTTCCCGTTTTCTTCCCTTACGCTCGCTCTTTGACGCTTCCTCTTTCTGCGCAGCTTCCCCAGACGCATGCGCGCCTCCGTATCCCCGCACTCCCTTCGCACTAGAGCTCGACCCAGACCTCGATCACGAACCGTCCCCATTCCTGTGCGTTCTGCAAAATGGACGCGGGGGACGCGGACACGAGACGGCTGCACCCTCCCCCGTCCTCTTCCCTGCGAGCGTCGCACGAAGTCGCCCGCGGTGGGCGTCCCGCTCCCAGGCCTCCCGCTTCGCAGGCTTCGCGTTCCCGCCCGCCCGTGCTCCCGTGCTCCGTCCCGCAGCACACGTGCCGACCTGTGGATGCGTATGTAAACACAAACCTTGCACGGTGCGGATTTGGGGGGCCTTCTCTCCCATTCCCAATTGCAACCTGCGCGCTTCCCTCGTTCGGTCCTCGGTCCTCGGCCCTCGGCCATCGGCCCTCGGGGCGGTTCCGTTGGGTCGCTGCGTCGATTGACCGTGTCAGATGGGGGGACTGCGCCACGTTGGCGAGCTCGGTGCGCTGTTTGTTGCTGCACCAGTGCTCGGGATCCTGTGCGTGCGGCCTGATGACTTTGCGAGTTGGCGCGATGGTGCATTCAATGATGCACCGGACTGCGAACATCACAATGCATATGCATATCACGAACATGGAGACCCGGAACTGCGTCGCAGCGCAGAGAGGGGCGCGTGATACCTTCGGCCCCATGACCCGCGCCCCCTCCCGCATCTCTGCACCCAATCAGCCAATCCAGCTGTACTTGTGCACACTGAGCACTTTTGGGAGCTCGATCGCAATGGAGCAACACCGCGAGTGTATAGTAGAGCCGTCGACCGGAGGCGGAGTGTCACGGTGGTCTTTCTCAGCGCTATCCAGCCACCTCCGCCACGATCGCAACACCACCATTCGACAGTCACGCGTATATATATGCATATGGTTTCTGGCCTGAGACCTGGGTTTTCTCAATGCAGAAAATGGGGTGTTGGAGCACGCCTTCTTCGGCTGTCGACACGCACGCACGCTGTCGGGTCCAGTTGTGGGTGTAGGTCCCCTGGGATCGTGATCGCGAACGTACTTGGCTGCGCAGTCGCGTCCGGATTCGGCCTTGCACTTCGCAGAGATGGACGTACAAGGGAGGGAATCGGACCACGCGGGGCAACAGATGGAGGTGTTGATCCCACAATTGGCGACTTGCCTAGAAACACACACACACACACACACAGAGCACAGTAGAAAGCAACAGATAAGTAGAATGATATTATACACTATATACATCTGGTACATTGCCAATGCCTGTGGTACGAATGCTGTACAGTAGCAGGTGGAATCAAATCGATGTGTGAATATAATGAACGAAGATGGCAGACATGGAGGGTAACCACGGCGGGGAACAGATCGGAAAACCAATGCTATGTACAACTGTAGATAATACAGTGGGATGGAGATAGGGACAGACAGAACAGGCAGACTGCTGGCCGCGCGAAGTCGAAATAGGGCATGTACTACACGTAAGTAAACAAGCAACAAGCAGCAGCGGCGCACGCGCGGAGTGTCAATCCGGCGGCGAAAAAATGGTGGCAGAGAAGCACAGATAGAACTGGAGATAGACGATGATGAGATTGAGGATGATAGGTAGATGGGGATGGGATGGGCGAGAAGCGGGAAATAACGGGAAATCCAGGATTGTAACCAAAACAGGCGTGAGCTATGTATACCAAAAAGACTAGAGGTATCTACTACCATACACGTACAAAATAAACCGACTATACACTGTCCGTACCATATGTGATTCGGGACGGGAGTTGTAGAAATATGAGATAGACGAGACAGAGACCGCGCAGAAGCGTGGGCGCGCGTGATTGAGGGTAGAGAAGACGAGAGAGATGGAGCAATAAAGAGGGAGACTGGGGGAGGCTGTCGCGCTTCTCGCGCGTAGTGTTCGAGGGGGCAAAGAATGGGGAAGACGCGTAGCGGTGGGATGCGGTGCCAGTGCTTACTGCACGAGTTGACCTCCGCACATGGGATACGCAGCGCTGAGACTGCGTGAGATGACAGAGGGCGACCCGCTGAGCCGTCGACAGACGACCAGGAACTAGGAACACCCGAAGCCCTGCCAGTGCCAGAAGGCGTTGCAAGGGAGACGTAATGACAGGAAGGACCTGCAACAAACGTAATGAGTTTATCAAGCGCGCACAGCGGGGGCTATGGTTAGACGCACCAAACCGAGCAGGGAGGAGGCACCCGCCTACTCGTACTGCTGCTCACGGCCGTTACCCTGTCCGTTGCTCGCATAGTATCGTTCGCGCTCACGGCCCGACCTATCACCCCAAACCCGGTCACGATCGTCACGACCATACTCATACTCCCTCTCCCGCTCGCGGGAGCGTTCTCGATGATCGATGTCCAGCTGCTCACCCTCCGGCTCATACCCAGGCAGAGGCGTGAGGAGCGTCGAGTCGGGCGGCAGTCGGTTCGATCCGAGGGAGACGTGCGCAGCGAGCTCAGGGGTCGCCGAGCCGCTGTCCCCGCCAGGCGCCACAGCGCCAGCGATGCCCAAATTGACATCTCCTGCTCCTCCGAGGGCGGGGCCAGGACCAGTACTAGGACCGAGAGAGGGGAACGCAGAGCCAGATAGAGGTGAAGGGTTAGGCGCGGACATGGAGAGGGAGCTCATCGAGTGCGGAGGCGGAAGCGTCAGACTACCAGCGGCGTTGTAAAACTGCGGGGGCCCGCGCATAGCTGCAGGAGGCTGAGCCGGCGAGTTCGTCCAGCCTGGTCCGACGAGCTCGCTCTGCGGTTGCATCGTCGTCTGGCGATAGTAGATGTCATCGTCCTGTGTGTGGTGGGGGATGCTCAGAGATGGAAGACCTTGGCCGCTAGGGTGCGCCGAGTGGGGGTAACGAAAGTGCTGGACCTCGTCTGCGGGCGATGGTAGCCCGTATCGTGCGTCCATGCCGATACCCGGACCCTGAAGGTTCCCATACGCCGGGGCGCTCTGGGGGCCACCGAACGAAGATACACTGGGTTGTCGCTGCATGGCGTTGTGCATGAAGGAGTGGTTGGGAAGAGAGTGAGGGCCGGCGTGAGCGTGCGGGTCGGGGTAGGGACCCTCGACCATGCTCATCCGCCTTCGAACGAAAGCGTGATGGTCATATTCGGCCATCGGAGCGTGCTGTGCGTACTGCTGATGATGCTGCATGTCGCGCATAGCTATCATATGAGCTTGCTCTGCGCGTTCTCGCTCTCGTTCTGCTTCTTCGGCCTCCTTCTTTTCCTGGCGCCATTTCTTGCGGAGCTCCTTGAACTCTGAAGGCGCATATAACCGGACGTTGAGATAACGATTGAGGCATTGATCAGCGTGCGTGACTTGCATACGTCGGCGAAAGCACATACCGTTGGGGCTGCGCTTTGGGCCATGCCGCTGCATTGTGACGTGCGCGTTCAAGTGGTTCAAGGTTCCGTACGCCTTTGTGCAATTCGGCCAACTGTCGTCATAAAACGCCCGTGTCTCAGTAAGCCGTCCGTTTCGCGGTGAGATAAGAGGCCAACGCAAATATGCAGGGTATGATTGAGCGGCGAGAATACACGTATGTGAACATATGGGGTACGACACGGGCTCATGAAAGTAAAAGTGACAGGAGACGCGACGCACTTGCACTGGTACAACCGCTCAATCTCGTCGTACCTCCGGCGCGGCCGCTTCTTTACCGCGTTCCCAGGGAGAGAGACGAAGGAGTAGGTCTTGCTGTTGTTGCCGCCCGGACGCGGTGTCACACTCGCGCTGCCGTGGGGCGGCTGCGGCGGTCTGGGTCCGGAGATGGTCGCGGGTTGTCTGGCCGGTGAGGGGTGCGACTGAGCAGGGGGAGAAGGAAGTCCCGTCGCGGAGACATCCGAACCACTGGCGACGCTTCCTGCGTAGAGGGGCGAGAGCGGGGAGCTTGAGAGAGGGCCTTCCTCAAGGTCGGCAGTCTTGACTGAGCTCCAAGCGGCGGAAACGGGCTGCGAATAAGGGTCCGCTAATGCGGCAGAACCAAAGGACGCGCCGCCGCTGCTATCGCGCTGGTGTTCGGGATACGTGCCGTAGGATGAGTAGGAGGAGGATGGGCGCGGAGAAAGCGGAGAAGGCTGCACCACGGTGGACGACGCGCTGTACGCGAATGGGTCCTGTGGTGGGGCCTGTGGTGGCTGAGGGTACGCCTGGCGACCTTGGCCGAGTACGGGCTCGGACATGCGGCGGTCGAGAGTGGGGTTAGAGTAGGGGAGACGGGGCATACCGGACTGCTGGCCGAAGCGGGGCGGGAACGCGTTCTGGGTGTGGGGTGCGCTCATGGGCTGGGGAAAGGAGAGTTGGCGCGCGGGCTGGGAGGGGTTATCCGCGGGAGAGGAGGCGGGAGAAGGAGAGTAGTTTGCAGAGTCGGGGTAGAGGAGGTTGTCGGTATGGATGGAGGGCGGGTGCTGGCGAGACTGGACGTCAAAGTCCGAGGGTGGCTGGGGCTGATTAGAGTGGGTATTTTGGTGATCGTCATATAAGTGGGAGTGTACAGTGTGTTGATACATGGCTTCGGGACTGGGCGAGTTGTGCACGGGGTGACCGCGGGGGACATAGCTGTAGTTGGCGTCGGACTCCAGCGGGGAATCGTCGAGATGGTGGTCGTCGGGAGCGGATGGGGGAAAGGGGTGGAGGGGGAGCCTGTCCACGGTGAGTGCGCGGGGGGTGTGGCGGGGGAGGGGCGCGTGCTGGGGGTGGTAGGCGTAGTGGGCGAGGGAGGAGGAGGGCTGGGGAGGATGGAGGAGCATTGACGGAGAGGCGGATCGGGGGAGGCCCAGTCGAGGGAGGGGATGATCAATATTATCGCAAACGGGCACGCAGGCGACTCTCACTCGAGCGCACCTCCCGCCCAGCGTCAGGGTCCTCCCAGATCTGCGCCTGCGGATCTCCAACCCCATCACCATCTTCCTCATCCCCCCTTTCAATCTCCGCATCTCAGATTCCCCTGCGATCCCCTTCCATCTGTTTTTTAATTTCCCCCCTCATTGGCCACACGCCCTGTCACCCTCCGGCCGTCTGAACGCAATCTGTCCATTTCCGGCCCCCCAGCTGCGACCCAGCCCGCGTCTCTCGGACGATAACGCAACCCAGCCTCCTCCTCCCGCCCGACGCCCAACCTCTCTGTCTCGCGCTCTGCCAGTGTGTCCTCCCTTGATTTTGTCCTGCGCCACCACCTGCCACCGCCCGCCCAGCAGCGCCCCTGTCCATCGATCCTCCGCCCCTCTCTCGCTTCCCGGCCCCGCCGCTTCGCCTTGCCCAGCATCTGCACGCTGCGCTGCTCTGATCCCTCTCCCACTGCCTGCCTCGTCGAACCATTACATCACTCAGAAGCATCTCCGAGACGCCCGTCTGCTCGCGTGTCTGCCGCGTGACCATCCGGCCGTCCACGCCCGCTGCCCCCGGCTCCTCGCCTTCCCTCCCTCCTGCGCCCTGCCCGCGCCAGCACGCGCCCGGGACGTGTCGACCATGTCCGCGCCCGCCCCTGCGTCCGTGCCCAGCGTCGACGACGCGTCAGACGCGTCTTTGCTGCGCGGAGGAGCGTCCACGGCCGCGTCTGCCCCGCTGATCGGCCCCGTCCTCCCGTGTCTTCCTTCCCGTCCTGCCGAAACGGTGCATGGGATTGTTGAGCCGAGCCACCTTCCCGCGCTTCCCTTGCTGCAGGACTCTCCCACATGTCGCCCAGGCGACGGACACCTGCCACCTCGACGTCAAATTCTGAGTCTCTCGCACGCGGCGCTCGTTCCCGCCTCTGCCGCCTGCGCCGCCCCCTCCATTCCGCCTGCTCGGACATCATGCGCGCTTCTGCCTCCGAGCAGCTCCCCGACTGGAACCACATGTGTCCGCCCCCGCAATCACTGGGTTCCACCCTGCGTTCTGTGCACCTGGCGATTTAACGCCTCCTGCCTTCGCACATGGTCCTGTGGGCCAACAAATGTGTCTCAGACAGTCCTTGTTTGAGATGTCCTGCGGTCTGTCGATCAGCGGACGCACCCTACATCGCCTTACAGCCGCGGAAGAACCTCAGCGAGCACATAGAGCGCGCAGAAGTCGAGAAGACTGCGTTAAGGTATGTGTCGTATACGTACCCTGACGTAAATGACGTTGGCATCCTTTGCGCCTTACGAAGTGTGGGGAGCTCCTCGTCGACGACGTGGACGATGATCGTCGGGGGGGCGATGCTCTCTGCTTCTGCTGGGCCGCATCATGCCCTCTGCGGCGTCCCGCCAGCGGGGCTTCCATGTGCGGGTGCTCCGGGTCGTGCGCCCGCCGGAACGGCGAAGACCCGCTTGCCGCAGCGGGCGACGGACGCACTACGCTCGCCACGACAGTGCTCCCTTCTTATTTCTCCCAATTAGGCGTCTGAATGCACATATCAGGACGCGAGCTTCTTGAACCACTTCTCGACGTCTGCCATCGAACGATGCTGTCACTGGCCGTCCCCAGCGCCGCCTGCTCCGTTCGAACGTTCTGTGACGCACTGCGGCGCACGGTACGTGTCAGCACACGCGTTGTCCTCGAGATGGAGGGCGCACCTCGTCGATGGTCTCGCGCTGTCCGCCATACTATATCATGTCGGGGGCAGATGCGGATTTCTAGAAGGGTTCATTGCTCGTGGACCAACAGCGGTCAAAGTGGGTCCAGGTGGCCCGATCCGTTCCAGGACGTGTAGCGTGCGATCCCGCTCCACGGTGTCCCAAGCTGTGCTGCAGTGTCTGCGTCCGAATGTGTTCGTCCTTCGCTCCATTCGCGAAGGTTCGCTGGAGTGGTCGTACGTCCCACGTCTGTGCGTTTCGCCTGGGACTCCTCCGTCTGCTTCTTGTCTTCCCTGCGATCTCCCGCCGCGGCGCTGCACATGGCCGGATGCTCGTCGACCCTGCTACGTTGCATGCATTAACCTTCGGCATTATATAACCCTACCCGTGACGGAAGTGCCGCAATTTCGCTGCGTGGCGTCTGCTCTGGCCCTGTTCGGTACGTAGTCGCGCGCAATATACATCATTCGCGTTCCGAGCCCTCTCTCGCGCCCTCGGACAAGGGCTGACATGGACATGTATTGCTCCCGCAGGCTGGGAGCACCGGTGCTGCACCCACGGGGGCTCCGAGCCCGACCCCGCGCCGAACGCTGGCGGCCGCGGACGCCGGGCGCGCCACCATCTGATGACCCGCCCACGGAGGAGGGGCCGCTCGGGCCTCGGGCCTGCGTCCTGCGGATTCTTTGATGCAGAGTCCGATTCGGAGGGCGGGCGACGCTGGCGTATCGACATCGACGGCCGGCGTGCTTTCTGGAACAAACTGCGATCGTGCGTGGGACGCACGCTGTGGAGCATCGTCGTGATGGATATTCATGCGTTCACGGCGTACCTGGCTGACTAGGACCCCCCGCGGCCTCAGCTTGGCCCACGGCACTCCTGGTGACCGCTCTGCACCCGTATGTAGGTAGTGTCGCGCAGTGGCACATGCGACCGCTGCCGCGATCAATGTCGTCGAGCATGTGGACATGAACTCAACGCACGATTTTGATGTTCCTTGTTCATCTGCCAAAATGAAGGGCCGATCGTGGGCTGGGCACCAAGGTGAGTCCCCTGCAACATCTGTGGTCATGTGTGCATCGATGTGGCTTTGTGGCTGCCGACAATTAACCAGGCCATGGCCAGCTCTGGCCTCGAGAGCTACCCCAACACGAGGCCCTCGACGTCCCGCGCCTCTATACATCTAGAGTTCTGGTCCACAGAGCGCGCATCCTGCCCCGCCATTGGCCCGCAGTTTGAGCTGATATACGGACAACTTCGCATGATGCATCCCGCACGCGTATCTGGCCGTTGACAGCTCTACGTCGCTTGCCGCCCAGCCAGACTCACGGACAGAGGCGAGCAGGCGGACAGCGTGGACGAAGGCTGCGAAGCTGTCTCTGTGCGCTGCTTCTTGTCCGTGCTTTTAGGCTTCAGGGATCCAACCCTGTTCATCTCAGATGCGGTGATGCGCCGCCTGCCACATACTCTATTCACACCCCTGCCCGCTCTGCCACGCTCTGCCTCTCTTCGCCTGTTCGTCCCCCATGCGAGGCGCTCTCCTTGTCATGTCTCCCAGAAGACGTCGTCCGGTGCCGCTTCTCCCGCGGTAGCTCCTTCCCTGTGCGAGGGGCCCGAATGCACAGTCCGCGCCTGCATGTCAGCTTCGCAGCAGCCAGCGATGTCAGCAGTCACTGCATCCTCGTCCCGACCGAGGTCGAGAAGACGGCTCACTGTAACTGCGATCATGCGAGTCGCCAGAAGCTGCCGTCGGAAGACGCGTCCCCGCGATTGCTTCCGACTGCGACCGCAAGCCCGTGACGCGAACGACGCACGAAGCCTCCTGCTGCGTGTTCGTTCCCACCGTCAGGGTTTCTGACGGTCTCAACGTCTCAGCATCGTAACGTCTGCCAGTTCCAGCTTGACGTTCACGGCATGCCCGCGGTGCTCGAGCCTGAGGGTGTCTTCCGAGGCCAGTCAGCTCTATTCGCTCCTGCTCATGTCTCGCTGTCTCGACGCTCACGCCTGCCTCCAGGTCGCTCGGCGTCACTTTGTGTTTGGCGCGACAGAGATCTAGAAGCTGCTGCGATAGCTGTTGATGAGCAGTTATTGACGAATTCAACGAATCCAAACGCTTTCTTGACAGATGTGATCCCGTCAACGCCGTCCAGCGCGTCCGTGGAGAAGCATCCCCAGTATCCCGCCCCAGGCGTCGCGTTGCTCGCGATTGTACGTACAGAGGGACCCTTGGCACGCCACCTCTGCAACATCGTGGAACAGCTGCCTCACCCACTGTCGACATCCCGCGGCGCCGGTCATTCGCGGGTACCGGTGCATTCCTGCCCTGTCCAGACTGGGTGTGCCTTTGAGCCCTCTCCTGCCAATTATTCTCTACCGCCGCCGCACTGTCCCCGGATGTCCATATGAGCCCACGGCCCTGACTGGCGCCGCGTTTTTGCGCACTCAAAACATCATGACGTGCCCGTTCGCGCCCCGGCGCTCTCCTGGGCGCACGTCCTGGCCAATCCCCGTATACTGGTACCGTGCGAGCACCAGGGGGATCGCGCGGTTCACACCTGAGCTGGGTTCTCGAGGCGACCGCCAGATCTTCTTCATCCAGGCTTCTCCGGCGCCTCGCACTCGGTGCCAATTCCACAATGTGCACATGCATCCGAAACATCTGCGTAACTCCTCCAACAGCGCAATACAGTTCGCGGCGCGGACGTGGCACCGCCGCAACACGCCTTCTTCTGTCTTCTTTCCTGCATCCATGGCCAGGGCCCTACATCTAAACATTTGTACAGTATGTACCCCCTCGTGGCCTGATATATGAGTGCGGGCCTGCCCTGAGTGGCTTGTGTGTCAGCTGTGCCCGTCCTACACCGCTGATTCGTCACGCCAAGTATCCGCTCTGCAGCACTGCGATGAGGCCGGAATCGTCTTTTCCAAAGGAAGCCTGGACGCGCTGTTACGACGTGCAATCAGCGATGTCGACGGTTGTCGATGCCGCCCGCGCTCCCTCCCTCCCATCGTGATCTTCGACTTATGACGACTTGCTGTGTCGCACTCGTTGATACACGACCTCTTCTTGACGGCGCACACCAAGTGAGCCGGGGCCGCATACCCAGTGCCATGGACTGCGAGAGAATACTTCTGATCAGTACTATTATCCGCAGACCCCACCACAGATAACCACGAGCGTCTGCAAGCGCGCCCCCGAATATGCTCCGGAATATGAAAACAATTCACGCAACCCCGAGCGCGAGGTGGTCCGGACGTCCCTCTCCTGCCCTGCTCCTGCCCGCTGCCCAGCGCAGGACGAACTGCTGAGCCGCCCGATTGCGATAGATATTGCGGGTGATCCAGCGTCCCAGCCAGACAGCCGCGGCCCCGATCACCCGAGCCCCCGTGTTCGTGTTCCTGCCGGCTCAGGAGGAACGGTTCACCCTGGCCGTCCCACGTTTCACGATCCCCGACCGATGGCATGATCGCGGGCGGGGGGCGCGTGGCCCGCTTGTGCAAGCTCGCGAATCGGATGGGCCTCGGGTGCCGGCAAGCGAGGCGGGCCACAGATCACGGCCCAGATATCGCGTCGGTCAGCGCTCGCGGGTACGCGGTGCGGGCGGGCGGCTGGACGCCGTGGCACCGTAGCCGCGTTGCACAGAACACACAGAGCGAACTCTGTCGCGGACCCAGAGGGAGGGACGAGCAACGCAACGTCTGCATGATCCATCTTGGAGGTTGGCGCTGGGAGTGGATCGTGACAGTATGTGCCCTTGTTCTCGCAAAGTCAACGAGGCGTCGAGGAACACACTCGGTCTTGTCCTGGTCCCTGGTGGATCGCTGTAGTCTGGACGTCTGATATTCTTCCACAGCGCGTTTCGAATCTCACGTTCACCCGCAACCGCGTCGCGACTCGAGGACGGTTCCCCTCGTTCGAAGTTTGGTGAAGGTCGCCATGGCTGCATGGCATGACCCCATGTTGTCCGGGACCTGACACACATCCCCGTAAGCAACATAACGCGCAGCGAGCTCTTCTGACGCGAAGACGCAGGAATCAATTGCAGTGGTCGCCGAGCCGGCAGCCCGCACGCGACGGGCACGCGCTGCCGAACCCGACACCGGCTCGGGCACCCCTGATATGGACGCGGGCGTGATTTTGTTCACCGACCGGCGAGCGGGGTCGCTGAATGGCGTCGGGTGCCGCGACACGCGGTTTGCGGTGCTCTTGGGGTCCGCATCGTTCGCATCCGGCCTGAGCAAAAAGCCCGCACGTGGTTACTGAGATTGCGGATGCAATCGCCAGGTCTGCATATGCGAACCTGCCAACGTCCAACATACGTAAAGGGCTCGTGCAAGTTGTATATATGCATAACACGAACAGACGTTCACATTGGACATCACAGCACGAACACGGGAGAAGAGCGGAGCATCCAGGGTACAACGCATGAGACAGGTCCCCTTTTGTTCGGATGCGACACGTCGATGCGCCGAGCCACGGGCGATCGCCGCCAAATCGCCACAAATGGCGAGATGCGTCGGGCCGTGACAATCTGTACCCAAGTCGTACGTACAATCCTCGAAAATGCCAGACGTGGGACGACTACTGTGCAAGGGTCGGCGCACTGAAGGACGGTTCAAACATGCCTCAGCGGCGGCGCGCAGGGCGCATCTGCCACGGCGTGTCACGTCGCTGACAAAATGCTGTTTGGCGGCTGCGTCACTGCGGGTATACCGCGTTGTATTGTGGTATGCGCAGTGCCTATGAATATATCCATGCATATCTCAGTTCGTGGAACACAGAGCTTGGAAGACGGGATGCGAGCTGGACCGTGTTGCATGCAGGGGGTACCGGTCAACTGCTCGATAATCATATTGGACGGTGCGTCGGAACGCTTTTGAGCCCTCACTGGCAGGTCCGCTCAACTGCCGCTGACCTTCGCATCCTTGGTATGATCCTCTGAATTGCCCGGCTTTTGCAACCTCGCGCTGACAGTCGGCGGGCTGGGAAGTATGGACGGCGAGCAGCGGGGCTCGCCTTTTCCTGCCATATGGGTCTGCACCGCACGTCGAACGTAGAAGTGAAGCACCGATGTGCGCTTCCATCGCGGGATCGACGTGCACATCGTCCGCGGATACGAACAGGGAGACAGGAGGGACGTACGAAGCATACGCTGTGAACACCTCCGGAACCGTCCCCTTGACAGCGCGTGGTTTTCATGCACCTTGTCGGACAGGTGTCGAAAGCCATGATGTTGCGAACTTCTCGCATCCGCCCGCATCCTGCGTTGTGGATTGCCAGGACCGTGGCGCGGGCCAATTGCAGCTGAGAAGGTCCTGAGGCCATTTGGTTATCCGTGATTGTCTACTCGTTGCATGCGCGAGTTCATCCGCATAGTACTGGTATTTGACGAGCAACTGTCCAGATGATGAGTTCGGACAGCGGTGCCAGTCGCCTAGCCGGGATAGTCCTCCCTACTCAAGACCTATCATGCCCGGTGATTCAATGATTGGCATCATGGGGAGATTGAGCATCGAGCGCACCATCTACAAGGTTGCTAGAATGTCCAAGGCAACGGCAGCAGACCAATATCTACATCTATCTACAGACACCAAGATTGAACAAGCTAGCAGCTCTCTCAGGTTAGGGTTATCAGCAACTCACCAGTAGCCATTCGTCCAATGATAGCGGCGATGTCTGCGCAGCTCGAGTGATCCCGGACCATGAATACCAATCCTAGGGAGGTGCCAGTCAGAGCCGTTCAGTTCAATGTCAAAGGTACCACGTACCGGCAGGGCCGGAGCCAAGTAGGAACCGCAAACACGCGCGATAACGTGCTAGACTCACGCAAGACGTCTGCGGCCTGAGAACTCTACATGTGTCCCTTCCTGAACGTTTGGACGCCTTCCTACGGGTGCATTGGCAAGGTCTTCACACGTCTGCAGGCACAGTTTGTGTAGGTGGGTCCGGAAGGCCCGGAACAGATGTGCGGTGTGGGCCGACAGGCCGCGTTACGGCGCTGAGGTGCTGTGTGGGTAAAAAGAACCACGTCGAGAACATCGCACGCCGTGGAGGCGTCAAGAGGCGTCACCGCGTCAACGAGTGTTGAGGCGGTTCGCAGGCGGTTCTGCAGCGTTCTGTATGTCACGGAAGCACTATCGGAGTCGAATGACGGCGACACACCTGATCCGGAGCTTGTGCGCAGGGGCGTTTGCGCCCACCCAGCGCGCCCAATGGAGGGGGGCACATGACCCCGCGTATGTCGCGGACGAAGCTGGCGCGGTGGGGAGAAGCTGGTGAAGGCACAGGCTGTCCAGGTCTGGTACCTAACTGCGAGATCGTACACACACGTGTTAGGGTACGTCCACTGTGAACAGGTACACGTAAATGACGGGAGAAGAGTGCCTACAGCTCTTGCAGGGCTTGCGACTCGGAGTTGGGACTCAAGGGTCCTGTGCCAATCAGCGGCTGCAGTGACCGGTTGACGTTACGCAGTCAGAAGTTCAGAAGTTCGATCGAATGGCGAAACTATCGTAGTGACGTCTGAAAATGTGAATATCCTATCAAGTATCGGAGAGTGAGAACATTCAAAGCGCTCTGTCAACCCGGCATGTCCTCTCGAAAGCGATCGCCAAGAGACCGTATACCATATCTTATGGTAGATAGGTCTGCGTCCCATATGACCTCAAGCCCCCCTATAGTCGACCACTGAACTCTGTACAACACTCACCTGAACACTCGGCTGTATATAGCGTAGGTTGTGGTATGAGCCATACCAGTGGCTGATCTCGAAGATTCTCAAGACTTCAGTGACATCTCAGCCATGAGGGGAGAAGAACTCACGTTGACGTCGAGAATGAGTTGTCAGACAGCTCGAATTTAGCTTCTTTGGTGATGGATAGAAATGAAGGAATGGCGCAGGGATTAGTCACATCCTGCTCAACGATACATGTTGCCCCCTCTGATCCTGTGGAGTTATTCCAACTCAGCGAGGCGTCAACACCGGTGATATAGGAAACATACCTCATGGTCTCAGCGGGCCGAGATTTCGGCCGAGTAAGCATATACCAAGTGAGCGGCCGAGACAAACGCGCCTGTCGTCGCTCGAAGTAGCGTCTTCCAATTCAAAGGAGCAGCGCTCGGGGATACGACGGCCTCGCACCCTGGGCGGGACGGTTGCGCTTCTGTGGAGATTCTGGAGCTCTTATTTGGGCAAATCTTTGGGGGTTCTTGCTTCCTGGAAGGGTTCGGCCCCGGCGGGCGCTCAACACTTCCATGATGCACGTCAAGCCCGTGTACCCGCCGCGAACTAACGCCCATGCTGAAACGGCATAGGATGAGTAGCGGGAGGTACCTTCCTCGTGATGATTCCGCATTGCCCATGCTGAACCGCTTCGTGCCTCAGGAACGGGTCACTTGTGATTTGGGCGAGGTCGACGTGGATATGACCCCAGTAAGGTGTACTCAGAGTCAAATGTTTAGTAGCTTGTAACCATACTCGGTGGGCACCCCCGGACCAGTGCAATAACCTGTACGTGAGATGAAAGCCGAGACGGCAGCAGCTGTCACCAAAAGCACTGGGAAAAAACGGTGCGTATTCAGCGGGAGACATTTGACAGGACGAAAATTTCTTGACACTGGCCGTCCGCGCGCGCATAACCACTCGAGACGCGAACAACCCAGTGGTCAATGCGGTCAATACCATCAATCCGGGAAGCGTGTCGCGTTACTTCCGTGGACTGAATCGTCAATGGAGCATGGACTCGGCCATCGAAATCCCGAATCGGCGCAATGGAGATCCAGGATGAATTGTGGTATGACTGCGCAGCGTATGCCGATCGCGCCAGTGGGCAACTGAGGCCGAATGGATCACACGGAGCTGTCAGCGTACATAATCAGCATGGATAGACAATTCTGTAAGATCGTCGACATCATGAGCGCACAGGCTGTACTCACCTCCGAAGAAGCAGCAACGAGGCAACGGCCATGGATACCAACTTTGAGCATCCAACCGTCGCACCTCGAGGCAGAAAGGGGTTTGGGAACGCGCGGTGCCCAGTCGGATCTAGGGGGGCCGCAGAAGATGCTGAGCTTGAAGTCTGTGTGAAAGCACGTCCCACACAGCGGCCCACAGCGACAGCTTGAAGGTTCGTGGGTCTGCGGGCTTACCGAGCAGATAGCCACCCGATTGACACACAAGCTTCTTCCGGAAGGCAAGCTTCCCATGAAGCCATGCGCGGCCAGAATAGAGCAATCACGTACTGTACTCGGAAGTGGCGTTGGCTGTAGGTTTCGTGGCTTCGGCTAACCGCGGATAGGAGGCAGATGCCGAGCGTTGTAAGATAGTTATATGACTGGCAGACAAGGACCGGGCATACTTGAGCCGTCTTGGTTTGAGCATCCTCAACTACACGACCTGGAACGCATGGTATTGTCCCTGAGGGAATTCGGACGCATCCGGTGACGCAGCCGATAGAGTTGTGCGCCCGAGTCAATGCGCCCATCGGAGGCCGTGCGTTAACGGCATGTCTACCGCCTGCAACGGCTTCAAGTCCCTGAACGAAGATGCAGTCTCCTAGGCGTCGAGCGATATTGCCATAATTTCTTCAGCCTGTTCGCAAGTCTGTATGTGAGTTATGTGAAGCGCGCCTGAATCCCGCGACAGCACGACCCTCGTTATGCGGCCATGAAGACTTCATCTGTATAGCTGCAGCAGATACGCATCAATACTAAACTTTACTTGCGGAGATAAATAAGACACAGCATGTACTTGTCGAGAGCTCTCAGCTCGCAGTCTACATGCATATCCCTAGGATGATCAGGGGCGGCCAGGGACAGGAGTATAATATCATCCAGTTTCAAGCAGTGTTCAGGCACGGATAACGTCAACACTGCCCGCAATTATCATCATCCTATGGTGATGACGGTGCTGCTCTGAATGCGGACCTGACGGCAAAGTCGAGCCTGAAGGTTCGACCTGTCAAGGCGGTCAACCAGGACATGTTGCGTACCTAGCCCCTATGTCCTCCTGGCGCATACTGGGTCCGTGGTCATTGTAAATCCTTGCGGGCACTGAGAAGGCCTCGTATGTCATATCCATCCATCCACAAAACAAGTACAGTTAATAGCTCGCACCTAATCAATCCTTCCACAGTAAGGGCTGGGTGTTCCGGCTCTCGTCTTCACAATTTCCTCGTCTCCTGAGTCCGCAGGCTCGAAAAATGCTAGACATGGTGATGGTGGTTGAAGACCAATGGCGACGCAAGCGTGATTCCTAGCGCGGTCACATGACTTCCTCACACGAGCGGCCCTCAGCCTGGCCCAATCAGGAGAGCTGCCCTCCGCTGCGGTGGGCGGTTGGGCTCTCCTGCTCGCCGTGAACATCCATTCCCCCCTCTTGTCCAGCAATCTCCATTTCATTGCACGCAGCACACGATGCCAGTGACAACGCGCTCCTCGTCGTTCCCGGCGACCAGGTCGAGAGACAGGAAGAAGCTAAGCTGGGCCACCCGAGGCGTCACCGTCGTTGCAAGCCACAAAGCGAATGGTTCGCTGTCCGGGGCGAAGAAAGGTACGTTGTATGCGCAATACATAGTGCGCAGGACACCATCTGACGAGGTTTGGAAAGCTCGCCAGGCAAAGGGGGGTGCAACAAGGGTCTCGCAAGCGGCTAGTCGCGCGAGCCGTGCACAACTCGAAGCCACACCATCGTCATCTACGACGGGTTTAGAGAGAGAAAGGGAGAGTCGGAGACCAGAGGTATCTGACCTTCATCATGAATCTGCAGCCCTCGCAACACCGTTTCGCTCTGACACTACTGTCGTCGTGCCCGTTGAGACCTCGAGAGCCAGCTCTAGCTTGTCAAGAAGAACCTCCGCCCGCCCCGCGCGATCTTCGAGGAAAAGGACGGCCGATGTCTTGGAGGACACAATCACAACCTCCCCTATCAAGCGGAAGCGGACAGCTCCCGCCGCGACGAATGACGCAGAGACTCGCGCACTAGATGAGAGGGAGAGTGCCCTGAGTGAGAGGGAGGATGCCGTGAGGGAACGCGAGCTTGCCCTTCAGACACGCGAGGAGTTCGAGAAGACCGTCAAGCAACTCGAAAAGAAGATCAGCAAATTGACTCAGAAGGTGAAGAACTCGAAGGCGCAGTATAAGCAGGATAAGCAACAGTGGGAGGCGCAGTTTCAACAAGCTAACAGGGAGTGGGAGGCGAAGGTGAAGACTATAACTGACGAGCGGGACGTGCTGGTGGAGCTGTGCGAGGCCGAGAAGGCAGCGTCGGTGGACGGTCCAGCCGTCGCCAGACCCCCCAGTGCAAACCTACAATGGCTGCTTTCGCACTTGGAGGAACAATTTCAGTGTTCCCTGTACGTTGATGCCTTCCATCCTCTTGATACGCATGACGCTTACCGTCCTATTTCGTGTTCAGCTGCTTCGAGATCATGTACGTATACACACCTGTCGCCGCATGCCCTCTGTGGGTTCATCACCGCGTTCTCATCGCAGGGCCAGCCCGTACTCGTTGAACAACGGACGATGCGGACATGCGTTCTGTGCCATATGCATCCTCAAGTGGGCCTTTGCGGCTGTCCATCGAGGCTGCGGCTACTGGCACGATGCGCTTGAGTGTCCACTTTGCCGTGCAACGCTCCCATTGACCTCAGACGACACGCCTCGTAACATCTGTACTTTTCCCTTTGTGCCCGATCGTCTTGCAGAAGCCGCCATCAAGTCGCACCTCACCGTCCTGCTAGACGCGGCCGACTCGAACGCCAAGCCGATTGCATGTGCGAAGGGGCAAGACGGAACTCACTGGCATGGTGTGGTTGATGAGCAAGTCATAGCGTGGGGCCAGGGGATGGCATCAAGGACCGAATGGGAGCAGCGAGAGAAGTGAGTCTGACGGTTTTTCGCCTACGAATACGTACTGATTATCGACGCCCGTTGCGCCCCTTGCTGCTGTGTTTCTGACCCTGTTAGGAGCGGCAAAACCCAGATGACTCTCTTGTTCAACAATTGGAGCCAGTACGAAGCGGAGGACTTCCTCGCCATGAAAGACGGTCTGGAAGCCGCATAGTTCATGGCAAATTTCCTCTACTTTTCGCTCGGTCTACCTTGTCTTGCATTGCATACATAGGTCTCCCATTCGTCCTCCGTGCCCGCCCACACCAGATGTATCCTGTTTCATAACGCGTCCGAATTGCAAGGGTCCTGTAACTTGTCATGCCCACGGCTTGCTTTCGATCAGCTGTTCTGTGAACCCCTTCTTCTCCCTGCATATCAACCTCGTGATTCATCGCGTCTCGTCCTAACTCCCTTGCATCCCTTGTATAGTTAGATACACGCTTCCATAATTCTCCTCCCATCTTGCCATCTGCGATCCGCATCTTCTGTATACTACTCCCAGTCCTCGCGCGTGCAGATCGCGTCATTGACTTCTTGCGGTCCACCTGTCATCGTCCGTCACGCCTCAAGGCTCCTGCTGTCCAACGTCCAACATTCGGTGTCCGTCCGCACGATCACACGGACCGCGCGAAGCAACCTCGCCCCATGCGCATGCAATTGCTGCGCTCGCCGTACCTTGCGTTCCTTCGAAACTTCGAAGCCTCCTGCTCTTCCGTTGCATGTTGACTCCCGGGCCCGAGCCCACGAGTGGTTCGTCGAATTCAACCCTAATCACGACCAAGGCCGGGCGCCTTGACGGCGACACAGTCCTGGGCCTCGAGGCACCGTGTATCATTACATCCGTTCTCTGTCCGCATGCGTGTCTCGTCGATGCGGCCGGAGGATACCCAGCGATTGATATCGGCTGCGATAATTGGCTCATGATGCATGGCAGCATTAATATTTGTATCATGTAGCGGGGACAGTAGACGGCGGATAACCGAGCTGGAACCGTCCTGCCATACGCTGCACCCTCTAAGGCCTAAGGGCCGGTACTGGCACAGGGGTCAATATACCCTATGTCCTTCTCGTGCGTTATCATCATGTCCGCACGTCCCTGCCAGGTCCCTGCCATGTCGTGAGCCTTCTCGTATGGGGCGGTCGTGCCGAACTTGTAACTGAGGAACATTTGCCGCACAATCATCAGTCATGCACAACTCACGGACAGAACATCCCGAAAGCCAAAGTTGTCTTTCTGAGCATTAAGGCAGGGTGCCAGGATGTCCATGAACTGACACTCCTTCTCCGCTTGCCCCGGATGTCTCACAATCTCTGGACCTGGACGTTCCCCAGGCACGTCAGTCATTGTCCGCTACCCTGTGCACCGTGCATACGCCATCTCGGCTCGACCAGCCGCAATGAAAACGATCCTCGCTGCCAATGCCGGGACCTGTACGTCGTGATGCTGAGTCGTGCAGAGGGGTCCATTGCAGATACAAAGTTCATCATTTGTCATTGCGCTCTGAGTAGTCACAAGTCGTATATAGACGCGCGGAAAGCGCACTTCGTTGACATCCAAGAAACAGGACGGCAGGTCGTCGGACCCACACGCGCCACGAGCAGTGTGTCAGTGATCGGGTGGTCCATATACACCAAGAAAGGCACGCTCAAAGGTAGAAGCACCGCTCTTTTAGGGCGCGCATGCCGAAGACCTCCTGCGAGGACAAAGCGGGTGTCAGATATCGTCAGAACACGTGGATGGAAACGGGGAACGGGCCGCCGAAGCTCAAGGCCAAGGCAGAAGGGCACGATGGCCGGAGGTGTGGAGTAGCCGAGGCCGAGCACGATCCTCAGGAGGTATGGACAAACAAGATCGCGTCGAAATTGCTCTCTCCGGAACCAGGATACGAGCGGAGAGAGAATAGGACATATGGAAAGTGACGGATAGGAAGATCAGGAACCCAGATACGAGATTCCAGGCACTCACCCAGTCCGCCGCGGTCACCCAGACATCCGCGACACCGTCCATTTTGCCGAGTACTGCGGCCCCCTTCCATGCGAGTACACGGGGGTCTACGTCCTTGGGCGGCGGGATGATCTGGACCTTCTCCATGTTAGGAACCAGCGGCGTCGCAATAGCCTGGAGCCTTGAGCAACCAATCAATATGCGCGACCGGCAGCCAGTATATCACGGTGCGAGCACATACCTGCTCTCGAGCGCATGCGCCATACCAGGGACCAGTGCAGTCCCACCAATGACCAGGACTGCCTGGAGGTACTTCCGGATCTTTTCATCGCCCCCCGCAGCCCGTGCACTGTTGAAGATCGCAACATCGAGAGGGAGCTTGCTCGCCTCGAAGCTGACGTCGATGTTAAACGCGCCATAAGACATGGTCATTGGGAAAGGGGGATGTGCCTGGACAGGAGCAGCGGGGGTGGGGAGTGTCTTAGTGTCGAGCTCGTCAACGTCGATGACCTCTACGGGCTTGTCTACCTCCTTGCCCTTGCCCTTGTCTGGAGAATCTTTGTCGTCTTGGGCTTTCTCCTTGTCAGGTTCGGCCGAGTCCTTCTCGGTCTTCTCGGTATTGTCTGGGGACGTCGCGTCGGCCATCTCAACATCCTCATCTTTGATCTCCTTCGCGCGGTTGGCAGGTGTAGGCGTCCCCCCAGCAGCAGGAGTGGTGGGAGTTGTGGTAGGTGCTAGTTCAAGGAGGAAGGATGAGAGAGAGAGCTATGCCTCCAGATTTATAATTCACAACTTACCACTCGCCGCTGGCTGGGGTGTAACCGCGAGAGATTGCCCCTCTGTCGTCGCGGGAGTTTGAACGGGAGGGGTAGCCACTAATGGTGCATGGTCGAGGGCGATGGGCGGGGGCAATACCGGGAAGAGGTGTTGGGTGGAGATCATCATAGCTTGTGTCTGCATCACAGTGAGCATATAGCAAGCAGGGTCCAGCTGTGTTATAAATGACATACGTATCTCTCGGAGAACTTATCAGAGCTTTGCTCGACCATCTCTTCGGCCATGTCGGGTGCACGCATAAGGAACCGCATCCCAGCTCTCTTCTGCTCAAACTCAATGACGCGAGGCTCGAAGAGGCACTGGTGAAGGTTCAGATGATGATGATGATGATGAGGATGATGATGATAACTGGAGGATATGAGTGAAAGACTTGCCATCGGCGCAAGGATGATCTCGTCGTATGCGCGAAGACCGTATTTTTCCGTCTGATGTCCAGGCCGCCGCACTGAGAAGTCGTACAGGTTGAGTGCCACGTCGCCCTTCACAATGGGGTTAGCAAGGAAGATGGGTAGACCGGCCGCGTACACACACCTCCGCCAGTGTACATAGTCGTGCTTTAAGTTCCTCTATGACATTCCAATCATACGAGCGAGCAAGGTCGACGTCCGCATAGGGGAAGCCAATCTTCTCCAGCAAGACGTAGAGAAACTCGGTGATATCATTTCCGCCCATACTGAGCACCATCCTGCCACATCCAGGTCAGCGGCCATGCGTCAGAATTCAGGCATTTCCCACCCCTCACCTCGTGTCAGCGATGACAAGACCGTCATCGACACAGGCGATGCTCGTCTTCACCGCACCCATGTCAACAACGCACGCGTTGGAAATTCCTGCTCCGTACGTCGCAGCAAGTGATTCCTAGGGCTACTGTCAGCGGGCATATGGGATATGGTCATAGATGCCAGTACTTGCTGAGCGCATATCTGCTTGAACCCCATGTCGATGAGCAACAGTCTTGAGAGACCTTCCACATAGAGACGGTCGTAGTAGTCCGGGATGACCAATACTACTGAGTATTCCTACATTAGAAACATCAGAGGAGGAGCGGACTCGACTTGGCTATAGGACGAACCTTGTACATTTTGGGTTCTATGTCCTTCAGTCTCAAGGATTCCCGCAGAATTGCCTCGATGTCCGCAAGGATCAGTTGGGTAGATGGGTAGTCGCGCGTATTGAAGTTCCCGCCATAGATTGGCCACCTCACGGCATAGCCCATCTCCTCCGGGTTCGCCAAGCGGAGAGCCTTCTCACCCACCAGGTATGGCTCATCTGAGGATGTTATCCAGTCGACATGGAATGGGTCGTTTGCTTCAGGGATTTTCTCAGGCTTGAACTGCTCATTGAACGCTGTTGCGACTCCTGCGGCGTTCGTCGTGACTCGCAACTTGTAGAAGCGCATGCGATCACGCAGGGAGACAGTGATCGCGGCGACCTTCGTATCGAACTGGAGCAGTGCGGCTCTCAACTTCCCATTCATTCGCGGGTACGCAACACTGTCCACGTACAGGATCATCTGAAGCTATGTTCACGGCGTACTCATCTCCAGCGGGTGGCGTTATGGAAGGGATTGATCTTCTCCTGTCTTCGCGTGGTCGTGATATGCCCGAGATGTACTTCTGTGGTGGAACGGGTGTCTTCTGTTTTCGCGCGATTACGTTGGGGACGGTGAGTGGCGTAACGTCCGAGGCGCGTCCTATCCGTAGGAAACGCGACCCTGGATGTACGACGATGACTTTCGCGCCCCTCCGAGTCTTGTGTATGCGTGAAGACGAGGTATAATGAACGGACCTAGGTGACGCACCTCGATAGGAGTTGCAGCCCCGCTTTCGTCAACGACGTTCCGCGTCCTGTGCGCACGGACGGCATTCCTCGCCCACAACGTCTGTGACTCTGATTTCAGGTAGGTTGATCCGACATGCTTTGGGTTTGGTCTATGCAGGCGTTGTCAGAATTTTAATCCGCATCTCGGACTGAGTGGCTTACGCTAAGGGCACATGGAAGGAGGTGTAGCGCAGTGCGGACTCATCTCGTTTGGCATTTGGTATCCCGCGAGGCATCCTAGTCACACCTTGATGTGCTCGAGCCGCCAACGCAGTCGGGGAGAGATGGGAGGGACAAGGGTATTCATTTGACACCGCGCGCTGGCTGGATACTATACACAACGCAACACGGACGCTCGCGAAGGACATACTGTTCTTTGGGGCATAATTGTGATGACAATATTATCAGAGTCCCAAGTAACATGGCCTGGTGGTCTAGTAGTATGATTCCTTCTTAGGGCGTACCCATTCCTGGGATCACCTAATTGGAGGAGGCCCCGGGTTCAATTCCCGGCCAGGCCCTTTTTGTCCCCTCACTGGCAGGGTTGTACTGAGTACTCAAAGTACATATTTTTCGTTCATTCTCTGTACTGATAACACCCAATTTTGAATGTGTTTTGGAACGCCAGCATGGTCATGGAAGTCGCGGTGTGTTGGATCGAACAGGGCCGAAATCGACGATCGGTCCCTTCCTCCTCCTCCTGGCACTGTCATGCTGGGAGAAGGGCATTGGAATTACAAGGTCACGACCTAGTCGGGAATGGGGGTCAAAGTTAACGATAAGCTACAGATCGCAACAGAACAGGGGAGAACAGGACGCTAAGTGGCAGTAATAGTATCATGACAATCTGCACGATGCGGCTCGTCCCTTGCATACCACGTACGCCCTAAGGCATTCTCCCCCAAGGGCGCTCCGATGTATGACTGTGTTGAAACATGACTCCTATACATCGCGCGCGTATGCTGCCGCTTCGACTATGTGAGAGAATGTCCGCCCTACAGACGGAGTCCGCAATGTGACGAGGAAAGGTGGTGATGCGTCTACTGTGTGTCCAGCGTTCCGGTCGTCTGCTGGGGCGGCCAAAGTACAAGGCTATGAGCGTCTCAAGGCCAGGTCGGAACACCCCAACCGTGGAAATCGATCGCTCTGAAACGTACTCGGCCGTGGTTAGGTGCCACGACGAGGGATGATTACTCAGCTGCTCGACTGCGAAGACCCCTCTGAGCCCGAGCAGTCGCATGCAAGGGAACGGGTTGCTGCGAACATAGACTGTTGGCGAGGGAACCAGGACGATACATGCGTGAAACCCAGGGCATGTGCCTTAACGGTCCCATCATCATGACTGTTGAAGGGTTCAGGCGGTCTCCATATTCGCACTGCTTACATCTGACCCATAACCACGGCGTTGCGATACATCAGGTCTGTGTATTGACAGAGACATCAGGGTTTTTACTCACAAGCGATGCATGTCAATGACGAGTCTAGAATGACACGCAGCCAATGCTACAACTTGCATTTGAAGCCAGAAAACACCTGGGAGAGCATGCTCCGATGGATGTCATTCTTGCGTATATTACCCGCTGGAGGTCGCGAGGCCGCTCATCGGTCCGAGATGATGCAGGACAACGAAGAACCCTGATCATGAGCACAGACAGACCACGTAGTCTGACTACCAGCTGCCATATCAACTCCCGGGCCTTCGCACAACCTGGTAACCATCCCCGACTTGACCTCAGTTCAATGAGACAGTTAAGGAATGTGTCGGTGTGCAGACTTTACATCTGGTCGTGGCTGCGAGAAGATAGCAATAGTCATACACGTAGTCATAGTAAGATGTGTGTCAAAAGACATGACCTTCGCGCCTCGCACAGACGGTCGGATGGTGTCGCCGGATGTCAGGCGGTGGCACAGCACTATTGACCGACCGACATCCCCCCCTACTTTTCAAAGTACGGCGAGCACGCCACGGGGTCTGATCCATTGAGCAAAACGTATCATAGACGAGCTACGACAGATTTATCAATCAGTAAGCGTAAGCTGCAAAATCGGCCAGAACGTACCAAACTGTTCCAGGCTGCACAGAATGTGCGATGGCAACGGTTGAGTCGTGGAAGGGATCCTTAAACGGGTACAATGGCCGGATGCCGCTATAACCTCATAAACCACATACCAGTGCGCCAATCGGAGCAATGAGGTTCAATCTGACGGCTGCAATACTAGTGAGAGATTGCAGTGACGCAAGCCAGCCGGACATTTCCTTCCGAACGCGAGGCAATCTCGATCTCAAGCTGTCTGTGGATGGGTAAGCAACCCCTGTTCCCGATGCGCCCAAACAGGCCATCAATGTTTGGAGGTTCGTGGTGGTTAGTCGTTGCGCTTTTTGGAAGGCGCAGTAAGGGCCGGCTACACGGTCAACCATAGCCTTACCAAAGATATTATTCACCGGCTTCCCACTGTGGTTCATAAACGTTGAGGCCGCTCAGGATGCTAAAGGGGGCACAAGACAAGGCTGTATCTTGCTGCGTACGGTGGACCTGCGGTTGGCTGGGAACTTTTGCAATGGACCGTACCCGAACCGTTCGCGGCCGGAGGCTCGATTGCTAGTAACCGGAGCGGTAGGAGATCACTGTCAGACTGAAACTGTTCAGGTCGTGGCCTTGTTCTCTCCATTCGTTTGACAATTTCCAGTGTAGTCGGAGAAGGTAGTGGACGAGCGGAAGTAATGGTCAGCCTTGGTCAGCACGCGTTGAGTCTGACTTTCTCACGCGGGCGCCACGGCCGAACCCGGAGGAGAGTCACACAGTGCGCAAGGCCTGCCACAGTCCACTTACGGAGACTCGAGTCCGTGTCGCCTTGTCTTCTCCCATTCCCTCACCTTGCGCCCGCTCTGTTCACGGATATCAATCGAGCGTGTGCGAGAAACTCTAGAGAAGGCGTTTTCCGGGCAACTATGCTCATTCTCAAATTACCGCCACCCAGGTTTGCCAGTGCGTCGTGCCACCAACTAATCGATCGATAGGCCTAGGATTGCTTCTGCTTTCGCGATCGTCTTCTCATGAGTCGTAGCTTGTTCTCCCGTGGGAGATGGGTATGCTGCCTATACGCCGATTTTGCATCACAAGCAGTTCCACCTCCGACTGTGGTAGTTGCCGTGCTGTTAACGGCACCGAGAGTCCATGTCTCGGAAATGGCTGCTCAGCGCCGCTGCCCGCGATATCACCGGAGTGAAGTTGCGTATCGCCGCCACACGTGTCGTTGGTAAGGAGCACAGTGCCCATGCATCCGTTTGCCTTGTTCTACTTTCTGCATGTCTGCTACCGGCGCTGACTTTCTCACAGGGTTATGTTCCGAGGGACACGCTGGTTAACTGCGAACTGATCGATCGAGATGGGGCTGGGAACATCCATCCAGCTCGGCGACTCCCAGGCAGGCATACTACCGCTGCGGTCATTTGGGCGCTCAAGGCCACGCATACCCGAGATGTTGGCCTGTCATCACACTATTACCCATCACTTACGGGCCATCTGAAGCAGTCCGGCCATTTCCTTCCACTGCGACCTGGAGAGAACAAGGCAGCTTCCACGTGGGACGCTCTCCATCCAAGGTCTCATACGGCGAGGCCGTCACTGGCGACTCCATGCCGCAAGAAACCATCCAACGCGTCAACTGCACAATACCATGGCACAGTGCGAGTCTTGACTTCACAGCCAGATCTGCACGGCGACCGTCTGTTCCTAGCGGCTCAGTTTGCCAACAAGCTTTCTATATCATCTTCGGTCCGCAGATGTCACGTTTTTGTAGCGCACACGTTTTGCGTTACCGCCCTGATTGGCATGAAGCACAGCCGGGTCAACGTCCTTCGTATATAGGATGAGGCTTCTCGAACCAGGTTAGGCACCAAAAACCACCTGTTCTCTTCTTCACTCCCGACGAATACTCGATATGTCTGCACAAGCTCCGTTGGAACGCGGTCGTGCTTGCTCGCGATGCAGGTCAGCCGACGCATTTGGTCCTTCTCACAAAACCTTATCCTCATCATGCCCGTACACAGACGCCGCAAGATGGTCCGTAGTATGACGTGTCATCCACTTGATTGCATACTCATACCATATCCTTTGCATGATAGCGCTGCGACGGACAGCGTCCTGCATGCAGCCAGTGTGTGCGTGCAGAGCGCGCCGAGGATTGCGAATACCTGGACGGACCTGGACCCACGCCAAACCAGATGCTCGAGACAAGAATTGCTGAGATCGAAGGAAGAATAGCCCAGATAACAGCCGAATCCGCTCCATTGACCTTGGTTGATCCTTACGCTATCTGGCGCCAGCGACAGGCGAATGCTGAGCAGAGCCGCAGGGACCCCATGCAAGCGTTGTAGGTCCCTCAACAGTACTCGCAGCACGCCATGAGACTGACATTCCTGTATCCAGGGTCCAGAGCTTCTTCCAGAATGCACCGGAGTTTGGCTTCTTCCTACACATCAGCCGCTTCCTCGATCGAGTGTTCTACCCGTCTGCAACCGGTGCACATAGCCTCCGCATCCTCCGCAACGTCATCCATCTCATAGGCGCAAAACTTTTGAACGACCCCCAAGAGCAGGCATATCTCACCCGTGCTCTGCAACAGATGCCCACTGCCACCGCGCTGCGCGACGATCCGGCCAGTGCGCTATATGTGATGCAGGCCGAGGTTCTCCTTGCCAACTACTTCTACAACGGAGGCCGCCAGCTTGAGGGTGTCTACCATACCAACGCAGCGGTCTCAATTGCGATCGCCTCAAGGCTCCACATGATTCGCAGCTCACGGCGTAGCAGGACCGCTGCCGATGCCAACACCTACAGTCTTCCGATGCCGGTAGATACGCTCGAGGAGGGTGAAAGAATCAACGGTTTCTGGACCGTCTTCATCCTCGATCGTTGTTGGGCCATGGCTTCTGGATCAGCCCCTGCCTTTACCGATGATGAGGCGATGGGTACGCAGATAGACACGCCGTGGCCCATGGATCTGACACACTATCAGACCGTAAGTCATTGGATTGTGTCCGAGTCGTCGTCCTCAGCGCTGACGGCAACATTCCCTTCTCTTAGCATCCGTTCCCTAGCGACTTCCGCTCCTCTCGTACCGTGAAGTCGTTCATCGCTGGCACAGATGGGGACGCCAACATGGCGACACAGAGCCTTCTGGCAATGCAGGCTAAAGCCGCTATTCTCTACGAGGGCGCCACGCGTCTCGCTTCCCGGTACGGCCCCTGTAAGCCAACACTCATTACTCCCCATCTAAGTTTAATTTTTGATCTTCGATGAGACGAATTAGCTTCGCACTCCAGCTTTAGGGCTCTGGATGACCGTATCGAGCGATTCAAGCAAGCGTTGCCGCGCATGGAGCGGTTCAACTCGGCCCCGGCAGATATTGTGCGGGCGGCACTCCTCACGCATACCCTGGTGCAATGCGCCAGCATCCAGCTGCACACGCCCGTCGTCCAGCAGATGACTGCGAACAGTCCGACATACGAAGCGGCTCATGCGGCGGTGAGGAATCTGCGACACCTGAATGATATCCGCGTCCTCAGCTGTGTCAACCCATTCATGGGGGTGAGTTTTCCCCACCCCCTCCCCATCCTTTGTCCCGTTTACTGCTGTCTCGCCGATCCGAGGCATGCATCACCCCTGAGAGGATGCTGACTTTCCACATGTCTTGTGAGAGAATCGTAGATTGACTTCGCTTTTGCATGACAGATTCTATGGGCGTCGGTGGCTCGGGTTATCTCCCAGGGCATCGCGACCGGGCGGCGCCTGCGCGCCGCGGGCGGTACGACGCCATCGCAGAGCCCGCCCGACGAGAGCACGCTGCTCTCGGAGCTGAGGCGAATCCTGGAGGCAATGGAGCAAAATGCGCCTATGTCTCCGCTGATGAGTACGTCGGCATCTCTTCCTGATGATGATGCATTGATTCATAACTGACTCATACCTATGCTCTGTTCCTGCCTGCTTGCACTGCTTCCAGGTGCGCAGATCGCGCTCTTTCGCTCTTCCCCACGGTCCTCCTGAACAGGAACAAGGACTCGGCCTCGTGGTTCTGCGGCACACTGCGTGTTCGCGGGAGTACGAATAGAACGACGTCACCATGACTGGACGTCATGACCTTCAACAATCATACATTTTTCTTGGACACTGAGTCTCGTCCCAGTTGACTCGACCCGTTTTACGTGCAACCTTTCTTGACAGTGCCTCGTGCCTCGCATTCTTGACACCGGTGCTGGTGATTCATTCGTTCTTCAAGCACCGCTTTCGGGTGCATTCTTGACGGACCCGTTGTTCTATACTTTAGGACTATTTATATTCGTTCCACCCTATTTCTTGTCCGGTGTATCGTCTAGATATGCGCTCCGAGCCAACAGTCCTGTGCTTCTCAGTTGTAGCATATCACATAGATGACTTCTGTCTTGCCCTCCTACCCCGTCCTCTGTCGTCCTATGTATTGGAACTACTCGATCATTGTAGATCATATATCATATACTATTATTGTCAGGCTGTTCTGCGGTACTGATTCGAGATCATCAATCCTTCAATGCGAACAGCCCCGGTCGACTTACTGACTTACCAGCTCACGGACCAGGAACATATTTTTTCTCAACAGTCTTCTTTGATTCATCAGTTGGCACATTACTTCCACCGGCATACTGCGCACGAGACTTGCAACATCTGGCACAAGGTAGCTCATCAGCGATGAAGCAGACGTCGACCGTACACGTGGATACGACATCCAATGTAATCATAGATCCTAATCCTCCGGAATGAAACGGCAACACTGTGAACGAAAGACCCAACCGGACTACACCCGAAGCTTAGTGAGAATGCTTCGCAATGGCACAGGCATCCTGCTGCTTCCACTGCTATTCCTCACACCCGCACTGCTGTGCATGGGGGCCCCTCCGCAGGCGTCCTCCTTCGCAACCCACCCTGATCTCCTGCGCGCATTCTCATCCCGTTGATGACGCAAATTGGCCAGTCCGGGAGCTACACGGGCGCTGAAGTTCTCCTGCTCCCGGGGTTTCGAGGTCCTACGCGCCCCAGGGACATGGGTATCGTGCATAGACGGGGGCGCTCGCTTGACGGGGATGAGCACGTCGGGCTTGCGCTGGATAGGCATCCGCTGTCGGATATTGATCGACTTGAGCGGCGCACGACGGTGTGCCTCGAGCAGCACAGGAGTGGGTGGTTGCAGTTCGGGAGCGCCCACGACCGCACCACCCTCCCCGGACCCTCTATTGCTCGCGGCTGACGAACGGTAAGCCTGCGGACGTCGCGCCAATGCGCGCACGGCCGGATGCTTTGCCATGGTACCGCCAGGACGAGACGACGGCGTCGGAGGAAGCGGTGTAGTTGGAGGGGAGGTGACGTACGGTTGGTGTTTGGGGGCGGAGCTGTCACCGTCCGGGCCAGAAGAGGTGGCAGAGTGGCATTCGCGCAATGGAGAACTTCTGAGCGGTGCTGCTGTCAAGGACGCGTGCTTGTCACCGGGATGATTGGCAGGCTCGAGATGACGTCTGAAGGCAAGCGTGCACGGCCGAAGACCGTCAGGTTGCTCGGATAGAACCTCGCGCGCCGAGTGTTGTTCGTCGTTGACAGAATATTCGTGGAGGCTAGGAACAGAGGAGAAGCGAACGCTCTTCTTCTCCTTCAGGATTCCTCGGACCGGAAGTTTCGCGCTGCTGGTGCTAAACGGGCGCGAAACCGGTGGCGTGGGCAAAACTCCATTCACCGACGCGGGCGCTAGGGCAGGTGCTTGGGTCCAAGCGGGAGTCTCGAAGGGAACAGGCTGGTCAAAATCGTCCGGCAGGAGCTCAACGACGCGGTGGGCGGCAGAAGGGATAAGCTTGTCAATCTTCTGTACCTTTCCGACCTTCTCCAGTTCGACGCTCGAGCTAGCGTCAGACTCCGGTGCCTGTATGATGACAGTCTTCCGACGCAGCTGCTTCACATTCGCAGGGGTCTGCGGTGGCTGGTCTCCATCGCTGCTTTCACCGCTCGGGGAGTCCGACAGCGCTGGAGGAGATGAGACCGGAGAAATGAACCCCTCCGTAATTGGCGTGGCGACTTCCCCGGCATAAGGGAGTTCCCCGGCTGGCGAGGGAGGAGGCGAGATTTCGGCGCGAAGACTCCGGCTGGCATGCCATTCGACAACCAAGTCCTGTGCGAATGCCCACTCATCCTCATCGACTTCTGGAAGCTGCGCAGAAGAGACCATGCCCCACCGGGTCTCCGGCTTCATCTTCGGACGAGGTGGGTCACATTCGGTGGGCGTGAATGGTGGGGGTGGCACTAGCGCTTTCAAGCTGTTGCACATAGCCGAAAGACCCATCGTGAACTGTGAGGGGTCGCCAGAGGAGAATCTGAAAGTGGGAGACTGACAACCGGGAGATGGAGATCCAAGGAAGGCAGATGGAATGTCCGGGTAGGGGTCAGCGTTGATCGCTGACTTGCAGAGGGACAGCGCAGGCGGTGGATTCTTGCCTCGGCGAACTGCAAGCGGGAGCTCGTGATGCAAATTCTGCGAGGACTCAAGAGAGACCGGGAGAACCGCGCTCGAGTTCGATACCGTGATCGTAGGGACGTATGTTGTCACAGAACCCTCACCGTCATGAGCAGGATCGTCAGGGCCGCCAACATTCGACGAGTTGAGAAAAGTGGCGACATTCGCAGGTGGGGGTTGAGGCCCTGGGCTTGTGTCATGTTCTACCACGAGGGACTTCGCCGGGCTAGCGGGACTTGCAGCGGTGAGGCAGCGACCATGTGGGACCAGTAGCGGGTCATCCGCAAGTGATGCACATAAATGAGAAGTAGATGGTCCTAGGCGTCCTGATTCCTGGAGAGGTGGAAAAGGAGGGATATCGTCAAAGGAGTGTGAGCTAGCTGAGAGGGATGAGAAACTGAGGCGAGTAGCAAGGAGACTGTCGTCAGCTAGGGAAGAACCCGAGAGGATGTCGGCAATGTCCAGGGTCGCAGTAGACGTCGTGGATGATATCTTCTTGCTCGCCATCGTTGTGGAAGGTGTGATGGAGTGGTCCCGAGGTGGGCACGAAGCAAGACTTCCCTGTTGGCTGACGGACATCTCAAGCTAGGTGGCTGACATGCCCCAGCATCGAACTCAGGAAGCATTTGTGCAAGAGCACGCACCTGTGTACTCTGCCCAATCCCGAGCTCTATGTCATCCCACTGTTGTATGGCTCCGTAAGCTGGAGCATGTCCGACTTGCATGGTTCGAAAGCCGCTGTCGCTTGCCGTTGACCTAGGTTGTGTGCACGAGACCATGATTGATTCCAATCATCGTCCAACGACTGGAGCTGGGAGCAATGTTATGCGCAGTTGAGTACAGTACAGTACAGAATCATGTATGTATGCGAGGTGGTCGTGATGGATGATGAGCAAGGGCATTGTGGCGTGGACGAGACGCGCGTCGGCTATCCTGAGTGTCGACGCCCACATCTGTCCCGCCCCCGTCGCCAACACATCCCTCGCCCGAGTTGTCCCGACCTCCAACTGGACGTTGCCGTCGGCCTCAACATCTCCGTCGTTGCTCTACCTCTGGGTTCATAGCAGAGCTCGGGGGGCTTGTGCGGTCTCGTACTTCGTAACTTATCCTTCCCTGGAAAATTGACACCGGGCTGCAGCGCACCGCCATCCTCTACTCTCTTCGCCTCTATCGCTATCCTTATTCCTCATACCCCCTAAGATCTCTCTCATTGTGTGCCGACCTACGTCTCATGCTCTTGGATTAACTTATACTCGTTCACACCACCGTTTACCATCCTGGTGAGTTTCGTTCCTTCCCAGTCCTCTTCGTGATGAACCTTCATATCTATTATATTTGCACGTCAGTCTGAGTGCTCATAGCACGTTAGATGTTAGTTCGCATATCTGATCCCACGTCCAGCACTGTCTTAAAGTTTGACCAGACGCTGATACTCTCTCCCTGTTCCACAGTGTATACCTGCATTCCACGAAGAGTTTGGGCATAATCCACGCATGTGAGTTGCATCATCTTTGTCTGGAAGCAAGGCGTAGAAGGAGTGCGTTTCTGTTGGTCGCGGTGGAGGGAAGCAGGATCTGGGTGGTCGGGTGGACTTGTATCACCGTCTACACTGTCGCTCGTAGAAATCTTCACCGCTCCTGTCGCGCATCACTTCGCAGGCCGAAGTGTTTCACTCATCGAAGAAGCTTATAATTGTGCTCCTTGCCAGACGTGCTAATCATACCCACCCATGTCCTCGTATCCGTCTGGCGAGGGCGGCTCCCAACTTCCCCCTACGCCGACCCTCTCCAACCCACCGACAAATGGCAAGTCTTCGCAGCCCAAGGGCGGGCTCGTCCCCACCAACAATGTCACGACCAAGGAGGGCATGACCGTCCGGACACGCATAGAGCCGAGCTTAGCAGTCGAAGATGTCATCCGGCAACTATGTATCAGCCTAAAGTTGAAAGACCCGCCAGCAGTCTACGCTTTGCGGGATGAGAATGACGAGCTGGTTACGAGCGACAACTTGAGGAAGAAGATTAAGGGGAAGGTCAATCTGAAGTGAGTTCCAGCCCGTCTTATGTTGGAGACACGCCCATCCAATCCATGCCTCTGTAGGCTAGTCAATGCGCCTGCGATTGAAGCTGCCGAAATCGTTGAGAAGCTCAGTGCGAGAGACGCAAAATTAGGTCTCGCGCTCACCGCGTTGCGCAAGCTGATTCGAGTACGTGCTCTGTTCTTATTCCAGGCTCCCGAGTTTATTGATATCTTATACAGGAAGAGCAATTTGCCAACGAGTTTCTGCAACGAGACGGCCTCCATGAGCTCATCGACGTTATCAACACCTCCCATGGCAACATTCTCGCCGTCAGTGATTCCGCATACCACACCACAAGTCGGGAGCGACCGTCTAACGCCGTATACAGTATGCCTTGACAGCGATGCAGAACCTCATGGAACTTGACTACGGATGGGCCACCCTTGACAACTCTTTCATTCTTAAGGTTGTTCAGATTCTTTCCTCCGAACAATCCCCCATCAACGTATGTCGGCCTGCGACTGCTATCCTCAAGAAGTTGGTAGAGGCCGACCCGAGCAGCGCTCAAGGTGTGCATGCTCCAAGCTCGAGCAGAGGGCCGCCGTCACCACCTTCAGGCTCTGTATATAGATACGGCTTCGATGTCGTGTTTGAACAGATGCGCAAAGAGAGGCGATTGTTGGAGACCGTCGTAAGCAGATTGGGGAGCGCGGATACTACCATGGCACTGTATAGGTTCGTCTGGCACATTCAACTCTGTTTGAAGACCGCCACTTACAATGGAACAGTATGATGTTGATCAACTCGCTCTTGGCGCACGCGAGCGATCCAAGATGGGACGAGTTCATCGCTGACTTAGAGCGGTTGAACGTCCGGAAGGCCGTCATAGTACGTTTCCCTCCTCTCGTAGTGACTATATGCACCCCTCATATTGAGTCAACAGCGCCTCATGTCGTCACACACCATTGAGGACCTCACATCATGTATCCTGGACTTCCAAGCAAACATGGTGCGGGTGACCTTCCGCAAGAAGACCACACTCGTGGAGCCGGACTTCGAGCCACTGCACAGTTCTGCGCTCCAGTTTATTTGGGAGAAAAGCAAGTTGCAGGAAGAGCGGGAAGACGCTGTCACGCTCATCAAGTGGCGCAAGCTCGGATTCGACACGGAAGATATTGGGCACGAGTTTAGGGAAGTTGGCGTCCTCGGTCTTGACTGTCTGGTGCGTCTTCTGTGGTTGATCGGAGTTAAGATCGGATGCTGAGTAGCGACTGCAGAAATACTTCGTGGAGAAGGATCCCGACTATTGGGCGAAGGTAGTGCAAGAACAGCTCAGTCGACCGGAAGAGCGGAGATGTCCAATCGCGAAGGCATCGAACGAAGTGACCGACCTGCTGTCCGAGCACTGGGCTATCTATGCACCCGGATGTGTGTTACATTCTTTCACGTCACCGACTTTCTGTGCTGACATTATACCGGAACTACAGACTCGACATCGACAACCTTCCAGCCGTTCTTTTTGAACTTCTACAAAGTTCATTCGTTGGCGTTGCAGTTCTTCCTCCGCATGTGGAATGAGAGCGGTTCTTCGACCGGCGATTTCCCGAGATTAGTAGCCTTGACAAGAAGCCAGTAAGTATCAATTTCGCACGTGTACCAATTGGTCGGAAAATTGACATCCTATGCGTACTAGGGTGAAGGTCGCCTTGAAGAGGGAGAACATTCGACCATGGCATGAGGTCGAGCAGGAATTCCTCGAATGCGAGTACCGTGCCGTTCGCGACAGGCAGATGCAAGAGCTCGAGATGGAGGACGATATCATGAGTAAAATCCCGATTCGGTAAGTGATACGATCACGTAGTCTTGGTGTATACCAACAGCATCTCCAGCAACCTGCGGGCGAAACTGTACAAGGAGTCCTTCGAATTCGTGCGGCAGCAACGCGTCCATTGTCTTTTGGAGGGTGCTTGGTTCATGAATGGCATCCCGCTGGCTACTACGGTGCCCCGAGATACCCTGAAACGTCCGACGCGACCCTGGCGATTCTTGCGGCTGGTAAGCACCATGATTTTTCCCATGTTCAGACACATTCATGATCAACTATCTGTTCTACTACAGGATGCCGGTCTGAAGTACTTGCACTATGTCGACAGCGCCGTCAAGTTTCCCGTGCGTAAAGGGCTGGAAGATCTTCCCGAGCGCATTGAGATCGCGATGATCAGTGAGGTCGCGACGGGGACTTGCGCGCCCTTCCCGCACATCAGGGGAGACCAGACCGATGTCCCACTCGGCTCCAGTTCCCCGCTTCTCGCCTCTAGCCTCTCGTTCTCGTTGCTCAGCACCAGCGGTGGCTCGCTCGCCGATCAGATCGCCCCTGACCAGGCACGCTGGGCAGATTGGACCGACGGGCTTAATATGCTGAGAAGAGATGGCGGTCATGTTGCGTCGCAAGAGACGGAGTTGTTTGTCCAGGCGCTGACCGAGATCGGACTCAAGATAAAGCTGCTAGGTTCGTCGCATCCTGCAGGGTGTGACCGGTTGGTTAGATGCTAACCTCGTGTCATTTTGCGCGTCGCTGTGCAGATCTCTCCGGAGAGAAGGTCGAAATTCCGAGCGGACTCGTGGCTGGTCCTCCGCCAACAAACAGTGACTTCTTCTTCTCGGACTTGGCGTATGATCCACCAGCGTAGAGGCGTGCGTGCACGCTGTTCCCGCTTCTTCTCGCTTCCCGGTCACCTCTCTTGTGGTGCCCTGGGACTTCTCCTGCGCTCGATGTCTGCTAATGCTCAGTGCCCATCTCTAGTGTTCGTTGTATATACTGGTCTATCTCGACGATGCAAGCTAACAACAATGGTGATGTCTATGTATGTAGTACGTACTGCGTAATCTCTTTGCTCTTCCATATACCATTGTCATCCGAATATCACCCTTTACTTATTTCCGGAAAGTCTTGAATGCTCGCAAGAGCATACAGCTTCGATATATATCTAATTCCAGGTAAAGTCCCTCGTGATCCCTGTGGATGAATTAGGCTGACAAGGTCTCCGGATTCCTGCGAAGTCACCGACATTGATACACCAGGGGTGAGATCTGTTGATAACAAGTCTTACAAACGAGACACTCCCGGTGGTTTTCAGAAGAACACCTTGCCATGATTAATGTGAGATCATCGTCTGCGTGAGATATAATGTCATGCAAGTCGGGCCTGTGCGAACACATCCCGACCACCCACCACATCCATCCTCGGCCATGTCTGTGACTCCCCGTGTTTGGTTCAGCAAGCGTTCGCAACCTCTCAGTGCTTGCATACTGTGGTTTATCACCCCTCTATAGTTACAGGCACTACTTCTGGCCTTGGGCCCGCTAGCAATAACCCGTTGTGCACTCGAGCATGGAGACATCGTCGTTGCCACCGCTCGCAACCCCAACGCGGCCCCGCTCAAAGAACTCGCGGAACGATACTCGACGACGCGACTACTACTGGTGAAGCTTGACGTTACCGAACATCAGGATATTCTTGATGCCTTCCCACAATCTCACGAGACGTACGGACGTCTTGACGTCGTGGTCAACAATGCTGCCTATGCGATAGCAGCAGAAGTCGAGGGCATGCCAGACGACCTCGCTCACGCCATGTTCGAGACAAACTTCTGGGGCGGGGCGCATGTCCTTCAGGAGGCAGTGAGGGTCTTCCGCGAAGTGAATGAGCCTGGGAAGGGTGCACGCATCATACATATCAGCTCCGCTTCGGGAGTTGCGGGTTACCCGGTTTGTGGCTTTTACTGCGCCAGCAAGCATGGTTAGTCAAGTCGCTCACATCTACCGGAGCTGGCTAACTTGATATTTATCAGCAATGGAGAGTCTGACTGAAACGTTAGCCATGGAGCTGGACCCTGAATGGAACATCAAAGTTAGTACCGCCTGCCTTTCACTCCTCGAGTATGATTGACTGCCCGCCAACCCGGGTAACCATTGTTCCGCTGGGGGCATTCAAGACTAACGCTACTGCTGCGATGCCGAAGCCGCCTCCACATCAAGCCTACGATAAACCAGGGCTATCCTCGACGATGGCTCGCGAAGCCTTGCTGGCCAGCCTCACCGGCGGCTCGACAGGTACTATCTACGATGTCAAGGGAGACATCAACAAGGCCTCGAGGGCGCTATACCGTCTGAGCGAATTGCCGTCACCGCCCCTTCGTCTTGTGCTAGGGAAGGGATCTCGGGAGTTAGTGCGCACCAAGGTTGCACGTTTGATGCGGGAGGCGGAGGAGTACGTTTCTTGGTCCGAGGGGCTGAGTAGAGAAGACGCCTGAACTTGAAGGAGAAGCTCGAACGCTGTACGAAGCTGTACTTAACGGCGTTCATCGCCCGTTCATACGATTTGGCGATTGCCTATGATTACTCACGTAGTTCAGAGACATTGTTAGGCCTATGGTTTGCGATTACGTGCATATGCCGATCGGCCTTGCAGACCGAAAAGCGAGACATGCCGGGGGCGTACGAATTGTTTCGGCCACCGTTCTATTCAACAGCCGTGCATAGCTCTATATACCGAGCGGGGAATGTAACGTCCGTGCAGAGAAGACCGAGATATTTCACTAGACAGCCTCGTCGGATGGCTCCTCGGCTGTACATAAGGAGAGACCTGGAAGATAGTTGTCTGCACAAGTACTGATTCCGCCATAGCGTCATACCCAATGTCCTCTTCATCCCGTGTTTGGCTCAGTATGTCTTGGAGCCCTCGCACACAGATGATGACGTTGCTGATGGTCTCTGTACAGTCACTGGCACATCGTCGGGCTTTGGTTTCGAGTTGGCTCGGTGCGCCTTAGGGTACGGAGACAATGTGGTCGCGACTATGCGCCGGCCCTCCGCACGAGTCATTCGCATCCGAATACCCCCAGACACAACTTATCCTCATCAAGCTCGACGTCATCAAGCACGACGAGATCAAGCAGGCTTTCCAGAAGGCCAAGGACGTGTCGACCTCGTCTTCAATAACGCCGGCTATGCCGTTGCCGGCGAAGCAGAGGGGATCCCCGACAACCTTGCCCATCAGATGTTCGAGGTTAACTTCTGGGGCGGTCCATGTCTCTCAGGAGGCTGTTCGCTTCTTCCGCGAAGAGAACAAACCTCATGGTGGGCACCTCATCCAGAACAGCGCCGCAGTAGGAATTATCGCTTATCCAAACATGGGTTTCTACGGAGCGGCCAAACATGGTGAGCGCCAACCTAATGACCAGAGGCAGCATTGTTGATATACGCGCAACTCTCGAGGGTTTCAGCAAGACACTATACAAGGAAGTCGATCCTGCATGGAACGTCAAAGTATGAGTCTACTAAACGATCGAATAGCACGGCATCGCTCACCTCTACTTGCACAGGTCACAATGGTAGAGCCTGGATCCAGGCTTCGACACCGAGATCATGTCCACCCTTCAGCTCGCGCCTCAGCACCCTGCACATGCGAATTCAAACCCTGCTCTTGACACGATTCGCAAGATTCAGCAGGAACCGAGGGATACTGCTCGTATGCGCCAGCTAAGCGACACTTCCAAGGGTGTACAGAAGATCTTCGAACTCACCAGGCTTGCCCATCCTCCTCTCCGTATCCCACTTGGCAAAGACTCTGTCGGCTTCATCCGAGGGTATGCTGCGGAGTTGACGCAGACGGTGGAAGAACATGCGTCTTGGTCAGACGACCTCGCATACGAAGGGGACCGGTAATGGAGAGCCTTGGAAATCAAGTAGGGTTGATGACTCGGAACCTCTGTAGCCTCGGCGTTAGACCAACATTAGGAACGATTCTCGCACGTAAGTATACCTGCGAGGATAGATGAGATGAAATTCTGCGAGTGTTCATATGATTTACGAAAAACTGACGGAGAGGCAGCAAAAGCGGGACATACTTCCACCTATCATCCACCATGGCCGGCCCGTAGGCCGCTCGAGTTCCACCGTGGATGCGACTGTCCGGGTGGCTGTTGGGAGCATCTGCTGCGCAGAGGCTTTAACTGGCGGGACGAGCAGCAAGGACCTGGCTTGACGGTCGCTTCAGGCTCCTATTCTGCAGCGCCGGCGCGTATGTCGAGGCAGGATGAGGTCCGTCGTCCTTGGTATACTTGGCTCCGACTCAGATCCGGCATTTGTGAGTGTCGCGCGGAGAGTACTTCCTGGTTCTGAGGTATTTCCCGTGCCTCCGGGGTGTTAACCCGTTACGCACCATTGGTCCGCGTATACGTAGCTGAGCATGGCTCTGGTCCCGTCGAGAACTGGTGTATGTATTCCGATCGGGAAATGAAGTCAGGCCAAGACAGTTTCCATGCGCGAAGTCCACTATCGACATGTCCAAACGGGGAAGAACGCTGCGGATGCAAGACATATCCCGAGCGGACATCCACGAAAGCTGGGGAACTGCACTCACCTTATTCCCCGAGTAACCGTCTCCAGCCGTATCATACAGGAACTCGGGCGGGATGGGTCCCGTCGGGGTGTCTCGTGCCTGCGTATGCAGGTCAGAATGACGGAGGAGCGGCGGCTTTATTCTCGTCTGGCGACGGCGAATCCTGGATGTACGAGCATATAAGGACCCGAAGACGGCATCTGGAAGCAGACAACCACTCACTAATACGTCGAACATGTCTGCACCCCGTGTCTGGCTGGGTATGCATGCCACACCGTTGACCCTTGACTGGCGCTAACCATGCTTCTTTCTCCTCAGTGACTGGAGCGTCGTCCGGCTTTGGCCGCGCGATGGTCCGGTGTGCCCTCTCGCACGGCGACAAGGTCGTCGCAACCATGCGCAAGCCCTCCATGCTCGCCGAATTTGCTTCACAGTACCCATCCTCCCAGCTCATCGTCGTCAAACTCGACGTCTCTAACCACGAGGAGATCAAGGAGGTGTTCCGGAAGGCCAAGGCGGCCTTTGGACGCGTCGACATCGTGTTCAATAACGCCGGCTACGGCGTGCTCGGGGAGGCCGAGACCATTCCCGACGATCCTGCACGCCAAATGTTCGAAGTCAACTTCTGGGGTGCCGTCCACGTTTCCCAGGAAGCCGTCCGTTTCTTCCGTGAAGAGAACCGGCCTCAGGGAGGGCATCTCGTCCAAAACAGCGCCACGGTAGGGATCGTCTCCCACCCCGTGATGGCGTTCTATGGAGCCTCCAAGCATGGTGAGCTTTCAGATGGAAAGATACTCAGATAGGGCTACGTCACTGATGTACCCATAGCGCTGGAGGGCTTCAGCGAGACGTTACAGAAGGAGCTCAACCCTGCATGGAACATCAAGGTATGAGTTCTCACATGGAAACAAGTCAATCACTGCTCACCTCTCCTCACATGGTACATAGGTCTCGTTAGTCGAGCCGGGAGCCTTCCTCACCGAGATCGTCACCGCGAACCAGTTCGTGCCTCAGCACCCCGCGTATGCGGACCCGACCTCGATCACTAGCACGATCCGCAAGTTGTTCTCGGAAGACATCCGGAAGCTCCCCTTCAGCGACCCCGACAAGGGCGTACAGAAGATCTTCGAGCTTACCAAGCTCGCCAGTCCTCCTCTCCATTTGCCATTGGGTAAAGATTCTGTCGGCAACATCCGGGCGCACATTGCGGATTTGACGAAGGTAGTGGACGAGTATGCGTCTTGGTCAGACAACATCGCGCTGGAAGGGAACGGAGATAAGATATGACGCTAATGTAACGTTGGACATATTGTACAAGTGGACCTGAAGATCAATGACATTGAGGGCAGACTTGACTTTGAGTACGTGAACAGCAGGGGATGGCACGGCTTCGATGCTATTAGTGAAGACAAGGCTACATACAATCAGGCGTCCTTGAATGATACGCAGCTGTGCACCACAAACCTTTAGTATATGTGCGATCCTCACCTCACCCGGTGGCCTTGATTCGCTCGGAGCGGTGGATGTGTTCCTCCCGCGTTGGCTGCGCATGTGTGAATGATATCCGTGGACTAGTGCCGCTGAGTCGGACATACGCGCGTATGAAGACCTTGATGCTGACCAAGCCACTTTTCAGGAACTGGAGGCATCTCAAGGAGCGAAGGAGATGTTCGGGCGCGTTGATATCGTGTTCAAATACGCCAAGTTTATCGTTGCAGTAGAGACGGAGGGCATTCCAGACGACCTCCATATGGCAATTGTTCGAAGTCAACTCCGCCGTGCATGTCCCTCAGGAGACCGTGTGGTTCTTCCAGAAGGAGAACATGCCACAAGGCCAGAATAGCGCTGTTATCGCATACGCTTTCTCGCCGTTCTATGACGCTAATAAGTACGGTCAGTCAATTACTCTAAACGTCAAGTGAGTTGAGTATGCTCACAAGGTCGCTGCGCTCGAAGGTTTCCTCGAGGCGCTGTCTTCCGTCGAGATCAGCCCTGCATGGAATATCAGTAAACTCCATATGGAAAGTCTACTGCGACGCTCACCGCAGTTTATTACAGTTGAACCTGGGGCCTTCATGCTTCCAATCCGACATCCTCTCCGCCGGGCAGATCGCACCCCAGCACCCGGTATACAGTGACGCCGGTTCGTTCCTCCGTGCCATGGCACGACAGTCCTTTGAAGTCGAGGTGATTGTGGGAGAGAGATTGAGCCTGGCCAATGCAGCTACTCACCGAGCTGCCATCACTGTCTCGACGCGGTGGCTCAGGTCTGCGATGTCTCTTTTATCCTTCATTATCGCCCTCGAGGGCTGGGCCCTAATGTGATGGTCTTGAGTTGGCAAAGAAGAGTACACTTCTTGGTCTGAGAACATCGCGTCGGGCAAGCAATAGAGTGTTTGCTGGATGCGCACGGTACGATGTACTAGACGAAATCATGTTTCGCAGCTATATTGGGAAGGATCAATTCTGAACAGAATATTCAACTCAGTAAGCCTTTTTAAAATGGAGATTGTAGAAACCACGCACTTCAAGCACACCAGGACCCACAGCCAGCACGTCGGGCTCCGCAGCTCGATGCCCGACAAACTCGAGGTGGTGGTCGAGGTAGTCCTGAGATAGTCGAAGTTCAGGTCGATTGCTACGTGGGAATTCAGCACCTGCAGCACGATCACGTGTACTCTCGACGCGTCCGACTCGGAGTCGCGCAACGTGGGCACGGCATACTATTACCTCGAGCCCTCCACCAACTGGCTTACTTACAACACCCCACAAGCTGCACTGCACGTCCTTCTTGCTCTGCGTCTTGGCGATGGCATCTCTTACGATGGACAACGACAACTCTGACAAACTCGATGCTGCCCGTGCCCTCCAAACCAAACTCGAGAGTGCGAAGCTAAACATTGTCGAGGACCAGAATCGCTTCGATACTCTGCAAAGCACTCTTGCAAAGGACCCCGGACTGGTATCGGAGGGTGTCGCTGGGACGACGGACCCTGCAATCGTCGCGGCAGAGGTTGCCTCGCAGATTGTGCGTCTCGCTCTTTGCTTCGGGCTATATTAGTAGTCTAATCCACGTCCAACATTCCCTCATTCCTATTGATTGTATACATGCGCCCCCATGACAGTCATTCTTGCGTAACCTCAAGTTCCAGTACCTGGAGCAGAAGGCCAAGGATCAGTATGTGAAGACTATCGTGAGCGACGAGGCTCCAAACATCAACGCCGACGATAACGAACTCCTCCGTATCGACAATGAGAAGAAAAAGGAGATCCTCTCAGCGGCGAAGGCACGGCTCGCGGAGAAGTATAGTGATGTCCGTACGCTTGCACCCTTAGTCGAGCAAGGTGCGTGCCTGCGCCAGAGTTCCTCTCGCTCGTCATCCGCCTCCGCCGCGTCGTCCATCTCTTCCACTCACCCCGTCTCTATCAAGACTACAACAAGGCCCGCACATTGTCACAGGAGGCTGCGGCTCTCGCGAGCAAGATCCTCGATGCACGGCTGACCCTCACTCGACTGCGGCAAGCGCACCCCCATCCCCGTTTGACGATCCCTGCCGCGAACGCGCAACTGGACTCGCAAATCGTGGAAATGCAGCAGCTTGACGATGAGCTACAACAAGTCAACACACAGGTCGACACTGTCAAAGAGCGTGTTAAGGCCGGTGCAGTCGAGGTCGAACGGCTACGAGTAGAGAGAGCAGAGTTGGAGAAGCAGGTCAACGCCGGGCAGAAGGAAGTACAGGATGGGCGTGTTGTGGGGCTATATGACTGGTATGTCAATGCAGCACTCGTTTCCCTATTCGTGATACCTGACAGCGAGGATGATGTAGGTATACGGTCGCTCTTTCGCTGCATCGCACGATGCTCGACCTGGAGACTGCACATTCGGAGTCGGAGAACGAGTTGCATCTCACCTACGCTGTCACACCGGTTGGCTCCACAGAACGGCGGCAGATCTTCATCAAGCTGTTGTTCCTCCCAAATTCGAGGATGCTTGGCGAGGTCCAGGTGGAAGGGTTGTCAGAGGATGTCGAGGACGTCGTCGGGGCGCATCTGCAAGCGAACGACGTGCCTGGACTTATCGCTGCCGTGCTCGCCAGGGCACGGGCTGGTGCATAGAGTGCATCATACCATGGTTCCGAGTTCTCTCGAGCCTCGACTGACCGTTCGACATCACGCTCGCAGTGTTTACCAGTATCTTGTATCACTAGCGCTATCAACTGTTGGATTTTGGACAAGGAGCATCTCACTCCGCGCCAAGTGATAAAGACGTTATATTCAAGTTACGTACGTACATCTTACACACGAGGAAGACAGTACATGTGGGGCGAGCAAAGACCATGACAAGCTTCATGCGTACCGAAGCCAGCATTTGTATAAGTCGCCCATCCCACTGTTAGATTAGACAGCGGAATACGTTCTTCTTGGCGCTTCACCAGAACCGATGCAGGGTGGATGCGTAGAGCACTGCTCGGGCAGAAAGACGCCATAGAGGGAGAGGGGGGTGGGCAGAAGAGCCAAAAATCGAGAGCACTTGCCGAGGTTGTCCTTGAGGAGGTCGTAGAGGAACCGTAGAGATATTACGAGGTGATGCAAAGAAATGTGAAGAAATGTGCTGCATGAGGCTACAGGGCATGTTGACATTGCAGATGAGATGCAAGGAAATGCTGGTTGCATGGAGGACGTTGAACTTGCTTAAAAATTGAAGGCACTTATAGTGAATTACCTAGCGCCCGATAAACAGGAACAAATAAGTGTTCGGTCCGAGGCCTCACTGCAAAGAACGCATCCTTTGCGGACGCAAGAAATGGTAAGTAATTCGGAGGAAAGGAACCAACTTCCAGATCTTGGCTAAACCATACGCGTGCAGCTTCAGGAAATGTTCTCGCAACCTTTCCTTAGCCTAGAGAGGCGCAGTCGCCGGAAATTCAGCAGCCTTTCGGCGGATGACAGAGCTTGATATTTCACTTACCATTTCATGGACATTTCCTGAATAGGAAAACGATGACGGGTTTCTTGTGAGGATGCCCTGTTGCGGTTGCCGCCGACGCCGATGACCACTACCGTAGCTGTATGCAAGTGCATGATTCATTAGTGAATTGTTGCGGATTTTGATCTAGTGAATGAGTGCGCAGACTTTCTGCCAGCCAGGCGAGATGTAAGGAGTACTTCCAGCCAAGTCGGATGCCTGGAGACCCAGTACTAAGGCCGATCAGAACAGTCCCGCAGTAGCTAACGTTCTTGATCTTGTACCGCCAGCACGAAGACACGACATTTCATGGACATTCTCGAATGGGTACTCTTCTATGTTCCTCGAGGACTGAAACCCATGCTCTACGAGACCCTATGCAAATTCAGCTCACTGTCCGGGAATCAACACCACTACCGTGGCATCTATCGCCTGCCGATGAACCTCGTCCTCAAGGTCTCTAGCGATCCGACAGGAAACGAGGCTGTTGCATTACAGTTCGTCGAGGCCCTTGACGGCGTACATGCGCCAAAACTCATAGACTGCGCATGCACAGCGATGCAAACGTACCTACTCACGACGTGGATCGAAGGTGACACAGTCGCGGACGTATGGGGCCAGCTCACGGCATCGGACAAAGCGCATCTCGCCGTTCAGCTGCGAGACCAAGTCTCCAGCCTGCACGAGCAAACCCACACCCGCGCCGGACAACGCTCTATTTCCCTTGCTTCCGGTAGTCCCATCATCGACCCCCGTGTCCCATGGCTAGCAGACAACCCTCGCATCTTCACTACTTCCCCAGATCTCTTCCAGCAGCTCTGGATCGGTTTGGGTTGCCCGTGGAATGCAGATACCCTGCAGCCCAAGCTCCAACCCCTCATCGAGCGCGAGGACGTCCCCATTGTATTCTGCCACGGGGACATCCTCCGGAAGAATTTGATACTGCCTGGCGGTCTGCAGAGGTGGCGCTCCGGGGCTACCGTTGTATGCCTCATTGACTGGGAGTATGCCGGGTGGATGCCGCTGCCATGGGACCCGCTGAAGGCCACTTGGATGACGTACGGTCCGGAGGACGAGTGGTTCCGCATGATGAAGGTCGTCTTTACAGAGGCGCATGAGGAGCTGGAAGCAGACTGGTTATGGCGGTCCCGGTCGAAGATCCCTATCGTACGCGACTGGCAGACCCGAGTGCTTCGTGCCAATGACGCTTGACCCAGCTCGTACTGGGACGCGGGAGGTAGAGGAGAGTTGTAGATACTGCGACAACATGAGCATTACACTTAAGCTTGTAACTTAACTATTCGCTGCTGAAGACAAGCCGTGTACATAGGGCGGGCTCTCATCCCTCCATGTCCGCGAGCTCTTCCTTGCCTAACGGCAACTGCGTCTCCTCCTCCTCCTCGGAGCTCTCCTCGGCCTCGATGGAAGCAGGGTTCTCGGCACCAGCACCTGCCGGGAACGAAGTCGCGTCGAAGCGCTTCTTCTCCCGGAACGGGTTTGCACGAAACTCACCCCGTTTGATGACTGCAGTGGTGGGTATGACACCCTTGGGATTGAGGTACCCTAGATCGTTGCCAGCATAGGCGTCGATCGACCGGATCCAGCCGTCGAATCTGGGGGAGACACGGGTCAGCTATGTATGTACGTCCCCGGTACGCCTGAAGTCCGAAACACTGCATGACTCACATGCCGAACTGATCCTCTATCGAGCGCATCTTCGAATAAATATGATGTTCCTTGAATTCATCGAGCTGCGCCCTGTGCACCTCGAAGTCAATTGTCGGACGATAATCGGGGTCGGATGGCTGGAGCTTCTGGTTAACGCCCCCGACGCGCTTGCTGTAGCTCTCGAAAATTGGATACTCCAGCAGAAGGCCAAGCGCGGGCATCTTGGGTATGAACACTTGACGGGGTCCGTACATCTGCGCAGCACAGTATCTGTAGTTTGTCTTCCGCCCGGAGGAGGGAGACGTTCCACGTACCTCTTCGATGAGATGTGGCGGTGTGCCCGTCCGACATGAGAGTACAAGGGCAGAAATCATCTTGCGCTAACACCGAGCATAACGCGTAAGCAAACGGCATGAGCTCTCATCGCATCGCTGACTTACAATCTATCAAAATATCAGCTCACTGGGGCCAAAGCGGTCAATGTTTATGCTTCACCTGATGCAACATAAAACTCTGGCCGTGTAACAACACGGCGATCCACTCTGTGTCGCCATAGACTGCAGGATCAAGAATCTGTGGCGATATGTCAACTGAGTACGATGGTTGCTGCGAATGCAAGAATTACCTCTATCGATTTCAGGAACCGCTGACAGCTGCGATCCCGGAAGTCCCTGCCCACTGTGAAGTTGTGGAAGTTGTGCGACCCCTCGAATTTCTTCGCCGCTTCCCGGAGCGCCACGAGCTGCTCTGGCGTGATGCGGTATGCCCGTTTCCTCCGCAGGTCCTCCGCGCTCGTCTCGTTGGATTTCCCGGCTTCCCAGAAAGGGTGTCCTTGCGTCTCTGCTCCTTGTTCTCTGAGCGAGTTGTGCAGGCCGCTGTCCGGTTTGGGCGGGATCATGAGGTACGAGGGGAAGAAATACGTGTACTTGCGGCTATCGCATGTCCTGTTACAATTGATGGGTTGATTGTCAACAAAGAGAGACCGGTCGAGGGGACGAAGATGAGACGGACGTTCGTGCGTTGAATGAGTTCTGGACTCGAAGCTGGAAGCTAGTGAGCCTCGCGCTAGCGCGGTGTAACGAGGTCAAGACGTACGATACTCCATAGTCGGATCTCCGGAGGCAACTCCTCGTTGATCCTACCCACGAGGTCCGGGACACCAGGTATGGTGGTGATGAGCTTCATGGAGACGACGTTACCCGCGGCGTGGACTCCTGCATCTGTGCGTGCAGCTCTTCCTAACTTGACCTGCAAGTCATCAGCATGGAATGATGCTCGGGCTTGAAGTATGCATACTACACACCTTCGTCGGATTGTCCGAATTATCTTGCGATACCGCGCCCACCTTGATAAGGGCATCGAACAGCACTCCCTCGATAGTGCGTAACTTCGGGTCCGGCTGGCTGGCATGCGTTCCAAGCGTTCATCCCACGCATACGCTCGACAAAGATGAAGACGCACATCTGCATTCCATTGTACCCATCCCCACAGAACCCGATCAGCAACGCACACGGTCTCTTGGGGAGTCGCGGCGCCTTCGGCTCGCCGTTTTCTGGCAGAGGAGCCTCCTGGCCCTCAGGACGTGTGCCCCGACGTCGACTGCGGACGTACTCCTTTTCTTTTCCCTTCTTTCCCCTCTGTTTCTTCTGCATGTCGCCGCGCTTGTCTCCCTTGCCCTTCTCACCCGCGGCTTCAACAATCTCTCCGTGGCCCTTGGCCTCCCCTTCGCCTGCTCCCTCAACATGGATCCCTTTCCCACTTTCCTCGGGCGCAGTGTCCGCGGGTTTGGGTCTTTTCGATGCTGTTCCGTGATCTGGTGCCCCGTCCTCGTGAGGTCTCTTGGGTATGGGACTCGGCGCGGCAGAAGGCTCCGATCCTCCGATGCTGGGAGGGTCGACTTCCATCGTGAATTGACGTCGAATAAAGCTCTGCCAATATGCGGAGCGCAGATATGGAGCAGGCAGAGAGCCTCCGGGTCTTGGAACGGTATGGGAGGAAAGAATGTGCCTACCTGCTGCCAAAAGTCTGAGCATACGGATCCTCGGCGCCTGAGAACCCCTGCTGAGAACTCTCCCGCCTCCCTCTGAATCAGACTCTTGCCTTCCGTCGAATCTGAGACCCCAAAAATACCGCAGGTGCGATCTGAATGAACGAGCGCATCAATTCAATCACGGCGTATGACATGTCAATGGATGTAAAGCGTAATCCTCGACATTCACAGGGCTTGATGCAAATTTGTTCTCTATACCGTACAAACTTTCATACATGACGAATATCGCAAGCCCTCCCAATCACTTTGAACATGACAAATATTGTGAGGAGCGACAGGACTAACCTGACTGACTGGTGGGGCTCTTAGGTCCTGATCCAGTGCGAGCTACTCGTCCGCTTGCAGCGTTCTCCGCACGCAGATCTGCAGTGACACTGCGGCTCAGCGCTGATGAGCGGCTGGAGGAGTCAATGCTCATCTCGCCTTATTTGAAGAAGAAGGATGCCAGGAGTGCTGTTTCCACGTTGCGAGATAGTCGTACGAAAAGGAGCCTACTGGTATCGCCCCGACCAATCATGCATGGTCACGAATACCATGCCCTCGGCGGCCAGCACCGTAACTTCCTGGTAGTAACATCCTACACCGCGGCGGAAGTGTGGGAGAAGAATATACAGTGCCAGGCCTGCGAACGGTCGAGAGGTGGATCTGGAGAAAGCTGGGAGGAGTCGAGGACAGAGTCCGGAGGAATATGGGCGCCTATTTGGCCCGTATATAAAGTCGGGACAGAGCGTTCTGGCACGATTTCGAAAAACGAGCGTGGCTTCGTCCACTTCTCACTGCTCTGACTCGTGTCCCCCCTTTCCGGCCCCATCCCAAAACATAGACCTATCCTATAATTCTCTCTGTAGACTTCACGACTAGTCATGAAAATCAGCCAGAAGATTGAGCAGGCCGCGAAGGAGGACCGCGTCTGGTGGTCCTTCGAGTATTTCCCACCTAGGACAGCACAGGTCAGCTATCTTTCGGGACGGCCGCCGCATTCCTCTTTTGCAACATTATTCACTCGGGTATGTCCTAGGGTCTCCAAAACCTTCTCGATCGTATCGAGCGTATGCGCGCGTTGGGCCCTGAATTCGTTGACATCACATGGTGAGTTTAGTCCTTAAATCAAAATCAAAGGAGGATAGACGCAGACAAACTGCATAGGAACGCGGGAGGACGCACGTCAGAGCTCACCTCGGAACTTGTCAAGACGTGTCAGAAGCTCATTGGCATTGAGACATGCATGCATCTCACTTGCACGGGTATGCCGAAGGAGAAGGTGGACATAGCTTTACGGGTGAGTAGTCTCACGCTATTGCATCGGGCTGTGTGGGTGCTGGGAGAGCCTTTGCCGTTCATATCACCACAAGGCTGGCTGAGCTATCATGATACCTCGCACTGTCATGTCCGCCTGCCAGGACACGAGGCTTAGGATGATGTAGCGGCGTTCCGCGCAAGTATAATCTCCGCTCGGAACGAGATGCTGACTACTGCAACCACAGGAAGCAAAGCAGCACGGGTGTCGCAACGTCCTCGCACTCCGGGGCGATCCTCCGGTCGGCAAGGAGTGGGAGGCCGTTGAGGGCGGTTTCCACTACGGAATTGACCTCGTTCGCTACATCCGCAAACAGTACGACGACTACTTCGACATCGCTGTTGCAGGGTACCCCCAAACCCACCTGCTTCCTCCCGAGGAGGCCGCACTCGAGATGCAGTACCTGAAGGACAAAGTCGACGCGGGTGCGAACTTCATCTTCACGCAAATGTTCTACGACATCGACATGTTCGTGGATTGGGTGCGCGCTGTCCGGGCCGCCGGTATCACGATTCCCATCGTTCCTGGTATCATGCCCATCCAGACTTGGAACGGGTTCCAGAAGGCGACGTCCCTCGCCAAGATCACGGTTCCGCAAGCATTCCTGGATGAGCTTGAGCCGCACAAGAATAACGATGAGAAGGTTCGGGAGCTCGGCACGAAGCTGGTGGCGAACATGTGCAGGCAGGTTCTTGCTGCGGACCTCGGTATCAAGGGCCTTCACTTCTACACCATGAACCTGGAGAAGGGCTGTCGGATGCTGCTCGAGGAATTGAACCTGGTACCGCGCGTTGAGGTCGTTAAGCCTCTGCCTTGGAGACAGGTGTGTCTGCTGTTGCTCTCTCTCTTCACGTCCCCCCACCATCATGCTGAGTCACACGACCGCTGCTATGCAGTCCCTCACCCCCAACCGTCGTGCCGAGACCATTCGTCCTATCTTCTGGGCCAACCGGACGCGCTCGTATCTTTCGCGTACAGAGAACTGGGACGAGTACCCGAACGGTCGTTTTGGAGACTCCCGGTCGCCCGCATACGGCGAGCTCGACGGGTACGGCATCTGGCTCAAGCAGTCAAAGGACGACGCGCTCAAGCTTTGGAACACCCCGACGACTGTGGACGAGATCACCGCACTGTTCGCGAAGTTCTGTCTTGGCCAGCTCCAAGCGCTCCCGTGGTCGGACTCCGCGCCGTCAAGCGAGACGACCGTCATCGCTCAGCAGCTGGCGAAGTTGAACTCGCTCGGTTTCCTCACGATCAACTCCCAGCCTGCTGTTGACGGTGCGCGCAGCGACGATAGGATCCATGGTTGGGGACCGGCGAATGGCTATGTCTACCAGAAGGTTCGTCGATGATTCATACTAGGCTCCGTTCTGCGGCTCAACTTGCACTTAGGCATATCTCGAGTTCTTCGTGTCCCCTGAGCTCCTGGATATGCTCATCCCCCACATCGAGCGCGACATTAACATCACGTACTACGTGATCAACAACCGTGGTGACCTGCGCACGAACACCCACTCTGACGGCCCCAACGCCGTCACGTGGGGTGTGTTCCCAGGCAAGGAGATCGTCCAGCCCACCATCGTCGAGGCCATCAGCTTCATGGCGTGGAAGGTTAGTAGCCAATCGGCTGGAATTCTCCTCTCAAAGAGCTAACATGATTACCTTACAGGACGAGGCTTACGAGCTCGGCCGTCAGTGGGCCAAGCTCTACGACCCCGACTCACCCACCCGCAAGCTCATCGACGGGATCATGGACTCCTACTACCTCGTGAACGTTGTGCACAACGACTTCAAGAAGCCCGAGGCGATCTTTGAGCCATTCTTCAAGGCAGGCGCGGAGTACGCCGCGAAGCACGACGCGCCCAAGACCAACGGACATGCACACTAAAGAGGCTAATTCCGTAGCCTGCGACACCTAGCTCCGACTCATACCCTTCAAACCCATACTCATTTTGCGGCGCTTCCACAGCATCGTAAAAATAATCATGGCAGTTCAACATGCTGCCGGCCACGGTTGGCTTGCTCTATCTTTTTCCAAGCATCGTCACCGGGTTCAACCCCACGCGCTCCCTATAAGAACCTTGCATATCTGTCTCCATAGTGTTAGCAGCTTTCTCGCATTCCATCCATGCTCCAACGCATCGCATTCGCATCATCACGACCTGTATCATCCGATCCGCCCACTCACGCACTCGCCATTGCATCAACTGCATCACCCAGCCGTCCTGCAACGGGGCTCCCGGGCACCATCAGCCTATCTCTCACACTCATACGCTCTGCTCTGTTGTAGGGACGTCTCTTTGCATCCAACTGCATGTATTCTATTGCTTTCAGTCTAGCTTTATAATGGGTCGTGTCGCAGAGGGTCGAGGCACGATAGCGTACGCTGAGGTCTGGCTGAGGTTGTACGCCAAACATGCACCAGAGCTATGATGATCCAGAACTACCCATCAAGACTCATGCGATGTCTTCAATCAGGTGCCAGGGAGAAGAGGATGGAAGGTGCGAAGTCGCCTCGAGCGGATGGTCAGACCGGTCAGGTGGCGGATAGGCGCCGAATACACCTGAGGTGCAAGTTCCATGTCGCCAACCCTCGACCGATATATCATGCGTTCAAAGGCACTGGAATGGAGGACAGCTGACTTGTTTACCACGACGGTGTCAGCCTGCCGATTGCGTTCCAGAGAGCTTTGTTGTTCAAGATCACCAAGATTCTCTGTGTTTGATCACTAGCCTCCTCCTGTGGGTGTCTAACTCGCGATGTTTCTCCATGTTGATCGTATCCTTGCTGCAGTAAACTTTGTGGAATATTCTGAGCCCTCTCTCTATCTCCGGAGGTGGCCAAACTGTCTTTCATGCTGCACCGTCTATTGACGTCACCTGAATACTTTCCAAGGTTCGAGCGGCGTTGATGATGGTACTGCGATCTGGCCGGGTCACTTGAGTTGTCCTTCGTACTTCTGTCTTCGGTGCGCCATGCGGTATAATCTGCGTTCTTCACCCCTTGTTTGATGCGATGGCTGTCTGCGCCGAGCAGATATAAAGTCCATGATCCAAGTACCTCCTCCCGAGAGAGGTTGTGCAAGATGTTGAAGATCACCTCCCTAGCATGCTTGTCCCTCTTTGTTTTGAGATGCATTGGGCAGACAGCATCGGGTCGTGCGTAATCCTGATATCGTATGCTATTCGTCGCACTCACAGTCCGTTAAAGTTGTCCCGAAGAAGTACCTGAGCTTGCCCCTGGGAACCATCAAGCCTGCGGGCTGGCTCTCCGATCAGGTGAGGTGGTGTTGCTCTCTACTTGCCAGGAGAGTCGCTGAACAGATCCATGTACTCTAGCTGAAGGTGCAAGCAGCCGGACTAGCCGGACATGAACACGAGTTCTACAACTAGTAAGTCTTAATCTCCGTCCAGCTCTGACTTGCTCGCCAATTCCCGTTATCCAGTGTCTCAGATAGCGACTGGACCGGAGGAACTTCCGCCTATTCCGACATAGAGGAAGGTATTTGCAACTCATGTTTTTTCTTCCATACCCGAAGCTGAATGTATCATACCTCCTAGCGGGAAGCTACTGGTTTGTGCGTGCTCGTGCTCATGCAACATCTTCCGTTGCCCGCGACTGACGTTCTTACAGAACGGGCTGGTGCCAACGGGTGTTCTGGCAGAAGATGCCGCTATCAAGAACCAGACACAATCATTCCTCGACTACGTACTTGACCACCAGGACTCGACCGGCTGGATTGGACCTGAAGTAAATACCACCAAGCCGCGCTATCTCTGGGGAAGGTATGGAACCATGCCGCTATTCCCGCGTTCAAAACCCTTGACAAGATTATCTGTTCAGATATCTCTTCCTCCTCGGCGCCATCCAAGTGGTCGAAGCCGACCCTTCCCAGGCCGACCGCGTCGTGGGCGCCATCTGGAAGTTTGTACAACTCGCCAACACGATGCTTAACAACAATAACGAAGGGCTTGAGGAGTGGGCCGAAGCTCGCTGGATGGAGTTTGCCTTGACCCTGCAGTGGTGCGTGTTTCGATGATTAGCCTGCCTTTGTTAATCTGGCTAATCCGAGTCGTACGGACAACAGGCTGTACGAGAACTATCCAAACGGTCAGGAGGACCTCCTCATCAACATGATGCAGAAGTTGAAGAGCACTGGATCACCTTGGGAGGACATCTTCGCGGAGGCGGTGAGCGCACGACCACTGACCATACGACCTATATGTTCATGTGCTACCACAGAACTTCCCGAAGAGCGCCACTGATGGAATGACCAGTCCATTTGGAGACTTATCGTGGCACGGTGTCAACATCGCAGAGGCACTGAAGTCGTTCGCCGTGTCGTATCGATTCACGCAGAACAGCACTGGTTCGTCCTTTGTGTCATCTCATGATAATTGAGTTCATGCATAGCCCCAGAACTTGACGTTGCCAGTGCGGCATGGGATATAGTATTCCAGTACCATGGCCGACCGTCCGGTTCATTCGCTGCTGACGAGTTTCTGGCAGGGCTCGAAGCTGTCAGAGGGTACGTCGGAATGGTACGCACATGTCCGCTTCTACCACACTGACCGACTCGCACAAGGTCCGAGCTATGCATGGTTGTGGTGCGTGGACTCTCTTCTCTCTTCAGCACTCTATTCCCTGGGCGCTGAGACTGTTGCTCCCAAGGAAACCATGTTCTCGTGCGTGCTGACTCTTTTAGTCGCGATGGTAGTCTCACGTTGGCGCAGAGGTTCCTATCTTTACCAAGTCATCGGGGACCTCAAGTATGCGGATCGGGTATGTACCACTGTTAGCTCTTCGGATGTATATTCTGATCGCGGTTCAGGTCGAACGTATAACATATAACGCGCTTCCCGCAACACTCACTGGAAGTAAGCTTACGCGTCTGGGGAGCCGTGGACAACTGCTGATCAAACCTTCCTGGTAGATATGTGGTCTCGTCAGTACCTGCAGCAGCAAAATCAGGTCGCCGCGAAGAACATGAACCCGTGCGTTCTATACTCCCCTGGAGCGTAACAGCTTTCTGATAATATGCTCTCAGGGATCCTTTCCCAAGAGACGGGTGAGTTACAGGGTACGGGAAAGGGTGAAAGGGGGTCTGACGCACTTCGCAGATCTTACTCGAATGTCTTTGGTCTCGAGCCCAACTATCCGTGCGTCCTTCCCAGCTGCCGGACATCTGCCGCTGGTTGACGAGCTAAATGCCGGGCAGATGCTGCACTGTGAACCATCCTCAGGGGTGGCCTAAGTTTGTCAGCAATGCATTTGTCGTCACATCAGATCAGAGCTCGCTAGTCCATGTATACCTGGGCCCATACAGCGTCAACACCACCCTCTCCGACAGTACGTTGTATCTCATCCCTGCCTGCCGAGCATGTTCGCTCATCCTTGAGCATCGCAGACAACCACGTTGCGGTGACTGTGGATACCCTATACCCCTTCAGCGACACGCTTACTACCACGGTCACCGCAGATAAGCCCTTCACGTACTACATCCGCATTCCCAGCTGGACTAGTAACGGCACCGTATCTGTCAACGATAGTGCTGTACAGGCTGTATCGCCATCGAACGGTCTCCAGTCCGTGGCAGTAGCCGCAGGCACGACCAAGATCACATTGAACCTTCCGGCAGAGATCACGACAGGTGCGCCATCCCGTCCTCTCGCGTCGTTCGTTGCTGGTTACTCATGACTTCGATGCAGAGGAGCGCCCTCACGGTGCCATCGCCGTGCATCGCGGCGCTCTGAACTACGCTTTCGACATTCCCCGCAACCAGACCGTGCTCGCGCAGAACGCCCAGCAGCCCCTCGCGGTCGACCTCCAGTTCGACGCGACAGCCGCCTGGCAATACGCAATTAACCCCTCGACTCTGACGTTCCACGTTGGTACACCCGAGGGCGGAAAGCTCCCTTCGCCGGTTTTCGACTCCGGATTGTCGCCCTTCACGATCAGCGTATCTGCGTGCCCGATCAATTGGGCTCTTGCTGGGGACACCTTTACGGCTGCTCCGCCCCAAAGCCCGGCGTGTATAGGGAGCCCGGTTAACATCACGCTGTCACCGTATGGGGTGAGTCGAGATTTTGCCGGACTAGTCCGTCCTCATTGAGCTGACTGAGGCGCGGAACGTAGACGACTAGGCTCCGGATCTCGGAATTCCCTGTTTACTCTGCGTAATATGCAACCTGGGTTCAACGTTTAGTTCTGGAGGCTTGAGTTGCAACGATCTCGTCTTGTGTTCTCTAATGACCGAAGAGCAGATATTGGAGTCTGTCCAATGTTTTGATCACGAATGATATTTTACTTCCTGATGACCAGATCTTACTGGGAGAATCACTGCTACAGAATGCTGGGGAACAGTGAGCCTTGGGGTGCTGCTTCAGAGAGGCGGAGGGCATCTTGCTTACGACTCGCCCTTATCGAAGTGCTAGACGAGGGCGGACATCTGCGTCCCTGAACGCCGAATCGATGAAACCAAGCCACTGTCCGAAGTGTTGTCTTCGGGCTTGCAAAAAGCACACGGAGGCGTAAAGATGGAAACCAGAACAGCGTTACTCGAGAGCATATATGATACAGAGTATTGTTTGAGTTCCGACGTCTATACCACGAAGCCCTTCGGCGGCAGTTAGCGCGAATATCGGCACGGAATCTGACGATGCACGTACCCCGTTCACCCTCAATGTCTGACCATTGACCCAGCTGGCCTCAGGACTCGTCAGGAATGCAACAACATTCGCGATCTCCTCCGGCTTTCCGAGGCGCTTTTGGGGGTGCAGCGCACTGATGAAGTTGATCTGCTGCTCTGTCTTGTCATTCCGGAACATGTCCGTGTCGATAGGCCCAGGTGCGACGGTGTTCACGGTGATGTTTCGCGGGCCGAACTCTTTTGCCAGCGTGCGGCTGATTTGCTCGATAGCGCCTTTCGTGGAGACGTAGAGCAGGTAGTTGGGCGCTACAGACGACGCGCTAGAGAGCGAGGTGGAGAAGAAGATGACGCGACCACCTGTGAGCAGCCTCGGTTAGCGGGAATGTGTACGCTGGAATGGGATTCAAGATTCATACCTGCAGGGAGATGAGGCGCGGCCGCTTGCGCAAGAAAGAGGGGTCCCTTGACGTTTGTGTTGTAATGACGGTCGAAGTCCGCCTCCGTGACGTCGGCGGGGCTCTTCATGTCCATGATACCCGCGTTGAGCACGACGATATCGAGCCTTCCGAGCTGTCGTACGGTCTCCTGGACCAGACGCTGGTTATCCACGACGGTGGAGACGTCCGCCTGCACGATGATGGCTTTCCCGGCGCCCTCAGTGTTGATTGCGTCCGCGACCCCCTGAGCGGCAGACGATCCAGAGCGGTAGTTAATCACGACGTTCGCCCCCTGCGAAGCCAGTTTGGTGGCGATGGCCGCACCGATGGAGCGCGAGGACCCGGTGACGATGGCGACTTTGCCAGAGAGCGGGAGAGACATGGTGGTATGGTGTGGATGGGGACGCTATGTGTTGTGGAGGGGAAGCGATATTCAGGAAATGACGCACCTGGGTGTTTTTGTACTCATCGTCAAGATCCCTCACGGAACTCCGAAGATGTCATCCGTGGTTCAGTGTTCAGTAATGCTGTGGTGATCCTCATGGTGACCTACGGATTTGGAGTGGGTTCTGTCATGGATGCGGGTGGTAAGTGAGTGGGTCAAAAATAATCATGACGATCGCACCGTAAGGATCAACATACTATATGCCCGTGGTTGGCCGCAGCGGGGTTAACCTGGTCAAGCAGCGAAGAGGGTTACTCGGCATATACTATGTCAGGTCATGGTTGAGGGTGTTCAGGTCCGGGCCAAACCGGGGAACGTGGAACCCTCGCTGTTTCGAACATCGAATGCAATTGCCTATGGGCGAAGTAGTTGACATGGTGAGGCCCATCTCGACAAAGCTCATGAGGGTCCCGGTGTGATCATATAATTAGCCAGCAACCGTAGTGAGTACCTCCGAGTCCATTTGTGCATGCAACCTCCCAGCGGCTCAAAACGTCGCAATCGCCCAATAATTCGTCACCGTCCTCGTCCCGACTCCGGGCATAAAACACTGAATGTTGGAGAACAGGTGGTTCTGGAGACACCCGTACTTTCTCCGAGAGGCGTTCCGTGGGCGGGGCAGGAGGATGGTGGGGAAGGCCAGACCAATCTGTGTGGGATCCAGGGCTCACCGGACCGCAGGCCGCCTCTGGTCATTGGCCATCCTCCTGCCGTCCACTCTGGCCTGCCACCTGCCACCTGCCACCTGCTGAGTGCTCCCGCGGACAAACTGTACTTTCGCCCTCCTCGTCCCTATAAATCCGCCGCAATGCCCCATCACGCCCACGCACATCCCCTTGCCCTCCCCCATACCCTCAGCCTCACTTCTCTCGACTAATTTGTTCGAGATGTCTGTCTCAATTGACGATCCCCTCTTCCTCGGCCTCGATCTCTCTACACAGGGTCTGAAGGCCGTCCTCATTGACTCGGATGGTACGCTCGTCCACGAGTCCTCAGTACACTTCGACCGCGACCTGCCATCGTACGGCACCACAAATGGTGCCATTCGTGGACCAGACCCCGGCGAGGTCACCTCTCCCGTACGAATGTGGCTCGACGCGTACGACCTGATTATGGAGCGCATGCGCGCTGCTGGCGTCGACTTTGCTCGCATCCTCGGAATCTCAGGGGATGGCCAGGTGTGTGTCCCGCTTCCCCACGTGTTGACTGCGCGCTGACAGTGTGTTTCAGCAACACGGTTCAGTATACTGGTCGGCAGATGGGGAACGCTTGCTTGCGTCTCTCGATGCTTCTCGGCCTCTTGCGGAGCAGCTCGCTCCGGAGGCATTCTCTCTACCTCGAGCGCCGATCTGGCAGGACTCGTCAACAACTCGGGAGTGCCGTGAACTGGAGCAGGCTATCGGCGGCGCTCAGGCTCTCGCTGACCTGACAGGCAGTCGTGCCTATGAACGATTCACGGCGAATCAGATCGCTAGGGTACGTCCTTCAGGCCTTCTCTACAATCCCGTCCCCTCCCTACATGCGCTTGAAGTCTATTTTGACTTCCTCCGACATTCTCGCGGCATGAGATGTCCAATGTTTCCGCTCTATCTTCGTCTCAATGGTACCGTCCGAGTACCGAGAGGCAGACTTACTGATGATGCTTCCTCCCGTATAGATCCGCCGCATCAACCCAGAAGCATATCGCGCAACGGCCCGCATATCCCTCGTCTCCTCATTCATGCCCTCGCTCTTCCTCGGTTCCATCGCACCGGTCGAGGTGTCAGATGCGAGCGGGATGAACCTAATGAACGTGCTTACATGCCAGTGGGACGACCGTCTGCTGGAGGCGGCTGGCGGCCCCGGATTGCGTGCTAAGATTGGCCCCGAGCCTGCTCCCGGCGGCGAGTTCCTTGGCAAGATCAGCCCTTACTGGGTCCGACGGTGGGGCTTCAACCCTGGTGAGCATCTCTAGAGCGTGAGTTCTGCATATTCAAGTGCTGAGAGCCTTCGGCCCGTAGATTGTGGCATCGCTCCCTTCACTGGGGACAACCCCGCCACAGTCGTCGCGCTCTCTACTCCAGGAGACGCCATTCTCTCCCTCGGTACCTCCACGACGTTCCTCCTGTCCATTCCTCCCGCTGAAACTGCGCCAAAGCGCTTCACGACCTCTCACCTCCTGTCCCATCCCACAACCCAGGATGCGCACATCGCTATGCTCTGCTACAAGAATGGTGCTCTTGCGCGGGAACAGGTCCGCGATCAGTACGCCAACGGCCACTGGACGCGCTTCAACGAGCTCGTCGAGCAGCGCCCAGTTGGCAACGGTGGCTACATGGGCTTTTATTTCCCCCTGCCAGAGATCATCCCACCAAACGTCCAGGGCAGCTTCTTCTACAACACTTCCGACCCCTCCGACGTGAAGCCCATACCTGACTCAGAGATACCCCCTACTGCACACCCTCGCGCCATCCTCGAGTCGCAGTTCCTTTCCATCCGCTCGCGCATCAGGGCCATCATGCCCCCAGACGCGCCCCCGCTGCAACGGCTTGTGCTTTCAGGCGGCTCGTCGGCGAACGCGGTCATTCGCCAGGTTGCGGCTGACATCTTCGGCATGCGCGTGTTCGTGGCGGGGAAGGAGGGTGCCGCAGAGGGCGGCGCCCAGCTCGCACGGTACGCTTGGTGGCGGGCGGAGAATGGCGGCGGAACGTTTGAGGAGATGCGCGCCATGGACGGTACTGGAGAGCGCATGAAGTGCGTGGCGAAGCCGAACTGGGAGCACGAGAAGGTGTATGCGGGTCTCGTCGACCCGTACAGGACGTGTGAGGATATGGTCGTGAAGGTGTGTGCGGAGACGACTGCATGAGGGCAAAGACATACTATACTATACCACGGGAAAGCGCTATGGGTACTTCTTATACGGACTGGCTCGCTCTCTAGTTCCTGGTGTTTAGATAGACATGCTGTTGCATTAGCGGCTGGCTTTTGTGGTTCGACCTAACCGCAATGATACGTGCTGATACGTGAAAAGCTATAGGCACTCAGATACCTCACTTTCTACGGAATCGTTGCGTGAACTTGCATGCGCGTCGAGCGCTGTCATCTCACACAGGCACGGTAATGGAGAAGTCAAGACAAGGGTGGACATCAATAGACACGATACCAGGAAGACAGTGCAGAACATCGACCGACCGTCTCAACGCGGCGGATTGAGTGGGACGACAACAAAGAACTCATGTCCTGATAGTAGCTTGCCCAACGGCCACTCGCTGGACGACCTCGACTCCCACTTCTCGAGTGCAGCTCGCGGCTCAGCATGATCGACAAAGTACTCTGTATTCGCTAACGAGACAACTGCTGGGTCTCCGTCTTTCTCGAATAGCGAACCGCGCAGGCGAGCAGTGCGGATGTAACAGACGGGGCTGGTCGCAAGGATTGACTTGGCATGTTGCTGGATGAACGACAAGTCCAAGTGCAGCATGCTGACGTCTACACATAGGCCGGGACGACGCGTCATTAGTACGCTCGTACATTGCGTCGGACGACTTGTACGGAACCACGTACGAGCGGCTTTCGTGAGGGCCAGGCAGGAAGCCGGGTGAGTCGACGCGAGGCCCATTGCTGTGCAATTAGGTTGAGCAGCGGCAAGCTGCAGGAGGAGCATGGTCGCGATATTCTTTTGTCGGTGTTCGGATGACACTACAAGTTGCGTTACCCAGCAGACGCGTCCACCTGTATCGTCGTTATAATAAAGCACAGTACATAGTATCCATGGAGGAACGGTGGACGCACCGTCAAATGCCCATCTGGTTGCGAACGCCTGCCCCACGAGCGTATTGTCGGCGTAGCACAAAGACACAAAGCCGTTGGTAGGATCCGGGAGCACCTCTGCCCTGAGCTTCCTCACGCTCATCTTGATGCGCGATCCTGTATGACTGTAAGAAGAGTCGTTCGAGGAACATCTTGGGGTCTGACATACCAGCAGTCAAAGGGACGGAGGCTTCGTCGCCCCAGATACCATAGTGATTCGAGAACAACACAGCACAATCTTTCATCGTATCCTCATTCAGCGCCGTCCCGCCAAGTACGACGAACTTCAGACATGGTAGCAGAGGTGGAGGTGGCATCGTGAAGGCTAGTAGTTGAAGGACGGTGCGCGCGCCTGACTGGCACTCGCCGGTCGAGAGTAGTTTGATGAACCCTCGGGACGATAACAGCTCAAGGCACATGTGCTCCGCCAAAAAAAAAAGAAGGACGGTGCGCGCTGGGCGCTTGGACACACCGGGGACACGCGTAGCCAAAGTGGAATTTGCCGGACGCAGACCTCCTAAGTAGATCCTCCCACTCGCAACTCCTCGTGTACACTGGTGAAATAGCGCGATCGTGTTTAGTGAGCAAACAATACGATATCAATGAACTCAACTAACTTACACTGCCGAGCATGGTAGCCGACGGCCCGTATAAGGTCCCTCTTCGCCGCTGCGCACCGCTGGCATTGGAGTCTCTGACTCCCTCAGCACTCCTGAAGTCTGAGTGACCGGCTCACTGACCTCTGGGTTACAACAAGAATTGACCTTCCTTTTGGTAGGCTTGCGGCTGCAGTCGTTGAACCACCAGTGGGGTTGCGCCGGGGGATGGTGATCACTGATGGGACGTATTCTTCTGGGCTCCGCCGGACCGCCTGCTCATATAGGTCCCATCGTGAGAATTGTGGCCTAGTAGACTGACCGTTATCAGGATATCGCTTGCGTCGCCCAAAGTTCGTTTCGTTAATACAGCAACCACGACCACGTCCGCCCGCCAGGTTTCATCGTCACCCGTCCAAGCTCCTGTGCCCTCCACGGTTAAATCAGGTCAGTAGTAACCTACTTTAACGACACCGATCACTAGTGACAACATCGACCAGGTCGCCCGTGCTATTGCAGATCGTGCAGCTCCCATGGCAAACATAGGCCGACTTTCCGCAGACGTGCTCTCAGATATCTTCATACAGGTGGCCATTGACGGATACCACGACGTACCTCAGTCTCAAGGGTTCACAGTTCCCGTCCCCGCCATGCCTCGCACGTCATCTCGCGTTTACAAGTACATCGCGTTTTCGCACGTATGCCGAGAGTGGAGACGCATAGCCCTTGGCACACCAACGTTGTGGGCCAGGATGGTCTTTCCATGCAAGCCCCCGTCGGAGGAGCTCTTCGCTCGGTCAGGAAGGGCGCCGTTGTGGGTCAAGACGGTGCTCGAGGCTGACAATAACACTGGCGTTCAGTTCAGCCTTATCAAAGCGAACGCTCCCCGCCTGCGCCAGTTACACTTGATCGGTCCTGCTCTCGCCATCGTGGACTACTTGTTGACCTGGACCAGCCAAGCTGATGAACTGGAGGACCTGGCCCTTTTGGCTGAGGATACATATGGCACGGTCCGTGAGCGCAGTCCCCATCCTCAAATCCCTTCCCAACCCCCAAAGAGCCTACGACGCCTGGCCATACGAAACTTCGCTCTCAACTGGGCTAGCCCTCTCTTATCTCCCACCCTCACCACCCTAGCCACCTCTACCTACGGTACACTGGCACCCAGTGCGGGTTCAATGATAGAGTTGCTGAATGCGCTCCGCAACATGAGTGCTTTGGAGTTCCTGGAGCTCTCCGAGACGATCCCTCACATACCCCAGAGCGCTGCAGCTGCCCCTCAGGATAACCCTGCTGTCAATCTCCCGCGCCTCCGAACCTGCGTCCTTAAAGGCCGGGTCAAAGAGCTTGCATATCTTCTCCGTCATCTCTCAATCCCTCCGGAGACACGTCTGGTGCTCGCAGCCCATGATCGTGGCGAGGACGTCCAGCAACTCATGGGTGCCGTGCATGAAGTGTTCGCGCGCAACTCCTGGGACCCCATCGTCGGCCTCCTCCTTCCAGCCGACTCCATGGGACGGATGTGTATCATGGGTTGGCGTTCACTGGTCGAATCCGACCCCAAGCTTCCCTGCGATCTTCAGATTTCGCTGGACAGTTCCAAATGCTTCGCCGCCATCCGAGACATTATGGATGGGCCCGTCTTTGCTCAGTGTCAGCGCGCCAAGGCCGAACGAATGCACGCCGACTGTTGGGAGAAGTTTCTGCACCACTTGCCCGAGCTAAGGGAATTGACCATGCGCGACACCGAATACATGGATCTCCCCGTGCTCTCGGGCAAGCCCAGAGAGGTCAACCTCCCTGTCCCGAAGTTGACCGTCCTGAAGCTGTCATGCTTCCGGTTTGGGTGCATACACGATGAGCACAGGAAGACGGGTTACGAGCAGCTGGTCTCCATCCTCCGGTGGCGTCGGAAGCACGATGTCCCCATTACCAGGTTGGAGCTGTTGAAGTGCACAAATGCCGATGAGGCGGCGGTGGACTCGCTACGGATGTTCGTTACTACTGTCGTATGGGACGAGAATGAAGACTTCGATCACGAAGCCTCTAATCCTGAACATCTATGCCCTGACAGATTCCCTCTGCTCTGTACCTATGATCATGAGGATATGGCGTACGACTTCGGACTCGACATGTTCGATGGCGTGAGTGACGAGGATGCCTAAGTACCGTGGGCCGGGCTCAATACTGCACGGAAGTGGTACGTCCGAGTCCTCACCGCTTGATGAACATTGAACGCTCCTCCTAACTTCATCACTGAAAAGCGGACACAGGACAATATGTCAAGTACGAAAAGGCAAAGCCCCATCCGCTTGATTTATACTCACCAATCGCTACAATAATTCCTGAAGCCCCGGTTCCACATAGAGACACAGGTACGACTATCCTGTATGACGACGACTCGGAGGTTGAGCGTGTTCTGTAACTGTTACTATCAATATGTCCCAAAGGCTGTAAAATCTCAGGTATGACTTCACACCAGTAGTAGCAATTGAGTCTTTCCTCGTTGTACATACCGAACACCCGATGGCCATGGTATATACCTGAATCCAGGGCCACACCGGTTCTCTATACACTACTCACTCCGAACCCGTCGACACGGGCTGCTATTACCTGCTGAGCTAATGCCTCATCGACGCCAATACCTGTGCAGGGGCATTTCCACCTTGCTTTGGTTGCTTCGCTCTTAGGTACGTCCACCATCAATTGACTACAACATGCAACCGATCAGACGGAGCCAACGAAAAGATCGAGCATAAAGTAGTCCAGCGCGACGAGTTCGGTACTAATCGGTCGGACGTCCACAACAAGAGGCCGAAGTCGAGAGTGTATAACCCAGCCTACAGCCTAGAGCATAAGGCCTAGAGAGTCGTATGTATAAAGCGAAGAGAAACGCAAACCGTGTTACTCGAGGGTCAAAGAAAAGGAGGCGCAACCCAGGCGTCAAGACCTGTCAAAGACGCAGACTGAGGGTACCGTACAAGCGAAGTCACAATACACACGACCATGTCCAAGATCATCACAGTCCATTTTCGTAACCGTAACAACGGATAGTGCGAGGCCCGAGCGAGAGCGAAACAGACAAACATCGAGAACGAAGAACAGTATCGGAAGAGTGCGGCGAGAGGTCTACTCGCGCACCTAGATGCCCCGCCTGCGCTCGACCTGCCGCGCGCGCATGCGCTGCTGCCGCAGGTCGTTCATCATATCTCGTGCAACGGGCGACAGCTCCGAACTCGACGCCGGCGATGGCGGTTCAACGAGTATGCGATGGCGCATGGGGGTGGCTGCCGTGAAACCGAGCACGGGAATGGTCGACGAGCGTGGCGGGCTTGGGGTGTTTTCCTTGTCGTGTGCGAACCGTTGGGCAGCCTGCTCGGGCTTCGTGGAGCGCTTCCGGGAGGGCACTGCGCCAGATTTCGCGGAACGCGGTCCACCAGCGCCGGAAAGCTTGAGAAGAGCCCCGTCGCGGTCGCAGGGATTCTCCTCCTCGAGGGCAGACGAGCGAGAGGTGACGCGATGGTGCTGGCGTCGCGGGATGTTTGTGAATGCCTCGCGCTTGTGGGAGGCACTCCGCTGAGTGCTAGGTACGGCATCACTCAGGACTGGCGTTGCTGAGGAAGGAGCTCGCGAAGGAACGGTCTCCGGGGCTTCAGGTGCGTCGTGTTTATGCATTGACAGCGGACGTGGACGAGGCCCATGCGGTATTTTGCTTGGTGGTGCTTTCATGCTGTTGGTGCTCGAGAGCGATGAGCCCGTGACATGACTGGAGGCATGCATGCCGGTGTTGCTGGTGCCAGTATGGGGGTTAACAGCTTCCGAAGCCGCGGGGATCTCATCGGTGGAATCACCACCTTGAGAGATCAAGAGGTTCAAAGAGGTCGTGGATGCCGCGAAGGCGGTATTCAGCTTCGTCATCATCGCGGTTTGTATCTGGGCGTGAGAGGCATGAGAGTTGGTGTCGCTAGAGGTGAGTTGGGTGGAGCCGCTGGTGTTGGCGGAGTGTGTCGCGTCGAGGTGCTCACCGAGGGAGGTGTCGCTATGTTCGAGGTCGTCCTGCACGCGCTGGCTGTTTCCAGTGCTATCAGGAGTGATGATATGAGGGAGTGGAGGGAGGTCTCGCTCTTTGACGGTGAGGGTATTGCGGCGGCTGAGGAAGCCGAAGACCTCGGACGCCCTCTGAGGCGTCTTTGGCTCTACGAGCAGCGGCTTCGAGACGGGCAACGCCTTTACAGGTGCGTCCTCCTCGCTGCCGCTGACTTCAACTTCCATGGAAGATATCGCGGGATAGTTAACGCTAGAGTCTGCGTCTAGGGAAGAATATGTGGTGTCGACGACATCGACAAGTGGTGCGGAAAGAGTGTCGGGGAAGTGAGTGTCCATTGGAGTTTCGAGGTCGGGGGAAGAGAGAGGGGAATCATTGCCAAGTTGTTCGCTGATATATACACCTGTTAGCGAGGTTTCAACGTAGATTCAGACTAATGGACTCACTCCAATAACCGTTCGGCCCAAGAAATATCGCCCTCGGTATTCGCATTTAAAGCAAAGTAAGGTTCGGGCCCGCCCAGCAGTTGGCGCAGCGTAGACCCCGTGCGCTGCCTGGGTTCCCGGCCTTCCGGTCCGGAAGATATAGGCGCTGGGGTAGGAGGCGAGTTTTCGAAGATCGCAGAGTCGAGGCACCCTTTCTCGTCGTAGAGGTTGAGGAGACTTGCAACAGATGGGTCTCGTCGCAACTTGTACATTCTCGACGTATCCTTGGGCGTGAAGTTCACCTCTTTGAGCTTAGGTCGGCGATCAAGTTGCTCGTCATCATCATCGGAGTCTTCCTGCGGCGATGAAGTCTGTGGCTGCTTTCGGCAGGACTTCGTGGGCGAGATGGGCGGGTTCGCATGGGGGAACTCTGTGCGCGAATGGGTCGTACGGCCGTGCACCTTGACAACGTAAGTTCCGTTCCGTTGCAGACCTGGAGTTGTCGCAACGGTAGCAAGCGATGGGGAAGGAGAGATAGACGGGGTGCTGAGGAGATCCTGTACAGAAGGTGCTGTAGTGTAGTCAGTACAGTGATTGCATACGGTTCAGCTCGTGCAACACCGGAATGAGGTCGAAGATCAGCTTCACCCGTTCCTCGGAATGGACATGTACGTGCAGACGATAGAGCAGCCTCCGCCCACGACAGCCCATTGTACTCCTAGTCAGTGGCATATCAGGGCTACATCGCTCCAATAAATCGTAGTCCACAGTGTCTTGGAACCCCCCCCCCCCCTCAAGCTGCGTAGTTGACCTGATTCCTGAATTCAAGAACGAGATACTCACGAAGAGGTGGTAGTGATGTGTAGTCGATCTCAGACATCACCGAGAACTTCGTTGACGAGGAGCGCAAAAGACGGTTTGCGCTGGTGTCCGGATCTTGAGCTCTCTTGTCGGTCAATATACGACCTTCTGCATCGACCCGTGCGTTGGCGGCGTTCTGCTTCTTCCTGTTCTTCCGGGACTTGCTGCTGCCCAGGGAGAGGAATCGCTTGAGGAAGCCCATAGTCGTAAGGATGCTTGAGGTGGACAGTCGTGGCAAGGTGGTGGGGGAGGGTAGCGGAGGGTAGTGGAGGGGTGACGCAGGAAGTTGAACCAACTGTCAGTGCTACCACAGCCAATTCGAACCATCTCCAGGCGCCCAATACGCGCCGTCGCGTCCCTCGCGTGTGTCACGTGCTCGCGTCTAGTAGTTCCATACTCAGTGTTACCAGAAAGCCGGCGTCGACTCGGAAAATTCAAACGCGTCGTCGAGCATCTAGTTGATCAAGTCCTCGGGAATGAAGAATGTCAGGTTGAATCATTCCAAGCACGTACACAGTGGACAATAAGCCAAGAAGTCACAGTTTTTCGCATATGCCCTAGCATCCAATCAGAACTCAAGGACAACCTGGTTTTCGCGATGGGTCAGCACTGTGCTAGTGGATGGAGACCGGAGAGCAGGGCGCACCCTCATAAGGCTACACTCTAGCCGTCAGATTACGCGCTACAGCATTCACCCGAATCATGCTCGTGAGAAATGAGTCGGAAGAGCTGCTCCAATGGCCTGCATCTAGGGCCTCTTTGAACGTCGAAGCATCGGGAAGAGCGTGCTTCAAGGAGAATTGCTCGACGTAAAGTTGGTGCAGCCAACCGTAGCGCTTTGGAAGGCGCACTTCTGACACGGGGGGTCGGCGACGAATTCGCAAAACGTTCAGCACGTCGTTGCCGCCGAAGTGCTTCCTCGCGATCGGCTGTTGGGAATCTGTTTCCGCGACGCCAGACAGGGTTGTGAAGCTTTTCGGGGAATTTCTGTAAGACGGCTTCCTTGATGAGCTTGCGGCAGCGGTCGTAGTAGACGAGGAGGTTGTGGTAGGAGCGGACGGGAGAACACTCCATCTCTGTATGATATACGCCGGCGCGCCAGCCGGAGAGGGTATATCCGGCTGCTAGTTCATACTCCCGCAAGTCCGGTTGCATCGCCTTGTGGACTAGCGGTCGCTTCGTATTTGTCGGCCGCAAGAAGTACGGGGAGACACTGAGATGGAGAAAGGGGAAGCACTTGTTCATCCTGTCTTGCTTTTCTAGAGACTGGGCAACATGAGAGAAGCAAGGTCCGGAGTGTCTGATGATCCTCGGCGAGGTCCACGACTGGACAGGAATCTTCGTCGTGGCCTTGAGGGATGAATAGAATCAACTTGAAGACGAGGAGGCTTCGAATAAGATGTGTCGGCAAAGTCGACGTAATCGAAACTACGGAGGATGAGATCGGCGTCCGGTCTGTCGAAAGGAGGAGGAGTGTTGCGTGGTTTGGGAGGAGCAATACCAACCGGAAGATCTTGATTGTTCCGGGCCATAGTATGGATTCCAGCGATACCCTTGCCAGCGAGGACTCATGATGAGTATGTGTCGCCGCCTTGAGTTCAAAGACTCACTTGTTACACAGTGCGAAAAGGCGAAATTAGTCCTGGTGGTTAGGTATCGGAGACAAATAAGCTTGTCATTGCATAGGTGGCAGAGTAGCGCACTAGCGCCTTCTCGTCGCCGTCGTTGTGACGTTTACTCACGTGCATGTGACGCTGCGCGCATCGCCGACCGAACGCGTTGCCTGGCCCACTTGTTGCTCTTAGCATGCGATCAACGCCGTACTAACCACATCACCAATGCGGTTCCGCGCAAATATTGAGCATGTGGACTCCTTCATAAGTGCGTCGACCTCGTCTCTGTTAGGTGCATTGAGCTGACTAAGAGGGACAGAAATCGTTCAATCTGTCGAAAAGCTGCAGAAACGATGTACTATCCAGTTCGCTGAACACGAGATGCGCATCATATGTACAGGGGATGCAAGTGAGGGAGGGATACAAGTCTGGTCGTCAGTCCTCTTCCTATGTTCACTGACCGACAACAACTCACGGGCCCAACAGACAGATAAAAGTAGACTCGCTCTTCACCGAGTACCGCATACAGTCGCACTCAAACAACGAGATCACCATCTCTCTCCCCACGGATGGATTACTCGTTGCTCTGCGATCCGCGGCTGCACCGACGTCTGGACAGGGCTCATCAAGCGCCTTTGCGACCGCCGAAACGCAAGTCATCATGAAGTACGTGACCTCTCCCCTATGTAGTCTGCGATAGAGACGTTGAGGTCACAGCAGGCTGGCCAAGAATCAGGACAGGAAGTCCGTTCTGAGCTTTGAAATATCTTCCACGAATTCTATGGGACGCACTATGAATGTTGTCCAGCAGCTACTCGTCGATGTGGCGCGACATGCAGACATAGAGCGTCTCAAGGAGCCCATGTGCCCCGAACCTGATGTATGTGTCTTCATCCGACGCGTTGATCCTTGTCCTCTGATCCCACGAACGCTCATTGCAGGTACATATCCTGCTCCCTCCCCTCGCCAAGCTGCGCACTGTCGTCGATCGACTACGACCGTTGGCGAACAACGGCATCACCTTCCGCGCAAACCACGCTGGGGAACTCCAGCTCGCCGTGACGACTGAAAGTGCACGTGTTGAGATTGGATGGACAGGTCTAACCAACCCACCTATGAGTATGTTCCGCTGCATTTCCATTGGTGACCTCTCCCTCATGCGCTCGCTGTTGCAGACAAGGATCCCGCAAGTCAAAATCCAGACGGTGACGACTCAGAGGCGAAGGACCCCAACGAGATGCACGGCGTGCTCGTGTCGCACAAATGTCTCCTCAAGTTCCTCAGCAGTCACGTCGTCTCGACGACGACCATCGCATGTCAGTACATTCCATAGTTTCGTCCCCTTCAATTCGTTTGTTGACACATGCATGCATCAGGTATATGCGAGAATCACTGCATGATCCTCTACGTGTACATCGGGAACGTTGCCGACGCGGGCGGCGTGCTCACGTTCTACATACCCGCCCAATTTGACGACTCCATGTGAACAACACGGTCATGAAGTCATGAAGTCGGGATGGATTTTGGAGCCGCGAAATAGCACGCGGCATTATGGCATCCTACCTATCCACGCGGACTAAATCTTCCCGTTTGCAACCGCATCATCCACATGGAACTTGGACAACCGGGGTCGCTGGGTTTTGCATCATGCATGGTGTGCAGCCTGATAGGTCGGTAAGGCGGAGTCATGGAGGACGCGGGTGGCAACTAGGACGATGCTGGAAGAGATGCTTCATTTATCCCATGTGGAGGTACGGTCACAGCCGTTGACTGAAAGATCGTCTACGGTGCATGTCAATCATGTAGCTTCCTACGCAAGACAATGTTTGATTCAGTTTCAAGAAATTTATGACATCGCATCTCCAATGCTCTGGCAAGAGATTACTATCTGTACGAAGGCGGGTTATGTTCAGGACGCACCGAGAATTTGCGGGAACCACCCACCCCCACCACATTATACCCATTTGAACTTGACCTGTGTTCCGTCGTTAGCTTTTGGGCACCATCAAGGTGATTTTGCGATGCAACTCACCATGTCGATAGCCGAAGGGATACTCCGAAGAGCCCGACTCACGCCAGACAATTGCTGCGCAAAACTTTCGCAACAGCGACACCACTGGCCGGAAACGGAAGCCTTTTCGTACAGGGCCTCGGAAGCGCCTGGCGGTATCTGTCCCGGATGTTCTTCGACCGTCGTGTACAGCTCGTCGAGATGTGCTTGCAACCAAACCTCACTCTGTGACCTCCGCTCCACCTCCCTGGCCAGTGCATCTTCCAACGGTACGTCGGGTTCCGTGCGCTCACGAAGAGGCGAGGTATCCGCTGGAATGATGGACGCACCACGGAGCACTCCCTTCGCCGCGGCACGGCACTGGTCGTAGTACGTCGTCAGGAGGAGGTATGGGCGCATAGGGGTGGTCTCCATCTCGGGGATGTACTGTCCGTCAAGGCGTCCATACACGACGTACTTCGCCGCTTCCTCTGCGTAGGTGTTCTGCCCTGCCTGGACGGCCGCGAAGTAAGCTCGCAGAGGGTCCTGCTGCGCGAGCACCTTCCATTGAGCTTCGAGCTCTGCGAGAATGCGGGGCATTCCGAGCCTACTTGCAGCGGCGAGCGTAGCTACGCAAGCGGAGGGTGTGGCGGGGAAAGTGCGACCACCAGGATAACAGATGCGGAAGAGCGCGGCCAAAACAGTGCTGTCTTCCTTCACGTCCATCGTACCACTGCAGAAACCATCAAATTTCTTGAATCAATCCAACGAGGGTGGACAGACGAACTCACACAAACTGAGTGGAGGAACGGCACTTGCATCCCTTCTTGTGCTTCTGTTGTTTGCTTGCCGTTGAAGCTATCGGAGTTTTCGAAATTATGGAAGAAGCATCTGCAACTACCTCGCGGTGAACAGAGAGGTACATTCCACTTGAAGCGATGCAGATAAGGTCGGGGTACGGTATGTCCGGTTTGAATACCTCGTTTCGAGGAACTTCCTCATATGCCTTCTCGATACCAGGCTCATCGCTCGGCCGTGAGGGGGAAGGAGGAGTAGGATCAACAAGTAATCCCGAGGAACCAAGCGGGGGCCGGCAGAGCGCAAATTGCGGAGAGACCTGCCCACGCAGACGACGGTACTCTCGGAACCGGAAGTAGTCGCCAGCACTTACACCTTGCATGCCACTATCGACGCGACGGGGGTCAAACTTGTCATCGTCGAAGGTGCATTCAATCGCACGGCGAGCGAGGGCCTCCCGCTTCATGCGGCAGGCGATTTTCTACACCTCCAAGGCGGAGCCACGACGCGCCAAATCAACCAGTTCGTCCTCCAGCACTATGACCGGAAGCTCGAACTGGTACTTCACCGCTACCCGCAGGGCGGTCTCGATATCCTCCATGGATCGATAGGCCTTAGATTTTGGGATAGGGTAACAAATTTGAAGCAGGGTCTCAAGTGCGGCGCTAGATGCGTCGAGAGCAAGGCGAGTCTGTGAGGAGGTGGGAAGCGACAGCTGCGTCTCGAACCAGGGCGACGCCTCAATGAGGATATGACTACGGACGAAGAAGTCGACCCCTTCGAGGCTACGGATAATCAGGTCGACATTCTGCTTGTTGAACGGGCTAGGCGCAGTGGTGGGCGGGAGGGGCGAGGTGGCATCTGCCAGGAGGGAGGGGGAGGAAGGGCCAGGGGTATCGGGGTCCATGACAGACTTGGGGTCGCAAACAGAAGTTGGCTCCTCAGAGAGGCGAGTTTGTTCTTATAGCACAACTCAGAAGACCTGCAACGAGGGAGAGAAGGGGCCATGGCCTACATGAGGCTAATTCTGGGTCAACTACCGCAGCATCTGTGCTGGGCGGCAGCCTGCATCTGAACGTACGTCAAGATCCGCGCTGGGTCATCCATCGGCACACGAGGGGCATAAGAGAATACATCGATGGCCAATGTCAAGGCCTGTAGAGCAGGCGTGAAATACGATCTGTCTATGTAGTAAGTAACTGCCGCTAACCAACGATGACCTCACGTCGTGAACATCCTTGCAGCACTTGACGGGTTCGCCTACAGGGTAACCAAGCACAATGCGCGTACAACCGAGAATGATATTTCATGAAGCTTGAAGCTTTGAAGCATGGTTTTGATTTTCAGATAAACTCGAAGTCCAGGTCGAGTTTTCGGAAGGCGGGCGCTTGAACATCCCACGTTCGGGATTTCTTCAACTTGGGCGGCGGCGAGCGCACCCAGGCGGATCCCTCCGCACACGACTCTCATCATCCGATTCCTCATCCTCATCGCCATGCCCGTCGCTCTCGAGATCAGAGTAAGCGAGGGGAGAGACTATGCCATGCTCGAACGGAATTTACTGTCGCACCTGCGTCTTGCGGTACTTCTATCGCTGCTGTCCGCATCACTGTTGTTGAATGCTCGTCTACCGACTCCCTCGGAACCTGGTTCAGCGCATACCCAACCGTCGACAATGGGTCTTGTTATTGCTATCATCGAGCTTGGTGCTGCCGTGGTCACTATTGCCGCGGGAGTATGGGAGTATTGGCAGTCATTCGCGGACATGAAGGCACAGAGGGGTTTCCTGCGGGCTAGTCAGTGAGTGTTCCCAGCCACTATCTGCTGCATTGTTCATCTCATCTCGTCTTCTGTAACCATTTGTGTTTTATAGAACTCACCTGGCTATTCTGAGCATGCTTGGAGTCATCGTGTTCGCCATATGCCTGATGCTCATCTCAAAGGAGAACGTCTGACGGTCTCATCCTGACTGTTGCCACAAAACCAATGCCTTCAATGTTGTCACAGGCAGTGACAGTCTCCTCCTGGCCCGTGCGCGGTGCTCCATCCCCTGTATCATGCCGCAGACATCCCACATCTTTCTTCCCTGTCACAGTGCATCCTCTGATGATGCATGTCCTTCTCCGCCATGGCAGTTCCCATCCCGAGCCGGCGAGAACTTTCGCTGCAAATCGGCCATCCGCTGCGAGAGAAACTCTGTTTGCACAGCCAGAGTCGGTGCCTTTACCTCAAGTGATCCTAGGACCCAGATTGCGCACCTTAATGGCTGGCGTCCTCAAGCCCGCGCCTCGCTTATTCCTTGTTCGCTCGCCCTAGCAGGCTCCTATCGAACTCACGGCTACAACGGAGCCAGATCATCCGTTCCCGACAGTCACGCATCCGGCGTGAAGCCTGTAATACACGTCTGCGGCGTGTCAATACGCGACTTCTGAGCATTCGCTCCCAGGACAGGCACTCCTGCCGAGAAGGCACCGCTCTACCCCCAGACTCGCCTTCGGTTCTACTTAGAGGGCTCTCGGTCCCTCCCCATCGCTGTTACGATCCTTCCCCTCTCACCATCTTTGTCGCCGGTTCTTCTCCCTTCTCCCTTCACCATGACCACGACCACCGCGACCATGACATACGTGCCCTCCGCACCGACGAGCGTCGCCGACGCAACTGCGTCCACTATCGTCCTCCGGCGCGGTCACAGTGCGACTCCGTTGTTCCTTCATCGTACCCCTGTCTATCAGGTCCGGAGCACAGCGTCGATGTCCCATCTTCCAACATGTCGACCACCCACATCTCCAATACCATCCAGTTCATCTGCGCCCGCTGCGGAGCACGCCCGAAGTGAGTCGACGGCAGGTAGGATCCTAGTCTCCGCAGGCCAACCCTACGCTGCACACGCACGGGCCCCCGCTTTCGCTAGTGCCGTCCCCTCCCCGCCTAGACGAACGGGTTCACCGCGGACCAGCTTCAACCGTCAGCCACACATCATACCTGCATTGCGCCCCCCTCCGCCCAACAAAGCTCTCCCGCCCATCCCGTTCCCCAGCGGGCCTCCTACGCCGCCTGAGGACACGTCGGCTGCGCCGGAATATTTTGCGTCTGTGACGCCATCGCGCATGCCCGCCGCGAGGCCCGTTTCCCAAGATACCGAGGACACTATTCGGGAGCTTGAAGAGCTTGCAGCGTCGCTTAAACAGATGAGTGGTTCTACGGCCTCGGCTAGCACCTTATCTACGTGTCGCGATCGCGATCGCTCCCCCGTCAAAGTCAGCGTTTCCGCTCTCAACACACCGAGAAGGCGACCAGAGCGACGTGACTACGCGGGTGGCCCCTCCAGCTTTGCCTCCCGGCATTTACATTCGGAAACTAGCGTGCTTGGACCGCTTATCGTTGTGACGAACGCGTCCATGGAGACCTTACCTGCCCTCGGGCAACTTAGCTCCGCATCTGTTACTGAGAAACCGGTGATTGCGAAGAATGCGGACCTTGAGGGCGTCTCGTGGAAGGGAGAGGACCCGGATGCGGAGGAAGTGCTCTGGGTCGACGAGTATGGAGCATGGGGTGCTTCCGAGAAGGGCAAATGGAAGGCCATTGACGAGGAAGCAGACGACATCGTGTCAGAACAGGTTAGTATTCGTGACACAACCGTGCAGTTTCAGATTCTGATGTCGTCTTCCTAACTGGCAGAATACCTCGAGCCGGTCAGAAGCCCTCCGTGCCCGCCCCAGCGTAGCGGAGAAGTCGTTCATCTACGAACCTGTCGTGAGTCCTTCCCAGGGAACCGGTGATGCAATCGAAACTGACTGTCCGGGGCTTCTCATGTGCAGGGCGCACCTGAGTTTCTCATTGGGTCGTCCACTTCCCGCAATGCGCGTGTAGGGACGGGCTACCACAGCCGTCGTCCCCTTGTGCACGCGGCCGTTCCAAGCACCCGGCGACCCCGACGTCCCCGTCCCGCTCCTCTCGTTCTTGCGAATTCTGCACAGGATGAGCTGGCTCTAGCCACTGCACTACTACTCGGTACGCCACGCAAGCGGCCGTCCAGCCGCCGCCCTCAGACTGCTCCTCACACGACACCTCACACGCCTCGCGCATCCCGCGCCCGGCAACCCACACCTCCCTCCGCCCCGCTTCCGGAGCGGCTACAAGCCACCTACGCTGCTGAAGCATCCTCCTCTCGCTCAGCAGAGCCAAGCATTGCTCCGGCTCTAGCCACGACAGCGACCGAGCACGGCCACGCGGACGCAGCAGCCGATTCTAACCGCCACTCGGAACCCCTCCCAGCGATGCCTCGCGTACCTTCCAGCGCGATTCACGTCCTCCGGGGCAAGTTTGAGCATGCCCACGCGCGGCCGATGACGGCGCCCTCCGTGGCTAATGGGTCACACTCGGAGCCGAACTCTCCCCGTCCTGCGGTACGCCCACGGCTCAAGTCTTTGAAAGGTCTCTTCAAACACTGGTCCAAGTAAACCAGTGGATCCATCGCTCTGCCTCGCTTGTCCGACATGTGTTCGCCCTCGCTCATTCTGAACGTACGCTCCTTTCTTGCTAATCAATAGAATATTCTTGCACACATGCACGTTCTCTAGCTGGGCTGGAGAGCGTGTATAGTCATCCTAGTCCCACTCGAACCATATCTACAGCTACACCCCACTGACCACATACTCAAACTGTATCCCTATCTATATATGTATCGCCTGCCCCCTCTCCATTGTCCCCTACCGTGTCCGTTATATCATCAAAATCCGAATCAGAGTGAGTCAAATAGTATACACTATGAACATGCGAACATAGCACACAGGCTCGTACGTAGGAACACAATATACGCTGTGCGCAAACCCATTAAGCTGGACGCTGCAGTCCATTACTTTAAATTTCAAGATATACGACAATACAACACCGTACAGAGAGAGCGGACAGAGAGAATGCACAGCAAGGCAGCGAGCGTATATGTAGCGTATAACGTAGTATACCACATGCCACACGTACAGCAGCCACCCGAACGACGACGACGAGATGGATGGATACACATCAGTCTAACACGGCACAACCAGCTAACACGAGAGCACCTCAGGGGAGGAAAGCGGAGGGAGAGACATGATGAGGAAGTTTGGGGGCCTTGTCGACGGTGACCAGGGATTCAAAGATCACAAGCCACATATGCCGACCCCGACGTAGAGCTGCAGATGAGCAGCTATGATGTAGCAGCGGCAGTCTCTCCTGCCGCGATCACAATTACGGGTTGGCCAGTGGTAGAACCGAGGGACGGCATCGCAGTTAACAGGCCCTCACCCTCGGCGTCAGCGAGATCCAACGAGCCCATCCTATCGACCAGTCCAGCCGAACTGCCTGCTGTGTTCGCTCGACTCCGTCCGTTCTGGACTCCAGCGTTTGCTCCGTTCCGCCCTGCCTTGGGATTAAACAACTCCGCGTTCTTCGGTGGGGGCCGTTCATATGCGGGATCCTGTTCGTCTAACCTCCCAATCGATGCTGGAGCAGGAGCTGTCGGCACCTGCGGACTTGACTGTTGTGAAGTAGGATAATGGACAAGTGCAGTGCCTTGGGCGTTCGCTGCCGTCATGACGCGCGACATGGAAGCATTCGTCCAGGCGCCGCCGACGACCGGAGGCCGTGTCTGAGGAGCCGACGAGAGCGGCGGGAAGTCGTTAGGCTGTAGGACAGGCTGGACTGGATGTTGTTGGGATGGAAGGTGCGACGGTCCGCCACCCATCCTCGCTGGCGACAAGGTCCGATTGGCGGCGTTGTGATGGTCGTGGTGGCGTGAGTGCTGGGGCTTGAGCCCCACGGCCCAGTCTGGCCGGGCGGGCAGAGGATGCTTGGAAGATGTAGACGTAGACGTGAATGTGCGTCGTGAAGACGAAGAAGTCGTAGAAGAGGACTGCACAAACGCGCGTCAACACACGGCTCTATGAAGATGACCACAATCTGGGCGACTCACCGCCGTTGATGACGTCTCGTCTGCAGGCGTTCTTGCACCCGCACTTCCGCCACTCGAAGCACCAGACGTTCGCCTCATGTTGGTGCTCAAGCGCGGACCATACGCATCGCTAGCCCCGATGCCATTGGACACGCCATTGGGAGTGTACGTGAATCCACCAGTGCCGACGCCTGGTCCATACGTCCATGAGCCTCGCGCCCGGGGTCCGCCACGCTTGCCATTCAAGCTCCCATGGCCGTTGCTATTCCGCGAAGACGTCCTACTGATGTTGTGGCCGTCCATACCATTACCATGGTTAGCGTTGGGATCGGCCAAAGCGCCCGGATGGTACATCTGCCCGGGCATCGAGGATGGAGGTGGAGGAGGAGGACCCATCGGAGCACCAGGTTGGTATGGCTGCTGGTAGTAACCAGGCATACCGTACCCGTACGGCGCGGGTCCATGCCCGTACGGCGGGTACGGAGGGACGTTTTGCATGGGCGGTGGCATGGGATGAGCTGGCGTGTGACCGTCAGTGCGGGGAGGAGGCATGCCTTGCTGCGGTGGGTGTTGTTGATGCGGCGACGGGAGGGGTGGCTGGCCAGGTGAAGGCGAGTTGGTCCACATGTACGGTTGACCGTACGGTGGTTGCTGAGGTGCACTCTGTGGTGGTTGGTACATTGCCTCAGGACCACCAGGAGCGGCTGCCTCGGAAGGCTGAGCAGGAGGCGGAGGGTAGGAATACGGTGGATAGTAATATGGGGCCATGTAGGGCTGACCTGGTGGAGGATTGTACGAAGGATAGACGTAGTGAGCAATGTAGCCCGGCGGAGGGGGAGCCTGGGCGCCATATTGTCCTTGTTCATATGACGGCCCACTGGCAGGCTCGTACAGTGTGGGGTAGGTGAATGAGGGTGACGTTGCTCGGGAGTTTCGAGAGCTCCCCGAGCCGTTGGCGTTGTAGGAGGCCCCCGATGATCTCAAAGATCTCACGGAGGATGCTGTCGAGCCAGCGCCTCGATGTCCGTCCTTCTTGTCTCGGTTGACTGGCCCCGACCACTCGCTCTCGGTGGGCGCGGAGCTCGCTGAATCGTCCAAATCGCCGATACTGCTCCCGCGCCCGCCGCTGGTGGAACCAGATCCTGAGACAAGGCTAAACGTAGACGAGTTGGCGCTCATATCCTTCTCCTTGTCTTTCTTTTCCTCGAAACCCATGAAGATCCGCGAGCGCGCCTCATTGTACTCCGCCTCGCGCTCCTCTATGGTTTTGTACCGTCTCGCACCGCTCGAGGCCGCGCTGCTGACGCCTCCAACGCTACCTGCCTCCGACGCATCGACGTCTGACGTGTCCGCGTCCTCGCCTGCTGTTGAAGTTGGCTGGGAGTACTGCCTCCCACGCAGCGGACGGTCTCTGCGCATGATCTGGAAGGCAGGCTGCGTGGATTCTTCCGCAGGGACGAGTTCGCAGATGCGCCGGGTGGGGCTGCGGTGAGCTATGCATAAGTGACAGGCAATGTCCACAGTAACAGTATCACGCACATTTTACTCTCCGAACGGTAGTACACAGCGATGGTCTTTGTGACCTGATCTGTCTCGGGGGAGAGCTTGTAGTATGCCGAGCATCGATGTACGAGTAGCCGCTGGTAAGACGTGGATGGCGTGAGGTCAATCCTCGGCCTGCATCAACACCACCGTCAGCACCATATTCGCGAGCCACCCAACGTGTACAAGGAGGGGATATAACAGGGTACGCCCACAAACGAAGCCACAGAACCACCGGGAACAGCAAAGGATCGTCGTGTGACGCCGAGGAGAACGCAGAACTGAGGAAGGGGGGCAAGTACGAATACGACTCGAGACGCACCTGCGTTCCTTGATCAGCGCCTCCATCTGTTCCCCCAACTTCAGCACATATATCCTGTCCTTGCTCCTGAGGGCCTCCAGGATCTGTGCATCGGGCTCGACGTCCACGAGTGCACTCGGGTCCATCGCGTGCAGGGCGCCTGACGACGCCTCGAGATTCGTGTTAAGTGAAGAGCTTGACGATGTGGGGTTGTATGATGGCGATGCGGCGATAGGGCTTGCAGAAAGCGACCGCTCGCTGTGAATGTCTGGCGCGCTCATGCTTGTGCTTGCTGTGGCTGCGTCGCCAGACGCTGTCGCCATGTCTGGAACCGGAGATCCTGAGGAGGAGACTTGGTGGTGGTTATTGATCGCGTGGCGAGATGCTTCTGGGGGCAGGATGGGGGTTTCTGTTGTGTCACCAATGAAAGAATGCGCAGTCTCAGCGTGGAGAACGGGCAGGAGGGTACGGCTCGCGAGTCCTTGATCACCCCCTGGTCAAGACGAGCATGCATACGCACCAGTAGACATAAAAGTAGGTCAGACAAGTACTCGGACGGCTGAAAGCGACGAGCAGGGCGAAAGTTGTGTGGGGGACGAGCCGGGGTGCATCAGGTTTGAGGGTAAGAGTGTCCTTCTAACGACAGGCGCCCATGCAGTCTACAAAGTCGCCAAGCGCCCGCTGCACCCCCGCAAAATCTCCGCTCGTCTCGGCGGGCAATCACTAGCTCTCGGCTTCCTAGAGTCACAGTGTAGGCAGCTGCCAAGACAATATGGATAGGATACATATTACAGCGGTATGGAAGAAGAGTCATGCACCAGCCGCTCAAGTCCTCTAGTGTACAGTCTCCGACTCGTCCTGGAACAACCCATAGATGTTGAAGCTTAAGCTGATAGCGGAGGGATTGGTCAAAAAATGCTCATAGGCTGACCCAGGTGAACACTCACCAGAAAACGAATATGAACATGCCATAGATGGCCAAACCGAGGGATGCCCTCGAGAGCGTCTTGTTCGCGCTGGGGTCGTCGCGAGAAAGCTGTGTACAAGCGCTTGAGATCACGACATGCAAGAGACACGCAAGAAGCCTGCTGACCTTCCACCAGAATAAACCAGGCAGAATGAACGATATAGTCGTAGATCCGGTGGAACCAACGAAGGAGAGCACTGGATGACGAAGACGTGAGAGACGAAGTGAACAGCTATTAGTACGTGCATCACACAGCGAACAGAAGCACGCACCCAACTTGAGATCATCCACAAAGTAGGCTATCGTGAAACCGCTCGCGACAATGGCGACCGTCAACAGCGTATGTTTCAAGGGTGTCATGTCGTGGCTGGCGTGGTTCTCGTCCTCCAGTTCCTCATCCTCGCCCTCCGTGATGGGTTTGCTCGTCTGTCCCGCATGGAATACCTTGTCCAGGCAGTTGCGACAAGGGTGGACTTGGAGAGGGTATGAGAACATGACGAGAATTGCGATGGCCAGTTGGCCCACTGCGATGAAGAGCGAAGTCGACGGGTACATGGCAATGATGTTCGGGCCAACCTGAATGAACGTAGGTCAAACTCACGACTCTACGCTCATACGATTGCGCACCTTGGAACCAAAAGTCAAGTATCCGAAGACAGCAATAATCTCGTAGATCACCGCGGCCGATCCAATGGCAGTTCCAATTACGAGATTCATCCTCTTCTGACTGTTGGTGTGGATCTCATTAAATATCGGGAATAGCTGGAACGCCTGTTAAGTTTGCTGAATGGACAAGCCGGGATACATGAGGCTTACATTTTGCGCGCAAGTGTAGGCAAACACCTGCACGGGGAACGTGGAGACAAAGCTAGGGGTGAAGTGGACGAGGTATATCTCCCCCGGCGCCTGAGTGTCCTTCAAGGGGAAGAAGTAGCACACGATCACGATGAGCACGAGGTAGGCTAGAGAAAATGGGATGATCAGCGACATAATGGGCCGGAGACATCAAGCCACCCACCAACGGAGAACAGTGCGATGTAGCTGGTATGCCTGAGACTGTCTAGCTTCCGAAGGAATGTGAGGGGAATTAGTGGAATCATAATGATGGTAATCCAGTTCTGTCCAGACAACATCCATGCTGGCGGATTCACGTCCGGGGAGGTGAGATCATGGTACAAGGCCGAGACAACGCTAGGCATAAGAGACTTGATGATGATGAGATAGCTACAGACTACGGTCAGCGTACCATCCTTCACCCAATCTGACTCCTGTGATACAATCGCGAATCTGCTCACCTAATAGAAACACCGAAGCACTTGATAGCAATAGCGGCGTCAAAGAAGACCGCGGCACTAGGGAACGTCATCTCCGCGATTGTGAAGAAGGACGCTCGCCTGTGAGGTGCCTTCGCGGCGCATAGGGAGAGGAGGTAGAGACCGAAAGCCGCGACGCCTCCAGAGAACATGCAGGTTATAATTCCGGGTATAATGCCGGCAGAAGCCATAGCCTGAACGCACGATCGAGCACTTAGTGGCTAGCCGGGGATGAACAAGGATATAAACTCACCAGAGGGAAAGTGAGCATGCCTGACCCGAGGGCAGAATGCGCGCATTCAGAGCTTCAGTTCAGGAAGATAGAACAAAGGTGACTCACCGCTGCCTATGATGGTGTTCGCGAGGTTACTCGTCGAGCTCACGAGGGACGCATGGCCTTGTCTCTCTGGCTTCCTTGCCGTTGCGTCAGCCCCGAGAAGGGCATCGTCCTCGCGTGACGACCGCGGGTCGTCCGCGGTCTGCGGGTCCCGGTCCTCGTGCCCCTCCGCGGCGCCGTAGAACTGCACCATCTCGTATGGTTGGCTGTCAACGTCCAGAGCAGAAGCTGCGGTAGGTCTGTACCCAGGTGAGGTGAGGTTGAGTGCAGTGGACTGGACAGTGCGTCGTCCGGAGCTAACGGAGGGGTATGGTCTTGAGGAAGACGAGGATGCCGGATTGGGAGCCTTGGGAATGCGTCCCGGAGCCAGATTTGTCAGCGTGCGCTATACCGTAAGGGGTGTCGGTGCGGCCGATGGTCGAAGTTACTCGCCGCCCGAAGTATGTTGAATATGCAGTAAGTCAGTAGGTATACCGTGACTAGCAAGTTCAGACCGATGAGCGAGGAAAAGGGCACAATGGATGATAAGTTCCGCGATATATACTCATGCGTGGAGGCCACAGCCGATCACGATGCCCGCGCTGGTCGGACAGCCCTACTAATACCATATGCGGATATTTGTCGGTGTTATATTCAGAAGCTGTTGGACAACACAGCCAAACAGACGTCTTGCTCCAGCCCACGATGACTCTCCGCCACCGGCCCGCACACGAGGAGGAGGATGCCTCCACCCTGAGGCTCGGCGCCGGTATCTAACCCTGCCTTGCTGTTCGTCTTGGCTTGGTTCTCAATCCCTCCCAGAGTTCAACAATGCTGGCTGTCTGCTCATCTCCGAGGTCCGTTACCTCCTCGAACATAGGCCGTCCGAGCAGGCCGCTCCCAACACTGCGTAGGTCGACCCGAACGACGAGTTGACTGGATGCTTAGAGATGTTCAGTGTTTACAACAAGACGTTGGAGTATGTCAAGACGTTCGCAAAGTTTGACAAGCCGGAGGCGGCTACGGCAATCCGAGTGTGAGTCGGCTCCTGCTGTTTCCCTTGGTCTAGTTGCCTATCGAGCCCGCCTTCCAGAACACTGCGGAGAGAATCCGCCTTGACGCAATTCGAAATTGCTCAGATTGCGAACCTATGCCCCGTGACTGCCGAGGAGGCAAAGAGTATCATCCCGAGGTGCGTAACCAGCCTTCATCGTCTCTGCATCCGCTCAAATCCATCATCGTACCTACCGCATTTTCTTCTATGTCCAGTCTTGTCAAAATTGACGACGACAAGCTGCAACCCCTACTCGACGAGATCCAGACTATGCGGAAGTTCCAGTCATAACGCTCGGGTCCCTGAGTATCTTCATCTCGAAGTCCTTCGCTGGTGCCCAAAGTACTCTAGACACGAGCGGCAGAGGTAACATGGCGACGCTATGGCACACCTGCTAGACAACGTTGAATGCCCCCGTCATAAGCTTTGGGCACTTGTCGCCAGACTGTCTGTACACACCTGAGTGTGACGGCTGATGCATGTCGAATATGTCTGCTCCAGAATACACGACTCCAGGAGACAGCGCGTAGCATGCTCCATTGCTCGTTTTCTACCCACTGCCCCATGTCACTGCTACATAACATGCGCATATTTGCATATCCTGCAAGTTGATTCCGGATGGATATTACCGTCGAACACATTCATCATGCTTACACGGAAATCCCCCAAGATTGTCAAGCCATCGGAATATAGTGTGGATGTTGTCCTGGATAAGCTCAGCCGCAGCAGCCATATAGTGCGGGGTGCTTAGTGCAGCGAGTGGCATTGACCCACCCTACGTACGATAGTGCATGTCAATGGGCTGCGGCTCGAGGCGCCATCGAGGTCCAGTCCGCCAACTTGAAGTCGAGCTGACATCTAAGACTCGCAAAGTGTCCATCTGAAACGTGGCTACGATACCAGATACATCGTGCAGAGTCCGGCGGCATGTGGACGCGCGTGCGTGTCCGTACGGCACCGTACAAAGTTCGGGTTGTACGTGGGGCACTCTCCTGTCTAGGCGGAGGTAAATGACAAACCTGGTATCAAGACTCTCGTCATAGGTCGGAAGTTACTGGAGCAGATTCCGCTAGGCTCTTGAGATGAGGGGTACTTATATCAAGTGCTGGAGCAGATTCCGCTGATCATCGTCATCGTCAGACACACCATGTCTTCTACTACCAGCAACATCAAAGCTACAGCTGTTATACTCGGCGGAACCGGAGAACTTGGTACGTGCCACGAGTCGCATTACGGACGTAAAGGCTGACGTGGTACCTTGTAGGCTTCCATGTCAGTACGATCTTCCTGACCGAATACCGGTCGACGTTCCCTACCGTCCGCATCACCACCCGCGACATGGCCTCGTCGAAGGCGAAGGAACTCGCCGACAAGGGGGCGGAAGTGCACTCCTTCGGCGCGTCCTGGGACACCGTCTTATCCGGGGCGGATGTAGTCGTCAACGTCCTTCCAACGTCTGTCGTGAAAGGGATCAACAAGGAGTTAGTCGCTGCTCTATTGAAGAACAACGTAAAGGTGTACTTCCCGCCTAGCTTCGGAAGGTGAGCATTCATTGCTATTTCTGAACCGCTTGCTCAGGGCCTGCTCTGTACAGCGACTACCGGGTTGTGGACTTCCCCGGGTTCGAGATGGCGGAGTGGCCGATGAAGCAAGCTGTGATTGACGAGACCTGGGCCTTGGCGGAGGGCAAGATCAAGGTCATCGCCCTCATGAATGGCGCATTCACCTCCTGGGTCTTCAGACCCGACCGCACCGTAGGCGTTGACGTCGCCAACAACACCTTCACGTGCTTCGACCCACCCACCGCGCGCTTCGGGGTAACCGACCTTTCAGACATTGGTCGCGCCGTCGCGCAGCTGTCCGTACTCACAGTAAACTCGGAGACGGCGTCCAAGATCCCGGATGTCGTGCGTATTGCGGGACAGAACGTCAGCATGGAGGACATCCGCGCTGCGGTTGCGCGCGTGAAGGGCGTCGCACCGGGGAAGATCGTCAACCTGGGGAGATCCCGCTGCCGCCAAGAAGGCGTTGCGTGAGGACTATCCAGCGTCTCAGTATAGGATCTTGGACTATATTCGGTAGGTGGCCATGGCTTTTATGGTTGCTAGTGAGTGGCTAACCAGTATCCGGGGTATCAGCGTGGGTATCGCAGAGGGCCAGATGGACATGTCCGAGAACGAGAACGAGTTGGTCAACCCTGGCCAGACGTTATGGAAGTGGAAGACCATCGACGACGTGTTGCGGGGGATGATCTGACACTATGTAATGCGCTAGCATTTTTATTCCATTATGCCCGCCGGTCCTTATAGGGCCGTCGTGACGCAGCTCAACCCCTCCTCCAAGGCGCCGTCCAGTACGAGCCTCATCGATTTACCCAGTCTGCAACTCAACCTACTGATAAGTCCTGGCTTCCACTGAGTCCAAGTGTACTGCGGAGTCTTTTCAAGCTGGGCTTCGCCTTCTCGCTCCGGAAGCGCTCGGAGGAGGTAAAGGCTCCCTCCTCGCCGGACTTGCGATTGTCCTCGTATCCCGTTCCCGATCTGGCTGTGCCTCCATCTAGGAGTTCCCTCGCTCGCTGAACTTTCCATCTTCCACGCAACCGCGAGAACCAAACGGCATCGCCCGACCAGACAGCTATTTTGATTCAACCAACCCATCTACACGTAACTACATATACATAATATATCACTGCGCGCAGGCAGTGTAGTGCCAGGGTGCTACCCTCGGGCCTCATATGTGGATTCTATAGACTTGGCGAGAATTGGTTATCTCGACACATGCAAGCTCCAGACCGCAACATGACGTTATACATACAGCACACGTGCTTTTGGACAGCATAATCACAACCGAAGGCTAGTCCGGATGAGTAGCGCATGCCAGCCTCGCCTAGTCGCGAGTTGGAATCGTCTCAAGCGTTTTGCTCCACTCGACGACCTTCGGATGAGCATTCACCTACAAACCGACTGGTAAGCCGGTGCACACTCAAGACCGTGCCTACGCTCGCATACGCACCTTCGCAGGGTCGAAGTTGAGGACTTGCAAACCCTCCAGGGAGGTAGCACGCGACAGCGCGACATAGGCTTGACCTGTTGATGGCGGTGAAGTCAGAACCATAATTCAACGAGACGATAATTCCGGCGACGAACCCTTCTCAAATACTCTTGCAAGGTCGACCTTGACGCGCTCGAGTGTCTGGCCTTGAGACTTGTGGATGGACATCGCCCACGCGAGAATGATTGGCAGCTAGCAGCAGATTGACAATGGGACTGCTGGCGTGATTTGTGGTATCGTGACCGGACGCACCTGAGTCCGGCTCACTTGCACCTCTCCGTTGGGAAGCTCGACCTTCCAGCTATCGGGCTGTACGACCTGCGTCCGGCGTGCGCCGCCCGGCTGGAGCCACTCGACAACGGGAAGCAATTGGCGAGTCGCAAGGGGGGCAGGTGCCTTAGACTCTGCCTTGCCCTTAGAAGTAGGCTTGCCCAGGATCCCGTCCTCGTCTTCGAGAGGGTTCGTTGGATCAATGAACTTGATTATTTTGCCCATCGTTCCGTTGACGAGCGTTTCATCCAGATTCTTGATCAACATGACCTGCAGAGAGGTGATGATCGTGCTACTATAGCTCTGTAGAATGGATCTTTACGTACCTGTGCCCCCTCCTTCAGAACGAGCCTCTTTGGAGCCATCATGTTTGAAAGCATCTTCTCGCGTTGTGTGGGCTCCGTAATGCTGCCATTATCGTATGCAGTGTATACCTGTTCTTTCCCAGTGATGCCGTTCATCCGCACGGCGTTGGACCTCTCCACGTCGTCTCTCCTCGGGAACCTAGCGCAGTCACGAGTCTAGCATGCTCCGCCTGAAGCCATAGGAAGGGGCGCTCACAGTTCTGTAGCGCCGAGACCATCCTCGTACACGATCTCACGCGAGAGCCCTTTGAACTTCGCGATTGACTGCTGCGAGAGCCGGCCGAAGCGCATCTCGTTCAGCATATCCACGAATTCCTGGTCACGCTGCCGGAAAACCTTCGTGAGGTTGTAGGTCTTCTTGATCGTCTCTTTCCAGAGCTGGGCTTCGAAGGCAAACTTGACCCCTTGGCTGCCCTTCGTCACAGGTGGCAACTGGAAGAAGTCTCCTGTGACGATGACCTGATGGCATCTCGGTGAATGGAACACAGGCAGGAGGTCTGCTGAACTTACCTGAATGCCACCGAATGGCATCGGATTCTTGCGAATTTGGGAGCCGATCTGGGCCAGCTTGTCGAAGAGATCCCCATCCAACATAGACACTGTAGAAGGACAATGGATGACAGATTACTCCAAGATGAATCATTCCTACCTTCGTCGATAATGAGGACATGGGTTCTGAGCCAACGCGTCATGGCCTTCTTGTTCTTCCTGACCTTCTGGACAAGATTGTCCGCAGCCTCCGCCCCTATGCCAATGCCTGCGAAGGAGTGAATTGTGACACCTCCGACGTTACACGCAGCAATCCCTTGGATTTCGTCAAGTACTGAAAATAGCATAATATGCTGGGAAACACACCGGTAGATGCGGTGACAGCAACTGCGTCGGGCGACTTTGGAAACTTCTTACGCATTGTCTTGATGATTTCGCGAAGCAAGACAGACTTGCCAGCCCCTACACAGAGACCGAATGAATATATGCGCTCATGTTGCAGTGAAGGCTCCAGAGCAGCTGAACAGTTTACCACACAAGAGACAACTCACCAGCACTGCCCGTGTAAAACAAGCTCATACCAGCCTCCACCAGCCTCAATATATGCGTCTGCTCCTGACTGAGGAAGACCGGAGCTGGCTTGGATGCCGCGCCACTCCTCGCCGCGGGCACGATGAGGGTCTCATTCGCGTGCGGGGTCGCGTTCGTCTGACGCGTCGCGCCGAACGTGCGTTGAGGATACGCGGGTCGTGAGCTCTGTGCCGCTGGCTTCTTCTCCTGCTCCTCCTTCTCCCATGACGGTGGCAACTGACGCCGCTTCGCCGGGGGGTTCTGGGACGATGACGGGCGTTTCTGCACCTGCGACGACGAGGCGAGCACCGACTCTGACGACACGACTTGGCCCTTCAACGCGTCCTGAATGTCCTTCAATCGCTGTTCAAGTCCAGAGAGCTTCTTCGTCTCTTTTGGCGGCGTCGGCTGCCATGGAATTGTGTCCGAGGTCGACGCGACCGACTCTTGGCTTGCCGAGGGTAAGGAGCTGGAGGAGAAATCGCGCTTGACGGTACGAAGGCCCGACATGGGCTGCTTCGAGGTGGTGGTCTTCGACATGGTCAAATAAGGGGGTATATGCTAGAAGTCTCGTCGACTTGCAGGTAAAGACAGGAAGGATGTGGTCGGAAGCAAGATGCGCGCCGCAAAAGCAACTTGGCGGGGCCACCGTGACGCGCAAAGCACGTGACCGCGCCGCCATGATGAGTGCCAGCCACGGCCATTACGATTCCAGACAGCGACTCCGATCGCTTATCATGAGTCGCCAAACTTGGCTCTCTCGCTCGCCGAAAGAACGGCTGGCACGCCAATTCGGTATTCAAGCCTCAGCCGCGACGGGGACTAGGGTGCCACGGATATTCACTTTGAATATCGGGTGTGGTTGCAATGGAAGAGATCCATGTACTTTGTCTCGACACGTCAGGTCAGCGCATGGTTACCATACGGACAGGCACGAGGGGCTCTTCTGAATGCTGTGCGTACAACTGAAGTCAATCGGTGACTTGCCCCAGAAAACTAACAGCAATCTATTAGGGGTCACTATAGAATTCTCAACATGTCAATACTACTCCTGCACCCGTCTTGTCGCCTCTGGAGTCGTTGCATGTACCGACATGACGGATCCGGAGAAACATAAAGGTTTTGTGCGGGGAGGGACCGAGAAAAGGACGAGTGTGATGCCGAGCAAAATGAAATCGATAAGGGTCGAGACGCCATAGAGACGCCAGGCGAAATTGGCCGGGCGAGACTGCGGTGAAGGCTGTTTCTGTCCACCGCTGCGCACGTCCTGCACGACGACGGCCGCATTAGACACATATAGCCCACACGGCGGAAGACTGCCAGTAGCACAAAAACAGCGAGGGAGGGCAGATTGGCGGCGATCACGCTCGTTGCCGTGTTTTGTGTTGTGCGCCGGCCCACCGCAGGGCAGTACTTTGCTGCTGGCCACGACGACGACGAGCCGATACCCCTCCATTCTTTCGCTCTCTTACGCTGCATCATTCCGTCTAAATTGCGCCGATGTCGTCTTCGCAAAGCGCGGTGAACCAGAGGTCTTTCCATTCTCCGTCCAACAGCCGCCACTCGAAAATCACCGTCGAATACCACCGCCCGTCGCGAGAATCCATTCAGGAGTACAACAACCTCTTGAACGAAGCCCACCTCCACGCCGCCGCTGCCAACAGCTACTCAGACAACTTTGTCCCGTCCCGTGCTGCGCCCCCGCCCCCGTCGCTCTCGAAGAACAGCTCCGGAACGCCCCCGAGGGTTCGCAACTCGCTCCAGAAGCCGCCCCCGCGTAAGCAGACAACCTCGCACTCTGTCGATCGCGACCCGTTCCGCAACGAGCCCTCCATGACGACCACTTCACCCCCGCCGCGCCCGTCGAGGGCCAACACGGCCACCCTCAACGACATCTACCCGACCCAAGGCAATCTTGCCAGACATCGCCTCTCGGATCCCGTCCTCACTCCGGCCGACGTTCCATACTACGTCGACCCCTCAGAGATTTCCTCCCAGACTCCCCAAATGCAACCCAACAATCAGTACGCGGCCAACTACGACCTCCCGCCCCTGCCTCCGCCTCCGGCACCGTATGCGCCCAGCACGCCGTCCACAATCAGCGCCGCCGGTAGCCGGACTCGGAGCAGCACGACTACGAAGTCGAAGAAGGGTGTGTTCACGTTCATGTCCGACCTTCTCAATACCTCCAAGCGGCCGGAAATTAGTACGCCCTACGACCCCGTCCACCTCACTCATGTCGGCTTCAACACCTCTACGGGCGAGTTCACCGGCCTGCCCAAGGAATGGCAGCAGCTGTTGCAGGAGAGTGGGATCTCCAAATCAGAGCAGGAGAAGAACCCTCAGGCGGTCATGGAGATTGTCAAATTCTACCAGGAGACAAACCGGGGAGATACATCTGTCTGGGACAAGATGGGTGCGATCCATGCCCCCACGCCCCCGACGCCCGTTGCGCCTGCCCAGCAGAAGCCCTTTGACGATGGTTTCGTCAACCCGGTATGTCCCACTCATACACGCTCCACACCTAGTACTGACATGTAATATGCAGCGTTCTGCCCCCCCTCCTCCCAAGAAGCCCGCCAGTACGCCCCCGACGCCGGTATCGCACCGCATGGCGCCTGCCCCGCCTGCCCCTGCGACACCCACCCTTGACCGCTCCACGTCACAACGACTCCCTCAGACAAAGCCGCATAAGCCCGCGGAGCAGCTGGCCCGTGCAAACACCACGCGCGATAGACGTTCCCCGGGACCAGGCCAGCAACCCTCCCATCACTCCTCTTCCCATCACGCAGCGCCCGCGGCTCCTCCGAAGCCACCGAAGTCTTCTCCAGGGTCGTCGCAGACGGATCTGCCGCTCAAGTCGTCGCCCAGCGTGCGCGATCGTGAGCGGGAGGGACGGGGCCCCGCATCGCAACCGCAGCCTAGCGCAGCGGCTGCCAGCCTGCAGAAGGCGGCTGCGGCCGGTGGCGCCACTCCGAGGAGACGCGAGAAGAAGGAGAAGGATATCGCGAAGGAGGCGGACATCGTCAAGCGGCTCCAACAAATCTGCACCGACGCTGATCCTACAAAGTTATACAGGAACTTGGTCAAGATCGGCGCTGGGTATGCGATTGTTCCATTCCGTCTTGACAGACATGGCATCTGACATGACTGCAGTGCTTCTGGTGGTGTGTATACCGCATACCAGGTCGGCACGAACCTTTCCGTGGCTATCAAGCAGATGGACCTTGACAAGCAGCCCAAGAAGGATCTCATCATTAATGAGATTCTCGTCATGCGTGCTTCACGACACCCCAACATCGTCAACTACATTGACTCTTTCCTGCATAAGAACGAGCTTTGGGTTGTCATGGAGTACATGGAAGGCGGTTCGCTGACGGACGTCGTCACCGCCAACCTCATGACTGAGGGCCAAATTGCCGCTGTCTCCCGTGAGACCGCCCAGGGTCTTGAGCACCTCCACAGGCACGGTGTCATCCACCGTGATATCAAGTCCGACAATGTCCTGCTCAGCATGAACGGTGACATCAAGCTGAGTACGTTGCTCTCCTTGTCCTAGTTCGGCTGACATGTCGCCTAATCATTCTTATAGCTGACTTCGGTTTCTGTGCCCAAATATCCGAGGCAAACGCAAAGCGCACTACCATGGTCGGCACACCATACTGGATGGCCCCAGAGGTCGTGACGCGCAAGGAGTATGGTCCGAAGGTTGACATCTGGAGCTTGGGTATCATGGCGATCGGTGCGTGTCCTGTTCTTACATGCAACGCACCCGCTGACTGCACGACTGCAACAGAGATGATCGAAGGCGAGCCTCCATACCTGAACCAGAACCCACTGAAGGCTTTGTACCTCATCGCGACCAACGGCACTCCCCAGATTGCGAACCCGGAGTCACTTTCGCCGATCTTCCGGGATTATCTCTCCAAGACCTTGGAGGTGGATGCCGAGAAGCGGCCCACAGCATCAGAACTGCTCCAGGTATGGTGTTTCCGTCAGTTCTATTCACCTCCACCTGACGAAAATGGTATTGCAGCACCCATTCTTCAAGCTCTCTGAACCGTTACGAACCCTCGCGCCGCTCATCAAGGCAGCACGCGAGATTGCGAAGAACAAGTGAAGTCTCTGCGTGAGATGCCCACCCCCGCTTCGCCTTCCATTACCACCTCGATCCGTCCGTCGCTCTCATCATGTCATGCACCGATCTATCTATATCCACTCTTTCCATCTCCACTGAACTCGCTCGCTCATTGTGTACCAGTCCGCTCCCGTGTTTCGATAGGCTCCCGTGCCGTCTCCTGTCCTGTCGTGAGTCCCAACCCAACCTAAATTCCCCAACTCCAATCTGTTGTGCGCACTGGTCGCGCGTGTTGTCTCACATACAAACATCTACGATACGTCAGGCTCCATGCTACGCCTGCGTACGGTGGTTTTGTAGATCTTTTCAATGTTTCGCTTTGGTCGATGTTGTTGGTTTGGGGCTCGGGAGCGTGTAATACTTCGATCTGGGCTGCGCATCGGATTGTGATTGCATCCTCGTTGTCTGGTAGCAGTATGTACCCCGTCCTGGCGAATACCCGTGATGGTAATACCTGTTACAGAAGGGTGTGGTTGTGTGAACAGTCTCGCTGCAAGTCTGCCGCCAACCGCTGTAAGGAGAATGAAGTGTTCGCTATGTAGTAATACAAGTGCATGGAAACGTGTTGGTGACAAGTTGTAGCGATTGGGTAGATCGTTTCATCAGTTCGTGATGAGGACGTTTCGTAGCACTGTTCATCTTCTCCTGACCGCCTACCAGTGCGGTGCCCAGCCTGCGTGCTGTCTGAGCGTCGAGACATTGCATCAACGAACTGAGAGACGCACCGACATACATGAGCGCCAGATTTGCTGGATCGCTGGCCTCGGTGATGAGCTCGTTGACCGTATACTCCACGCTGAGCGTCTTGTCCAGTTTCCTCGCGACTGTGGAAAGGGCACGGTCTGCCGCTTCGTCTGTCGTGCCACTTGCCATGTCAATACCGATGGCGAACCGGAAGGCATCCCCAGTGGATTGTGCCGCCGTCTCGTCGCCTTGGACACGCTTGATCTTGAACTCACTCGCAGTCCTAGCGAGATACCATGAATCGCTAGGCCCACACCACTGCCGACAGTGACACGTACCACGAATGAAGCGGATCGTACTTGAAGACCTCCAACACAGTCAAGATCGTCTCGGAACCATCTCGCAAGACGCGCAATGTCTCTTCCGCACAACGTTGGAAGACGCCCTGCGTTCCAGAGATCCCGAGGCCGTCAACCATGTCGGCGGTCAATCGGAATGGAACCCGCTCGGGTTGGGGAAGAAGCTTGCCCTATACCCGTCAATTAGCTCAGTAGTGCAGGCCGGATTCGAGATGAGGGACATAACTACCTGTTCGAACGCGATTCCCAAATCGATATGAACAACCTCTCCCGTCTTGTTGTCCATGAGGATGTTCGAGGTATGTCGATCACCAAGTCCGAGAATGTGACCGACGATAGAGGTGGTCGCCACGCTCCGGGAATAGTGTAATCGCATCGCGAACCAGGACATCGGCGTCTTGTGTTTCTCGGTGAAGTAGTGCCTCATGACCGGCCTGAACTTCTGTCGTAACTGAATGAATCGTTTGATGACTGCATCGGGGTTCTCGCGCCACTCTCCCTTGGCCCCAGCCAGGCCTTTGCTGAACTGGTCGGTGGTATAATCGTTGGGATTGTACCTAATTATGCAAATTAGCATACAACGGACCCGGGTTGGAGTGGACATACCTTGGATGTGCTGGTTTTATCCAGCTTGCCAGGGGCGTGGTGTTGGCAACGAACTCCAGGACTCCGGCTTGTGCAGCTAGCGGTATGACCTTGTATCCGCGTACTGAGAGCTTTCTCTTCCTGGTCTCCCGATCGTGACGGAGTACGACATTGACCAAGTCAAACACCTGCTCCATGACAGCGTCCTGCCGAAGGTCATCTTCTCCCTCTCCCTTGAACTACTCAAGGGTTAGACCTAGGCATACATCGGTGCTGCATAGAACATACCAGCTGCCTATACGAATGCCCATCGCTCCCGTAACACTTGATGATCTTCGGCAAGTTGACTCCACCGGCAGTCGAATACCGAGTGTCGTAGTGGGATATCCAGACACAGTCGCGATATTCAGTCGTGGGATCGATAGGTGTGGACGCAGTGATGACGGGCACTCGCACGTCCTTCAGGCGGCGAATGAGGAGGTTGTCAGGAACCGTTATATCGCTCGGCGGTTGCGACTTCTTGGCGAAGAGAGGTTTGATAGGATATTTCGCCCATTCCAGAGATGCGTCACATACGTGCTCCACTGCCTTCACGCGTTCTCCGGCATTTGGGTCAGATCGTATCCTGTCGAACACATCTGAAACGGCGGCGGCGCGTTCCAGCTGTGACGGAGCTGGTGTTGCATACCGGCCTGACTGCCGCCTTGCATGAGCGGAGGTTTGCGACAGCGATGCATCCAGTCGCAAGCAGTAGAGTGGGAAAAGGCTGTGGAAGGGATGCTCGCGACCCATGCGTTGGATGACGCGCTGCAAGGCGACTTGGCTCTTGGACGATGAAGAGCTGTCCGATTTCGAAAGCCGGGCAGTCAACTGATGGGCGAGGAACACGAACTTGTGAGAAGGAACCAGCTCGATGGCGGGAACAAAGTTGAGTTTCGGATCGTCGTTGTCGAAATTAGCCAACCACAAGGAACATAGTCGTATAGGGGAGTCGTCATCGAACTTGTCAGATGCTGCGAGGCACCGGGCGTACATCTCGACTGCGAGAGTGAGGAACGATGTGCGCTGCCCTGATTGCTCCCTATATCGATCCTCGTCCTGCCTGAGCAGTAGTTGCGCTTTCCGGAGTTCGTTTCCCAACGTCTGCCCCTCCTTGGACTGTGGATTCAGCTGTCCCATCTGCTGCCTACGTTGCTTGATCTCTTCTTTCTTCCGATCGACGTACAACTTCCACCGCAAAGCATCCGGTGATTTCGATATGGCATGATACTGTCGCTCCGCAAATATGGCATATTGATGAAATATGGAGGCCCGACTGTCGCCTGCACTAGGTGTGTTCACCGGGGTGGGATTGATAACGAGTTCAACCGCAGGACCAAAACAGTCGGAGACAATTTGAGAAGGCTTTTGCATCGACGCCTCGGCGGACCATGTTCCCTTGACGTGCGAATCAGCCATATTCAAATTCGAGACGCAAAGGACCAACCAAGCGTGCGAGTAGCACAGCGTGTTGCATGCCTTGTTCGGCATCGTGGCGGGCCTTGTCTAGCGATATCGCAGCAGCGAGGGAGCTCAGCGACTTGATGGCTAGTTTGGGCTCGTTCATGAGCCACAGGACGCTAGCGAATTCCTGCGCGACTCTGGATGAGGGAGTACGCTCCAGGTTCTGAGCACGGACAACGGAGTTCAGTGCGATCTGTGGCTGATTGACGTCACGGGCCATCTCGGAGAGGTACAGCAAACATGCTTTCTCTAGGTCAACTAAGGAGTTGCAGAAAGGCGAAGTGAGGTCTCCGATCTGATCTCGTTGCTCCTTCTGCCGTACAGATCGGACGAGTGAGATGCGCGTCGCCATGATAGCCTCAATGTTGGCGAAGCTGGGGCATAATGAGCCGATGATACAAGCCAATGAACGCGACTGACTTACTCGAATGCAGAGTCAAGGGCCGAGAATCGGGCCCATTCAGCAGAAATGAGGCGCTTTGACGTCAGATCTTGCTGTATGTCCTCGCTTCTCCACTGTCGAATTTGGCTCAAGCACATGAGATTTTGCGTAACGTGGCGTATCTCCGTAAAGTTCTCATTGCCAAGCAGACGAAGACGGTTCATTTCCTCCACGAATGCTCGCCGCAAGACCGCGTCCACAGCATGGGAGCTTCTCTCGCGATATACGGCACGGAGGGCCAGGTACAGTGTCGATCCCGAGTGATTGTTGCCCAGGTTCTCTGGAAGATCCCACGTCTCTGCGCGCCACCCAAGATTGTACGCCAGTGTGCTGGACTCAGTACTGGCGGGACTTGGTTCGACTGAGAAGTTCTGCATCGTGTTCAACGCCAGCTGGTTGAATCCGAAGGAATATAGGGCCTGAACGATGCCTTCCGCGTCAGATGAACTTGCACCACCGGCCTCCACAACTGCGCCATGGTACCGAAGAGCCTTGTCCCACTGATTCTCGTGGTGGAGACGCTTGACGAAGAAGTTACGCAGATCCTCGGTCTGGATGCCATAAAATCCGTCAGGTTCGTCAATGTGGCTGTAGATTTCGAAGAGGATCTGCTCTGTCGCGGATATGTTGGACGCATCCGCCGAGGAACGGTGGTCGGGAGCAAGCTCGAGGAAGAGGAGTGCAGTTGTGTAGGCGTTGCACTTGATGGCGCATCGACTCAGCAGAGTAAAGTCCACGGACAGCCATCGGTCATGGGCGAGGGCGTCCTTGGGTTCGCGGGACGGGTTGAAGTACCGCAAGTGCAAGACCACATTGATGATGGCGCGGTAGCAGGGCGTGGCAGTGTCTTCACATGAGAGAACGGCGGAGAAGTAATTCGACAATGTGCTCCGAATGGAGTCGACGCTGTGAGCTGATGACGAGTCGAACTCGATCTGCAGGAGGGAATGTACCAACACCGGGAGCACGTCTTCCGCGAACCCATGATCGGACTGCAGGACAGGTGTCAATGGAGTGAAGAACTGATCACGGGCACCAAGGACATCGCAAAGCAGCGTGCTTATACGAGGCATCCAGGCACTGAAGTCTCTAGCCAGGTGCACCATGGCTTCGCTGGCTAACGTCGCCCTGAGATCTGGCGCGCCCTTCTTCACAAAAGGACTCGGAAACGTCTGGAGGTACTGCAATTCACGACGAATCTGGGAAGGACAGCCACGAGTGGGATCGGCCTCCGACGAGACCGACAATAGCGTGCGCAAGGTTGAGTACGCGACGTGGACTCGAGAGGCTGATGAGGTGTCCATCATCGAGCGTAATGAGGTGACGACGCAAGCGCGGGCAAGGTGCTCGTCCACGCGAGGAGGATAGTCCTTGAATGGTTTGACTCGTGGTTCGACAGCCCCACGATGGACAGTGCGCACGTTGTCCGGTTCGTACCGATCGCCTCCGATGCTATCCAAGCGTCCACAATGCAGCATGAGGAGCGATGTGAAGGCGTTGATATCACTGTCGACCAGATAGTTTGGAGGAGGAATGCATGCCTTCAACCGCCAGAAGTCAGAGGTGCTGAAGTGCTCTTCTGCGTCGTGCTGCGAGGCGAGATCGCGGACCCTGCGTACGAGACGGAACTTGCTCACGGAGACCCCATGGTCACCGAGGACAGATGTAAGGTCGGATAGCTTGGCTTCTTCGCAAACGGCTTGTAACGGCGCGGGGAGCTCTCTGGGCCACGCGGCTAGAGCGCGAACCACTTGCTTCTTCAACGACTTGCTCCCGCAAAGAGTGTCCGCCTGCGCCTCCGCCCATCCAAGAAGATCTGCCCCTAGGGTCACAATGGCCTCATTGCCAACAGTTTGGGAAAACTCGTGTGCGACGGTGCTGATACGGATGAGGACATCGGCCATACGGTAGTCTGCTTTCGCAGGGATACTCTTGTACTGGGATAGGCACCACTCCAGCAGCGACTGTGCTCCACGAGCAAGATCAGCTTGAGCAAGCATGGAAACGGAACGGAGTGTCAGAGTACGCAGCAGACTCTCCTCCTGGATATGCTCATTGTGACACGCGATCCATAGGCAGAGACCGTTGAGCAGCCGGTACTGTTCATTTATGAGTGGCGTCCGTTCGATGTCCGCGAAGAGTTGATGGAGGACGTGGTAAGTCACGGCGGGAGAGTCGACGTTCTTGACGCGGCGTCGCAACCAGCCAAGGCTCAGAAGGATAATGGAGGTGGCGTACGCGGGTAGGTTGGGGAAGAATGTCTGGAACGAGTCCGAGCAACGATATTGTGTGATGGCGTGGAACGTGTCGAAAGCGGCGTCCAAGTCGGTAGATGAGATTGCGGAAGAGATCGGACCTTGTGCGGATACGTCCTGGTCCCCTAGACTTCGTAGAATCGAGGAGACAATTCCATCGGCGTTCCGTTTCAGCTGCTCGCGGAAGTCGGACTTCTCATACCCCATATTCTTGCTCATGACCTCCTCGGGATCTCTTTCAGCGCTCGAGTTGATCACGAAGCTGATCTGGTAAGAGACAAGCTCTGCGAAACATCGCGCGATGCCTTGCTGTTCGCTGATCTGGATCGCCTGGCAGTGACGAGTGAATAGCTCCTTGCCATGCGCAACCTCGTCTTCAGAACCAACCGCCAATAAATTCGTCGGCGTAAACGCGCGGAATGTAGCTTCGGCACATTCCCTGCGATCGCGGTAGCCGAGCAAATCCGGGGGAAACTTGAAGAGGTCCATGCCTGCTTGGCGGATGGAATATGCGAACTGGGAGGCATGACATTCGAAGAGATCAGCAAAGGTCTCGAGACCCATACGATCCACAACGCCCTGGAGGATGGCCTTAAGATGGCGGTGATAGGTGCTAGAGAAGCTCGCAATCTCGAGCAGATGCCAGTATGCACCTCGTCGCATGGAGGCCTCGGAGATTGCTATGTTGCCCAAGCAAAGAAGGCGAGTGAGGATGGCCTCATAACTTATGGCAATGTTAGTCCTGCGGTGAAGGGAGGATTAGGCCCGAAACTTACTCTTCCAGATTTACAGACAGCACAGAGCGTATCTGTTGATATACGGTGTCCATGGATTTCGGCCCAGCTGCTGTTCCAACTCTGAAAAGTCGTGGGCTCGTCGCAGCCATACGAAAGCGAATTCTGATGTCGACATCGTTCCCCAGAGCAGGTAGCACCTCAGACGGGAGGTCCTCGAGATTCGGGTTTGGGCTCGCGTCGTCGACGGGCATCTGCCATATCGTCTGCTCCGGATCCTTCGCAAGATAGCCATCTAGGAAACGTATGATTGCGTCTTGCACCTGCCAACATCTCTGAGATCTCGCCCTCAGCAACCCCACTGTCTGCTGACAGTACCCCCGAGCCAATTCGCCGAGCGGTGATGGCACGTTCGTTGGATGCATCCATACGTGGGAGGTTGCGTCAAGGATGCGTACAACTAGGAGCCTCGTATCAACCCGGTTCTTGTAGGCATATGGATCGCAGATGTCGATGAGTTTCTCCAAAAGTTTCTCCAGGTTGTTGGGACTGATGTTCAATGTCCTATGGCGTATCTGTTCGCAATATGATGGCGCCAAGAGGAGGAACTCGTCAGGATCGCTACCCAGGATGAGATCAGTCAGGGCCCGATCTCGAGTAGCTTCACCAGAGGAGGACTGTAGGATGGGAACCACAGCCAGAGCGGTGATACAGGTTTCGATGATACGACGATTGTGTGCTGCATCCTTCTCGGCGTCTCGCGTAACTGAATTCAAAGCAGCAGAGTGCTTCGTGCGGACAGGCCCGAAACCGTCTGTGTCGTCAATTCGTCCTTGGGCTCGTGAGTCGTCGTCCAGTGGCCGGCCTACCGCCATACATAGCACCAAACGGAGCTGGTTGAGCAACCCTGCGAATGCGTCTTGTACCTGCAGATTCATCAGCTCGGCTCTTACATGATGGTGACGAGTTTCGGACGTACATCGGCACTGCGGAAGACAGATCTTTGGAGGTCTCTTCGAAGTGAGACGCTGGACCGATCCGTGCGTAAAGACAATGAGAGAAGTTCCCGCAAGACCTGGGACTTGATGCCCGTCCTCTCGCTGGGCGGCACAAGCGTATCCCATCCCACAACCTCGGCGCAGCGGTCGTCCGCCCTGATAAGAGGGTGAACTGCGTCCAGCATGAGTCGTCTCTCCTCCGGACTCCATCGACCGTCTGTGAGCATAGGAGTGATCGCAGCCAAGAGCTTGCAAGCCGCTCGAAGAACACGTCGATTGGACTGAGTGCCGTTCATGAGAAGGGATCCCTCGAATAACAGCGCTGAGGAGACAAGGTCCATTGAGGAGCGGATGCGTTCCGCGGTTGGCGAGCCGTACCCAACCTCTCGCGATACCAGAGTCAATAACGCCTCCTCCAAAGACTTGAGCAAAAACGCTGAGATCCTCCTTTCTCGACCCCGGGGGGGAGCGAGCTCATTGCTGTCGATGAACGGATTGGGAACTCCGCTGCAGTGAGGGCTGACCAGGGTCGAGGGGCTTCCTGTGGAGGGATGCCGCTCACGGTGGTACGGGGGAAGATGGGCATACAGCTGGAAGTCACGGATGACTCCAGTCTGCCTCTCGTCCAGCAGTGCATCGACGACAACGCTATGAGGGAGGATGGCGTCGCATTGAAGCCTGACTCGTTTTGACGAGCTGACGATACCCTCGAGGAGAGCATGGATATCCGCAACGGTGTGGAGAGGCATGGATGTACGTCGCTCGTTCCCGATGCGCCAAGACTCCACAAGCCATGACAGCACCTTTTCCTCCATTTGCATACGATAGAGTCGTACGTCTTGGTTTGCAATACGGAGACAAAGGACCATGAAGTCGCAGACCGAATCGTAAGGGAAACCCGGACCTTGCACATCGAGGTCCTTCACAAAGGATTCGATCTCTTGCAGGACACGATGAGGGGATAGAAGACGCCCAGAATGGGCTAGCAGAGTATGCGCAGTATGGCAAGCGGCTCGAGAGACAGCCGGCACGTTGGCGCGTCGCATAGCATGCGTCCAGATAGGATCCCAGGTACTCGTGACGTGCAAGGGCGCGGGCTCAGTGGTGGAGCTGCTGACTATCGCACATTCCGCATGTGCAATAGCAGCCAAGCATAGGAAAGTCCAAGACTGGATGATTGGGTCCTCGAAGGATACCAACGGTACAAGGGCCGCGATGATTTCCTGGCGAAGCTGATCGTAAAATGTTGACCAGTGCCGATCGATGAGGAATAGAAGGACTTGTATATGATGCATACGCGCTTGCTGAGATACCGGCGATCGCATGGAGAGTAGTAGACCCGACACGGGATTCTCTAACTTGACGCGCTTCCCAGACGGGGTGACCGATGAGTAGGTGGATTCCAAGCGCAAGAACAACTGTGTGTGAATGTTAATTATAATCCAATGATTATTGGAATGGTTAGTGAGCTCACCTTCTCCGCGCAATCCGCCTGAAGCTCGAGGACGGCCCATGATAGTGCTTTCTCGGAATCAAAGTGCCACCCGGACGCGAATGTTTGAGTTGTAAAAGCCGCCCGTTCTTCTACTTCGGGATCCAACAGACGCAACTGCAAAGACTCCAGGGAAAGACTGAGTACAGAACCTCGGCTGTAAGCGGAAGCTTCCAATGCGTTCCAGAGGGCCGAGAGGGCCGCCGCGGGGTCGACGTTTGGCTCTACAGCCTCGCTGTCAAGCGCATCCACCAGGAGGTAGGGGAAGAGTTGTCGGAGGATCACTGCAAGGTGTCCCTTGAGGGACTGATTCTTCATCCCCCACATGCTCACTAGCGCTTCCCAATTGTCGTTCGCGAACCAGTTGACGAGCTGGCGACAATTTAGAGTGAGATGCGAAAGAGCGGAAGAAAGAGCGATGAGGAAGTCATGATGCATAGACGTGTCACCAGTATAGATACGCAAGAACCGCGTGAAGTAGCTCAGGAGGATACGCGGGAACCTGTTCGGGTTTTGTTGGGCGCGTTCGGTGCCATCGTCTGGTCCCGCGAGGAGGGGGGCAACCGGGGAACAAAGGAGGATGGAGACGACGGACATGAATTCGATTTGCTCGAGCGTTACAGGTTGGGAAGTTCTCGTAACAGTAGCTCGGCGATGTGGGGATGAATGGCTGGCCGGGCGGGGACGCTTCAGCTTTGAAGTGGACGGACCTTCCCCTCGATCGGTCCCGTCGGACTCGTCCATTTCCACATCCGAATCCAGCTCTGCACCGTCATCTTCTCTGTCCAGATCCTCCGCGAACTTTCTCCTGGGCCCGCGTCCTACTACGACATTGAATGCGAGCGCAAGGAGGTCGTGCCACATGTCATCCTTCAGTGCGTAGAGGTGCGGTTTGTACGCGACGATGAAGTTGATGGTCTTCGCGTAATCCAAAGCTACTGGCATGAGGAGCTCCCCTTGATAGACAATAGCATGGGTCAGATGGGTGAGGAGGCACTTGATGACACGACCGTTCAGACGTTCGATGCTTCGCTCAGTAAGCCACCGGACGACTGAAGCTACATCACCTAGCCGTTTGAGAGCGGCCGAACCACGACCGGTAGTTTGAGTGGGAAGAATACCCGTCTTCGAGACGCAAGCCTTAAGCTCCTTGGTGAACGACGCGAAGAGTGCTTGGAAGACTGCTAGCCAGGGCTTCCCTTTACCCTTCTCGTCGAGATGAAGAACCACCGAAGTTCTTTCGAATGCATTTCGCAACGCGTCACGACCCTGCTGCCGCTCCGTCGCTTTGTCACTCGTGAGGTTGTCTAGTGTACGGGCGAGATTGATGGACTCTGGAGCCATACCCTGCGAACGAAGTGAGTCTCTCGAACACGCCCTCAACTGCTAGATATCATACCGATCGATATTAGCCAATATACGGAAAGCAATCCCAATAGCGGAGGATAGTACCGGGTAGGGGAAGAAGGGGTATGCTGTAGTTGGGTACTTAGGAGAGCAGAAGGGGAGTCTGCCTCAATGGGGGCAGTGGCCCTGGGTGACCAGTGATTCAAATTCAATTACGTCGCTTGTTGAGAATGTTATACCTCGGCATATGCCGCCATTGTTACTTACTTACTTTCTTCGCCGTGGCTAGCGCTCGAGAGGCTCCCTCCTGCTTCACTACAGCCGTTTGCATATCCGTCTGGAATTCGCGACGCGCGAATCTGGTAAGATGCTATCGCTGCAATATTCGCACATATGTATTCTGATCCAGTCATGCCATAGACATATGATGCCCCTCCGCAGCTCTGCCAGCGTCATCGCACGCGCGCGAAGGTCTCTCGAAGACGCCAACGAGGAGCACGCTCGAGCTATTCTCAAAAGCAAATCGCAGATCAATAGGTTGACTCTCGTTGCATCGCTACCTCCAGAACTCCTCTCTTCCATCTTTTTGTCCATCGTTCGTGAACACTTCGCGCAAACAGCTCTCGCAGCAACGGCATCCAACGACCCCCCAGCGCGGTCACCCAACACCTGGATTAAAATCTCTCATGTCTGCCGCGACTGGAGGATTGTTGTGCTCGGCACTCCGAAACTCTGGAGCTATGTCATGATAACGGGCATTTTCCCAGTGGAGGTGTTCCTCACCCGGTCGAAACGAGCACTCCTCTCCGTCGTTGCCAAAATCCCATCCCCTCATAACTATACACACAAGGCGCACCTCGCTAGGGTCCTTGTCGAGTTTGCGCGCCTGAAGAACCTGCAAATCATCCGTCATCCCCAGGACATCGGCCAGATTTGCAAGGAGATCAACGGATGCGCTCCATTCTTGGAGACTTTCACGGTAGCCTTGGACTCGGAGACTATCATGTTTGCCCCCTTCGGCTATCATTGGGACCCTACTCACTCTATCCCCTTGTTTCATGTTCTCTCGCCGGATCGGCTTCCACGTCTCCGCACACTGAATATTAGCAATGTCCCGTTTCGCTGGGATAATCCCATGTTCAGTGCCACCCTCACCACCCTAGTCGTTTCCAAAAGTGTCAACTTCTGAATGCCGTACCCGGCGTCGTTCGACATATTCCTCAATGCACTCGAGAAAATGACTAGCCTCCGTGTCCTCAGCCTCAATATCGCGATACCACAGATAGTGACCTCGCTGTCGCACCTTGAAGTTCACCCGCGATCGGTGTCTCTTCCCGCCCTCTCATCCCTCAAGGTCGTCGCGGCCACAGAAGACTGCACCCGTCTACTTCGGCACCTCAGCCTACCGAAAGGAACGTGCTACCTCATCACAAGTACAGGGACCATCATGAGTGAAGACCTCATCGGTAGCCTTCGGGACCACCTTGTGGAACCTTCGCCCTTGCGCGCGGCTTGTCTTCGCGGTTATGCCGGGGAGCTACGCCTGAAGGGATGGAGAAACGCTATAGAGCCGGTGGTCCAATCGCTGACTGACTCACCACACCCCGTCGACCTGTAGCTCGATGTACTCATCGATACACCCCTCCCCCCATCACCGTTTTGTAACCCTGTCATGTCGGACGTCTCTGTTCTTGAGGTCCGCATAGATCACCGTGATTGGATGTGGAAGGATCTGTTCGCGAGCATGACAAAGATCTGTTTCCTAGTGGATTGCTACGACCAGGACGATGACTTCCTTGAAGCACTATCCGCCACTCCGAATCGCACGCGCGGCAGTCGCCAGCGGTCGCTGATTCTTCCTAGTCTACAAGTGGTGAAATTATCAAGAATGCGGCTTTGTACCCTGGACTACGCCATGGAGATAGAGTTCATCGACGCTCTACTGGATACTCTCATCAAGCGATGCAATTACGGTATTCCACTGCTGCAGCAGCACCTCGTGCGATGTATGAACATTGATAAAGGCGATGTTAATCGGTTCGCGGACATAGTTCCGGAGGATTTCTGGGATAGGATCACAGAGCTGGTCGAGTCAAAGGAGGAGAGCAGCGACGATGAGGAGAAGGGTAACGATGAGGAGGAGGAGGAATTTCAGGAAGAGGAGGTTCTCGAAAACGATGACGAAGACGAAGACTCCGAGGACGAGGATACGGATGATTGGGAGGAAGATGAAGAAGGTGAACAGTATGATCAATTTCTACCATGGTTTTAATCGCGATCCTCTCGAAGACGACGCCTTCTGGTAGTGAAAGCACTGTGATGAAGTGAATGTTACGTTACTTGTAGGACCGTCGGGACGGCCCTCAAGCTCCCGCTAGGTAGTGCCGAAGTCTCGATTATACACGAGGGCCTTTGGTTGGCGTTTTTCTTGAGCGTTTCATTTAGGCTAGCCTAGTGACATGTCCGCCTCAGGCCTCGCTTCCAGCTCCTGGCATGAAGTAGTGGCAGTTCAAGAATCAAGAGTGCTATTCGGCCACTCCGGCCCGGGAGTTAGGCCTGGGCGTGCTGACAAATGTGCATCAGAGGCTATCAGAGCTGAGAGGGTCGGACAACTTTGCCGGGTGGACCATGTTCATCGACATCACTGTACACAGTAACGCGAATCGGAAGACCATCCTGCAAACCTGTAAATCGTATGTGCACTTGTAGAACCACGCTTGATGGAAAGTCCTGAGGAAACCGCATCGCAGCTGTGCCACGTGATCCATCATGAGCTCTCAACCTTGCGCTCCATCGGTGCGCGTCCCAACCGTAGGAGAGCTTGTCCGAGCCGCGGGGTTCGTGCGGATTGACTTATGTGTGCAACATCTATTGAAACGTCTTCCAGTTTGCCAGGTGGTGCTGTTGGCGATGTACCTCAGGCCGACATACCTTTGGTTCGTGCGGCCATGCTGCGTTCGATAGAGGCCTACCAAGCTGCGATCATGGAGATCAAAACCGGCCTGAATATGCTGACTCCTATAGGGAGATTGCCACGAGAACTCCTTGCGGAGATTATGACCTCGGTCGCCCGGGACTATTACTTCAACGGACACTACGACCGCGTGAACCGCCATCCTCTGCACTGGATCAAAGTCACGACTCACGTCTGCCGTACCTGGCGCTTCCTTGCACTGGATACGCCAGCTCTCTGGGCATATATCACACTCGACATGGAGAACGAACATTTTCTGGACTTCATCGCTCGTTCCAAGAAAGCGCCACTATTTGTGACGACGTTCGTCCCACGCTACGGTCCTCGCCCGGCGGTTGTCAAGATGGCGGTGGAGGGACTCTCCCGAGAGTCAGATCGCCTGCAGGAGCTCCTGCTCCGGGCTCCCGTGCGGTACCTCCAGACTCTATGCGCAGGAATGAAACTCCCTGCTGGCCTGTTACGTACGCTCACCCTAGACGCCCGGGACAGCGGGGAATCTGACCATGGGCGGACTGCCCCCGCAAAACAGACACTCGTTGCGCTTCCCGAGGCTTTCCCAAATCTGCGGCACCTCGAGATCAGGAACCTTCCGGTCAAGTGGCAGGACGCGATTTTTATGAATCCATCGGTGACCAGTCTCACTGTAACAGCCTTCTTCGATCGCTCGGGACGCAAGAGGTCACCGGAGGTCGGGCGATTCAAGGATCTGTTGCTGGCTCTCGAGCTTCTCGCGCCGTCCCTGCAGTCCCTCACGCTTGAAGAGAGCATTCCACGGCTCCCCGCGGACACAACCAAAGTACCTTCGCCTACCCGCATACTATCTTTCCCCGCCCTTCGCTCCATCCGACTCGTAGGAGATGTCGTTGACTGCGCTCGTCTCATGAGACATATGTCCACCCCGGTCATCGTCAGCATCAGCATTCGTACCTACGGGAATATCGGGGTTGCAGAGATTGCACAACGACTCTCCGAGGACTTCACACGGACCGAACCCTGGCAAGACGTAAGTCTGGGGACGAGTTCCCGCAGCGTGGACTTGATGACATGGACAGGGTCCACGCTTTACGAGCGGCGGCCAGTTGATCTCAGCTTCAATGTATCAGCTGGCATGCCCATACCGCTTCCCGCTATCTGCAGCCAGGTCGGCGTTTGGTTTCGGACTCTTCGGAGGCTTTCGATGTCGGGCTTGTACGAGACGATGAACTGGAGGGAGTTCTTCGCTCGAACCCCTCAGTTGGAGGAACTCCACATTGACAGCCTCGATCCTCCCCAAGGATTCTTTGACGCCCTCCATCCCACATCTCGTCCGCACTCCAAGTATTCCATTGCACTTCTGCCGCACCTACGAAGAGTTGAACTCGAATACATTGCCTTTCATTCCCGTCGGGGCCAGCGACCTGCTGTGACGGCCAACGATGCAGTCGAGTTCTTCCCGGCTTTCATCAGGGTGCTCAAGTCTCGCGCATCTGCCAACTCTCCGCTAGCTGAGTTGCATATCTACACCTGCATACGAGTGCAGGCTGTGGACGTCAAGGCATTGAAGGAGATCGTTGCAGACGTTCAGTGGGATGCCCAGGAGGATATGGATGGCCCCTCCGGTGATTGCTGGTCAGACTCGGACTCAGATCGCTATGACAGTGATGGTATGAGCATCCATGGCGATCCGGTGGATGCAGAGACGGACTCGGAAGAGGTTGAAGAGACCGATGAGGAGGAGTTGACTGAGGAGCAACTCGCTGCTGAGATGCCTGTATGGGTCACCTAGCTGCTTTCCTGTACTTTTCGTATACCGAATGCTGATCAATCGAATGGGATTGGCCATCTCTAAGACTCGAACATTGCTCACACCTCACACGGCGAGGCCTCCACCGTATGCACACTGCCCTACGTCCGACGCACAGTCTGAGTACTGACAGGTGTGCCGCGCGAGTGTGACTTTAGCCACAGACGCGACGCGCGCGCCTGACGCGTGGCGGCGCGCGTCAGACCTCTTCACGGACAACCACCACCTCTCACCATCGCCCTCTGCCTCAGGATCATGCAAGCGACTGTGGACGCGACGGCCTTCAAACGTACGCCATGGCTTCTGCCAGCTAGTTATCCTCACCATATCTCTTCCCCAGATCTCTCCAGGGCTCTTTCTTGTCTTTCCAGGATCGGTGAAGAGGTCATCCTCGTTGCCACACCCGAAACTCTCGCACTCTCCTCCACGAATTCCGCGCACTCTGCGTATGGCCGCTTCAAATATCCCAGGTCTTTCTTCAGCAAATACCTTGTCAATCCTGGACCAGTGGATGTCGGGGACGCGCCGTCAATTTCAGGACAAATCGCTACGAAGGCACGTTTCACTGGATTTGTCTGCAGACGGTTTCTGATGTGCATATAGTCACTTCTCTCAATCTTGAAGCACAGGACAAACGAGAAGGGATGCGAGAAGTGCGATCTAATCATCACCGACGGACCGTCGCAGAACCCGCAGATGGATGACGAGGACGAGGAATGCGACTCGCTTGAGAGTAGATTGACAGTGCGTTTACATTGCAAACACGGTAAATATCATATCCACGCTCATCATGCGCACCCTTCCCCTTCTCAGTCCCGGAGCGTTCATTTATGCGCGTACTGAGCGCTCTCTATCGCATGCTCGCCCCCCAGGAGTGGTCAAGACCCATCGTCTCGCACTCAATTCAGCGAATAACCTAGCGCCTAGCATAGCTGACGCACCGAATGAATCTCGGCTGGTCATTGGCTCGAAAGCGTTGAAGAGCTTGCTGGAGCATTTTCCATTTGGGAAAGGAAGCAAATCCGACCCGCAGCTCATCTGGCACCTCTGGGACGAGGAAGTGCAGCTACGGAGTAACGAGTCTTCCGTGGATAGCAAAGGTAACGATCGCGAGCAATTTCGCGATAGTTCTGTTGACGCTGACTACGTCTATAGGTCATCCACACCTGGCTACGGAGCTCACAATCAGTGCGGAAGAATTCGACGAGTATGATCTACAAACTGGCTCGATGACGCTGTCTTTCCATCTTCGAGAGTTCAACGTGAGCATACGCTGCGCGAGGTCCTATTTCACTCTGACATATCAGTCACAGGCCCCCGTCGCGTTTGCAGAGGCGTCGCAACTCCCACTAGAGATACGATTCACAGACCCAGCCGACTTGATTTCTATCTCGGTGGATCACGAGCTTTTCACTTCGCTTTTCATCATTGCCACAAGTCATGTACAGTCCTCCCAGCAGGCGTCCCAGAAGCGGCAGCGAGCCCCGGGCCTGCGGGTTGGCGGGGACTCGAATGGTCGAAAGCGCCCGTTGGAGGACGACAGCAACCACCGCACAGAGAGAGAGAGACACAGGATGAAGAAGCCCATGAAGGTTGTGCATCATGCGGATCGAGCGTCCATGGTGCGAGAGATGCATCCCCCGCCAGTTCCCCGAGAGCCGCCACCATCATGGGCCATCCTCACGGCCGCTCAGCAACCCGAGGCGCAGGATCAGTTCGAACACTATAACGATAACGCGTACCCGAGCGCGGGTCCCTCGCAGCCGGAAGTCGGAAGGGCGGCGGAGAAGGAGCCGCTGTTTCTCCCCAGCTCGCAATTGTCGCAACTACCACCCGCCGTGGAAGCGGCAATCATCGAGTCAGGCCTGGGGATCGAGCACATGAGTGCCGAGGAATTCGCGGCGATGCTGGAAGGTGACGCAGACGAGGTCGAGTTTGGCGAGGCATGCGTCAAGCAGGAGGCATCACAAGAAGACGAACTATGGGAGGACGACTGGCAGGCGGATGACCGCACGGATTTTGCACCCGCAGAGCTTCGTGGGAGGACGGACAGCTTCGAGCTCGTGGACGATGTGGAGATGGCGCCCACACAGGACGATGGTGGGACAAAGGTGTGCATTCTACTAGCTTTCGCGAGCGAAATGTATGCTTATCAGCTTTGCAGGCGTTCCGCCCATTATTCGAGGACTGAGCTACGCGGGGTATGCCAACGAATCGTCATATGTTACTTATTGGAATCTGGAGGATCTCGATCAGGCGTCGATGTATGTACTCTACATACTGAATCAATATAAACCACCAAAGAAGAGGTCTTCGTAAATCAAGTCGTCTGCATCCACAACGTAGTCATCGATGTCGTCGTCATCGTAGTCATAACCATAGCCATAACCATCATACGGATCCTCGTCCTCCTCCTCGGATACCTCCGCCTCTTCGACGCCATCCCAAGTGAGCTCAGGCACGATTTGCTCAACGCGAGCGACGTCCTCGGTGTAGATGTTGATACATTCCTTGATGTGCAGCTCCAGCAGGGGAGACCCCCAGTTACAGCGCTTGATGAGGGCATCTATCAGGAGGTCGAGGAACTCTGGTGGCTGATCGTAATCCCGGCTCAGAAGGCGCATGTTGTCGAGTTTGAGTATCTTGAGGCGGGGAAGAGCCAATGTCGAGGGGTCATCGCTGTCAGTGTGCGAGAGTGCCTCTATGAACTCTTCATCCTGGTCTCTGGATACCAACAGGTGACGTATGTTCGGCATCCCCGCGAAGATGTCTTTCCATCTCCACCTATGAGCAGGACCCTCTACCCGGATGTCAAGGATGGTGACGCCGGCGAAGACGGTACAGGGTCGCAACAGGGTCGAGATGCGGTCTCCTTCCGTCATGGTCTCCAGATGCAGGTCGGCAGCTTGTACCGGCTCGTACGGGGGTGGGATCTTCTGCAACTCTGCGCGCCAGCCTTTGAGAGACAACCGCGAACCATATGTATCCTCGATACACGCCGTGCGCAGAGGCACGGACGATGCGAGATGGTTCTGGAGCGCGAGGAAGATGTTGGCGGCCCCCAGGACCCCCTCGTTGACGGTGATGTGAAAGCAGACGTTGGCAGGCAGGGTAAGGTGATCAAGTAGACTCCTGCACTCCGCGTCGCCTGACTGTATACGGAGGGAGGACAGGTGCATGAGGGGAACTTTGCGGGAGGGAGCTCCGGACGGGGCGGGTGGAACGACATGCTCCAGCACGAGCACGTGCAGATCGGCCATTCTTTCGAGCGCGGAGATGAAGGTTTCGAAAGACCCGACGAGCGACTGATGCTCTGGACCGGACCGGCCACAAAGCAAGAGCGAAGTGAGGGTCGGACAGAACACAGGATGGTCCCAGGAGAACAAAAACCCGTTGACCTCCAACTTTCGGAGACGCGGCGCCCGATCTGCAGGCAGCACCAGAGGCATAGCCATCGAGTAGCCATGGTACGGGCTCCGGTCAGCCAGCTTGACGCTCTCCAGCATTGGAGCGGGCACGCTGACCTTGTGAAAGAGCTCGCAGATGGCCTGTGAGCTCCCAGTGAGGTGCAGTGCGCGCATGCGGAAGAACTCCGCCATGACCCCCTTGACGGCTTTCTGGCGGTCGTCTGCGTGCGACGGGACGTTTGCGACGAGGTGCAGGGGCGCCTTTTTGGACCGCGCGAGGAGCTCGTCCGCGGCGCGCTTTGACGTGATGGCGATGTAGCTCCAAAGGCGTGGTGTAGCCAGCGCAGTCGCCCGCCAGTGGCGACAGACGTGCGCGACCCGTATCCAGATGTTCGTCTTGTATGAATCGCTGGTATACATCGAGACGGCGCATCTCGTCTCGTAGCTCTCTGCGGCGAGGAGCGTGAAGACGGTGGACAGTAGCTCAGGGGGAAGGCGCGCCACTGGGGTCATCATGTTCAGGCGAGTCTTGATGTCGATTATGGCTCGAGAGTGCGCTTCAATCTGGTCCTCAAGAGCCCTGCGAGTGTGGCCTCCACCTTCGAATTTAGAGGCTTCCTGCATGTTACTGTTGGACAAGATTAGATCTATTTCTGGACGTAGGAGATGAGGTAGATCCTTTCCTGTACAGCCGTAAGTTCGAGAGTCTGTTCACACGCGTCAGTTTCGTATCGGTGAGTTGTCCAGTTTAGAGCAGTCATACCAGTACTTTCGCTTCTCTAGTCGATTGCCCTCCGACTTTGAAGATTGCAGGATTGGTCGACTCAATACGGCTGGCGCGATCAACCTACATACCCACAACAAGGGTACCGGTAGTATAGTTAGAATGCAGTCGGCGAAAGCGTGTAAGAGCACGGGGGGTACTTACTATGCGGCTGTTGACAAGACAAGAATGAAACAAGTGCAAGGCCTCTGCCACTGCCACACCCACCGCCGGGGGCTGCCGGGGCCAACCGCAGTGGCTCGCTCGCTTAGCCTCATTCGGCCCGGCAGAGCCGATGTATCCTGTACTTAGAGCCAGTGATCTGTCACTTTTCTCTTGTCACCAAGGCCAGCAATCAGAACACAATGTGCAGGTATATTCAGTCCGACTACGTATGTCAATGCGGCGCTGAAATGCTGAATATTGAATCCACACAACTATCCATTTGTCTCTTAATGCTAGCGCCACTGCGCTAGCTAGAGGATGGGAAGTTTCATGCATAATCATGGCGGCGGCTTCGAAAGCCGGCTCGTAAGCGTACTCTGGGGGCGCTTACCGTTGCGGGCCGGGTTGAGGAAAGATCTGGCAGCGATGTCAGCGTTCGCCGTTGGCGTCGACGGTGACTGGTGGGGGTGGAGGGAGGGATCGGCATGGGATTGCATGCACACCAGTAGATCCTCCCGTGACCACCATGTTCTTCGAGCTGTCGTGCGCGATGATGTCACTGGTGCGCAAGAAAAAAACGGTGCAGTATACAGTGAGGGAAGGAGGAAGACATACCCAAACTTCAGATGAGCTGGTGATGCCGACAGACCGACCGTGGAGATATTGGGATTCAAGGCAGTCGCGCACGACCGATAGAAGATCCCATACGATGGTACGCAGAAGGCAGCCACCGAGGGGAATGTAGCCCGGGACGTCTGGAACTCCTGCATTCTCTCTGATAGTGCGTCGAGGAAGAACTGCTCCGTGTGGTACTCCGTTCGCTAGGTCGCGTGAGAGGGGCCCGCTTCGTGAAGTTTGCTGTCCGACTCCACCTCGGACGCCTTCCTCTTCGTAGGCAAATGAACAGCATCCGAGTCGTCTGGATCCCGCATCTCCACGTCTGTGTCAGCCCCGTCAAGTTCCATTGCAACACGTCTTGCGTCATGTTTTATGGGCATGGAGACACGTACGCCTCGAGCTTCTTCCTCTTCGCCTTCTCGCAGACGCTCTGGCGGAATACCTCGCACCACTTGTAGTTGCCCGTGCCGAGGCTCAAGGTTCGACGACATTAACTGCATGCCCGCGTGTCCCGTATGGGAGGGTGCTTGTGGACCTCATGAGCCCGTGGAGGATAGCATGAGGATTGAGCATTAAAGTGATGGATCGCGCCTGGAAGCCAGAACGCGACCAAAAGGGCAAGAGCACCCATGGCGACGCGTCATGTCACAGTGTGACCATCCGCGTCTGCGCTGGGTCCCACGCCATTTGAGAGCCACGCGACTCGCCCGCCCGCGGAGCAAGGCTGGACTCTGGAGCAAGTCGGATGCCAAGACGGAGATGTGTACTCTCCGCCTGTAAGTATGAAGTACTCAGCGTTGTCCACAGCCCAACCGCCCTCAACATACGGCCTGTGCGACCTGAACCTGAGAGATAAAAGGCTCAGAGCGGCCATATCAGTGCGGTTAAATGCACAGGACCGCTACCCGCCTCCAGCACCGCATCTGCACCAGTGACCACCGGGGGAAGAAGATTGCGGGAGTCTCGACTCGGGCTCCATACCGCTCTCCATTCCCGTCTGGGTCGAGTCACGACGCCGAGTTCCCCCGCCAATTTGCTTAGTGACGTCCTAGGCTCCAGCCTCAGACGACTCCTATCCGGCCACACAACCAAGTATTGTGGCTGAACGGAATTGAGCCCCGTCACACGCATCCCCATGCTCCGGGTCCTCGAAATATACTTAAGCCGCGTCACTCCCGCGCATGCGGGCCTCCCCACCGCCATTTGCACGCCTCTCGCGTAGACGTCAACCACTGAGTTTCCGACTCGCGATACCTATACCACTTTAACGACCATACTCACACACGAGTATACGACATGTCTGGCTCCACCTCTACCACGTCAGCTAACTGGGATATCACCTCCTCTCCTGTACCCTTGCATGCCCACTCGGCCCCATCGGGACCGACACTTTCCAAGCGTCGCGGACAGTCGCACTCCGGGGCCGACCATAAACGGGCCCGTCGGAGCGACGACATGCCGTTCCCCCGCAGGAGCACGTCGCGCGACAGCTCGGGCCACGACAACGTGGTGCCAAGGGAGCACGCTCAGCGCACGGTCCGTCGCAAGAAGAGCTCGCTTGACCTACGAGACATCTTCCTTCACGGAGGTTTGTTCCCCTCCGGACCTTCTGCGACCTCATAGATTCGCCGGCTAGGAACGAAACGAAGTGAGCAATGGTTGTGTTTGAGGCTGTATCAAGGAGTACTCACGCATTGCATAGATACCCCAGCATCACGACCTCTCACGACCGCTACGATATGCTTGCCGGACGCTTTAGGCACTTCGCGCCGTGCCATTGTCATTCATGTATTACTAGCCATGGTGCTTGATGACGGTTCAAACACCAGTGCTGTATAGATTATGGGCTTCGGAATGTTTTGGTTACATATGCGTAGGAAATGATATGATTCGGTTTGCCTCCGCGTTGAGCTCGATGCAGTCGACCTTGTACTCAGCGGTAAGCATATGGCCTATCGACGACCTATGGGGCTGTAACCTGAGTGTGTGCGCATATAACATAAGGTAATTACTGTCAGGGATTAATTGGCCACAAGAGGCGTCCTCCTGTACCCATTCGCCTGTTAACTGCAAGATCCAAGACCTCCCAACATTTACTGTAAGACACACGCACCTCCTCCACTCAGTGCGCACCGCGACTGGCCTAGCCCGCGATATCCAGCCTCTTCGAGCGGATTCCAGCGGAGAAATCTCTCCCGGTCTCTTCCATGTTAGGAGACGTAGGGCAAAGACTGGTCCGGATCGTAAGGGGGCCCCCGCTCCGTTTGCGTCCTGTTAGTTAAGTATGCGGCGTTTTCCTCTGTGTGCGCCTCTAAATGAGCTCGAAGCAACTGGACAATGCGTATAGCTAAGTATTAACTACGCACCCCGATGAAGACGTCCTTGGCGGCTTGCGCAGTTACGCGGCCTTGTTGCGAACGGCAAGTTCGGCGAACCATGAACCCCTGGTCACTCCAGGAGATCCTTCACAATGCAGACGGCGACGAAACCATTAACGTTTGCGCCACTGCCGAGACCTGGACATCACAGGACATGCTAAGGATTGACAGGGTGACAGGCTGTCACTAGTCACTTGCGGAGGACGGTCATGCGCGTAGGTGTCCGGGTGGTGGACTACTCAATAATCATTGCGCAGAGGACAGGCCAGACGCAGAACTTGTATACCTCGGATGTCTTGCATTCGTTGGCACCTATGCAGACGGGGCACTGACATTGCGCTCTGCTTTAACGTACGTATCGCGTTGCAGCTTGCGATATTGTCATCAGTAGTGGAGGTAAATACTGGTCCGGCACCGAAAAGAGAAAGGTTGAAGTTCCGAATAACGATACATCCTCGTCGATAAGTCTACATCAGGCCGAAGCCGTAGCCAGCGCAGGGACGGTGAACTTGGCCGCAAGTTCGTCAAAGAGGTCCGCCTTCTGCTGATAGTCGGTGACCAACGGGTGATTAGGATACTCCGAGGAGAGTTGGCTGCACGATGAGGAGCATCAGCCACCTCTCTGCATAAGTGCAACATGCCAGGACGTTACCCACCTGAAGAGCTGGTCCGCATCTGTCGACTTCGCAGCGCCCAACCCCGCGGCGACGGTCTGAGCAGCAAGTGTTTCCGCGTCGGGCTTCCCGCCGAGCTGGCTTTGCGCTTCCTCCAAGTCACTCTGCGCCGCGCTGACCTCGCCCCGCAGGAGCCGTGCGACACCGCGCGCGGTGAGGAGGTGCGGAGACGTCAGGGACGGGTTCGCTAGCTGTTCGGTGTAGAAGGCATGCGCGTCCGAGTAGCCGTCCTTGCCTGTGACGAGTCCTATGGACGCCTCGATAAGCTCGAGGAGCAGGTCGTCCTCTGCCCAGCGCTTTGCGCGCTCGAACTCTTTGCGGGCGAGATCGGGGCGGTTGATGGAGAGGTATACTTGGACGGTATATGCGACGCTGCAGGGCACAACGACAACGTGAAGGTAGGATGTCAGGTGTCTTCAAAGACAGACAAGGGGGATGGAATTCAGACTTGACACGTACGCTTCAAGATTCTGCGTGTCGTTGGCCGCGCCGAGCGTCTCAAGGGCCTCCTCGATCTCCCCCGCCCTTGCGAACGCCGTTCCCGCAAGCACCCTTACAGTTCCCTTCTCCCAAGGAGTAGCCTCCGCATCCTCGCCTTCAATTTCGACACTTAGGTCCCGGAGTTCCTCCAAGGCGGCATCCCGTGCCTCCTCCGCATCTGCAGCGACGAAGCGCGCGAGGGCTGCGACCGACTTGAGCGCAACATTCTCGGTATCTGAAGGGACAAGGGCTTCCGCTGCAGCTGGAGCTCCGAGGGCTATATGTGCGCGGGCCTGATAGATAAGAGTGGGGGTGTAGTCGGGGGAGGAGGGATCCGGGAGAGTGAGATCGACGAGAGACTTGTAGGCGCCTAGGGAACGCGGTGAGGTGTCAGACTGGCGGACGTTGGGCGAGGAATGGAGGAGAGTGACAGACCGAGGGTGAATTGCTGCTTGATGTGGTACAGCTCGGAGGAGTCCATGTTGTGTCTATTTTGCCGGAAGATGTGCGATGCGAGAGGTGGAGGAGACGAAGAGGAGTATGATTGGAGGCGCTCGTGGCCATCCTGCTTTCCCGCGAACTGTCATGTTTTCATATCATTAACGACTACACGGACCAGCCATGCCGCAACGCTGTCGATTGAGAAGAAATATTACCAGTCTTCCAGTCTTCCTGTCATGATGTTGACGTTCCGACCCAATAACGAGTTCTGCAGCCTTGGTGTCTTCCTCATTTGTACATAACCAGGAAAGCAGTCGAGTGCATGTACTGCGTATGGTACAGGATCCAGTCGCTCATGTGCCCAACTCTCCGTTGATGTGGGTCTGAGCAAGAGCTTGTGGCGCGACATGTGCCCGGTGAGCGCGATCTCCGTTTCGCAAGGTTGGGCTGCACGACTGAAGCATACTTACAGTGCCAGTCCAGGCTCTGTACATGATGCCGAGCACATCGTGTCGCGACTCCTCTCATGACGATGCGATGGAGTTGGGCTTGCGGCGACGACAGAGAGGAATGCTTCAGGGCACCCTACCTTCGACGGTACAGTACTCTAACCATGTCCTCTACCAGCGCACTCGCCGCCCGGGCAAGGCAATCCGGTTCCTTGAATGGAAGCAACAGTTGCCGATCCCCGAGCAGACGGGGCTTGTGAATGTCCGGCCATGCGCGGCGATGGACCGCGGGTGGCGAACCTTGCCCTTGGATTCGCGAGCGATTCGCCGCTGGGAGTACAGCTCCTTGGCCATCGCAGGTTCACAAATGTTTGGATGCGGACATTTATATTCCCTCTGGCTCCGCGTATGGCTTCCCTGCAACGTTATGCTACCGCTCTCGTCCCGAAGCATATAACCTCCTCCTTTCGGCACTTGCTACTGCCAATGTGAGTACAGCCTTCTGGCCCTCGTTCCTGCTCTCACCGCGAAAACGACTTCGTCCATCAGATATATGACATATGACGCTTCAAGATCGATCCAACCGACCCATGTCTATCTAATCAGGACCGAACGACCACCAGACCTGCCAGACTAGAACCACGGGCTCCAAATTAGTTGTTACGTGCATGCCTCTCGATAATGTCCTACTTAGCGGGAGGCGAACCTTGCGAACGTCTTCGCATATAAGTTACGACACGAAGAGGACGATGCCCCACGTCCTCGGCCCTCCCTCTCGCATCATGTCTGCCATCTCCTCCCGGCTGTCCCGCACGTTTTCTTACAACTCTCAGAGCGCCGGGGAGGATGTTGCTTCTTCGACGGGTGCTCATCTCCCCCATGGCCTGCAAGAGTTTCGCGACAAGGTAAGGCCACGTTGTGACACAGACCACGACTATGAACTCATGGGTGCGCTATAGGTCAAGAAGCATCTTCCGATGGTGGCAGATCTCTCCACAATGGTCATTCATTCCCTCATGAACACTGGGTGCGAGCTAAATGTCTACTAATAGGAGAGCATCGTGGATGCCGTTATGCACCTGAACAACCTGGACGACCGGAAGATGATGGTTAGTTGTATTCAAACACCTCCTGCATGGTTGTCAACTGACCTCCGACGTGTTCAGCTCGAGCATGTGCTTGTACTCCTATCCAACAACGCCGAGCATCCTTTGGCTCAGAAGATAGAGACGTTGGTCATCAAAGCTTGTGAGTGTGCATTGGGCTGTACTCATCGCCTCTGTTGAACTCGATCCGTAGTGTACGAGGACTTGCCGCACCCACCTGCCACCATCGTGGGCCCGAACTACGCTTTTCGCACTGTGGATGGCTCGGGCAACAACCCCTGTATGCCGGACCTCGGCAAGGCGGGCACATCATACTCGCGCAGCGTCCAGCAGATTCACCCTCTACCTGCCGACGAGCTCCCCGATGCGGGCCTTCTGTTCGACACGCTCCTTAGGCGGGATAAGGTGCGGTAGCACACACTATCACCAATGAGGTCGTGTTTGACATGCGGTCCTAGTTCGTTCCTCATCCCGCCGGGTTGTCCAGCTTAATGTTCTCGTTTGCAGCCCTCGTCATCCACACGTCAGTTAATACTTCTTTTCCTACTTTGATGGTCCGCTGAACCTATATGTATGATAGCGTGTTCCGTACTTCACACAAGGAAACGGAAGTGCATATCAACGATACGTCGTCTTATATCGACCTCGCCCCTCTCTACGGCAGCACCGAAGAGGCTCTCAACAAAATCCGTGTGCGCGACGGGCGTGGCCTACTGCTTCCCGATACGTTCGCAGAGGACCGCTTGCTCTTGCTTCCTCCCGCCGTCTGCGTGCTTCTCGTCCTCTTCAGCCGCAATCATAACGTGAGCCTGCACGTCTATTGCACGGTTCTGATGACTGACAGCCTCGACAGTACATAGCCAAGAAGCTATTTGAGCTAAATGAGCGTGGGACGTACCAAGACCCAGTCTCCTTGGACGACAAGTCGCGCGTCGAGCAAGAAGAGAACATCTTCCAGACCGCGCGTCTCATCAATTGTGCGTGGTTCGGTTCTGCGGTGTTTGCGGACTACGTCGCTGCGATCCTCGGTTTGGTCCGGCAAGGCAGCAGCTGGAGTCTCAACCCGTTTGAGGAGGTCCGCAACATGGACCACTCGCTGTTTGAACGGGGCAAGGGCAACCAATGCAGCGTCGAGGTGATACTACTTGGCACCCTCGGATGGTAACCACTGATTGATGTGGTCCATGCGTCTAGTTCAATTGCCTCTATCGTTGGCATGCGACCACGTCCCAAGCGGACGAAAAGTGGGTTGAGCAGCTTTCTGACAAGCTCTTCCATGGCAAAGCCGTCGAATCTGTGAGTGCCTATGTCGATGATTTGCAGAGAGCTTGTGCACTCACTGCATGTGCTCAGCTGACCATTCAAGACTTCAAACAAATGGCTGCCGATATGAAGAACTTGGAGCCGGACGCGTCGCACTGGACCTTTGGCAAGTGCGTCTTCGCTGTTATTCGAGCTCATACTGCACAAGCTGATCGCCTGTGAGGAAGCTTGCAACGGGATGAGAAGACGAACAAGTTCGACGATGCCAAGCTCGCCGGCGTTCTCAAGGATGCGTGAGTGTCACTTACTGACAGCATATGATTTATATCGAGGAACTCGAGTATAGGACTGAGCACCCTGCTGGCGCGTTCAAGGCCCGTGGTACCCCGCACGTCATGCGCCTGCACGAGATCATGGGTATTGAGCAGAGCCGTCGGTGGGGCGTCTGCTCTCTAAACGACTTCCGCAAGGTCAGCGGAATCTTGCCATCCTGACAGACCTAGCTGATCGTCACACTTGCAATTGTAGTTCCTTGGTCTGAAGAGTGAGACCTGTTCGCACTTCCGGCTGTGATCTGACGCTAACAACGTCACAGCCTACTCGAGCTTCCTGGAGTGGAACCCCGACCCCGAGATCGCGAACGCGGCTGAGAAGCTTTACGGCCATATCGACCGACTCGAGCTCTATGTTGGTCTACAGGCTGAGGAAGCCAAGCCGGTCATCCCCGGTGCTGGTCTCTGCCCCTGTAAGCATCCACCATATTCTGATCCATGACCACTCTACTGATACCTTGCAGCCTACACCATCAGTCGCGCCATCCTCAGCGACGCGATCGCCCTCACCCGCGGTGACCGCTTCTTCACCGCTGACTACACACCGTTCAACATGACCGCCTGGGGCTTCGCCGACTGTCAGCGGGACCCGAACGGGCCGGGCAATGGCAGCATGCTCGGCCGCCTGCTCATGCGCACGCTCCCCGAACAGTACCCCAGCGACAGCACGTACGCGTGGTTCCCGCTCATGACGCCCGCGGCGATGCAGAAGATTTTGGGGAACCTCGGGTGGACAAACACGTACGACCTGAAGCGGCCGACGGGTGTCCCGCAGGTGCAGGAACTTGTGGGCTATGCGGATGTGCAGGCGGTGTTGAAGGATGAAGTGAACTTTGGGACTGGGTTCGCGGAGCGGCTGAAGGGTATCGTGAATGGGCCTGGGTGCGTGCATCGTGATCACTCGCCTGTGAAGGGGCTTTGGTTGACGACACTGCATAGATTCTTCATCGCGTCCAACGACCCTGCGAAGGCATCGCGCGAGCAGCGGGACCTCCTCAAGGCGCTGCTTGGTGCCCAGGGCGCACAGGATAACATCAAGCAGTTCTTCTACGAGAAGACGCGTGAGCTCATGCAGCGTGAGTCGTGCCAGTCCGTCGGCACGTCTGTCCATACGGTGGACATCGTGCGAGATGTGCTCAGGGTCGTCCCGATTTACTGGGCTTGCGACTTGGTCAGTAGTTCTGGAGTCTGTGTGGGTGGATTTGTGGATATTGATAAAGTCGTTACAGGCTGGGATCCGTCTCAAGGCCAAGGCGGACGACGACGGCGACTACACTGCCAAGGAGTTGTTCGCCATTCTTGCTGACATCTACGCGTGAGTTCACTTGTCTCCTATCAGTTCAAACTATCCTCAAAGCCTGCGTACAGGTATCTCTTCCTTGATGTCGAGCCCTCCCACCTGCACAAGCTCCGGCGGACCGTCACCGTGGAGATTGAGAAGCTCTCGGGTCTGATTCGCCGGCAATTCGGCGGTTCGCGGGTACGTCCACCCCAGTGGTTAATAGCATGAAATTTTCCATAGGTTGACCGGTCGTCCATGTCTGGCAGTTCTTCGTCTCTGGGCTGTTGGAGACCGTGTCCCACTTCTTCTCGAAAACTGAGAATAACGGCAAGACCGAGTTCGCGGCTCGTCTGCACGAGCTCGGCGTCGACACAGACACGCAATGTAACATGATTCTGGCCTTCTTGGTTGGTTCGACCGTCGAGCTGTCGCAAGGTATGTCAACCGGCTTATAGCGTTGGAACACGGCTGATCAGTGTATGGACACAGCGATGGTGAACGTCATCGACTTCTACCTCGACCCGGCCAAGCCTGTGGATGTGCAGACCCTGGCCAATAAGCCTTCAACTCTGGCAGGCAAGGACGAGGCCACGATGCAGGGCTTTGTCGCCGAAGCTCTTCGTGCGTTTCTTCCGACTTGGCTAGATGACTCACGTATAGAAATGTCCACAGGTCTTTGCCCGACCTTCCGTGGCGCATACCGTACGTTATGTTCTTGCTCGGATGACCAGCGATCATTGACAATCCACCTCAATTCAGGCCAAACTCTCCGCAGCATCAAGCTGAGCCAGGGCACGTTGCCGGCCGGACAGCGCGTGTTTATCGACGTCGCGAAAGCCAACGTCAGCGTGCGTACATCCGAAGCACCAATCGATAGCTCTAGCTAATTTGCAGACAACAGCGTCAAGCGCTTGCCGACCCCCAGGAGATCAACCCCGCCCGAGGCCTCGATAAATACTTGATGACCGATGGTGCTGGAAGGTAAGCCCTGTTCTCATTGCCTCACTGAAATGAAATGTCTTATCCCGGCCACTTCGGTTACAGAGTCCTTGGAGTGGACCTGTGCTCAAAGGTCAGTCATATTCAACGTTCGGAAACGCCTGTATGAATCTCATATCGGGATTGCACAGATCATCGCGCACACTGTTCGCGCTGTGTACAGCTTCAAGGGCATCACTCGCGCACCGGGCCAATCTGGGAAGCTGAAACGGTACGCAACCCCGGATGCGCGTTGATGTGGTTGCCGCAGAATTGATACCTTGGCATACAGGCACAAAGACGAGTCGTCGAGGACGAGCAACTGGGTGTATCTCGCCGGCGACCAGTACCTCTGTCCATGGGCCAACTCAATGTTCGTTCAGGTGCGTGGCTACTCTGTTGCATCGCTGTACTCCGAAGCTCGCCTCACCCCTTCCCATCGTTCTACTATACTAGTTCTCGTGATGCCTCGATGGTGTTCCAGTCAAAGTTGCGGCTCTTGTGCCGCCGGGGTCCGTTTCCCATGTCATCTCTGTATATTTGAGTCCGGTCGAAGCATATAGTCTTGTACCCTGTACCTCGACCTCGCATGTTTCGTATATATCCGAGCGCAGTACTTGCGCAGTACTGCACGACATGCCTGTGCGGTGCATCCACATCGTTGCTTGCGTGAACCCTCCGACCGGGGAAAGCATTTGTTCCCGCATCTAGACGCTCGCCCGATGCCACCGAGACGCGTCAGACAATCGGACTGCGTAAGGCCGCCCACAGTGCGAAGCCGCTCCGAGGTCCCACCAGCAACTCCGTTTATATCGTCATGTTCCCTCCATCGCCGTTGCTCGACATTTCCCCTCGCACTCTGCCCCTTGCCTCATCCCACCTCCTTAGCGCACCCCCGACATCGTTGAACGTACTCCTGAATGTCTGTGGAAGGCTCCAGTGACGATTCACAGTATGTGCACCTCCTGGTGCTTATCCACGGAATGTGGGGAAACCCCAGCCACCTTGCCGAGCTCCGTCGAATCATGGAAGAGACGCGAGGCCAGGAGGCCTCGGAGAAGGGTCCGGGGGGAGAGCGGTTGCATATCCTAGTCGCGGAGACAAACCGAGACGACGGGACGTACGACGGCATTGACTGGGGAGGGGAGCGGGTGGCTGAAGAGGTGAGTAGTCTACAAGTTGAGACAACGCAAAGATTGAGCAGGAAACTTCCTCAGGTCTTCGCGGAGGTCAAGAAGCTCGCGGAGGAGGGTAAGAAAGTTACCCGGTTCTCGGTCACTGGCTATAGTCTGGGAGGCCTCATTGCACGATATGTTGTTGGGTACGTTCATTTTATTGCCATACATGCTTTCATGCTCATCGATCCTCCAGCATATTACATCAACGGGGGTTCTTCCAAGACGTAGTACCAGTCAATTTCAACACTGTCGCAACCCCGCACGTCGGACTCCCCAGATACCCTGGCATGCTCTCATCCCTATTTGCCTACTTCGGTCCGAGACTATTGTCGAGGACAGGCGAGCAATTCTACGTTGTATGTGGACTTGGTTTGTCCGTCGTATCACACCTCTGACTTGCGTTGCCCGCTATAGGTGGACAAATGGTCGCAGAATGGCCGACCCCTGTTGGAAGTCATGGCCGACCCTAGTAAGTCTTCGCATAGCTTACACCCTGAAGGCTTGCACTTACCACAGCCTGCCTTTAGACCGCGTCTTCTACCAGGCATTGACCTTGTTCGAGCAAGTGCGCATATATGCGAACGCCATAAACGACGTCACCGTTCCCTACGTTACCGCCGCCATAGAGGAGGACGATATTTTTGTTAATTATGGATATAATGGCATGAAAGTGTGCGTGTACCCCGTCATCTCCACTTTGCTTTTGCTTCAACTAGTCCCTACAGAGAGCTAGACGAGAAATACTCCCCTATAGTCAAGTCGTATACTCACCCTGCGGACGTCACACCACCAGCGAAACCCCGCGCCCTCTCCCGCGAATGGTTCAAAGGCCTCAAACCCGACCGTCCACTACTCCCGCCTGCCCTACAGTTCGGCTTCCCATTCAACGTCGTGCGTTTTCTTCATAGTCAGTATGCGAGCTTGTCTCCTGATGACTCCTCATTCAGCTCCTCGTGGTCATCACGCCTGTACTCATCCCCCTCGTCTTCTCACTCATCATCACGCGCCTTGCACTCGCAACTCGTGCATCGCGTTCCCGCATCAAGCTGCTCGAGAAGGACGAATCGAGCACCGAGCGCCTCGTGCACGTCATTAGCCGGCTTGAGCGCGAGGTGGAGGGTGTCGCCATCGACATGTATGACAGCCCTGGAGTCTCCTCCGCAACGTCGTCTGAACCGAACCTCTTTTCCCAACCTGAAACCGGTTCCAGCGCGCAAGCCGCTTCAAGTTCGGGTTTGGATCTGGAGGCGACACCCGGTGCTGCGCCTGCGGACGCGAAGGAGTCCAAAGTGACGCTCTCGGAGGTACAACAGAGGATTGCGCGGTCGTTGAACACGCTGCCAGGACTGAAGAAGGAGCTGGCATTCATCCATCCCGTGAGGAACGCACATGCGGTGATAATTTGCAGGGATGTGAAGAGGTTCCCCGGGCACCGGCAGGGAGAGGGCGTTATGCGTCATTGGGCTGATCATTTTATCATCTGAGGTACTATGGGACTATTGGGTTATTGGTATGGTTATTATTGTATGTTACGTATCACCTCTTTGTACTGACACGATCCTCGCAGCATCATGGACTTTGATATCGCTGGCAATGTAGACTTTATTGCATTTCGCCTTTCGTATCTAGACGTCGGAACGATGCGTTTCGTGTCTGCTCGAAAAGTTGCCATGCGACCCTCAAGCCACTCACACTCACGATTGCCCAAACTCATTGTCTGAGTACGTCGCGCGCAAACTCTTCTGTCTTTGTAAGTGTTGCAACGTGTTGCCCTAGGTACAAGCGTTACATCTGTGGAAGCGGCAAAGATGCGTTTTGTCCCGCTTAGCTTTTGAGGCACGCTACGTGCAAGCTTGCTATGAGCCCGCCTCTTAAACCCGGTGGTGGCTCTTCCAGGTGATCCACAGTTTTGCCTTCCCCCATCCCTGCTCTCGAAGCACGCACGAAATGGGGCGAGTTGTGACGAACAAGCATAGTGAGTTATAACTTAAGGCTCAATCACTCTTCTGACTCTCATATACTCTTGCAGGGCTCGGGAGGGCTCTCCGTAGAAATGCAAGTGGCTCCTTCGCCATGAGGGACGCCGTCAGACGAGGTGCGTACGCCGCGCGTTGTCTCGGTCAGTGGGATCCTGACGAACGTTTTCCTTTAGTCGAGAAACGCCGGATACTCGACGGTTTAGACCGTAGCAACTATACCAAATCGTGTGTCGAAAACTACCTTTGGGCTCTTGTGAGTCTTCATTTGACTGCCGATCAGCCGCGGCTGAGCTGACTGGCTCGATATCAGGTTCTCGCTGGGCGGCTCACGGTGCGCAAGACACCAGAGGGCGTCTATCGGTTCAGGCCTACTGCAGCTACTGCCGACATGTAAGTCCGTTCTCCACTACTGTACGCGCTGAAATTGATGTGATGGTAATTTGGGGCGACAGCTTGAGGCAAGCGCGGGCGCAGTTTCCCGAGAAGGCGTCCACTTTCAAAATCGGGAACTTTATTTGGGCCGAAGTCGGGCCTATCCCGACGATGACAAAGAGAGAGGTAGTCCTCCCGTTTATGACGTGACTATAGCTATCGTGAGCTGACCAGCTGCATCATCCAGCTGTTCGTTCTGTTGTACGAGAGAGGTGTGTTGAACGCACCTGCGATTGCTGCGGAGTCCGCGGAAGTTGTGGACATGGATGTCGACTCCGACGGACCTGAGGAGGAATTCCCTCAGATGGACATCCCAGACCCATCCCTGGGAGACAAGAACGAAGCTTCGTGCGTATTCAGATGCTCAATGTATGGTTCAGTGCTGATACGCACGTCTTGAAGCGGACTCCCGCGGACTCCACAGCGTCCTAACCCAGCTCAAGCCTATCCCTCGCCTCCCAACACTACTTCGCCCGTCGCGCGTTACAACACTCGGGTTTATGTCAATGAACCGGAGTTTCACAACGATCATTTGGGAGCCTATGTCACTGGTGCCATGCGCCCTGGTAACAGCGCAAGTGCCTCGAATGGCGAAGCGAACGCCGCCGGTACACCTGATGCTGGCAACGCAGGTTGTATACGATCAGAGGTGCGTGCTTGAGACTAGTCCGGTTTTGCTGTCTGAGATGAACTCATTTGTTCCTCTCAGTGTCAGCTGCGTGAGCAGGAGTACCAACGTACGCGCGTAGACTTGGAGGCCGCCCAAGCCGAGGCGGCAGAGCAGCGCGACGAGCTTCAGGTCCTCAAACTCCTGCAGGTTGACACCGAGGACAGGCTCGCGGATGCCATGTCACGAAACGAGCACCTCGTCGACGAGTGCGTCAGATATAAGCAGAAGTGCTCTGGCGCCGAGGCTGCTCTGAAGACTTCGCAGGCGCTTGTCGGCCGTATGCGGGAGAGCATGGATGCGTGTGTGAGTGATGGCTTCGGTGTCTACATGCGTGATCATGCTAACAATGTTGCGTCCCGTTTAGTTGGCACAGTTCCGGTACGTATGGTGGTTATAACATCCAATGCAATGCTGACTCGGATTCTGTAGGCGTTGGTAGTTGCCCTCTCTGCGCGCGCTTCACTGCTCCCCTGCTGTTTTGGGTTCTCGTTGCATGAGTATCTTTCCTCTATCTCTCGATCGCTTTACTCTACTATACAGTATGTCGTCGCGTCCTCTTCGTACAATGTCTATGTTCCTTCCATCGGGCAGAAGCCATCCTCGCCAGAGTTAGTGCTAGCCTTGGTCAAGGACGTTGTAGGCGTGGACGACACGAAGGTTAATCTCGCTGTCATTTTCCTTCGTCCTCCTCCGCCCGGTGCCCGTCGAACGAAACAGGAATTGAAAATGGCGCTGGAAACCACGCGACGATTACAACAGGACGTAGAGCGCTTCATGCAGCAGGGCTGAGGCGCAAGCGGACGCGATTCGGAAGAAGGATGAGGAGATCCGAGAGAAGGACAACGTGGTTCAGCAGAAGTTCGCGATCCGGGACCTCGCGCAGCAGATGAAGGCATGTTCGCAGGCAGCTGATGCACTGGCAACGGAGGTGAGGCATGTTCTCAAGAGTTATCGATACGATATTCTGACTCCACCTTTCATACGCGATGCAGGATTGGTACAGTACTCATATACCCCCTCCCTTTGAACTTGAGTGTAGCTTCGCAGGCGTAACTTCACATCATGCTCATGCCAATGTTTAATATGTGTCGACGATGCATGTGCCCATGATGACTACAATAGTGTCCCCTAATAAGATACACAAGGCCCATGAGAGAGAAAGCGCTACAGGTGGTATCGTATGTGTGATGGTATAGAGTCCAAGAGGATTTAGGATGATATACTGTAGCGTGAGTTCGAGTGCATGTCCATGTCCATCCTGTGGATTTGCAACGTTATGTCATGGGATAGGTGAAGAGCGGACCCGGGAGACGATGGTTGTGCTCTTCGGAAAGAGATGTCGAAGCGGAACGTGTTCAGACGTAGCGGACGCTGCGGCGGCGAGCGGTGAGGAGGACGAAGTCCTCCGGGAGCATGGAGACGCGGTTGCGCCTGCGGCTCCTTCGGCTGATAGCTTTCCATGCGCAGATAATGCGACGCTCGATGTACTTCGTGTAGGACATGCTGTAAATGGCGCACGAGGGTCAGAGCACGGAAGACATAGAGGAACTGGAGACTCACCGAGGCTGCTCGAAGCCGACGGTGACAACGTGGGAGGCCATTGGAATGTGGTGGATGGGGCGAAGAAATACTGGTACGTCTGCAGCGACGTGGGTTGAGACTGGTAAGGACTGGCGAGAACTAATTGTGTGCGGATAGTGTAGGATCGTCGCAGACGATAAGATACAAGAGGAAGGTCGTGCTTCTGGGAGAGAGAAAGGGGCTTTGGCAGAGCGCAGGGTCGCAGGGCTCTCGGAGGCAGGCTTTATGCTGGGACCCTATGCTTCCGGAAGGATCCCATTGTGCGTGCTGTGCATAGCCAGTGAATTGTAGACGCGGCAACTACAATGCCGGTGTGCGCGCAGAAGTAGCATGTTTACCCGTTGTCGAGGACAAACATAAAGAACAAAGGCAAGTCCTTATTTACGACCATCTGTCGTCGCACGAAGTAGCAGGAACAAAAGGCACGCCTCCTTTGGCGCTTAACCTCCTCATTGTTCTGAGCGCTTATTGATCCGGCCCGGCTGCTGTCGTTGCGTAAAAGTGCCAACGGCTCTCTTCCTCCACACTATAAGAGGTACTTCTGGAGCGAAGAATACCGCAATCATCGAGATGTCATTAGGTCATGAGAGGTCGTAAGAAGGTAAGGACTAGTACGAGTACATGTTACAGTAAATAGACGATAACTCAGGAGTGTCAGATGAAATGAAGGTACCAGAGCCCAACAAACAGACGAGACGCAGCAGAAAAACAGTACAGCACTATCTCCGGACGTTCCAATAGGGTGGGGTATGTGCCGCATTTGACAAGCGACGAGGGTCACGAGGGGGCGGCGGGGGCGGCGGGGATCCAGTAAGTCTTGGTGGGGAGTGTTGCATAGGCGAGGAGAACGTCTGGCTCGAAGGAGTCGCAGGACTGTCCGAAGCCCCGGAAGCGAGCGGCGCAGGCAGCACGATCCTGTCCCTCGTTGGCGTATACCGGTTCACCGGCGTGTACTGCGGTGGATACTGCGGTGTAGCGGAGTTCCTCCGGGTGCCCCTGGAATACGCAGCGGTTGCTCGTTGGAGGGGAGGGCATTGAGGAGGGGATTGCTGGAGTGGTGACAGACTCTGCGGTGACTGCGGCGGAGACGAGTAGTTGCCCGGTTCGGGATAGAACTGCGCAGCATCCCGGCGGTGCGAGCGGCGACGACCACGGGGCTCACCTCCTGCCGACAAGGGAGGAACCGCGCGAACCGGAGACGCACTTGAGGGTAGAGGTGCGCGATGTACATGTGGAGGGCTCGTGCTGGCGGTTGCATTGCGAGTTACCGCCGGAGGTGCCGGGGGAACTATAAGCGCAGCAGGGGCTGTGGAAGGTCCAGCGCCCGGGCTCGATGGACCCTCTGCAGGAAGGTCTACCACAACTGGTGTCCTCGGCTGAGGCTTCGCCCGAGTGGCCACAACCGGGGTCGCACCTAACCGGACGCGAGTGTGATGTGACTCAGAGGAAGGCGGAGCAGTCAACACATCCGCTGATGAGCCAGGCTCGACCGACGCAGCGAATGCGCGATCGAGAAAGCTATCCGCCAACATAGACTGGGTGCTGGGTGAAGCGAGAGGGGGCGTGAGCAACGCTGGCGCGCCTAAAAACTGGGAGTGTGGTGGAGGTACCCCCATGCGGGTATCGCTCCGAGCGTCGGGAGAGCTGAGCGGACTGGGAATGTCGCCGAACGAGGTGAACAGGAGAGGCGGGTCGAGGGGCGGGGGAGGTTTGCGCTTCGGACCTTGCTTGTTTCGGCTCTCGCGATAGGTACGTATCGCAGAGGGCGGCGGCGGATCGTTGTAGTCGTCCTCCTGCACATCAGGCATCAAAGGCGCGGCACCAACTGTGCCTACAGCGCCCTTTGAGCGTCGACGCGACGAGAGGCGGCGGGCAGGTGACGTGGTTGTCTCGTCTTCGGCATCCGGACCAGACTGCGAGAGACGGTTGTACATACGTCGCCACCAGGACGCTTGGCCATGCTGATGTCCCGGGGTGGGAGCTGCCTCAGCATCCACAATAGGTGCGTATGCGCCACCGCTGCCTAGGCCTAGTAGCGTCCGTCAGCATCAACGTCAAACACAAACTTTACAGGTAGAAAGCACCTCTCAATGTATATCCGCGCATCACCAGCTCCTTCTCAATCTGTGACTCGAGTCCTTCACTCCTCTCCCGCTGTCTCTTGGCCTGGTATCCGAGTCCATAGATGTAGTCGTTGCCCACCCCGATCCATTGTCGCTCGTCGTCAATGAGTAACTCCTCCTCTACTTCGATAGTCACGCCGAGGTTCTTCTCCGACGCAGCAGCCTTAGAGTCGTGATCGTTGTTGGCCTCCCGATATATGGCAAATCTCGAGCGTCCGAACACGTTCTCGAGGGCGGCCTGGCGACGGGCTTGGGTATCGACCTCGTGACCACGGCTCTTGCGCATCATGTATATCATACCGACCCAAATCTCGCGTCCGGTTTCCTTAAAGTTCATCGCATGGACTAAAGAGCGCCAACGAGGTGTGGGCCCGTCGCCGGTACAGTAGGGCTTGTACGAGAAGGCTTTGACGTGTAGCATTGCAAAGAGTCTGCATTCGAAGTCAGCCATGGGTAATCGATGCTGGCGCGAGAAGTCGGGACGTACGCCATCTCAAACGTCTCCAGAATGGCACCAATGCCGATATTGATGTTGTCGGCCGTCATGTACGGAGTCTGAGTGTCGTGAGGTCAGTGTTAGCTCTAGGACTGATGCATGTAGAAGATGCGTCAACGCACGTCTTTGACAATACCAAACAAGGTGAGCACCGATAAGAACGTCGCCTGCCAGAACGTTAGGAATACTGATTCATGAAGTCAGTACAGGTACATGGTACGCGGAATTGCATCCGGTCTCACCAACGGCCTTGATGGCGAACAGCTTCAGCAAGGGCTTCTGGGGTGCGAGTTCGACCTTGACCGCGAAGTACAGTTGGATCAGGCAGTACATGGCGATACTGACAGATATCGAGACAACAAGTGTAATCTGCTCAACTCTCAATTATCTGATGACAGATGCCGACATACCGAGGTACTTACATAGATATGGCCCCACCCTAAGCCCCAGGAGTCCTCGCAGTACAATCCAGCATAGTCGAGTATCACAGCTGCGAGAGTAGTCCTACACAGATGCAAGAGTCAGTGCAAGACAATTGCAAGAATCGTCTGTACTCACCCTGGCCGGACGACGCAGTACTGGAGGACACCCCACTTCATGAGCTGCAGGAAATACAAGCCGTCCTGGAAGCGTATATGACATCACGATCCCGTGCCGTGTGGTGCCTAGTATCGGCGTACCTCAGGTTTATAACGCACGAATCCCAAGGGGAACATCCACTTTTGTACAGATTCTCCGCGTCGCCGTCTTTCCTTGTCGTTTTGCCGCGAGAGGCCATTCTGCATTGCAATAAATAAGGACGTAATATTGAAGCTAGTATGCGATGCTTACCTTGCGAAATATCTCCTTCTGCTCATGAGGGTCCGGCGACAGATAGAGCAACAGCAAGTAGAAAAAAGCCGTGAGAACTGTAGACTCATAGCAATCCCGGAGCAGCAGCAGGGGTGTCGAGTGGTTCTGTGTGTATGCGTTCCGTGAGCATGACTGACCTGACAGGGAGAGCCTTCAAGTATAAGGGAGTGGACGGAAATACTCACCCACCAAAAGTACGACGCAGTACTGATCAGCGCGTATAGTGGAACCATGAACAGAATGCGGACAATGTCTATTATATATGCTGAGTGCTAAGTAGTTGGGCGTGGCTGAAGAGGGAGGACATACATCGTTGCTCGTATTTCTTCGCAGTGGACACATGATGTCAGTGTGGCCTGGACTAGGTGTAGACGAGATAACGCACGTTTGTGTACCACCGCAGGTGCTTGTTTATAAGCCAGAACGACACACCCATCGCTACGAGGGTGAGGGCCGAACAGACCATCCAACCGATCTACCTCCATCTTAAGTTCACCCTAGCTGCAAATGTTCGCAATGCACGTACGTGATGATCTGGAAACAGTGCACAGCATATGAGCACTACCGAGACACACGCTGATGATTTGACTACGCACATTGAATGACAATCTTGCCATGCTGGATGAGAGGAGGGCTGTTCAGAGATGCCTTCTCCACATGACATCTTCCGTTCACGATTTCCGCCATATCCAAGTCCAAAATACAGCAGCACCAAGAAGTAGTACAGAGACGCGTGGGAAATATGCAATATACAATTCAGATAGAGCAAAGCGAAAGCAAGAGGTCGTGAGTGTCGTCAGAATCGTTGATTGGTCGTTATTGAGAATGTCGTGGTAGTCGCAGTCTGCAGACAACTTGACAGCCGGGAGCCTTGTGCGCCGAGATGATACGGGCCCTTGTCGGCAGTCGTCGCGAGTCGAGCCTGGATGCCCTGCCGAGACGGAAAAGCGGCAGGCGTTGAGTGCGACGACGACGGTGAGCGCGGGGACGGAGGAGCAGACAGAAGCCGGCCTTGGGCTTGGCACGGACGTCACGGACCCGTGCGACCAACCTACCTGAATAGGCGGCCTCTGTGAATTGAAGACACACTCCGACAACCGAGTCACCAGAAAACTATCGTGACAATTATGTACGGCTATTAACACAACATCCGAAAGCATCATACATATACAACCCGTGTACACTTCCTTGAACGAAACTTGAGACAGCAGGGACCCATGCGATGCGGGACGCCATCAGTGTCGCCGGGCGCGAATTCAGTAGTCGTCTTCATCCGCCTCCATGTCCTCCGCCCAGACCTCCGAGTCGGTCTGCTCGTAGTCGTTGTTCTCGTCCTCCGGGACAAGCCTCCAGGCACTCCATGTCCCCTCGTCGTCGTCGCTGATGACGCGCCATCTTTCCGGACGATCGTACATGTCGGCGAGGATCCAGTCCATATACTCCTCGCCCGTCTCATCATCAGGATGCAACTCGATGTTCCATCCGAGGTAAATCGAGTTCTCTCCGTCGACGATGGCGCACAAACCGGTGTCGTGGTCGTAGGTCATGTTGAACAGCCCGATCATAGCCAGTGTAGCGCCTCGTCGGAGCATGCTGAACTCCTCCGCATCATCGTGGAGGAAGTCATAGTCTTCACGGTCAACATGGACAGTAGGCGGCGCCCATTGAGGGTTCACGTAGGCGCCGTTGTAGGGCTCGTCGTCCTCAGCTGTCCCGTAGCCGTCAAACGACCAGTAGTCATCCTCCTCGTCATACATATCGCCGTCTTCCGCATCCTCATCTTCGTCGTCTTCATCCTCGTCGGTGCTCCAGTAGTCTCCGTAAACCTTGGGGTCGCGGAAGATGCCTGCCCAGGGATCCTCGTCATCCGGCGGGGGAGATGGACGGAGAGCGCCAGCCGGAGCCTTCGATCTGTCAACAACAGATGCGAGAGACTTCACGACATATAGGGGTATCGGGCGATCGAGAACAGTAGTACGGCAGCAAGGACATGTCTTCTTGCGGTAGAGTAGAGCATCGGGGTAATCGTCATCGTCCATCTCGTCTTCTCCAGGAGGTGCAGCCTTGAACCACTCGAGGAGACACGACATACACAGTACATGGCCGCACGGAGACAAACTATGAAGACACATGAGAGTCGTCGCTCGGAAGAGTAGCGATGTACTCACCCGTACGGCTTCAACATAATCTCCATGCATACTTGACAAGTGAGATTGCTCTCAATAGTTGCGATGAGCTGAAAGAATTGCGTCAGAAGTATCCAAAGACGGTGGTTTGGCGAGCATACGTCGTCCGACTTCCTTGATTGTGTCTTCAATTTCTCCATCTCGACACGTTGCGTGCGGTGCGTCTGGGCACAGGTCAGCTTACAACTTGTACAGCACAACCCGACAAAACACACCTCGTTGGTGTTTGACAGCTCCGCTCTAAGCTCGTCAATCACCTACAAGTGGATGAATGAGCACGGCGTCAAGCCAGAGCACCAATGAAGCGACGCACCTTACTCTGCTTGGTGATCGTCTTCTTGGCCATGGCCACTTGCTGTGAACCCCGCTTAACGAGCAGCTCCGCCCGGCGACGAATGGGTGTCACGCACCTTTCGCAAGTTCTCCATTTCTTGCTTCATCCGTGTGTACTCGGCATGAGCGAGTGGTCCAGTATACGCATGCTCCTCGTCATCCTCCATCGGCTCAGGAGTAGCTGTCTTCCTAGAATGTCTATGCGCAGCCTCGCGGGAGCGCGAGCGATCCTTACGCTTCGACCTTCCATTCGAAACGTTGCTCAACCGCGTATGATCTTGAACGATGTTGGTAACGATCGGCGTATCATCCACATCCTCGTCGATCCACATAGCAGCCGCCCGCGGCTTGGGCTTAGCCTTCGTCCGGCCACGATCGCCAACATCTTCATAGACGGGGTGACGTAGCGTGGAAGTATTCAATGGGTTGGATGAGGAGGATGCACTAGGGATGGGAGGAAGACGCTTCTTCCTCCGCGCGAGGGTGTCGGTTTGTGCCTGGGCTTCTTCGGCTACACGTGCTTCTGGGGAGCGCGACTTGCGACGGCGGGCAGGACCTGACCCAGTCTGAACATTCTGAGCGTGCAGACGGTTTTCGCGCTGTCTCATTGAGCCGGTTGAACGGCGGGTTGAGGCATTGTTGGGTTGTGCGACAGCGGGTGGCATTATGGTATCGTACGGTGGTTGCTGAGGTGATTGCGAGGCGAGGTGAGGTGACGCGTCGTCTATGAAACATGACACTCACGACTAGTGAATTCTATGGGTCCCGACAGACGTTCCTCTATGGGGAGGAAAGCAGCAGGAAAGAAAGAGTCAGACACGAAAGGCGGGCAAGACATAGACAGGGTGGCCTTGTAACGGGCAGATTACGTAACTTGCCGATTCCGTCATGCGAGCGTCTGCTGCCATGCTCCCGAAGGGCGCCAACCGGGCCCCGGGACTGCGGACCGGCGATCTTCAAGTTGGCTCTGTCAGTACTCGTTGAGTACCAGCTCTGCACTCTTCGGCCAAACTGTTGCGACACACTCGTCACTGCGTTCATCTGCTCGTTGCGGCTCTTGGTTTACGTGCAGAAGTCCGCATTGCTTTGAATCGACAGCCCTTGCTGAGGATGGCCACCACGGATGCAGCTGTTGCCCAAGAACGGCAACAGCGACGGCAAGAGAAGAAGGATCGCAAACAACAACTAAGGCAGAGTGGCGAAAGTAGCCGAGGACGTGGAGGAGGTAGTGTTGGTCGCCGCGGCGGCGGAGGAGGCGGAGGGATAGGAGGCGGGTCTGCAAAGCTAAGAGGCCTCCCCAAGGACTCGCACGATGTCAGGATCTCCAAGACCCTCTCCTGGATCCTTCGTCACGGGTCCCAGTCAGAAGGACTTGCCATGCGCAAGGATGGTTACGTCCGCGTCAATGACCTTGTAAGAATCTTACTTCGCAAATATGGATGATGGAGGGTTGATACTTGGGAAAGTAGCTGGCCCTCCCAAAGATGCGCGAGCTGAACCTTGAGGCCCTGCAAGACATTGTGAAGGGCGACGCCAAAGGGCGATACAGCTTGGTGCTTGAAGCTAATCCTGATGGAGGGGAGGAGTCTTGGTGGATTCGGGCGAATCAAGGACATTCGATGAAGGCGATTGCCCTTTCTTCAATACCCTGACACCCAGCTGACTGTCTCGCAGTCCGTTGTCTTGGACCTGGAACCCATAAGTTCGCACAGTGACATTCCAACCGGGATAGCCGTACATGGAACGAACAAGGCCGCTTGGGAAGTCATCAGTGAGTTCGATGGTGACCTGCAAGGAATCACGTCCTGACAAGCCCCTCGCCTGCACATAGAGGAGCAGGGCCTTAGCAAGATGTCCCGCAACCACATCCATCTCGCTCAGGGTGTCCCGGGCTCGGGAGTTATCTCCGGTATACTCTTCTCCCGCTGCCACCCCGTTCCGGAAGATGCTGACCGTCCATCAGGCATGCGCAAGTCTTCCGATATTCTGATTTACATCAACGTTCAAGAGGCTATCGATGCTGGACTAAAGTTCTATCTTTCTGCGAACGGCGTTGTTCTCACCGAAGGCGACGATAGGGGCTACCTCAAGCCAGAGTTCTTCTCGCGAGTGGAGACTGCCAAGGGCTCACTGCTCCCTGGATACGATGGTCCCAAGGGTGTCCCGCCTAAAGGGCCTGTGTCGATCGAGGTGTCAGCAGCGATTGCTACCGATAGCCCAGAAGGACCAGGCGAACAAATCTCTCGGTCGGTGGGCCCGAGCAAAAAGGATGAAGGCGTTCAGGCGTCCCTACAGGAGATCGAGAAGAAGATGGAATCCACGAACGTGTAAGATCATGTGTCGCAGTCAATATTCATCTGTATGCTTTAGTCGCTTCCACGAATAACCAACTCAAGGTGACCTCCGCTGCGACTCGCAACGTTGACTGAGCATATGCCCGCGATCAGTCTCGAACGATCGAGCCTTTACAGCATCCCCCCAGTAGAGTTCAGTTCGAGGTTGCCGTCGAGTGTTGGTTAACGTTGGTTCCTTGGTCATAAGTACTCTTGGTAGGGCGGCTATTGGTATATATGCGTACAACTGACTCCACGTAGTAACCGCCTTGTGCGGCGCTGGGTACCATCCATCCGGTTCATCTGAGGCTAATGAGTCGGCATGGAAGCAGAGAACTCTAGCACGCGGATACCTCACACTGATAGTCTCCTTTCTATGATCAGACAAAGTTACCCGTTGGCGCATTCGCCACGACTCCGAGAACGTCACCTGGTGGTTGTTCAATAACTGTCGGTACGTCTACCAAGCACGTTCATATGCCATCCGTCGCAATCGATCATCATGCGTAGATTTCTCTCCCCCCAGAGTGTCACATGAAACAGAACCAGTTCACAATACACGTTCTACCTTCACAACTGCTCCCTTCAGTATCTACGTTGACAATCGTTCTGCATCATAGCACCTCACATGCTGAAGCGCTGCTCTATCCCGTTCGGTGTGCAGCACATCTGTACAACGCTGCTCATCCTGCATGTCGCCAAAATAATGCTCAGTCATGCCTTGGACATCCTCGTGACTGCGTCTTCTTCGCCTCCGCTGCGACGTATTGACGTTGACAGACGCTTGGAAACTGGTAAGAGCCGAACATAGCAGCATTGTATGTAGCACGAGACTGATACTTCCCGCAGCGTCGCCGCACTGGGGACCTCGTCAGCCTTGGCGGAGTGCCACCGCCCCGGTGGCAGGAATGGTCTGGGAATGGTTCAAGGTACTGGGGTGCAGAAATATCAATTGTGGACGGTCACAGCACGAGTCGGCGTGACGCGTATCCCTTCCACAAGCTGTATAAAAAGTCGACCGAGAAAGCTCAAGTCTCCTCAGCACTTGCTCCAACCTCCACCCCAGTGAGTACCTTACCAAGGACTCGACGCTTGCGGCGAGGCTGAGCACCCCTCGCTTCTCCCCAGATCGTTCCATCACTACAATTCACAGGTTCGCACATATGATTACCTTCGCCACCATCATGTTCCTCCCAACTTTCGGTCCATCGTTCTTTCCCCCTTCCCCTCTGCTATGAAGCTGCTGACGTCCACGACAGCACATCACTGTTCATTATGGCAGACAGCACAGGCATCATCTTCGCCCTCATCGCGCAGTACAAAGCTCTCTGCTGGGACTACACCGCGAACTGGGGCCGTGGCAACCCGAGCAGCTACATCGACAACATCACCTTCAAAAAGGTCATCACCACGAAGAACTTCAAATACCGCGTCGTCTCCGCGGGCAACGACCTGGGAGTGCGCGACGCGTACAGCGTCCAGAGCGACGGCTCCCAGAAGGTCAACTTCCTCGACTACAACGCCGGGCGTGGCATCGAGGACACCAAGCGTATCCAGGTCTATGTCGTCGACCCTGACAACGGCAACCAGTACCTCGTCGCTCAGTGGAAGTAGGCAGGGGCGTGGGGAGCCCCAGTGTACGATAGCAGGGGATACTTGACGAGTTGGAAAGCCAGCGCTCTGATGTAACAATCCGTATTCATGCAACTCGAGATCATTCTCCATTTCAACCGTTACCGTACACGGGTATCAGATGCGACCTCAGTTCTACAAGTCCTTGTATTTGTTGAAGAAATTCACAGTGGCCTCGAACGCTCCCTCCAGGCCAGCCTTAACCTTCGGATCGCTCTACAGGTTTGCCCTCAGTACCCGTCTGACGTGTATAACGTCGGAACGCAACAACGTACCAAGTCGCCGCGTACGGCGAATCCGTGGGTGCAGCCCTCCCAATAAGTACGTTCATATCCCGGACCGAATTTGCCATTCCCGAAGATCTCATCCGCAATCTTCTGCGACTCTGGCGGGAATGTCGGGTCGAACTCACAACTATTGATGAGCAGCGGTGCACGAGCCTTGTCGCGGTATTCCTGGCGATAGCGAATCCCTAGTCAGTTCACGGCCCTGGAAATATGTTTGAATGAGAAGTTACCTCGAGGTCTTCAGGGACGCGCAGACGCGACGGGTGGGAGACGACATTGACTTTGCTTATGCCTTTGAGCGCAAGGTGCCAGACAGGCGGCGCACCAAAGCAATACCCTGTCGTCCCGATCCAGGTTACCCCCTCAGCCTGAAGCGTGGCGACGGTGCCCTCTACTGCAGGAATCCAGCTTTCGGGGCCATGACGGGCCACCCAAGCTTTTCGATCGAAGTCCACGCTGCCAATTGTGTCTGCGGGGCGCGCATCGCCCTGGAAGAGATCTGGGATGACGGTGCGGTAACCGTTGCGAGCGAAGTCATCGGCGAGCAACTATCACGGTGGGATGTACGATTAGTCCAGGTTGGGGGCACTTGAGTCTATTGAGGGCAGTCTAGCGGAAGACTCCGACTGGACTGACCTTATTGTTGATCAACGGGATACCGAAGACGTCGGTCAGGAAGAGGACCACCTTGTTCTTGAGATAATCACCGGTGGGCGTGGCTACATAGCATTCTACGCCTCCGATCTTCTCGATCTTGCCTGAACGCGTGGTGGTTAGCATGAGATCCTTTCTTAGATCTGAACGGACCACTAACCCTCAGGTTGGCCTTCATGGCGGACACCTAGTAAACCGATCGTGACAGACGTTTGGCTTCCACACTGCTGGAAAGAAGCTGAAGTGTACCGGGCCTACCTTGGAAGCACTGGTCACAGAGATCAGGCATTGCTTCAAGCTTGAGCGGTCTGGTGGTACGCGCGTGGCTGTTATCCGGGGTCAGCCACAACGTAGATTTTATTGGCTTTATATTGCGCGATCTACGCATACACTTCCAAAGGGATTAGGATTCGTACGTCAATGAATTCTCGTCATTCGGAGAGTTGCGGCATACTTGCCATACGCTGGAGCTCGATCACGGTGTGTATGCCAATCAAAATGCTCGATCGATGTGGGACTGCAAAGACGGGGAAGCATGAGACCCGTGCCTTGGAGTCAAGAAATACACACGACCCACATCAAATTCCGCCTGCTCGGCCGAGCACCCGAATGTCTCCCTTGCGCGTACCCAGCGCGATGACCCCAGTCGTCTCGGAGAATGCGACATGGGTGATGTCGTCTAGGTGCAAAAGTCGTAAATATTGAATCCATGTCGAGGGCGAATCGTTGCAGAAGACCCACCTCGTAAGTCATACGAATTTACCTCGTATACCTCCTTCCCTTCAATCGCGCGCGGGGCCCGCGCGAGCATAGAATCGACATCTTGCTCCGAGTTGGCGGCAGATATAGGAGTACCAGGCTGGAATCCTCGATTCTTCCTTCTGCTCGTCTTCGCCCTCTCTTGCTTCCGCTCCGCGAACTCAGCCTCGCTGAGTCCGCCCTCCCTTCCGAATTCCACATCGCCGTCTTCAACGTCTTCGTCATCCGCGCTCCGCCAGTGCGCATCAAAGCCGTAGACGACGCGTCGCACCGCACCTCGTCTGCGCTCCACCCATACACCGCGACGACCCATAGGTCCCAGGGCACATGCGGACACGAACCCTCGTGCGCCGTGCGAAAAGCCACTGCGCGGGGTGGGCCCACCATCCGTTTCAGCCTGCGCTACAGGAACGGCCATGTTATGGGCAGCAACGAGGTATACTTGTACGTCCAGAGGAGGGAGCATGATGTGGGCGTTGGCTGGATTTGGGGGCGGCGGAAGTATCACAGATACGGAGCATTGGAAGAGACCGCGCAGGACATCGTATGCAAGGAACGAGAGTGTCACTGTTGTAAGTTCTGACGACGACGCGGGGAGTGGTTGCCACTCGCGCATGATGGGCCGAGAGAATGAAACCCCACGGAAGGTCGTGCTGGGGAAGAAATGGGAGTGAACGGCTGCGGCCATTTGCGTGGTTGGCCCTTCGCGGGGCTCGTCTTCGCCATCTTCGCTGTGTTGGACGACGTAGATCTGAGGCTTGTCCAGAAGCGTACAAATCTCGAGTGAATGCGCCTTGAGAACGAGAATGTGTCGCTGCGTGAGAAACATGGCACCGACGACCCCATTCCACTAGCATGATATCATCCATCTGTGAGAGAGTTCATCGATATCAAAGGGAATACTCACGAGTTCTTCTTCCTCCTCAGAGAGCATGTGAACCACCGTGCGTTCCCGGGTAACCCAATTGAGCAAGTGGAATGACGTTGGAAGTCCCAGTAAAAGGAGGCATTGGGCAGGATCTACAGCACGGAGGCTGAATATGGGGGATGCGAATGGAATGACCGCTATAGTGCGGAATTCGACATCCTCGATATACTCTTCTCCTTTCGGGAGGTGTACGGCCAAGGACGGATGCAGTTGTACTTGTATAACATGGCATAATTCATGACTACCCAGAAAGAGCTAAATATCAGCATGACCATACAGTGTGAGCTGTGCGAACGTAATATCACCAAGATACAGCTATGGTCAGAACGTCGTCCAAAGGGTTCAGATGAGTTATGGCGGATGTGAACGATCCGGCTCCTCGAACGTGTTGTCGTCCACACAACATAGGCCGATGAGGGTAGCGGACAGCGCGATCGAGGTCCCACAGTTCGACGAGTTTCTCGTGATAGACGCATAGCAGCCATCTGTCGAGGAAGACCTCTATTGAGTATATCGTGCGCGCACCATCATCATTGTTGAACGATGGGTCCAGCACACAGGACTCGTCATGGCTGGGAAGAAAGTATGTCGATCGTTGAATAAGCCAGGTACGGTGGATCTCGTCCAGTCGACGGACTACGACCTCCAATTCGTCTGATGATAGATGAGTCCAGGAAGACGGATCCTGTAGATGTGGAGGTAGGGGTGCACAGTTCCTCTGTCCATGCAGCATCACAAGCCATACGTGACGATCTTGGGTTAGTGTGTAGAGTCGTTTACAAGTCTGTGAACAACGCGTAAGTATATGGATTTTCTGTCAAACTTGAACCATACCTTTCTGAGGACTAGAACGTCGCAGATCTGGAGATATTGCAATACATCAAGCAGAACTTCGTCAGGTACATCAAGCAGCGCACAAGTCTGTTGGCTGAGTGCACGCATGATCACCAAGCGATGTTCCGCCCACGTTCAAGAATCAGGAAGATGTGCTCGCATGCTGTGGTTTGAACTCGAAGGACAGGCTCTGCTGCTGCAGCGCGGCTGACTACTCCGACACGTGTCGGCGCGCCAACGTGACTGTGACAATCTCGCGTTCGAAGATTCGGCGCTTACGCCTGTCAGACCAAGTGAAGCGCTCAGCGCGACCGTCAACCTGCAACAGACTACTTGCAGCCACTTCACCCCTTGCTTCATCGTCACTCTTGTTCACCGTGAATCCAGCATATCTTAGCTAGACCATATTACACTCTCTGCCTATGGAGGACTACAATCAGCGTCTGAAGAGTCGAGGGGCGACTCTCGACACCGACGCGTCTCCTGCTACGCGACTCTCGCAGCGTCCAGGATCGTCGCAAACTGGCGGTGCAGCATTCCAAGACTTTGGCAGCGACTTTGGGTCAAACAACCGAGTGTCGCAGTCTAAACCGCGCACACAGTACAGTGCCGCAAGAAAGGGGACCCCCAGTTCGTTCTGCGATGACTTCAGTGACGACGAGATCGACTTCCTCTCCGGCTCTTCGCGCCATGGCTCCGAATCGCCAGAGAAGCCCAGGAGAACCACGAAGCGCTCAACGACTACTGGCGCACCCCGTGTTATCATCGACCACCACCAGGCCGACCCCAACTATAAAGCCATTGACTTCAAGAAGTTGAAGATCCCGAAGAAGGGCTCTGCTACTTCAAGTTCTTCAGCCTCCCAAACCCCGGAGAACTCGCAGGAGTCACTCGCGAAGGAAGCTGGGGCAGGTCCGTCCTCATTTCGTCCTCAATCTTCCGCACGAACCGGGGGTCGCGCGACCGATAAGAGCACCCAGAGGAGCAAGACTCCCCTTCGCGAGCGCAGTTCCAACCAGGATCGATCACGCACTCGTCGTCTATCCACCCCTGTATCGGACAGAGACCAAAGGGACAAGCGGCCGTCGAAGGAGATGGACGAGACCCCAAGACCCTCCCGACCTGCACCGCGTCCAGTCAAGAAGGGCGCGAGGAGTAGTCTTGGAAAGTCACAGACCGTGCCGGACCTGGGCGTGCACTCGAGCCAGGAGAAGAGCCAACCGCTCTCGCGCTCTCAGACCGTACAAGAGTTCATCCACATCTCTTCCGACGAGTCTGACGTCCCGCGAACGGATGCACGAAGAGTCGCGAAGGGCAAGGGTAGGGCGAAAGCAGATGACCCCTTCGCTTGTCTCTCTCCCTTATCCTCGCACACGAGGGACAAGAGCAAGGATCGCACTGATCCTATAGGTGACCTTTCCCCTCTTACATCGCCGAGTCGGAAGAAGTGCAAGGATCCCCTATCATCGTTCCCCATGCCATCCCCTCTGTCGTCCCCCGGTTCAAGGCGCTCTTCTAGCTCTCCAAATGCCAGGAGAAAACGAAGCAGTCAGCAGAAACGTGTGGCTATGTCATCGTCTGACGACGACGACGACAAACCCTCGCATCGCACGTTGCGACCGTTCCCTATGGAGACGCAGGTTCTCGCGAGTCTCCGTGCATCGTCCCTCGTGAGCAAGAAGGCCACCGTGGATAGTGACGGGGAGGCCGTTACAGGCATGTACGGGAAGAGGCGGCAGCGAGAGTCTGAGCGATTCTCATTCGATGGCAACTCGGATTCTGACGACGACAGTGCGTATATGCGCCTTCTTCGTCACCTTATGCGACGAACTCATGCTGTTCTGCATGTACAGTGTTCCTGGATCCTTCTGTAGATCCCAAGACGCTGTGTCCGTGGTGCGATGAACGACTGCCAGATGAGCCTACACCACACCTACGCGCTCTCATTTCCGCAACCAAACGGGTATCGCGTCCAGAAGACCGGCTCACAAATCCTCTCGGCTTGCGTGCACCACCCGCTGCATTCGTCGGCGTATGTCAACGGCATCGGTTCGAGCGCGACTGGATCCCGCGTGCACGTCAGAAAGGGTGGCCCACGAAGATCGCGTGGGACAGGTTGGCCGACAGGGTCATCCGTCTCGAGGCCACTCTGCAAGCAATCGTCGAGGATGTTGACGAGGACTTCGCACCTAGCATGACCCATGGCAGTTGCAGCAGGCGGCTGAGGAAGGAGAATGAGTTCTGGCAAGAGGTCGTGAAGAATGTGCGCAAGCAGGGATCGCGACAGGCAACAGGAGTTCGAGGGCAGTTCTTGCATTTCAACAAGACTCAGCCGGGGTAGTGCGTGTCGTATTCTCTCTTCTTGGTTGTGTTGTGTATTGTTCCAGAAAGTCTCGCTGACCCTCTTACAGTTACGGCGAGCTGGGATACGTAATCATACACCAGACCCTCTGTGACCTCTTCCCACCCTCCGAGTTCCACCCTGACGCTACTCTTCCGCTTACCCCGGCCGACTTCATAACACAAGTCCTCGTACCTGAGACGGCGGTGCACCTCATCATGAAAGATCTCTCTCTGCCGCGCGACAAGGCTATTCAGACTTTGCGCGAGAGCGTTGAGTACGGAGTCGCCATGTTCCCGGCAGACGATGGTGAAGGTGATCTCACAAGTGGTGCTTCGGGTGCCTCAAGAATAGGCAAGCTAGGTGCCACTGAGCAGATGTTCATGGATCGTGCTCGTGCTCGCCGGAAGGAGCTTGAGGAGGAAGAGCGGCGGGAAGAAGAGGAGTTAGCAAAGGCGCGAGACGCATCCAAACTGAAACCTTGTCCTAGGGTAAAGGGGAAAGCGTCCGAAATTGCGACAGACGTCGAGTCTGCGGGGCCTACGTCGTCACCTCCCAGTGGCGGTTTTACAAAGCGCAAATCCCGTGCTGGGTCGGTGTCGCGCGGCCGTCCGGCGGGTCGCGGGCCAGGACCTGGGAGCATTGTCATCGAACTCAGTAGCGACACGGGGTCTGAAGCTGCAGGCCCTTCCAAGCGACGAAAGAAGACCGCGGACGTATGGAGCGGTGCCGAAACGGAGGTCACGCCTACAGACGAGAATACCCCGAAGGCAGTCAAGGTCAAACCCCGCCCACGGCCTAGACGCAGATCTGCGTCTGCCACTAGCTCTATACAGGGTGGTGACGATGCGCGCTCCGACACGCTTGACTCGGATCCTGAAGTGCCACCCCCGCACACGTCTCGATCAATGCCCTTCGGTCGGCAAGACGAGACGACGGGAGTCGAGACTGGCATCCATGCTCGTGGCATTCCCGAGGCAACTCCACGAGCGAAGCCCAAGGTTCAGAGATCTGACGCGCGTTCAATCCTCCCCGTCCCTCCTGAGGCTGGTACGTCGAAGCCCAAAACGCCGTTGGAGATTGCCCGAGAAAGGCACAAGCAGAGCTCGGCGAGGTGAGCGACACGCCTCGGGTACGCATCCGTATGCTCACCGACTGTGTCTCGTCCTACTACAGGATGACATCGACCTACCGACCCAAACGAACGCATGACTGGCAGCCCAACCTGCGCTCTGGCAACATCGTCTCGCTGGACTCGACGGATGACGACTTGGACGTGCCAACTTCAAAGGCCAGTACTGCCAAAGCCGGAGACTTTCGTTGGTTGCTCGATGATTCCTCACAGTCGCGCCCTTCGAGCCCATCTACGTCACACTAGAGGGGCCACTTTGTCCCACGGATTCCCACTGATGTACTGATATTTTGTAATGGATACTGCTCTCCAATAAACCGGGAGATCATGTCATCATCGGTCGTTGGTTGTCTCTACGATACACTAGTAATTCGTTTTATCATACATACTTTACGATCGCAATGCTTGATATCTTCTATACAGCGATCTAGTATCACATTCTCTGCATACTCTGCAAGATGTGTACTTAGTTAGGTAGACCAGATAACTTGCGGCGACTGGTCTCTTTCATGAACGTAATGTTTCGGAGTTTGAAGTGGCTCGATTGTTCGATGCATCAGCCTCCACACAGAAGTCCTTGGAAGTGTCTCCGATCGGTAATCACGACCACCTGCAGCTTAATGGCGGTTTTGCAGCGGCTACCAGCCGTTTTTACGCATTGCAGAGTTCGTCACGCTAGGTTCGTCCGATCAAAGAGGACGCTTGTGATGAGTGCGATAACCACGCGCGCTCCCGGACTGTGTCATCCATCTCGCTTCTGGGGGTGTTGCAATGTCGGAATAGTGCCGATCCTCCATACAGCGAACCACATGCGCATTCCGCGAGATCATTGCGTGTGCGCTCGGCAGCCTCGGACGCAACACCCGTGCTCCAACGCTGGGAACGGACTCAGTGGGGCATGAGAATGGTGACATGCAAAAAACAGCCTGGAAGCAGAATCTGTTCAGGAGCGCTCAAAGCTGAGCTTGCTCTCATCGGCACGGATAATCGATGACAGTTGTCCCAACTGGTATATATAGCCCGGGGCCCGAAGAGAGACTGTCAGCAATTCGTCTGCATACCCACAGCTCTGTCTGAAACATCCGCCACCATGTCTATGTGCAAGGACTGTTTCTCTGGTGAGTTTTCCAGCGAATTTCTGACTGGTGGGGACCTGAAGTGATTTCTGTAGGTGTGCGCCACGAGGGCACCCCCGAGGGTACGTTTCGGGAAAACGATAACTCGAGAACCTTCAAAGAGTAATCTGCGCTCTTTCCTACAGGCAAGAAGGACAAGATTGGCGGGATCGACGTCTACATCGCCACCCCCACCGTCGAATATCCCAAGGACAAGGTCGTCCTCTTCCTCACCGATGCCTTCGGTCTCGGTCTCGATAACAACTTTGTGAGCTGCGATCTATCGACCAGCCACACGACGTAAACGTTGTTACTAACGTCGACTGCACGTGCGCTTCAGCTCCTAGCTGACGACTTTGCCCGGAACGGCTTCAAGATTGTCATGCCCGACCTGTTTGATGGCGAGCCCGCACCAACGAACGCCTTTGACCCCGGCGTCAACTTCGATATCATGACGTGGATAGGCCGGCATCCCGCTGACCGGGCGGACACCATCGTCCGTACTGTTATTGAGAGCCTCAAGTCGGAGGGCGTGACCAAGTTCGCGTCTCTCGGGTACTGCTATGGCGCGCGCGTCTGCTTCGATCTCGCGTTCACCAACGAGGTCCAAGTCGTTGCAGTCGCGCACCCGTCCCTGCTCAAGACCCCCGATGACCTCGAGGTTTGCGTTTCCCTGCTTGAGTGGTTGTGCAGTGGTTGACAGGTGGTCGCTGCCAGAAATATGCTGAGGTGTCGAAGGCGCCGCTCCTGATCAACTCCTGCACGGTCGACCAGATGTTCCCGATCGAGGCGCAGGGCAAAGCTGATGAGATCCTCGGCGGAGGCAAATTTGCTCCTGGGTATGAGCGCACCTACTGGGAGGGCTGCGCCCACGGTTTCGCTGTTCGTGGTGACCTTGTAAGTGAAGTCTTGTCCTCTGTTCGTTGGTGTGTATGTACTGACTCTCTCTGGCAGAGCGACCCGAAGGTCAAGGCGGGCAAGGAGGGCGCCTTCAAGGCGACCGTCGAGTGGCTCCACAAGTACCTGTGAGCTTGATGTATACATGCTGTTGTACATAAGATAGGCGAAGAAAGAAAGATTGTACTCATAGTAATACTGTCACCGGCATGGGCTGATATAGCAAAGCATCTGTGGAAGGAACCGGTTGCAAGAGCCTCTCGATGTCGAGAAAGGAGTTGAAGGATGAGATGGAAACAAGCTTAGCGAGATAGACGATGATCGACCAGAAGGAACCGGATATCTGCGGTGACGTCGGGCGTCTGTATACAAGACTTTGGCGCAGGTCGGACATCAGCGCTTCAGCATCTCGTTCCCGCCATGGACACATCTGCAGCTCATACAAATACTTCTATCTTTGTTTGACACACCGACTGTTGTTGTACTCGTATCATCTCTTTCTTGCACGCCTTGCAGCTCATGGTTCTGACCCGACATGTCTGAAGAAATGGCACCCTCCTGGCGTTCCTTAGCCTCCGCCGCCTCGCGCTCAATCAAGGGATACATTGCCCAGCAACGAGAACTCAAGCAGGGCTACCCGGCGGCTCGCGGACAGCCTCAGTCTGGCGCCGAACAGAATTACAAGAAACAATCTTGGAGTCAGTGGGCTGGGCAGAAGCTTCGTCGCGGAAGTCAGAACGAGTACGACACGAGCGGGGACCGACTATCCCTGTTTCCTGGATGGGCGACGAGAAGGTATCGCGAGCCTCCAAAAGGACTAGAAGACGGTGCGTTATAAGCAGTATGCCTTCCTTGTTCTCCCAAAGTGACGCGTTCTCTGGCGTAGGTGCGCCCTTCGATATCGACGTCTTCGTATCCGGATACGCATGCAAGCTCACGGGCTTCGATACGCGTGCTGGGAAGGCGTTCCTGCGGCTAGCAAAAGGTAGGTCTGCATTTCGGTTATCGTGAATTGTGGCATGCCGCGCTTCAGCGCTTTCAATTAGCCCATCGTTCTCTCAAGACTGTCTGGCTCCTATACGCCCTAGCGTAGCCGTATGGGCGGAGGCCCGTCTGTGCGCCTCCCAGCAGTCAGACGCGTTGCTCACCGCAATGGTGGTCGCGCTTCTAGACTAGCTGACATGGCTTAGAGGTCCCAACAGCTGGGGTCGCGAGCCGTATTGATCCTGTCGAGACTCATCAAGTTCGCGTTCGACTTTCAGTTCTAGGTCTAACTATGAATCCCTAGGTTTCGCAGCTCTGCCCAAGCTACCTGTAGGGCCGGCTCCTCTGAGCAGATCCACGGAAGACCTCCTAACAGGGACGCATCTCCCACCCCTGCCCGACGAAATCACCGACGAAACCGAGATGGAGGCGCTGGATGACAGGTTGCGCCGCCTGGAATTCGACGCACGCAGCGTGGACAGCGGACGCGCTTCCGGTTCAATGCCAACATCCGCATCTTACAGCAGTCGTATTCCCTCTTCCACGTCGTACAGCGCGAATGGGAATGGCTCGTTCCCAATTCCGTCCCAGGCACCACTACCTATCCTCCCTGGATCTTCGACCGACTTGCAACGATGGCACGCTAACCTGGAGGCTCGTCTACACCCATTCTGGTCGTCTGTGCTGTCTAACAGGACGGTGCGCGTGTCGCTTTACGCGTCGGATCCTTCGCTGTACGAGCAGTACGAGGACTCGGCTTCCTCGGACAGCTCGGCCACCCCGGACAGGCAACCTATTGCAACCCGGCAAATACCTACTGCCGTCGACGGCTCGTTTCAAGTGAAGTTCTCAGTCCCGTGGGAGCATATGTGCATGCACCCCGGTGCACTGCATATCGCGTTTGGTGGGCCGGAGCTCGAGCAAGATCTGTTCGTCGTCGCAGAACTACTCACACCTCCTTCCCCAACCCCGACACCTCCCCCCGGCCAGTATCAAGTTCGACCACCTGCGCCATTTTTTGCGCCAGTGGCAGTTTCGTCTTCCATCCCTGTCCCCTTGACACATTCGTCAATACGGGTCATTTCGGATATAGACGACACTGTCAAGCTATCCGGGATCTTGGGCGGGGCACGCGCAGTCTTCCGCAACGTGTTCGTGAAGGATCTTCGGGACAGCGTCATTCGGGGCATGGGAGATTGGTACATGAGCATGTGGAAACGCGGGGTTCAGTTCCATTATGTCGTGAGTCCTTGGCATGAGATTGTAGTCTTATCACTGACACAGAAGCATCCATTATCAGTCCAACGGGCCTTTCGAGCTCCTTCCGGTGGTGAACGAGTTCTTCCAGATCTCCCAGCTCCCACCCGGTTCCATACGTCTCCGGTCATACGGCGGGCGATCCCTATTCAACGGCCTGCTCTCAGCACCAGCGATGCGAAAACGCACAGCAGTGCTCGACGTGCTCAACCACTTCCCAGAGGCGAAGTTTTTCCTCGTTGGCGACTCGGGCGAGCAGGACCTCGAGCTATACGCGGAGACCGCGCGCGAGCGACCCGACCAGATCCTCGCGATATACATCCGCGACGCGAGTGCCCGGGGCGACAGCTCGGTGCGTCCGTTAGACGACCCCACTGGGGCTGAGGCGTATCGATTCGCTCTCGACCCTGGGCAGGGGACGCCCAGTTCGTTTGGGAGCAGACGGTCCTTTGGCACGTATGGGCGTCGCTCCGGGAGAAGCAGCCCGTCGCGCTCGATGTCGGACGCTCAGGCTATGTCGAGCACGTCTCCCGTTGTGCCGAAGAAACCGACGCGGTCATACTCTGGCACGGAGATGATGGGCCTGTCGTCCAGCGCGAGCGGGGACTCGACTTCGTCTTTCAGCGACTACTTCACGTCGAGCTCGGTGCCGCCCGTGCATTCGCCAATTGTTGAAGAGCCGCATGGGAGTCCGGAGATGATGATCGCGTCGGAAGGCAAGCCGTGGCCTCCACCAGGGTTCAGCAAGCCCCCGCCCGGTTCGCAGACGGAGCTGCGGGAGAGCGGCAGGTGGCAGCCTCAGTCCCAAGCTCAGATTCCGCAAGTTCCTCAGTCGGACGGGGAGAGGAAGCGTGCAGATTTGCAAAGTCGGTTATGGAAGGCGAGGTTGGATGTTTCACCGCATATTCCTATACGCATATTCCGGGAACCAGAGGAGTGTGTGGAGGCGCAGCAGATACTGGACAAGCTGCAGGCACACAATATTGAGCGCTGACCGGCGCGGTACGTCTTGCACATGCAGAGTCCGTCCTACCTTTGGTCTTCATGCGAGATGTGGCCGCTATTCCCCCATATTTATACTTTCAGTCCAGGATCCAAGGAACCATGCACATGTACCACGCAGCCAGATACACACACTGTACACATACTGTACCATACCATGGGAGTAGAATAATACATTAAGATACGGGTATAGGGGAAAGGGACTTTTCGAGACTCGTCGTCGACGCATTCAAATGTGAGTCAATGTCCGCGAGCATCTGGTTCATTTCCTACACACACCATTATGAGCATCGCGAGTACCGTAGAGAGTGGGGACATACCTGGTTATTAGGCTCATACGACAGACCCAGCTGAATCGCCTCCTTCGCCTCCGTGAATTTCTCTAGCTTCATGAGGGCGCGTGCCTTCCGGAAGTGCCCCTTGCTCCATGGTCGCTTGAGCTGGATGACGGTCTCGGCGTCGACCAGCGCGCTGAGGTAGTCACCGGCCTCGAAGAACGCGGCGGAGCGGTTGGAGAGAATCATGGAGACTTCTTCTCGCATAAGCTGCTGCGCCTCCCATGGTGGACGCTGCACGGCGATGCCGACGGCCATGTTGTATTGCTGGATCGCTTGCGCATGCATGCCACCCTTGAACAGAGTCTGCAGGAACGCCGCGGTCTCAGCATATACCCACAGCTACGGACACGGCAAATCAAGACTTACGTTGCCCTGCTCTTTGGTGTTGTTAATAGCGGCGGAGAGATTCTGGGAGACGACTTGTGGGGGCGGGGGACAGCGGAGGTTGGGGTTTGCGACGAGTATGCGGGAGAGACGGTTGAGGTTGCGGTAGTCGATGCCGCAGTCGTCGCACTTCTCGAGCTTGTGCTTGCCGCAGAGCGCGATCGCGTTCTCCGGGGGTCCGAGGGCGAGGTCGACGGGGCGGAAGCTCGCTTCAATCACAGCTTGCATGAGCGGGTCTGGCGGGCGCATGACCATGGTCTGCTGCTGCTGCTGCTGGGGCTGCATCTGTGGGGCGGGGCCGTGTGTGTGCGTGGGCTGTCCGGGTCCGTGCGAGTGTCCGTGCGACATGGCTAGAGAGCGGCGAGGAGGAGGAGGAGGGACAGAGAGTGGACGAGTCGAGAGAGCGAGTGAGTGTTAGCTGTGAGCGCCTGTGAATGTCCGGTAAGGTGACGCGCTTGCCACGTCGCGCGCGATCTTGAGCGCCGCCCCGGATGCGGCAGGGGCCGTGCTGCTTACCTCAGCAAGGGCCGCGCGCTGTTTGTAAGCGGCCGCGGGGGAGGGGCAATTTTCTCACTCGCCTTTGTGGTGCACCATCACTGTCTCGACTGTTTCCTACTCTCACCAACACTCATAGACGAAAATCCCGACAACTTTTCATCCCGACTCTTCGTCTTTCGCTTCACCTGCAACACTTAATATGTCCAATGGAATTGTAAACGGTACCGGATTGGAAAACCAGCTTGGTGAGTCTTCCCGCATCACCTCGCGCGCACCAACACCCAGTCTGACATGCGAATCCCTCCCCCTTCCCCCCTTCTCCTCAGCCTCTCTCGGTATCAACGGAACAAAATCTGCTTATGTGCCCCCTCACATGAGGAGCTCGCAGCGGGCTGCCTCCAATCCCCCGGTCGTTACCAACGGGTGCGTCTTTGTCGCTTTCTGCTACGTGTCGCCCATCGTGCTCACAAATTCTCACAGGAACGGCTGGAACGACTCCCGCTCTTCCACTCCTTCGTCGCGCGGCGGTTATGGTGGTGGATTTAGAGGAGGAGATGGCGGCTACGCCGGTGGAGGTCGTAGCTTCAGCGGCTATGGTGGCCGCGGCGGCGGTGCTGCAGGGGGATGGGGTGACCGCCCGCAGTCCAATGGCTGGACTGGCGGTGGAGCCCCTCGCGGTGGCGACAGCGGCCCCCGTGAGTCCTTCGGCTACGGCGTTTGGAAGGACGGCAAGCACGTTCCCGGCGGCCGTAACATGCGCATGGAGAAGGAGCTCTACGGCGACGAGAACGACCCTTCCAAGCAGCACACCGGTATCAACTTTGAGAAGTACGACGACATCCCCGTTGAGGCTACTGGTGCTGGCGTGCCAGATCCTGTTACTCAGTTCACGAACCCTCCCATGGATCCGGTGCTCCTCGAGAACATCGGCTACGCTCGTTACACTACACCCACTCCCGTACAAAAGTATTCGATCCCTATCGTTGCCGCAGGCAGAGACCTGATGGCTTGTGCTCAGGTGAGTTATGCCCTACATACTCTGTGTATCGCTTGTATGCTGACTGGTCTCCACAGACGGGTTCTGGGAAAACAGGCGGTTTCTTGTTCCCCATCCTCTCCGCTTCCTTCGCCAACGGTCCTCGCGCTCCCCCCGTCGATCCTCAGGCCGGCGCGGGTTATGGTCGCTCTCGTAAGGCTTACCCCACGGCTCTCGTTCTCGCACCCACCCGCGAGCTCGTTAGTCAGATCCACGAAGAGGCCCGCAAGTTCTGCTACCGTTCCTGGGTCCGACCTGCGGTAGTCTATGGCGGTGCTGACATCAACCAGCAGCTGCGGCAGATCGAGCGCGGCTGCGACCTTCTCAGCGCTACCCCCGGCCGTCTCGTGGATCTTATCGAGCGTGGTCGTATCAGCCTTGCCAACATTCGGTACCTTGTACTCGACGAAGCCGACCGCATGCTCGACATGGGTTTTGAGCCCCAGATCCGCAGAATTGTCCAGGGCGAGGACATGCCCGGTGTACAAGATCGTCAGACGCTCATGTTCTCCGCGACCTTCCCCCGTGACATTCAGATGCTCGCAAGGGACTTCATGAAGGATTACGTGTTCTTGTCGGTTGGTCGCGTCGGCTCGACCTCTGAGAATATCACGCAGAGGATCGAGTACGTTGAGGACAGCGACAAGCGCTCTGTCCTCCTCGATGTCCTCCAGGCCCACGGCACCGGTCTGACCCTCGTCTTCGTCGAGACCAAGCGCATGGCCGATATGCTTTCCGACTTCCTCTTGGGCAACAATCTTCCCGCCACCTCTATTCATGGTGACCGCACTCAGCGCGAGCGCGAGACGGCCCTCCAAACCTTCCGGACTGGCCGCACTCCCATCCTCGTCGCGACTGCTGTCGCCGCTCGTGGTCTTGATATCCCCAACGTCACGCACGTCGTCAACTACGATCTCCCGTCGGACATCGACGACTACGTCCACCGTATTGGTCGTACAGGACGTGCTGGTAACGTCGGTGTCGCGACTGCGTTCTTCAACCGCGGCAACCGCAACATTGTCCGTGATCTCATTGAGCTCCTTCGTGAGGCCAACCAGGACATTCCTGGCTGGCTCGAGACTGTAGCCACTGAGAACAGCTTTGGCGGAGGCGGCGGATACCGTGGCCGTGGCGGACGAGGCGGAGGTCGTGGTCGTGGTGGAGCCAACCGTGACTTGCGCCAGGGTGGCGGCGGTGGTTACGGTGGTCACCGCGGCGGCGGTGGCGGTGGCTTCGGCGGTCCCCAGTACGGTGGCGGAGGAGGATACGGCGGCGGTGGCTACGGCGGAGGTGGAGGCGGAGGCAGCTGGTGGTAAATATCACCGCAGCCCTTCGACTCCAAGTCTTCGAACGTTCCAACAACTTCCTTCCATCCCGTCCCCTTTTCCTAACGACTCTCATCTTATCCCTTCTCTCTCGACTTCCGAAATATGCCCCCTCTCTTGTGTCCGACCATGCATCGACTTTGCCTCACGCCCTGATTCGTCGACTCGCTCACACTATCCATGACTCCGGTCCGGTCCGTATTACAACATGCGCTGCTCTCACAAACATTCACGCTCTCGGTCTCGTTGCAATCATCTGCTCATCGACTATTGTACGGCCCTACTAATACCGTCTGTTTCAATACTCTGCAGGCCCCGACGCGGCCGCACGCCATATCCTTATTGCAGCATCCGCATCACCCCGTCCCATAGAAGTTTTGGGGCCTGTCTTACCCGCATGAGCAGAGCTAATGTCTACCTTCGTTTCGCGATACCCTGACTTATTGCGACGCGCAGTCGGACATTTACTATATCCTAGCATCACGAGACAATCTGTTAGAGCATCGCACATCTTGTACCGTAGTCTACGCATCTTCTATATCGAGGCAATAGTGGTCGTTGTATTATCGAGTTTTTGGGTGTCTTCCTGAGTGACGAAACTGGTTTCTGAAGGCTTTGAGGGGTCAGAGTTCTCGGAGACTACGCCGTAATCAGCCACACGTACGAAGACTCACGAAAGTGGCTCTCATGGGAAGTGGATGGACGAATATCACCTACGGTGGTACCCATTTACACGGAAAGCCTTCGGGCCTGTGCGAGCCAGAATGGGAAAATTCCGTAGGAGGATGGGATATAATGGTGGAATTCGCTTGTAGGAAGCGATATGTTTTGGACTCACACGCGGCACGTAGCAGATGGTATACTACTGTTACCTGTATAACCTATTGGACTTTATGACATATTCTTGTACTGTGATTGTATGGTGCCCTTCGTTGTAGCGGAGCGACAAAGAGTAGAAAGGAAGAGCCGGGTGTTGTGGATTTTCCGGTGGCTGAGCCTGGGGGCCCCGGGACAAATCAGGTCGGCCGGCTGCAGCGAGTGCGCCTCTTGCTTTCATCCCATCGGTCTGCGTGGCACACATCCACGCACGTCTGAGCTTGGTTACTTCTGCAAGACATTCGCTTGACCAGATACCACCTGAGGACACTCAACGCTAACCACCACGTAAGCTGCCGCAGCTGCGAAATCCATCGCATGCGCATCTGTCGTGCGGAACCACCTCACTGACTCTCCCGACGGTCTGTGCCCCTGTGTAGTGTCACAAGATTTCCATTATTGCTACGAAGACAGATCTACGCCCGAATACCGAAAGACCACTACACATCCGACCACGGACCGCCTACCGCAGAGCATGTACCGACCGCCGTCACCACTTTTTGACGTCCCCGAGCTCCCGTCGCTCCGCCGCGTGAAGCCACTCCCGAAGCGCAGGCGCACCTCGGACCCCAGGCCGGACGACGACCAGCTCTCCAACGCTACGCATGCTGGGGCCGGCGACCAGGACACCTCCCCCAACCACACCGATGCGGACGAGCCGCCCACCCAAGACCCGACGCTCACCGCGCAAATGGCCCTACAGGCGTACTACCACCCCGTGCTCGGGGGCGTCCGCGACCTCTTCAAGAACACCGCCGCGAGCGGGAACGGGCATGCGAACGGGAACGGCGCGGCCATCGATATCGATCTGAGCAGTGCGCTTTCCGGGGTGCTGGGGTACTCGGGCGTGGGCGGGGCGGGGAGTGTGGACGGGCAGGACGACGAAGACGGGGAGGGCGACTATGTGGACCATCTCCAGCAGCCGGGCAACACGAAGAAGCGGAAGGTGCCCGCGAACATGTCGGGGTCGGCGCATGGGCATGATGCGGGCTCGACAGGGTCAGGGGCGGAGGACGAGCCACTGGACCGGGGCCACCCGTCCAACAGGGAGGGTGATGCAGACTCTGTGAGTGTCGCTGGTGCTGCGGCGGGTGCTGGAGGCGGTGGGGGAGGGACTCAATTCTCAGTGGGGAGGAACGGGAGCCTGCTGGGGAAGAAGGGGAGGCTGTCGCGGGCGACGCTTGCGGGACTACAGCACAAGGAGATACTCAAGAGTCGGAAGCGGCAGCTGTCGGCGGTGATTGGGGCCCTCCCGCACGGGGACACGCTCGCGGTCGATCAGGCGTTGTCCGCGAACGCGTTGTTCCTCAAGGCACAGGCTGGCGGCGACCCGCGCAATGCTCCACCACCGCGGGTGCGTCTGTCACGCAGGCGGGCAGCGCGCATTGCGCGTGCGCTCAGGGCCTGGCGGGAGTCTCGTCCTCAGCCCGACAAGGGCGACGAGGAGGAGGCACCTGTCTCCGCGCCGTCTTCCGACTTCACTTTCGAGTGTCACACCGCCAGTGAGTGGACGTTCCGTTTGGGTACTAACATTCTGACCGAATTGTCCTCACGCATTTCCCGAAGCCTCGGATCGTCTGGTTGCGACGAGCGAGGAGGTCGCGCTGCTGCATAGCCAGTTTGAAGTCGAGTTTGCGCGCCAGGCGGCGAAGGCGGCGGAGGCAGCGAAGCAAGCGCAGGCCGCTCTCAACGGACCTCTTGCGAAGCGGTCGACGGCCAAGCAGGCTGCGCGCACGACGGGCACGAACACTGCTGACCAGAAGGGGGCGCTCGAACAGACTCTGCTGGGGAGTAAGGGCAAGGGCGGGAAGAAGAAGAAGCGATCTGCTCTGGCTAACGCTTCTAACCCCCATCACCTCCGCAACTACGTGCCATCTAGGCTCCCGCACACGGGGCCCCCGAGTGCACAGCAGGCGGTACAGAATGCACAGAATCTGCTGACGCCGCTGCCTCTGCGGTTCCTGTCCGCGGAGATCCCGCCGCGACGGCGCAAGAAGTCGGAGGCGAATGTGACCCCGGTCGCGACGCTGACGAACCCGGCGGACGAGTGGATCTGCCCGTTCTGCGAGTACGAGCTGCTGTACGGAGACGAGCAGAGCTACCATCGCGCCGTGCGGAACCGGAAGAAGATCCTGCGCCGGCGCCGTCGGGCCCGCGAGCGTGCAGCGGCGGCGGCCAGCGGAGTCGCCCCCACTGGCACGGCGTCCGGCGGGGCGGAGAACGAGGACGTGCATCCTGGCTTCGACGCCCCCGCGGCCCCCGCGCACGCATCCGCGAAGGAGAACACACCTGCTTCTGGTGGCAAGCAGGCGAAGTCGAAGGAAGGGGACCGAGGCGGGCATAGCACTGCTCTGACGGCCCATGTCTGAGGCGAGTGAGGAGGTGCACATCGTGGACGCTTTGCCTCCGTAGAGTACCGGCCATCATGCGACTAGCTCGAACACGCTCGTTTGTTTCTCTTACAAGACGTACAAGACGTCGTTGGTGATCTGTGGTGGATCCGTGTTATCCGGCAGTTGGCTGTTGCATCCGTGCCTCTGTTGCGTTGGTGCCAGACTCAGCAAACGCCGCTGTGAGCAAGGAGTTGGTATCTACAATCTGATAAGTGTGCTGCGTTCGCGAAGGAGACAAGGGAGAGGGATCTGTGGCCAGAATCTGCGCCAGATGGAATCTCCAGGCACCCTGCCGAGCGCGGTACAAGCTTCAATGAAGGCGCATCACGTGGATTTGCCGCGCGCCAGAGTGAGAATCGGAGAACGTCGAACCTGTCAAGTTTGTTATGCCCGACTCCAGCGTCCGTTCGTCTCCGTGTAAACCGACGACGACGCTGTGAGTTGCGACGACGAGAACATGCGCCCGCCACTGACCGGCCCTCACAGAGCCAGCCCGCGAGACATCGGACGCAACGAGCCCGCGTCCAGCCGTGTCGGACTCGCAACTCAGCCACATTGATAGCTTTGTCAACGGAAACCCCGCGGACGCCTGCTCTCTGCACACAGCACTGCTCGAACTCAGCTGCCAACCCCGCGGTCGGACGTGTTCTGCGAAAACGTAGGTCGCACTCGCTGTATGTATTGCGTATGTCGGGGCAGGGACGGCGGGAGGATGATACCCGTGGCGGAGTGGGAGATCTCTCGATCGCGTTGTCGTAGCATCATGGACGGGGCGAACCGTTCTCCATATACCCCGCATGCAGGCGGGCGGTGATTCCGCCGCTTGTCCAACCAGGCCCGTGTCCCACCTGCCAGGCCGCTTGTCTTCCTTTCTCTTCGTCTATGTAGACCGCCTCGTTCTGACCGCTCTCGACGTTTTTATGTCCCGCCGACGACCCTAGACTGATCCCTGCATGCCTCCCTACCAAAACGCCTCTCATGACCATGCCCACCCCGCTTCCTCGTCTCAAAACCCTGTCGCTAACTCTCAGCGTTCCAGCGTAGCCTCCACAACGTCTTACACATCCCTCGGTCACGCTCTCGCCCCTGCAGCCTCCCGGGCTCCTGATTCGCACCATCACAGACAACCCACGCCCAAGAACTCGCGTCCACCTCCGCAGATGGCGTCCGAAGGCCGTTATATGTATCCCCCACAAGAAGTACCTCCTGCGCCCTCTTATCCATACGCATACCCAACCGCGCCCCCATACGAGAACGGGCAGTACACCCAGAGCTCCTCACGCGCTCCTGTACGCTCTCCTCCTCCTCCGCAGCCTGTCTCCCACCCCCCGCCCCAGCAGCCCGTTTCTCATCCACCTCCCCCGGCGCCATACAATGGGGCTCATCCACCATACCCCCCGCAACCTGGATATCCCCAACCCGCATACGGCGTCCCTCCGCAGCAATGGTCAGGCGAGTGGTCCCATTACAACCCTCCCTACCCTCCGACGGCTCCCCCCGGGCAGTCGCCGTATCCTCCACCTGGTGCACCAGGCGCGAGACCGGATCTTTCACCAAACACTCCCCACGATGATCGACGATACGCCCAACCACCCTCGAGACAGGAGCCTCAATCTCGCAGGACTGAAGAGCGCCCTCCCCAGCGACCGGAGGCAGCTCCTCCTCCTCCCGCACCAGTACGTAAAACTCGCGAAAACGAACCCCCTGCACCGGCGCATGCACCTCCACCACCTGCCCCAGTAGCGGCGCAAGCTCCCGCGCCTCCGCCGCCCCCGCACTCTACGCAGTCTGGACCCCCTGCGATCACGACTTCAGCCGTTGGAATCGATTTTGTGAAGGTATGCCCATTGCGTATTTCGCATCTTGCGCTAGTCTTTGACCTGCATATATGCGCAGTTATTGGAGTCCTATCGCTTAATCATCGACTCGACGAACGCAATAGCGTACGAGGCGACGCCTGCGCGCCCGCCGCCTCCGGCCGACACGCTAGAACGCATGCTACAGGCGGCGGCTTACGGCGCACAGGTGCTCGATGCTGCGGCTAAGCGGATTATACCGGAACCACCGCGCCCTCCACCTGATCGGTCCCCAGACGAAGGAGACGAAGATGCAAACCGAGCAAGACAGGTGAGTGACGTCTCCGCGTGCGTGATACATGCCCCACGCGACTGATTGTATGCGCCCCTTTGCGCCTGGCTCCCTATTCCGGATCCGACTGTCACGGTATGCTTGCCTCATCCTCACGGCAGGGCGAGAATCAGCCTCCGACCGAAGGGCAGACGTGTCTGGGATGCGCCGCAACGTCCACGCCAGAATGGCGGCGTGGCCCAATGGGTACGTCTATCGTCGCTTCCGCTGCTGTCGTCATGCTGTCCACGGTAGCGAGCAACACACGACGTCGGATGTGCCACTGACACCTACGTTGCTCGCTTCATAGGTCCAAGAACCCTCTGCAATGCCTGCGGCCTCGTGTACGCGAAGCTGGTACGTAAACCACACATCGTTGGCGGGTGGGGGCATCGCTGACTGCACCCTGGCGATGCGCTGCATCCGCGGTCACCGCAGATAAAGAAGCGCAACCGGAACGAGCCTGGACGCGGGCGCGGAGGCGGACAGCCCGCCAGGTCGACGGGGCAGATCGTGAGCGGACCTGTCGACGAACCCGGCATGCCCGGCCAGGACGAGCCCAGCGACAGCGACTCCGACGATGACGGCTCGTACGGGTCGCAGCAGGATGGGAGATACCGGAGGGATTGACCCGGGCACGGGCATAGACTCGCCTGCTTCGTGGTCGACCTGTTGGTCTTTGGCTTTGTGTGTTTGCTGTGTTCGCTGTTCATATGTTTTATTAATTGGTCATATTGGTGAGCCCCCGCCTCTCTCTGTCTCTTGATCTGTCAGTTGTTCCATCCATCCCATCATCCCGATCCTCCTTGCTCCTCTCCTCTTGTCTCCGACACTTCTACCCGCCTGTTGCCCGTGTACCGCTCTTTCCCTTCGTCCCGTACTTGCTCTATCATGACCCACGCCAAACCCCGACCACGGCTGTGATATATGCTACTCTCTCCGCGCGTCTTCGTTCGTTTGTAATATCTTGCTCACTGCACTGATACGTATACCTTCGGTCCATTAGCCCGATCATATCGTGCGGTTACTGGTCAGCCGTAACCCGTAATACGGCCGGTTCTTCGTGCCACGCACAATCCCCGACCCTCAAAGGCTTAGGCTCGAGAATCAGATGTATTCTACGCACACGGGACCCCGCAACCGCATGTTCATATCGGTCCAGCACGTTGTGCTGGCGAAATTGCGACGGCGCGGGCTTTTCTCCATTTCAGTGAATCGCTCAAGGGCCATGTTGCGTCGCCGCCCACCATTCGATCTTCGGGCATCCTCAAGTGATGCGCTAGGTTTAGCTTGTCCACCACTTCCCGAGATCGCGGGTGAGTGGTATGTTCTCGTGCGTGAATCGTCGCCATTCTCGCCCATACCTTCTATTCTCTGTCGCAACCGGAAGTAGACGTGGATAGTCTGGATCGGGGCTTGGCTTTTCGTCATATTATGCTACCTCCGATGAAGGCGGTGTGCGGGTATTGGCGGAAGCCGGTATGCTCTCCCAGTGAGGACCCTTGCCATCACCGACATGGATAACCTTGTTCAGCAGCCGCCCGCCCGCCGTGTACGTGACCCTTTCTCTATTCGCCGTTCGCACATCGCCCAATAGCGGTCCCTAGGGCCGGACTGATGCGACCCTGATGCACCCAGGCATCGTCCCCACGGGTATCGAGGCACACTGGGCCGCTCGAAGTCACTGGCTGGCCAGGGAGGGTGCGGGGACGAACCGAGGAGCTATCTTCGCCGCTATTTCTTGATGCATGAATCACTCGAAGTCGCTGCGTCGGGCCTTCCACGTAGGTGACTCGCGTTCCTCCCTGGCACCGGGGGGCTCGTGCGACTCAGTGTCCCTCGCGGGCGGACGTGACAGACCGCCTTGCCCAGCACGCCCCAGGTTCCCTCTGATAATTTCAATAACATCCCCGGGAGCGGTTAACATGCGACTAGCCCAATATTGCCGTGGATCTTTACTTGGAGACTTGGAGTCAATCACGCCTTGATGGCTTCTCAGCCGCTATATTCCCTTGACCTTGCCGCGGGGGAATACGCCGCGGCCGCTTACCTGACAGCTCTTCACACATATGCCAGTGTAGCTATGAGATAGAGCTTGCTACAACCGCTACTTGGCCTTAGAGCCCTGGATGCTGGATGAATGCAAGGGAAGACACGACCGCAGATTGGTGCCGCACTGGGCAAGCTGGTCAGGTTTCGCATGCACAGCCAAGAGGAGCGTGGAGTATTCTATTGAGCCCACACGGCAGTCCTTTGGCTGTCTAGGAGACGGCCTGGGACAATCTGTCACCCCGCGGCTCACGCGGCATGCCGGAGGGTGGATTTACGTGAACACATGGGCTTCGCAGGAACGCAGCGGTCTTCTCGAGATAGATATTGGAACGTCCGCCAGGCTGTTGGTATTTTCATGTGCGACAACTTCTTCGCTGCACAGGAGGACCCTGACAGGACCGGCACTTCCCTCGTACTTGTTCTTGGGCCCGGATCGAAGTAATCGTGAAACGCCACTGAACACCAACACATTTGGTATGTGGTGGCTGGTAGCTAAGTGGACTACCGATCTCCCAGAGACAAGAGAACATGAAGCTACGATAGGATACACACATATGTACTGTTCCATAATAACACACGACGTGAGACTGCCCACAGCCCCTCACGATCCCTGCTGACCCTGCGGCGGCTTCGCAGCCCCAGGCTGCATCTGCTGCGGGTGTCCCTGCATGCCAGCCATATTCTGCGGCATGCCCCGACCCGCACCCATCCAGTAGCCCTGCGGCATCTGGCCCGACATCATGCCCATCCGCTGGAAGTTGAACAGCTGCTGCTGGTACTGAGCCAGCATCTGAGGGTTCGTCATCGCCGCCTGAGCTGCTGCCGCCGCCGCTGCCGCCTGTTGCTGGCCAGCCTGCTGCTGAGGCTGACCCGCCGCGGCGAGGTGCTGCTGCATCTGGGGGTGCTGCTGGGCAGCTGCGAGCTGGCGCATGTAGTTCGCGTAGGCCAGGTTCGCGTTCTGTGGATGGTGCTGGGTAGCGTGCTGAGCCTGCATCTGCCCCTGAGCCTGCATCTGCCCCTGAGCCGCATGCTGCTGAGCGTGCTGTTGCTGGACCTGCGGCTGCTGGGCAGCTTGCTGGGGTGTGTTCGCGTTTGGCATGGGTGACCGCGGCTGGATCTGCTGGTTTTGGACCATGGGGCTGTTGCGTTGTCCCGGCTGGCCTTGCGCCGGGGGCATAGGACTGCGTGGATGCTGAGCAGGAGAAGGCGCGGCTTGCTGCTGCTGCTGGCCCGGCTGGAGTCGCTGCTGGCTCGCCGCCGCTTGTGCTTGAGCGTGAGCGCGCGCCTGCGCTTGCTGGTACGCGAGGTACTGTTGGAAGTACAACTGTTGCTGCGTCGGCTGTTGTGTCGTTGCACCTTGAGGAGGTACCGCCTGCCCGTTGGGCTGGGCTCTGGCGGCAGCGGCAGCGGCCGCCGCCCTGTCCCGCTGAGCAATGACAGCGTTGGCGATCTGTGCTGCAGTATAAGCCCCGGGAACGACCTGAGGCTGCTGGGGTTGAGCCTGCATTTGCGGCGCGGGAGACGGTTGCATAGGGCGCTGTTGTGCCGCTTGCATTTGCTGCACGGCCTGTGCCTGGGTAGGAGGCACTACAGACGGTGGCCTCTGCTCTGGCGCCGTAGGCGGACTGCTCGCATGTGCGACAGAAGCCGGGCGAGGAGTAGGAACAGACTGGATAGGCGGGGTTCCAGTCCGCGCCGCGAGTTGCGCCTGGTAATGCTGCTGTAAGTGCGGGGGTATCGCTAGCGGCGCGCCGGATGGCGCGGTAGGCGCTGTCGGTGCCGGTGTGACCGACGCTCTCGGCATCAGTGGCGACTGGACCCCGTCTGCTTTCTTCTTTGGTGGCTGCTTCTTGATGTTTGGTACTGGTATCTGGGGAGATGCAGCACTGACAGGGGCCGGAGAGGAGGCATTTGGAGGTGGATGATGGAACTGGTTTGCAGGCGGAACCGGGGTCGATGTAGGAGCAGGGCCGACCTGCGCAGGAATGGTAGGAGGTGCGACAGCAGGAACTGTAGGCGGCACAACAGGAGTCGCAGATTTAGACCCTGCTCCTGGATGAGGTGACGCGGTAGTCGGTATAGTTGTTGGCATCTGCTGGGCTACAGCTGCGGCAGCGGCTGCTTGTGGGTTCGCCTTCATCTGCCGGAACCTCTGTAAAGTATCCAGGACGGGGAATTTGCTAACACGGATCCGTCAGTCCATTGCCGCGATGGATTCATATAATGAACCTACCCTGGAGGAACATTGCGCTGTGGGGCCATGAACTGCATGAGCTTGATGCGGCGAGCTTTCTCGAGCTCATCCGCTTCTTGATCGACAGCAGCGGCCTTGCGCTTGAGCGACGGGGGAGCTGGTGGTGTACATACCCTTTGCGTAGCATTGACGATACGCGTCAAGTGAGCATCAGGGTCCAGACATAGTGGTGGTGATGTGGCTAACTGTGACGTTCGTCATCAGTCGACCGCAGGCGCAATGAAGAGGTAGCGTGATACGAACCAACATACGTGCCTCTACTTGCAGAGCTTCCGCATCTGACCATGGTGAGATGGCCTTCTTACTCATGAGGCATATGTCAGCCCAGCGCGATTCGTCGTTGGGAGTCAGGACGACTCTCGTGCGCTCTGGCTGTTCGAGCTCCGGCTCGTTGCTCTTGGCTGGGCGGTAGTCTAGCAACTCGACGATCAAACACCCTGAACGTTCGGTGAATATGTAAACCTCTTCGAATTGCAAGAGAATCGATACCTTCGTAAAATGGTAGACCAGCCGCGTCGAACAGCTCAATGAAGTCTACCGGTATATGTTGGGCGCGTATGTCATCCAGTAATGACTAGAGCTGTATTCAGTTTCAAGGAGTACATAACGCAGTTTGAGGATACTCCTACCGCTGTCTGGTTGTTGTACAGGAACTTGGATCCGTTGTTGAGTGTCCAATATTCGCGGTATAGTCGTACAGTGAATGATGGTGGCGAGTTCTCGTGGGTCTTCAGAAGACCCTGCACGAAGCGGCTCATGTTATACAGCGCCATATGTGCATGTGTAAGCGTGGTGTGTCGCAAACGGCGGAATTCTGGTTGAGGGTGGCTGGTGGACGATCTTGAAGACACGGAGGCGAGTGGCCAAACATGGTCCATGGAAGGCCTCGCGTTGCTTATATAATCCAGTGCAAAGGCGTCTATAGCCAAGTAACATTGTTCACGAAAATGGTCTTCCAGGTCTTCATCTAGAACAATGGCGACTGCTGCTCATTTTCAAGAGGTCAGGCCTTCCTATATGGTTCCAAAGATACTGTTGCTGACTATTGAGTTAGCTCTTCCAATTTCTTCGAGATAAGAACCCTCAGGTCCGGCAGATCGCTCTTGCAAACCTCCTTGGCCAGACGCCCAAAGGGTCGCCGCATCGGGATCTATTCTATTCGGGTCTGAAAGGCGGCGGATTGCAACAAAAGCAGGAAAACGATATCATCAGGGACATAAAGATTCTATGTAGAGATCAAATTGTAGGTCCCCATAGATCGCCCCTTACAAATGACTACTAATTCGCGCTCGTAGGCTACTGCCCACGATGCTTTCAGGGCCCTCATCAACCTGTCGGACAATTCCCTCCTTGTGGGAACGCTATCCGAAGTATCCTTCATGAAGTTCCTCGTATCATACATTCTGGTAAGCTCAGGCCTTCTCGCCAGGGTGCTTCATACTGATGATCGTGGCAGAACTTTCAATCGATCCTGGCGGATCTGGCCTCGATGCTGCTCTCAAATGTGACCGCTTCCTCGAGTGCATGTTCAGTGCTCTTGAACCTCAAAATACCCGTTCTTCCCGATTCGAGGTCTCCTATGAAGATCTACCCGGTAGATTCACGCTCGGGCACATGCCCAGCGCCCGTGCCATATCCACAGGGGGAGCCGAAAGAAGTTCATGCCCTTCCTCTACTCGTGGACGCGTTCGTAAAGGCTGCCAGAGTGGCTGATGATAAAGATCTGGACAAAAGGCCATTCAAGGGCGACCTTCACTTCCTGGCGAGTGTCTTCGCTAATATCAGCACAGTACGTGACCTCGCAGTTACACATCGTGCTTGACTGACTAGGCGTTTCTTTCGTTGAGACTCCCGCAGGACGAAGCTTCTTCCTGACCCCGAGATCGGCAGATCCGTTAGGAGAGGATGCGGACGTGGAGTATCCTTTGTCCAAACTACTCGCGTTCACGGAGCACAAGGATACGATCAGACGGGGAGGAGTTGCTTCTGTGATCAAGTGAGACTATCATTTCGTGTGTATTATGCTTCTCGCTCAACCCGCAACCCAGGAACTGCGCCTTCCAGTCCTCAGCCCACCGCGCTCTCCTGGCGGAAGAGAATGAAACAGTCACTGTACCGCCCTCAAGCGTTGCAGCTCCCGGCATCGACATTCTACCATATGTACTTCTGCCTTTGGCAGGTCCGGAAGAATTTGACTTAGAGGCAAGTTCCTCGCTGAAGCTGTGTACCTCCAAGAACTGACACAGCAAGAACAGGACCAAGACAAGCTCCCTTCTGCCCTTCAGTTCCTTCCCCCGACCAAGACGCGCGAACCGGACCCAGTCATTCGTCTCACCCATGTTGAGACTCTGCTCCTGCTATGCACCACACATTGGGGCCGACAGTACCTCCGATCGCACGGCGTCTACGAGGTCGTCCGTGCGTTGCACGAAAATGAGACAGTCGACAAGGTAAGCTCCTGCGCTCGTCGCGTCATAGACTACTTTGCTGATGTTCGTTCAGGTGTCCGAGCATGTCGAGCGTCTGGTGAACTTGTTGAAGCGAGACGAGACCAAAGAGACCGCACAGGATGGGGCTGATTTGCATCTTGGTGCCGACAATGACGAGTCTGACGACGGAGATAGCAGGATAGAAGAGATCTGAGCCGTATTAGTCTCCACCATGTACCTCGTAGGCACGAAGCCTTGAATAGTGTATCTCTAGCTGCGCATAGATATCATGTAGCTGTCTGGTCTCGTTGAACATGATTTACATTATGGTGGTTCGAACGAAGTCAACGGAGAGTTCCTATATACAACCCCGTGGACGTTTGATTGCACTCATTGTTGACATGACATGACGTAAGTAGTCCAGAGAATGTCCATATCACGACCCACACAACCACAATTACCCGAAAGTGTAACCTAGTAAGGGAATCGACGACCTGCATACAATGCCTTTAGCCACCATAGGAAACAGTAGACTAACCCTCGTGCAAGCACCCTTTACGTCGCACTCGAGCGTCCTAGGCATGCATTGGCCTTTGGGTGGAATAGACGACAACGCGAGGACATGCCCCGATGGGATGCTCGTAAGACCCGCATCCCTGGCATTGGTGGATCCGCCGATACCTACACGGCGATGCACACACTCCCGGGTTGAACAAATCGCAAAGCTCCCCTTCACGAGCCAACCCCTCATCGGACGAGTTGTCCATTTTGTGGAGACCAGCCACGCTCGGGGTACGAGCAGCCGCGTATCCTTTCTCCCTTCCAGCCAGGTGGCGAACATGGAGCGCCGCGTTCACCGTGACCTGCGCCCACCCAGCGTAGTTCCCTCTCTTCATCTCGCGCACCTGTGCCCGGTAGAAGTCAAAGTGGTACGCAAGTACGGCGGCCCACTCGTACTTTCCCTCGAAGGCGACGAGCTGGGAGAGGTACTGGTGTGACCCATCTGCCAGCTGCAGCAGGTCGTAGACTGATGTGCATGCGGCGATGAGGATGCGGAAGTAGGTAGTGAGAGGGTCTACGAGGCTTTGCAGAGTCGGGTAGTCTGCGATGGTGCTCCCTTGGGCATCGGACCCCCTGGTCGTATCGGTCGAACGCGACCCTGCCCTTCCTGCGAGTCGGGTCAGAGGCCAGCTTGTGAAACTCATCTTCGTCCAGTTGATGCTTGGTGACGGCTTCGAGCACCGTCTCCCTGATCGAAGGGAACATCTGGCGCAGCGCTGGGTCCAGGGGAGATTCCGGTCCAAACGGCGGGTAGCGACGCCGTGGCTGTCCGGCATATGTGGCCAAGTTTCGCTCCGAGCCACCGCTGCTGCTCTGGGGAGGAGATGGAAACTCTCTGATCCCGGTGACGATCCTCGAGACCTGGTCGGAGCTGAGCGTATAACTGTCGGCCTCGGTCCACCCGATCCTCTGGCAGGGCAAAACTTTAGGGCTGGCAGTAGGTGAGACGTCCGGCATGTAGACGTTCGCGGCATAGTAGGCGGAGGGACCTGGGAAGGGGGTGGCTCGGTTGCGGGGAGACATGTCGAGGAACGATGGTCGGTGGCTGGAAGAGAAGCGAGGAGAATGTGACCATCGGGTGTCTGAGAACGAGCTGCGCGAATCCGCAGTCGTATAGCTGCTACATGGGGCCACAGAGGAGGAGTCGCTGGACGCAGATGAGTTCATGGTTGATGTTCGTGCGATACGGCGTGAAGTGAAGTAAGAGGAAATTTGGAAGGGGAGGATTCGGGGCGAGGGGGGTGTTTTGTACTACCTATGGGGCCAAAGCGACAGACAATACATAAGCTGTCTGAGAAAACCGCTTGGTCGTACATGAAGGACAAAGCGCTTTGTAGGACTCACGCCACTCAGGAGGCATAGTCGCCTTGTAGATTGCTCGGGAGTATGCCGCATTGTGGATTGAGAGGTGCTTTGCGAAGCTTCAGCTCGACTAAGGTGTTACAATGGCTACCAGACTGGATTATAGTCCAGTGTTTGGAGATGCTGTAGTCGAATACCCTGTTATACCGTGTGTGTGATTAGATCCAGTAGGTAGTATTGTCTTAGGCCACACCCAAGTATTCCTCTGGGGAGACTAATGGCGGCGGCGGATAGCCGGCCGGGCGTGGCGTTCCGATTTTCGCGGATATATATTCCAACAACCTCCATCGTGGCGGGACAGCTTCGAAGGACTCGGAGAACATCTATTGCTACACTGAAACAAAGTGAACACGGCGAGACCAAGTACCAGAAATTTGGCTGGAACGTACAATCATATCAAGACAAGAGACCTCATCGTTAAGCCTTCCCAGCGAGAGTGCCAGCGGCAGCCCTTCGCCTCCTGTTGCCCCTCCTGATCTCGCCCATATCCGCGTCATACTCGGACTCCTTCAAGGGATGGAATACATTCAGGCTCTTCCCAAGCGTACCTGGTGCTTGAGCCTGCCCGCCACCTTTCGCCCTCCTTCGGCCGTTACCAGCACCCCCGTTCCCAGCGCCGTATCCGTAACTTTGCCCCCCGGCCGAGTGCCCAGAGATGAGGGGTAATGGGAAGGGCGATGGAAGCTCGTCCACAGAGAGCGAATGGGGATTAAGCAGAGGGCCGCTTGTGACCGGTCCCGAGCTAATGGGCGCGATAGCGCCATTGCCCAGGCCAGGATGCCCGCCGGGGACCGGCGTAGGGGGAGGGGATGTACCACCCATCTTGTTGCGCAGCTTGCGCGTTATGTGCGGACGTGACTGTGGGTCTCCGCTTCCATCTAGCATGGCCAGCGTGAGCGCCCAATGTAGAACGAGAGTTCACTTTGGCGACGTACCAGCCACCGTGCCTTCGCCGTCTTTCTCCTCGCGTGCACGCCGCCTGCGCTCCTCAATGCCCTCTAGCATACGTTCGCGGATGCGCTCGCGTCCTCGCTTCCACTCTTCCTCCACACGCTCGCGCTCTTCGTCGTATGCGGTCTGGACTACCTGCAGGGCATGGCGCTCCTGGAACTCAATCGAGGAGAGAAGGGCACCGCGTTCAAGTGTCAGGGGGTAGAGACGAAGTTGATATGCGGGGGATGTTTCAGGGCGGGTTGCTAGTTGCTGAGCCAGGCTGTGGAGCTCGGATATGGTCTCAGTGTAATGGCGGCCAAAACTGGGGTGTGGACAACGGGCAGCGCGGATGAGCATGGCATGCGAAACGTGAGTAGTACAGTAGAAACGCACTCTTCTCTCCTATCTGCCAATTCTTTCGCAATTTTGGTCACCGTCTCCTTTCTCCTCTTGTCTTTCTTGGGATCTTCCCCTTGACCACCCGCGTTACGTTGGCTGCACGCCCGGTACATGAAGATGAACGAGAACTTACCGTGTGGCCTAGAGCTCGGCCCAGCTACGGACTCGAAGTGCATGTTGACAGAGGCTACTTCTGTGACAGAGACGGGTGCTCCACCACGGACTTTGTGAGTGGAGGTGTGGGATACCGCGAAGACTCCTTGTTGGGGTGGCATTCGGCGATACAGGCGGTGTAGTAGTGCCTCACGGGGTATTCAGGGGGGTAGCTGATGCGCAAGGAACAATCTGCAGACGATCAAGGCTGGAGTTCAGACACTGAGCACTGACGAGGACGGGGAAGAGATGGCCAATGTCAACCAGATGCAGGCAGCCGGGCCACCGCTAGAGGCGGAGCGCTGAGGGCGCTAACCGATCATCCGACACGCTACCGCACTGGGAGGCTGGACACGATCGCCGCCGCAGGTACATGATCTACGACAAAGTACTGGTGTATACTACTGCACGTTTCAGTCGTACTAGGTATACGAGCATTTCGGGGCTTTACGTGATCACGAACAGAGTAGCGCAGCAACCGTAGTGCTTTTACCGGTCGCAAGACGCGTCGCGACGCGTCGAGCCAGCCACACACGCGTCAGCGTCACTGCAAGGCACTGGAGCTCAATCGTTTCATTCATTCATAAACTTGGTTTCAGCCTACACGCGCCACCTCCTGACGGTATCCTCACCTCACCTTCTTTCCCCTCTTTGCTGTCCAACGGTAACTAGGCTTCTAGGCTGCCTTGAAGGTTGGGAACTCTCCAATTCGAAGCTTGGTTGCCTGCAAGTCGGCAACTCTATTTCAATTCCTATCAACGGCGGCCGATAAACTGCTTACCCCGAAAGGCCACAAAGTGATGTTCGTTGCCTCCCCAGTGCATGCTGGGTTCGTCGGCGGGACGGCCGCGAAAGTGTCCCCGGCGACTTCCCAATCGATAGGGCATGCCGTGGCAGTGATCGTGAACGGCGGGAGGCCAGAGTCAAAAACGGGAGAGGGGAGCTTGCCACCTGACGGCGTGCTGCTGTGGAACGTGAGCGTGTCCGGGTCAATTGCGTATTGCCAGGGTCCCGTGGCATCGAATTCTAGGTCCACGGCGCGCGGCTCTTGTGCGTTCGCGGTTAGCACCTTCTGGCTGCGGGAGATGTCGTACGCGTAGTGCAACGGGCCCCGGTGGACCGCAACGGACCCATGAGGGCGTGACTCTGTAGTGAATGGCACAGGGTGAGAGGGTATCAGGATTGGCATTCGTTAGAGGCACGGGAATGGGTTACCGATAGTAATCTCGGAGGGCAGATCCAGTACGAGCTTGGTCGTACCCGCCTTCACGGACACGGCGTGTAGACCGTTGTTTGGCGACACGGACTTCGGCGCCGCACCGTTTATTGCGATGGTGCCCTTGCTGACCCAGCTCGGGATGCGCACATAGTAGGTGAATGCCTTCTTGGCCGTGATCGTCGTGGTGAGCGTATCGCTGAAGGGATACAGAGTGTCCACCGTAACCGAAACCTTGTTTTCTACCCAACGTGAAACACGAACATATCCGTGTCAGCCAGCATGAAACATCTCGATGCGGGCCGTAGTGTGGCCGCGTCCAGGTGGGGGCACAGGCACTCACCACCAGCGAGCGTCGTGTTGACGCTGTACGGTCCGAGATACACATGTACAAGTGACTTGTCGTCCGGAGTCGTGACAAAGGCGTTGCTGATAAATTTGGGCCACCCCTGCGGGTGATTGACGGTACAGCACCTAACCAAATATCCATGCGAGTACTGGTGAGTGGGCTACATCGCAGGCCGCATGGGGTTACCATGCGGTGTTTAATGAAACAACTTACGGGTAGTTGGGCTCAAGTCCAAAGACGTTGGAGTACGGCCTATCCAAGGACCGATGAGTCAGTCACCCGGGTGCACAGGATGTGATATACATAGCAGCTCACCCATCGTTAGGGAACGGGTTTCTAAAGCCGAGTCGATTGAGCAGATTGACAGAAGCACAGTTAGCCATGCAACTCACGGTGTCATATTCTTGGCCGCAATCTGGTTCTGCTGCTGCAGGTACTGACGGGACCACATATCTGTCGCGTCGAGAAGTCAAGAACCATGATGTTGCTTTCCGGGATAAATCTAACACCTACCTCCAGTGAGGGTCGCAGGCAACGCATTGTAGGTGATCCGTTCAACCTCACATGAACGTCAGCCCATGCGATCCCAGCTGACTCAATAGTCCGCAGGACTTACCCTATCCGCAAACTTCGGATCTCCAATGACTTGGTACAAGTAGGATCCGCTGGATGTGGACATGAGCGCACTGCATCCGGCGTGCTTCGCTCCGGTCAACGTACGAGAACATCGTTTCCTGACGACGTAATCAGCTAATGAACATTTGCTACGATGTTGGTCCGATGGGCGTACCACGACGAGACACAGTTCCGTTCTGTTGTAGACGCGTGGGGGGCATTGCAGTGAGCAACGCAACGCCGCCAAGCGATTGATTCACCTACCCTCGGGCAGCTTCGAGTCCGGCCAGGTACTCGTCTGCGGCGTAGATACCGGAGGGTCGGCCGTGGTACTGGAATAGCAAATCCCAGCCCTTGCTCGCAGCATCAAGGTCTGGCAAACCCTCCACATTAGTGTTCGAGTGCGAGACCGGCCATAATGACATACCCGACTGGTTGTGCGTGAAACGGTATGTCGAAGGGAGCGCTTTCAGTCCCTCGGCCATGTTGACGCCGTGCCATGTCAACACGGGGAATGGGTTCTCCAAATGTTCGACGGCAGTCTGTGGGAAGTACTGGGATACAATACAATGGTCAGCATGCTGTATGGTGTATCCAAGATTCTCCTACCTCCTCTTTGAACACGTCCTCCCACGGGTCGCCGGTCCACTTCAACATCTTCATCGTGTCAATAAGAATGTCCTCTTGTCCGTCGGGATGGAAGTCGTAGAGCCTGACGGGTTCAGAATCGATCCCTCGGTGCTGATGATGCTCGACTTACCACTGCAGGACCATGACGAAGTCTTCCCAACGGGTCTTGGCCCAGTCTTCGAGACCCTCACCATCATGCAGCATCGTATTGGCAAGGGACACAAATTTGTGCAGCGCAGTCACGACACGGTCCGTCAAGGCGGGGTTGGCCTCGACCATCTGGATGGCTCCGAAGAAGAATGGGTACCGACCCCAGAGATAACGCGGCTTCGTCGTGTTAACTTCGGGCCCAAGCCAGCCAGTGGAGTCCTGGTGATCGAGGACATAGTCAAGGAACTGTTGAACTTGGGACTGGATTGTAGAGTCATCGATCAATACGCCATTGGGGACCATGCCGTTCTACAGGGACAAAGTGTGAGTGCCAGGATGAAGAGAGTCTGATAGCACATATACTCACAAACCAGTAGCTGCCCGCTGCAAGAGATATGTCAGATCATATCCCAACAATTTTACATAGCTAGCAACAACCTTCTTCCAGGGAAGAGTAGTAGGAATCGCCACCGATCCAGTCGCTTTGGGAAACACTAACGTAAGGGGATGACGTGAGTGTCTACCGAACGTCGTGGAGGGTTATGTGGCCTACTAGTGATAGAAGTCGTGCTCGTGGCCAGCAAGGCCGTTCGTCTGCACGACGAGCTGTGGCCATTGTTAATCCGGTATCAAAGCAGGGACATAGTATGGCTTCTCGTTGCTCACCTGATCATAGAGCCATCCCGTAGGCTTGACTGTCCCGAGCGGCAGGCTCAAGAACGCCTTGGGCGCGACTGCAGACAAACCGAGATGAGTATGAACCTTATCCAGGCTGCACGATCATACGTACGCCCAGTCGGGCTTTGGCCGCTAACCACCGAGCGCGCTGTGAGAGAAGCTAGAAACGAGACGAGTAGCCCCCAGAGCATTGTGAGCGGTCCGTTCGTCGCATCCTCCACCACAGCAAGCGGCATTATATACGGAAAATCGCTGCTTCTTGTTGATGTTTACGGCTCCGAGTCGCCTCAAAGCGAGCACGATGTACGTATCGCGTGACGCGATAGAGAAGAACTCCGGATGTCTCGAAGTCCAGGTGAGTTCGCAATATGATCACGTATCAGAGTTGAGCCCTTTCGGCCTCTGCAGGTGACGTTCAGGTGGAGTACCACCGGACTGCATTGGGAAGCTCAGTGCTCAGCGTACCTCATGACGAGTTCAGCTGTGGGGTAGGCTTACCAGGGTGCAATGAGGGTCTGTCTTGGTTTGTGGTAGAGAAAATGGACCAAAGTGAAGGCTGAATCGGTCGTAACGGCATGACATCAACAGGTGCGGCTGGTATCTGAAGGCACAAGGGCACGGGCCGTTGAATGCGATATTGGAGAAGTTCGCAGGCTTCCGGCGGCTTTGGGGACCGGCTTTGTAGAGTTGCGAATAGGCGAGCACGGCACTCACTTAGTCGGCCCGCTGAAAGCTATCACGCACCCAAGTTCACAGCAGATGTTCGTGCCGCATGTAGGATTTGCACGCCAAAGACGGTTTTCAGCACTCGGCGGTCGCAGAGGAAGAGGATCAACTTCGGAATGTACAAATACGGACATCACCATGGTACCCTCGAGCGCCTCCTGCGGTGATGCTACATACAACACTCGAGGCCTTCAGAAGGCTCTTTCTGCACTTCACCGAGTCCTATGTCGGATGTCCAACGGTTGCCCCTATATAACCTACCGAGATGTGTATGTTGACTTCCTCGCACTCAGTTGCGATAAATACATCCACGTGGCAGAGTAGTCACGGTAATACTTACGAGAAGCGCCTCAGGTGGTCGGGTTTCATGAGTTGTGGTTCCTTTTAGCTGCGATATACGATGAGATAGATGGTTTCCCAGAAGAAGTGACCGAGCCCCAAGCCGACGGAAGTGAAAGAGTGCTCATAAGGCTTTGAGTCGGAGCGCAGGCCTAGCGTCATTGTCGATCCGCCACGATGCTCAGCTGCCCATGTCCAGGCATCTTCTCTCCCTTGTTCCCACCACAATGCCCTGAGCATGCTTCGACCTTCCAATCCTCACCGGACTTCATGCAATCCTGCATCGCTGTCGTCCAACCATGGTCGAGCCCGGGCCGTCGCAGAGCCCGGGGCTTCGAAGAAGCCGCTCTCCACATGCACCGGTGTTATTGTGATAGATAACGTTCCCAAGGATCCGCCTGACTGCAATCCCTCCCTCATGGTGGGTTGTCGCCCCGCCATGATCCCTCCGCGTCGGCTCATGCTAGTTTGCGATAGAGTTGTTGCGCTTGGCGAGTACGTCTGATCAACGTTGCCGCCGGAAAACCCGAAGCTGACCAGAAATGCCGACGGACCGCTTTTGCGGCAGTGCGCTCGACAAATGGAAGCAGTATTATGCCTCCGAACGTCGCCTGTTGCTATATTAGCGCATTCTCCGACGGTGTCGCCAAGCTTTCTCATAGCTGCATCGTCGCTGCCATTCACGCATGCTACGTTCGCAGGAGGCACGGCCGCGTACGGGTACCGAGACCGTATTTTGGGATCGAATGTCTATGATTGCACCAGGCATTGATGCAAGCGCATCGCTGTCGACGTCGCCCGTGGTGCTGATCGAAACGCAGCAAGGAAGCCCATCATGCGGCTCTTCCGAAGGCGCGGTCATTCTTTGGTAGCTCGTGCCGGAGCTTGTTAGGCGATATATAATGCGTGTTGCTACTTACCGGCACCATCAACGGTCCTCCCACCATGTTCTGGTCGACGTCCGTGCTCCTCCTCGGGCTCGCCCACTTCGCCGCCTCCAAGCCTCTCGCGTCTAAGAGGTGGGATGACTTCGAGGTGAAACATGCCTGGGTTGAGGTCCCTCGGGGATGGGAACTTCATGGTCCTGCTCCCTCGGACTACACCTTCGACATGCGGATCGGCCTGAAGCAGGACAAGTTCGACGAGCTTGTCACCGCCCTCTACGAGGTCAGCGACCCCGCTCATGAGCGGTGAGCGATCTCATCTTTACGTCACTCGTGTTATTGTTCTCATTGTTCACGTCTCATCGTCAGGTATGGTCAGCACCTCTCCAAGGAGGACGTAGCAGCCCTCGTTGCCCCTCACCCTGACTCGGTCAACCTCGTTGAGGCATGGCTCTTGGCACATGGCCTCGACACCTCCTCGACCCATCGTTCCTCTTCGGGCGACTTCATCACCATTCGGGTCTCTGTCGCGCAAGCTGAGAAGATGCTCGGAACCCAGTACCAAGTCTTCCGTCACGGGAAGAGCGATGACTACGTCATCCGCACGATGAACTACAGCCTTCCCAGCGTTCTTCATGAGCATGTCGCCGTCGTTGCTCCGACGACCTACTTCGGTACCATGAAGAGCATGAAGGCTACCAGCTTCATTCAGGAAGACGCGCCGACTATTGAGAACGACGCCGATTTCGCGCACCTTCTCAAGGGTCCTGGCTCGCTTGCGACTGTTCCCTCAAGCTGCTCGACCACGATCACACCCGCCTGCTTGCGTGCCCTTTACAACACAGTGAACTACACGCCCAAAGCCACCACGAAGAACAGCCTCGGTGTTGCTGGCTATTTGGACGAGTTCGCGAACCGTGCTGACTTGCAGGTGAGTGCTGTTAAGCGAACTTATCGCCTGCTTTCCCTGACAGTTTTACGTCCAATAGACGTTCTTCCAACGTTTCCGCAGTGACGCCGTTGGTTCGAACTTCACCACTGTGAGGGTTAACAACGGTGGCGATGACCAGTCAGATCCTGGCGTGGAGGTAAGTACGCTCGGAGCGCTCCTTGACACGTGCCAGGCATTGACACGTTTCGCAGGCAAACCTTGATATCCAGTATACTGAGGGTATCTCGTTCCCTACTCCGAACATCTACTATAGCACTGGCGGTTCTCCTCCCTTCAAACCGGATGACAACACCCCGACGAATACCAACGAGCCTTACCTCGATTGGCTCAACTTTATCCTTGCCCAGGATACTATCCCCCAGACGGTGAGTGGCTCGATATACCACGTATCGCACAGCATTGACGTTGAAGGCGATACTCGCAGTTCACTACTAGCTACGGCGATGACGAGCAAACCGTCCCTTTCGACTACGCCACGTCCGTGTGCAATCTCTTCGCACAACTCGGTGCCCGTGGATCCAGCATCATGTTCAGCAGCGGTGATGATGGTGTCGGTGCCGGCGACTGTTTCACCAACGATGGCACGAACACGAAGCACTTCCAGCCCAACTTCCCGGGTATGTGTTCATCATGTTCGGCTGCGCACGGTAACTCAACGCGGTCGGAACAGCATCCTGTCCATTCGTCACTACTGTCGGCGGTACCATCCGCGTCAACCCTGAGGTCGCAGTCAGCTTCTCCGGTGGAGGGTTCTCAAACTACTTCGCTCAGCCGAGGTGCGAATCAATTTCCCCATATGCCTAGACATGCGTGCCGGATAGGGCTAATGTTCGGTTGCTCGCAGCTACCAGACCGCGGCTGTCACGACGTTCCTGAGCAAGCTCGGCTCTACCAATGCTGGCCAATTCAAGTGCGTTGAACGGAACCCATCTCTAAGCTTATCTTGGTCTAACAGCGTCTTCGTGCAGCAAAACCGGTCGTGCATACCCCGATGTTGCCGCGCAGGGCCAGGGCTTCCAGGTCGTCATCGGTGGACGCGTCGCGTCCGTTGGTGGTACTAGTGCTAGCTCGCCGGTATGTCCATTCCCGATTCACCATCTCCGATGTCGGGAATCCCTTGCTGACTGTCCGCCGCTCGTCCACAGACCTTCGCAGGTGTCATCTCCCTCCTCAACGATTTCCGTCTGTCTCAGAGCAAGGCGCCGTTAGGCTTCCTCAACCCGATCATCTACTCGACCGGCGCTGCTGGCTTCAACGACATCACCTCTGGTTCGAACCCTGGATGTGGCACTAACGGCTTCACTGCGGGCACCGGCTGGGACCCTGTGAGTATGATCGCACCAGCCTTAAGCGCGGTTCGCACTGACGCAACCTTATTTCCGTCAGGTTACTGGTCTGGGTACTCCCGACTTCGTCAAGCTGCAGTCCCTGATCGGGTAGAAGCCGGAGACCCTGAGCAGATGGGGCCGAGGTCGGCAAACCAAAGGAGTTCGGGTGGCGAGCGCTGCCAGTGTAAAACATACGAGGGCGTCAATGAGAAGCAATGTTGCGTGTTGCGGTCTGCCATCCCACCGATTGTTACGGCGTCGAGCGTCGCCCGGCGTGATTCTCCCGGTCTCTTGCACATGGCCGCACGCGTGTGTGCACGTCATGGCCCCATGGCGGCCACGCGCACAACGGGCGTACACGCGCACATACTTGTCTACATGGAACATGAAGAACACACATCGTACAACTGACTCCCGGCGGGCCTTCCCTCTCGAGCTTTCTGATGCCGCTGCAGATCCCCCAGCGTCCGATCACACCAGCACGACAAAGTTGTTCCCGCAGAACGGACACCGCTGTGTCGCATCGAGCAGATCTTGCACGAACCGTGCGGAGTTATAGGATCCGCCCATACCTGCCCGCGGGTAGGGGGAGTGGGCCGGAGGCGCTTGCGAGTCCCCGACTTGGGAGGCGGGACGGTCCACGGACCCGTTGGCGTCTCCGCTCGATGACGGTCCTGGTGCGGCTCTGGCGGGCACGGGCGGAGGTAGCAACGCTTTGCGGCTGCAGCCAATGCATGTTCGAACCATTGGCGTGGCAAGCAAGAATGAGGTAACGCAACAACGTGCTGTGACAGTTGTGAGCTAACGAAACTGATGCGACGCGAGTGGATGAAAAGGAGCGACGAACAGACAGGCAAAACAGTATTCCGCGGGCTGCGGTGACAATGTATAGGATTGTAAGACTGCGCGAACGTACCCCATACGTGGCCATTGGTGCAGACGGCACCTTCTGCGTCCATCGACTGGAGGGGAACCACACCGTTGCAAGCGGGGCAAAGTTCGTCCATGCTGTGCCCATCTTGGATGGGAGCAAGCTCAGCTGCGGGCGACGCCGCACTGATTTGCGCGTCCGGCGGGCCTGGTTGCGGCGCAGACGATAGCTGCGCCAATAGTGTATCGGCTTCCTTTGCCAATGCCGGAGCAGCCTCCGACGCTGTGGTCGCCTGACGAATCGTCCGACGAGCAAAGGATATGTCATAAGCTATATGCAAACCGCCCTGTGGTCAACACCCACGTCACTGACTCATCCTTCGAGAAACTGAGACGTACCGCTACGGGATATAGCCCCACTTATGGCCGATAAGTGTCGTATTAGCACCATCTGGACGTGACTTCGGATATTGGCCAGGAATAGATTGGCAGCGTCAGCAAATTTCTGTTGAATGTCGGCAGCTTCTGCATACTTCTGTGTGGCGGACGTCAACATGGCATGCGTCACCTCGGCTGGGTCAACAGTGCGTGCGAACCTGGCAAAAGACCGCGACTGTGTACCGCATTCGCTGCGACTGAATGCTGCCCCAGCCAAATAGTTGCGTCGTCAGGCTCCTTCGAAGTTCGCAAGATAGCTCCGTTGTCCAATCTCCGGAGTACGTCGGAACCGCGATAGTAGCGTCCACACCATTGAATGGCTGCCGGTGAAGAATATCCAATATGCGAGGATGCAAGCGCGCGATCCTGCTTGGCTCTCGCAGGTGCAGCAGAACGGGTCGGAGGATTGATATCGGCGCCTCGCCGCTGACTTTGATTCACCGTCAGAAGGCCGTCAGACTATAAAAGGATAACGTGTGGACAAACCACTTCTGGCATGGCCGACGCGCTCCGCCAAGTCATACAGGACGCGTTCGTCGACGTCCTCCTCCCACAGTTGGGCCACTACGAACGTGCTTATGTGCTTGGCATCGTGCTTGTAACTGAAGTCTGTCGGACGGGACGCCCTGTATCATCCGATACAGCTTGAGTTGTGACTTCACGCGAAGAGAAGGCAAGAGTAACGTACTCATATGTCCACATGAACGTGGAACCACCGTCGTAAGTGGCCGCCCCATGGATACGATCCACATCTTTGAATGACGCCTTCGACTCGGCCCTGACAAAGACTGAGCGGGATGCCGCGGAGAGCGCGTCGGGCTGAATAGGTTCCGTAGGTGGCGGATACAACGTCGGGTCGACCGAGAGCTTGTGGATAACGTAAAATGATCCGTCCGAAAGCGAGACCACGGCCATGTCGCAACTGGGAACGTAGGAGATCCCCGATGCAGGCGAGAGCGCCGAGGAGCCCACGGAACGTCTCTGTGTCCGAAGCGCAAACGCTCTAGAGCCCGACCAGGCGGCCTCAGAAGATGGCGCAGACCACAGGTGGATGACCCCTGGCTTGTGATATATCAAAATCGCCTATATATCAAACATGAGCTCGGGGCAATGGCTCTCCAGGAAGAATTTATGGGAACAAGCTCACACTGCGCCCAGGTGGGTTTGCCCATTGCAAGCCCGTGATCGCTCTACCATCCGATCCGGATATTTTCTCGTCATCCAGCTGGATTGATAGACTAAGGGCGTGATCCGGACTAATGTTCGTGAGAGTGGGTTTGGGGTTGAGGGTCTGGCGTACGGTCAGGATAGCGATGGAGCCATCAGAGGAGCCGCATGCAAGCATCGCCTCGCCTAGACTTGTGGCAGAACTGAGCGCGCGCAATGAGAGGTTCCGTGAACTTACAAGTGTCGTCCTGTGGGACGTTCCATGCAGACCAAGCAAGGTGGGATACCCATCTGTCAGCGACCTGGGTTTCCTTCAGGACGGACATCTGTTTTTCCGTCTTGTCATACCTGAGTATAGTGAAAGTGAAGTGACACGAGCTAAAGAAATTTGAGGATAGATGGACATACCTGAGAAAGGTGACGGAGCCCGCGCGGTTACCAACCGCCAGGGAGGATGCCTCGACTGGAGGCATGGGCTCACCCCACTGGGGCTGAGACGACCACGCGATACCTACGCGCATACCGATTCAAACATTCCATTTCTGACCCAAACAAAACGCCGTAGAGGGTGACGCACATGTAGATTGGTTTCGCAGCACGTTTTTAACCGCCAGAAGAGGGTCCTTGGCAGCCGAGGCCGTTTCGAGAGCGGATGTGACGTCTTGGAGCTGTCAGCGTGGTTTTCGTAAGTCGCAACATGGGGCGCTACGAATAGGTCGGCTTGCCCTGATCCACTCTCCCGTTAGGAGGTTCTTCGAGGCACCCCATATGGTTAGTTCGAGATTTGAGTTGAGTAAGGCGAGGACACATCTGCGCAAGGACAAATCGCCACCGGCCAATCAGTCGATGTGCCTGGCGCGGACCATGTGCGGGAGTCTCCGCACCCAGCGTCGGCGGTGAGGTTACTTGGAGAGAGCGCGACGGCGTGCAAGGAGGGGTCCAGGGAACCTAGAGAAACAGCGCCCCACTCTGGTTGGGCGTCGATGAGCGCAGTGAGCGTCCCGCCAACCATTTCGGGAAAAGTTGGCATACCTTTGCTATCATTGGGCCACTGATGTGCAAGAGACCGATCAAACTCAACCATGGTTCGCAGCCAGCCCAAAGGGTGAGTGCTGCCAGACGGCAACTTGGAGGAGTCCTGCTTGATCACCGAGGACCGTTCTACGCTGACACCGGTGTCAGGAGTCTTTGAATGTGGCAGTTAATGAAAGTGAAATTATGAAACGCGGTAAAGGTTTACCAGGATGTGGACCGCATACTTGGTGAGCAGAATGACTTGGCCATCCTGGGAGAATTGGAGACACTTGACGGATGGAGGAACTGACACCGCCGAGAGGCTCAACACGGACGAAATAGGCAGTTCCGTCATCTTGTCGGCGAATATAGGCATATGACCCTGATGAGGCCGCGCTACAGTCAGCTGTAGTGAAGTGTCAGATGGACGCCCTGGTGTAAGACTGACACAGGAACAGACCGCACTGTGCGCAACTTCGAGACCTGAGCCGAGTTCTGCCTTCAAAGCGGGCAGCTTGCTACCAAAACACCCGAACGGACACCGCCTCGTTCATACAGAGTCGTAAGGAACAAGAGCCGCAGTGGTGGCGAGGCAGCGGCAGGGTCCAGACGTGAGTGTTGCGGCGTTGAACAGCTCAGTCGCCGATTCGCAGCGTTCGGGTGTCAATCTGTCGGAGTTTCAAATCAAGCATCGACGACGCGTCTCGGGCGCCTTTTCGGAATGCCGGTGGTTGTTCTTGGTTCGTTGACTTATTGTAACCTGCTACCCCTACCGGAGTGATCTTGCCACTTGTGCAAATCCGCAAGATGACTGTCGGGCATCTTCCTTGGTTTCTGGAAGAGCCACAACTTCTGACAACGCGTGTAATAGGATCTCACGTTCTGTTACCTCCACATGACCCGTCATGACATTGAGGTTCTGGACACTATTGGGACCCCCGACTATCTGAACGGCGACTTGTCCGTCGAAGGTACGCAACCCGGCGGCCACATGCAGCACATCAGCTAACGGTGACGCGCAGACGTGGACATGGCGCCACACATGAAGCCTCCCAATCCTGAGGAGTCGGAGGGTGCGTTTGGCCGCCACTCTGGGAACATGGACGGGCCCTAACCGCGTCTTTACCTACATCCAGTGCTCCCCTCCCAAGTCCATCCTTCCTATCCATATGGAAACCCGCTGAGTATCAAACACCCGGCATCGCTGCCCCGTCGGCCGTACGACCCCGCGTCGCGCGCGCTCTTCGAGGACATGGGCTATGGCGGGGGCGGCGTGAACGGGACCATTCGGTGGAAGGATCTCGCGCTCGACCTGCTATTCCCAGTCGACCAGGCACGGGAGGAGGCGGAGCGGGCTGCGCAGGCCCGCCAGATGGCTAGCGGCACGACCTCCAATCACCCCCCTGCGCAGCCCCAGCAGCCGCCGCAGAACCAGGCGATCGAGGAGGAGGAGGATGACGAGGTCGACGAAAACGATGTCGACGAGGACGAAGACGAGGATGATGAGCAGTCCAGCTACGATTCGAACGAAGACTGAAGCTAAGACTGGGATTCTACGGTCGCTTAGGGAACTAGGCAGTGTGAGTGGTGACTTCCGTAGACGCGCCGACTGGGCAGCTGGCGCTGATCTGCGTCCGCTGCGCCCGGAGAAGCCTGTGGTACGGCAAGAATAGGGTCGTCATGCAAGGAGGATACTGTAACAGTACTGTAACAACAACACCGACTGCTCCCTTCGGAGAATGACGTCTTGCGTGTTTCGCTGTCGGGTGCGCTGCCTCACTAACCCTCATGTCAACTTGGAGCTAGCCGCCACGGTATTGAGATACCAGCGTGGACCGTGTGTTCGGGGTGCATGTCAAATCTACGAACTCCGTCACAGTGCAGGGTAGTCGGGTTTGTGTCATCGGGTGTCGTCAGAACGAGCGGACAGTTGGTCAGAAGAAAACCACCCGAGCTGGCGCCCAGACTTGTTATATCAGTCTCCGTATAGCAGCGCCATCGGAAGTGTGCCTGGAGCAGCACATGCACCTGACGCGTACCCAGGTATGCTCGCACTGCACCAACGACTGGCGAGAGAAATCTTCGTATCTCTGATTCTGTGGCGCAGGATCCATGCCATCATTCACCACTGACGAGATATAGGGAAAAAGAACCTCGGAAGACTTGTGTGGCCGCATGTTGCACACGGTGGGACCGTCGACGGGTTTTCCTGACCGGGAAGCGATGATCTCGCTGCGCCCTGTCTCTGGAGTACAAGGCTCAAGCGCATTAGCTTCCGTTACACACAAGTTAGGCTACCGCGGCACCGGGGGAGTAGAAGCGTGCATCTGCGATCATCGTACAGGTGGCCATGGCAGGGCAACCCCTGGGTAAACCTCTGCAGCAGCCTCCACTCTGTCGGTCCGCCAGTCGCTAGACATCTGCGATCACGGAGGCAAGAGAAGAGAGTGGCTCAAGAATCACGGAGGCTCTTGCAACCCTTGGCTCTCTGACGCAAAGGTTCGCACACTAGATGATGGGGGGTGCGTAAGCCACACGCGCCCTTTCTCGCGATCAGGAGGGTATCGGGAGTCGGCGGGGTACGGGTGTGCTGCAACAGCGCTCGCAGTGATAAATATCCCCGGAGGACGCACACGAAGACCTCCTCGGTCGGCCGGTGGCCGCTGCTGGTGTGTCATGGGCGACGAGCATCGAGTGTTGGCTGAAAATACACCCTCAATACACCGGATGCGCGTACTACACGTATGACATGCCCGCCGCCGCGGACGCGCTAGAGCGACGTACGTACACCTGAGGGGACAGAACCGAACGCCGATGATCATCCGGGATCCCAGCACGGCGGCGATGGGGCGCAAGGCGGTGGTATGATGCCCGGTATTCAAGGAGCAGGTCCGAGTGGCCAGACGGTTCTGCCGCGACACGGAGGAGATCAGCAACTGGGACCGAAGGCTGGGAGCCTCATGGGTAGCAGGATCTGGCGAGATGTTGTCGTAAGATGGAGGCCAGTGGCAGCTAGTACATATGTTGGGCACACGCACACTCGCTCAACAGAAGCACGGAGCCCGCGCGCGAAGCGCCACAAAGTATGATTAGAGTGTGCACCCGGAGTGCGCCTCTTCCAGAATGCGTCGTCTGCGCATGTCATGCAGCGCCTCGGATCGAGATCCACACCCTGACAGCGTGCGCGCATTCGAAGCAGCAGTCCATCCCGGCATCCTCATGCAACCCGGTGTGAACGTTGGAACCTGCGAAGCGAAGCAAGAAAATGTCCTGTGATTGTCCGCGGAACTCTATGCGATGACGGTACAGGGACTACTCGACGGGAATGTACAACACAGTCCGTGCAGAGTGCGAGGGGGCAGGGAGCGACATACAGGGGTTGAGCTATGTACAGTGCGAAAGCGATCGACGAGCATGCAGGGGGACCGACAATTAGATAGGGCTATATACACTGATTATACGCACAAGCTTTCTTTTGTGTGTATGGTGACGCATGCGGTGCACCATTGCAGGCCGTGAGCGTCGTGCGAACGAGCGGCGCGCGTTAAGTGTACGCGAGGAAATAAGCCGAGAGCGCAGGGAGATCATTGGTCCCTGCGTCGGAATAGCCTTGGCGTCGAGATCCGTTGAACTTGAGCACCACGACAGGGCCGCACCAGGGCTTCGCCGCTTGGCCGGACGTTATGCGATATATCGCGCGATTGACCGGCGAGCCGCGCTGCAACGATGTCGGACAGTACCAAATGTGGAGCGGGAAGCGCAGCGGCTCGCCGTTGAGGCCTTGTGTGAGAATGATTGTGTTCGGCACACTTTCCGTGAACCACTCCTGGACGAGCGGCGTGGGGCACATTCCCTGCGAGATTGTGCCCTGTGGCTGGCATTGCACAGTAGTGACACGGACGCGGTCTGTCGGACAAAGGATTGTAGCGGGTTAGTGTTCACAGTCCGCAGCGTCCCGAGCACAGCGCTAGAGCGCACCTTCATGCGGCATGAAGAGCAGAGCAGAGACCGAGATGAGCTCTGTCTGGACCGGCGGGGGTGTTGCAATCATGTTCGGGTACTGGGTCTGTGGTGCGTTAGTCGGAACACACTCGCGACGATGGCGGGGCCAGTCCTGCACAAAGGAAACTTGGATCAGCGCAAGACAGAGAACGGAGAGCGGGGTGGACGTGCGTTATTGAGGTGATCCGGACTGCAGTACCAAGCATTTTGGCAGCGACTGCACCACATGGTGGTGGGCCGGCAGCAGATGGTGCAGGGATGTTTAATGAGTGGCGAAGACATAGTATGCGTGAGTAGGGTAGAAAGGGGAAGAGGAGGCGAAGAAAGCGAAAGGACCGACGAGGATGACGAGGGCCATTTGGCGGAACCGGAGGAGGTCTTTTATTCGGAGGGACGAGCGGCTGATGCCGCGTGGGACAAAGCCGTTTCACTCGGTGTCGAGAGATCTAGAGGAGCATGAGATACGTAAAGTAACAGAATGGTTAAGGTACGAGGCTGGGAGGAGAAAATGCTCACTTGGAAACTTGCTTGATGAGGGCATGACACACATCATCGCCGTGGTACGCGGTTGATCTGGTACCGGGATGGTGTCGTTTCCATTTCCATGTGCGTGAAACGGGAATTCGGCGCGGAGAGAAAATGCAGGATGTCACGAAAGCGGGAGACGCACCGGGAGCTGGAGGAAGAAAGTGTGACTACGCCTGGTCTGTATCTGGCATGGGCGTAATGTATCACGCGGGGGAAGCTAGAAGCGGTGCACACACGACGAGGATGCAGAGGTAGTGTGACACGCCTCCCTTTGCCAATCGCTGCCACTGCCAGCCTTGCACACGGCCTGCGACACTCGACTCCGTCCCCTCCCCGGCAACACCCGCCCGGTCCCCGGGTCCCCCGGACCAGCCCAATCCGGCATCCCGGCGCTTGACGCGTCCTCGCAGACCGTCGCCCAGCCTCAGCGACTGCGAGCTCGCTCTCCGCCACCGATCATCCACCATGTCCGACGACGGTATGAACATCGACGATGGTATGCTGCCGCACGTCCCCCTTGTCATCCTCTGTCCCACTAACCTCGGCACGAACAGGGGGCGTTGTCCGCAGGAAGGGTCGCGGCTTCCAGAGCGCGGCAGGTGCGTCCATACCAGCCTTTTCTCCCATCCCAGCGGGCTGACGTGTCCCCAGGCAATGAGAGTGCTGTCACTTCCGAACAGGCCTTCGACCGCGTCGAGTCGACCTCAGAGACCAGAGCGGCGCGATGTGAGCTTCCCGGCACATCCTCCGCCCATTCATCACTGATACACCCCTCTCCCCGTCGCAGCTGTCGAGGGCTGGATCGTGCTCGTGACAAACGTCCACGAAGAGGCGACCGAGGAGGACGTGATGGACAAGTTTGCAGAGTACGGCGAGATCAAAAACCTGCATCTCAACCTTGACAGGCGGACGGGCTACGTCAAGGTGCGCACGACCTCTCGTCCCAGCCCCTACCATTCAGCTGATGCTCGACACCCCCTTCCAAGGGCTATGCCCTTGTAGAGTATGAGACCATGGCGGAGGCACAGGCCGCCATTGATGGGGCGTCGGGCTCGACCCTATTGGAGCAGCCTTTGCAGTGCGACTTCGCATTTGTGAGGCCACCGCCCGCAGGCCCGAAGAAAGGCCGTGGTCGCGAAGGCCGTGGTCGGAGTGCAAGCCCATCGCGGCGTCGTGGAGGGGAGTAAAACCGCCGGACACGGACATACACTACTCTGCTTGTGCTCTGTCCTGCCCGAACCTCTCGTGGATTCTATTTCGTCTGTACTCTGCTGTGACCTTCAATATAGTTGTAATGTTACTCGTTCGTGAAATACTCGTCAGCTCCATCTTCACGCAGGTTGTCTGCAAGATCTCGCAGGCACTTGCAAGTTACACCGAGTTGGAACACACGCCGCTGCCGCGTACAGACTGGCGCCTCACGTGCGAACGGTCTCTGACGCGCACAGGAACGCGTCTCTTGCACGTCTACTGCATTCTTTGCCACACCTCCTAGTCTCGCGTACTTGTCCCTCTCGATGGCCAAGGCTACGTCCCGGAAAGTTGAAGCATCTGGTTCCGAAAGCGAGTCGGAGCAACCAAAGTCGGCGAAGAAGGGCGCAGTGCCGAAGAATGCAGCGAACAACATAGACCGCGACGCGTCCGAGGAACTAGAGGAGAAAGAAGAGAACGGAGATCAAGGCGATGACGATGAAGAGGACGAGGAGGAGTACGAGATTGAGGCCATTCTTGACGCCAAACACGGCTCATTCCCCAATGTGCGTGCGCGTTGTGCAAGGGCAGCACGCGACTGCATTACTCACGGCGTCCCGATGTGCCAAGCAGGGACGTACAGGGTACCTAGTCAAGTGGAAGAACTACGGCGAGGAGCACAACAGCTGGGTGGACGAGAATGATGCACAGTGAGTGCTCTTGGACTCCCGTTGAACTGTGTTTGGACGCGTATTGACTGCCACGCCCGCAATCGCTCGCGCCTCTCTGCCCACTGCCTCCACTTCCCCTGTGGCGTGCGTTTTGTGTCCGTCCAGAGGCGCGAAGGAACTCATACAGGAGTTCTGGAAGAACAACAGTAAGAAGGGCGCCCCCGCGCGAAAGTCGGACGCGAAGCCCAAGCCCACACCCAAGCCACGTAAGTCGGTTGGAAGGGCAGCGACCGCGGAAGAGTCCGAGGTCGAGGAGACCGCCCCCCCAGCGAAGAAGCGCGGCCGGCCGTCCAAGGCCTCAGCCCGCTCCCTGTCAGAGGAGCAGGAGCCTGACGAGGAGGCTCCGAAGAAGAAATCGCGCAAGGGCCCGACTGCAGCCAAGAGCGCGAGTGCACGGCGGGCAGTGACCCGCCTGGAGGACAGCGATGAGGACGAAGAAGAGCGCACCTATGTGGACATGAAGAAGTGGAAGGACATCGCAACGTGGGAGCACCTGGTTGAATACATCGACACCGTCGAGCGTATGGAGGACGGCGGCCTTCTCGTCTACTTCACCCTGTATGTCTGTGGTCCTTGGACCTTCGCCGCATTTTTGCGCGCTCCGATCCTTGCACCCACGCATGCACTGACGATGACTATGTTGTTTCACTCTGCAGGAAACACGGGAAAGGATTCGGCAAGGAGCCGGCTGACGTCTGCAAGCAGAAGATGCCGAACTTGGTGTGTCCTCCCCTCTACCGCCACCGTGAAAACTTTGTTACTCATGCGTGTTGCGCCAGCTTATTGACTTCTACCAGAGCAATCTTCGTTGGAAGTCAAGCGACGAGAATGCCATGGAGGAGTGAGGGAATTTTCACCGTGTGACCGGCCTCCCGCCTCCTCCACCACCGCCTCTCTGCTTGCTGTCATTTTGCGTGCTTCAACCCCCCTACTCACCGGTTTCGCCGAAAAATGTCACATCCGCGTTTTTCTTCCCCGATCTCCTTGTACACATTTGAACTTTTTGTCACTGTATCTGCTGTCCTTTTAGTCTGTTCGCCTCACCTTGGAGCCCTGAATGCTTGGCCGGTGCCATGTCCTCGTAGCTCTGGAGCTTATTATCTTGCTCTGTAATTCGTAATGCGTGTACATGGCCAATGGACATAGCTTCTTGGTCTCTTATTCTCTTCGGCTGTTGTGTGTTCCGAGATACCGTTGCGAGGTCAAGCAACTTTTCTTGGACAGAATGACATCGCAGCGGATGCAAATAATGCGAGACATCGTTGACAGCTCATACTACTCATAACATGATGATACCATATCTGACGGAGACGTGTGTTGCGCGAAGTGGGGGATGAGGCTTCGTAAAGTAGATGAAGGGAACTAAGTAGGTACTGTATTGCATGATGTCGAGACTCCGAATCATTGAGGCGCCGTCCGAGCTAAACTCACAGCGGCCTGCCAATAAATAACGCCACGGACACATGGACGGGTACTGGGAAGCAGAGCAGTATAATGGATAGATCGAGGGACGAGATAGGACCCGCAGACAGAGGACGCTCGACGACTGTATCCCCGCGGACGCGAAACATATAGGTTAAGCTCGGGTTACGGGCGCAGTACCAATAAAATGACGCACACTCCAGATCGACACATCCTGGCAGGCAGCAGATATCCAAAGCGCCACCGGCCGGAACCAGGAGCGTCCAGGATTTACAGCTCCTCGTGCGATGGCGAGGAGGCTGACGCCTCAGCCGCGACCGCGTCCTTCAAGCTCTGAGCGACGGCGTCAGCGTCCTTGACCTTCTCAGGCTCGTCCGGCGATGACGTCTTCTGAGCGTCGAGCTCAGCGACACGGTTGAGGGCAGCCTCGACCTCCTCCTTCCCGCGTCCGATCACGACCTGCTCAGGGACACCGACATCAACGGGTGATTCCGTCTGTTCCGGATCTTCGATGGGGAGGATCGAGGCAGACCCGTCGTCGTCCTCGGCCACTTCCTCCTCAGGGATGCCGAAAGCGCGGGCACCACTGCGCTTGATCGACCTCAGACGTGCGTTGAAACCGTGGATCACGTCCTCGACCTCGTCCTGGAGCTCCTGGATCGCAGGACCGACCGGGTTGATGGGGGGTGACGGATGAGTACCGTCTTGAATGCTCTGGGCATGAACAGTGAAATTCTCGCTCCCTGAAGAAGGGAAAAGGCATCAGTGAAACGTCGCAACCTTCTACATCTGCGGCTGACGTACTACGGATGAGGTCGTGGTAGCGTTGCCAGTCGTGATACGTGACATCGTCGAGGTATGCGTAGTCAAGACCAATGTCTCCCTGTGCATTCTCGGCGAGGTCTCTGACGGCCTGAGTGACCTTGTCGACCTAGAGACCGGAAAAAGATCCGATGAGCGACATGCGACTGAGGACGGAGCATCGGACACATACCTCAGCAACTTCCTTCTCGAGCACTCCCGCGTACCAACCGTTGACGACAGCCTCGGTCTGGCGTAACCGGTCCTGGAACTTTTCCTCAAGCTTGTTGATGACGCGGTCCCAATACGCCCTCTTGTCCTCCAGCTTCCGGTTCTCTCTTTGAAGGTTGTTCATGTACTTCTCCGCGCCGCGCAAGAACTTCTCGGCATCCTCTACGGTACTCTCGATCTCCTTCCGGATCTCGGCGTTCTCCTTGAGTTCCGCGACAGCAGCCTTGCGGATGGCCACAAGAGCCTTGCGAAGGGCTTTCTTGCTATTAGCCACAAGGTCCTCGACCTTCTTCTCCCATTCCGTGTGACGCTTATCGAGCTCTGCGCGATCCCTTGCCGTCTTTTCCCGACGGGCACGTAGACGCTCCTCGCGTTCCTGCTCCGACTCCTCGTTATCAGCAGGAGTCTCCGACTGTACGGCCTCCGAGTCGTCGTCATCGAACAGGGCCCTGAACTCTTCCAAATCAGGATCTGAGAGGATATCAAAAGGATCTGGTTCTGCTGCCGCCTCTTCGTTGCCCGAGGCGACGGCCGAGGGTACAGCATCGGAGACTTCTGAAACCGGAGCAACAATAGACTCGGTGACCGTGACAGAAGCAACCTCAATTGCGGACGAGGAAATTAAGGAAGCGACCCGACTCGCAGCGTCAGAAGCTGCGGCGGACACACTTTCAGCCAAACTCGAGGCGGCCGTGGGGATTGCCTCAGCGCTCGACACGGGCGCGCTGACAGCAGACTCCGCCGCCGCAACCACCGATACGACAGACTCGCTGGCGGCTGAGACCACAGAGGAGATGGATGGCGACACAGAAGACGATACTGCGGAGAAAGTGGACTTGAGGGCGTCTGACGCGCTCTCAGCTGCCTCTGCAGCCGATGACTTGATCACTTCGGTGGGTTGAGCAACGGGTGTTGCCTCGGAACTTGACACCGCCTCGAGGACACTTGAGGCCTGGTCGCTGGCGGCGACGGCGGAACTAGAAATAGCGGATGATCCAGACACGGCTGACGAGACAACGGCTGACAAGGTCGATGAGACCTTGACGGACGCCTGGGATACACGGGAAGAGGCCTTGGACAGTTGCGACGAAGCAGAGCCCCGGAGCTGAGACGCAGACAGCGCCTGCGGCTTGCCACTCATCTCCTTCACATGCTCCCATATCTTCTTGACATGTGGGTCGACGAACTGCCGCCGCTGTTCGCCTAGGATAGCCGCGACCTGCGCGAGAACGACCTTGACCTTCTCCCACAGCGGCCGAGCGTACGGTCGCGCAGCCTGGTAACCTTGATATGTCTTCTCGGCGGCAAGGACGACGTAGGGGCGTGCCTTGCGTTGCAACTGATGCAGCGTGGAGGCGGTACGACGCACGTATGAGGCCAGGACGCGTTCGTACTCGTGCTCGACCCAGGACCGATAAGGAGTTGTCTGTGCTTCAAGCTTCATCAGCTGCGGCACGGCATACTTGTAGTAGAGAGGTACGACGCGCTTGTTCCACTGAGGAACTACGCGGGCGTCGAACTCCTGGTGCACCCGGGCAGCCACCGGCTGAGCAGTGCGAATAGCGTAGTCGGCGTATGGCTTGGCCTTCTCAATGTAAGGCGCTACGGAAGGGTGGGCGAGGGCCTGCTGGATAGGTGGAATGATGTAGGGCTCAATCACGAGACGACGGTACTCCGAAAGACCGCGGCAGACGGGCGACTTGAGCTGCTCATCCTGTGGACAAACCGACAGGGTGTAGATTGTGAACCACAACAGGAACCCGCGGAATAGTAATTCCACGAGACCCGTAGATCCGCCGCCAGATTTGTTCTGCAACAACTTCAGTATATCCGGATGAAACCAAAGGATTGAGACACAAGTACCTTTCCGCTCTTCTTCGCCTTTTGTTTCCCTTTCGGTTTCGTCGGTTTGGATACAGCGCCAGTCTGAAAATGGAATTGCAGTCGTTATTAATTGGTGTCGCACATTCATTTATACATATGAGGAGTCCTGGCACGTCGCAGCATCCACGTAGGTGCATAGCCAATTCAACCACCACACAACCACATCATTTCATGAACCCGAACGCAACGATTGCGAGGGGCGCTCCGTGCGTCGCGCAGAAGAAAAGGCATGATCCGCCCGCGGAAACATGAATATGCGCAGGCAGATTGTGGGCCACGGTGCCCCCCTGATAGGAGGGCGCTTGAGAAAGGAGGTTGCCACTAAACGCATGCAGTACAGAATAACCAACCACTCCCAGGCCACTCCGCATACCTGCTCATGCGACATACCCCGCCGCGTACGACAAGAAAATGGGTGCTCCGACTATTCAGCCACCTTACGGGATGTATCGCGCACGCGTTCAAATCGACTCAGATGGACATCAGGACTCACGGCTTTGTCTCCATCCGCTCCATCATGTGTGCCACCATTAACCAGTGGACTTGGTTTGTGTGGGACGCCGGGCGTGTCCGGGTTGGCATTCTTGGCCAGGCGGGGTACCGGCTGTGCGGATTGTGTGCGCGAGGCCGCAACGGGCGGGGCGGGGGTGCGTCGTGTGACGACCATGGTGGTAGGAGAAAAGTAAGTGCACCAGGCAGACTATATGCGCGATTGCGAAGGCAGACGACAGTACTAGAGAGCGATGGGCATGTGGAGAGAACGGTGGTCGTCGAGGTTGGCGTTCAAGCTGTTGGACGCGCGTAGGCGCCGGGAGACGTGTAATGTGTTTGCATCAATTTGGCGCCGCGTCGTCATCGACACCGACACCGGCACCGACCTCATCTCTCTTTCCGACGCCCACCACCTCCAACATGGCCTCCTCGTCGCGCAGGCCGGTGACAACGTATTCTCGACGTCGTGCGCGTCGTCGGGATTCTGCGAGTGATCACGACAATGGGGCCAAATCTTCTCCAATTCGCCCCATCAGTCCTGACGGAGACGACGTATCGTTTGTCGTGATGGCCAACAGGATGAACAAACGCGCTCGCTTGGTCTCACGCTCTACTGCCTCCGACAGCGGTAGCATCAAGAACGCCGATGAAGATAGAGATGACCGTCCGTCGAAGAGACAGAAGGCTTCCTCGGCTTCTGGCAACGAGCGTGCTCCGAGACGTGGCTATATGCGCGAAGATCTCCTACCTGCGATGTCTCTGGCAACCCAGTTATGCACTCCTCGTCTCTCGATGCCTTCGGAGCAGTCTATGGTCCCTTCTTCCGGTGCCTGTCGCCCTGCTACCTCTGATCAGCTCTCTCCTCTGCCCTTCGTCCACCGGATGCCATCTCGTACTAGCTCACGCAACTTCAAGGAGAACGCTATGCGTGATGGAACTCGTTCGCTTGCATCTCCTTTCAGTAGTCGGCCTGGCTCTCGTGCCCCGTCCCCGAATAATGTTGATCGAGCCACCAAGCGGCGGCCTATCCATCATACGAAGTCCCGGACGCTTTCGCAATCTGGAGCACTGCGCGACAAGATGGTGGATCCGAACATCGCGATTCAGGTTGTGGACACTCAGTACTTTCCGGCGACGTCTGGTGCCGTAGACACCGCTGCGACCGCGAAACTGACCGCTCCCGCACACAACCGCTCCAGCTCCACGCCCACGTTTAAACCTGCGTTGGACCACATGTCGTCGGAACCTTGGCTAGTTACCTCAAAGATGCTGGCCCATTCGCCGCCGGCCTCTGACTGTATTATCGAAGGCGAAGATATGGACATCGAGCACCTGTCGTTTTTCGTCGACGCGCCCTTGCAGACGTCCACTCCACCTCGCCGGCGACGGAGCGTGACAGTAGGCGCCTGGGCTCAGGGCCTCATGCCTCAGCTTGACGCAGATCCGCCTCTACCCGTCCGCAGTTACCGCTACGACAGTGACGTGGACATGTCTGATATCAGCCTTCCCGGTTCTCCGTCGGACTCCATCTCAAGCCGAGCCAAGCCGTCTCGTCGACGCCGTCGGACAATCGTTCATCTCCCCAGCGACAGTCTTTTTTCCTCATCCCTTGATTTCTCGGCACTGATGTCGGAGACCGAGCGACTTCCTCGCCCTCCTGCCTCGGAAGGGTCTCGTTCTCCCGTGGAGGAATCGCTCGCAGAAGATGTTGAATTAGCTCCGGCCTTTTCACTCAACAATTCCCCGGCACAGTCAACTCGCAACAGTTTCTCCGGCCATTCTCTCTCCAAGTCCTCTGCCGGTCTACTTCGCTCAACTCATAGTTCATTCTCCTCCCATCAGCCTGGTGCGGCGCCTTCGTCTCCAAGCTCCGGCCCTCATCCTGCCCAGGCTAGCCCCGACCCAGAAGGTGACGAGCTCTTGGATTTGTTCTCGGTCCTTGGTCTCGATGGTAAGCATTAATTTGACATGCTCGTCGCCTGCAATTCAACATTCCGATGGAGCGGACGAAATTTGTCTGATACGTTTTGTTTTGCAGAGGACGACGAGAAGTGGAGCATCCCGACCGATCCCGAGGACTCTGGCGTGGCCTTCTCTATCTCACGCTCACGTTCACACGACTCGAACTTTAGCTCAAGCTCTGCGAAGACCACTCGTATACGGCGCAAGCGCGGTGACACCATTCGGGCATCTGACTACGCGAAAGCTCCTAGCCTAGGGTTGTCGGGCTCCTTCGACTCTGCGTCTGCTGCTGGTGCGGCGCGCCCTACTACTCGGCGAACTCGCTCCGGAACTGTAACTCAGGCTAGCGCTTCTGGCGCCAGGAGGAAACACGAAGGCTGGCCCACCATCAAGATGCGAACGAATGCAGAGCCCCTTCGTACCGACGGAAGCGAAGATGACGAACTGCTGTTGAAGGACGGCGATTGCCATCGATTGAACTCTACTTGATATCTGGTAAGTGTAATGCAGTGCGGCAATACTTGTTGTTTTCACAAACGGTTGTTTTTTTACAGAACACTCTGTCCATGGAAAATTGTTTCGTCTTTTTCTTGGTCTCCGGTTCTTTTCGTTGTTTGTTTTCGCTCTCTGTATTTGCTTTCCATGGTTTTCTCCGCTGTCGCCCTTTGTGTCCATCGTCCCCGGCTTGCGCTTGCGTGTGTAGCTTATTCATGCAATATACCCCTTTCTGTACTCTTTACCACCCTCCACCCAACGACCCAAGAATCGCTTGCACCGCGCCAGGCTCCGCAACCCGATCGGCAAATGGCTACTCTCCGGAAATGTTGGTATCTTCTGCGCTCAATCGTGCATGTTGCCGAACTTGACGTTGACCAAAACCATCCCAGTGCTGCTGTCTGCGCTGGGCCCGATTGCAGTCTCGGCGACGATCACACTGCCTACAGCCAGAGGGCGGCCGAGAGACATTCATCGATGTGGTGGTGAAATACCCGTACTGCATGCCGAACCTACAGGATGTTCTGTAGGTCTGTGTGGGTGTCTTACTCGCGCTCCGTCGTCAGGTGCAATATCGATTGCCGGCTTCACAACGCCAGCGATGCGCCGGAGCGTTGCAACAGCTGTCTTGCTTGATACACAACTCACTTGAAGTCCTCGACGTCTCAGTGACCTTCCTTCAGTGTGGCCGATGTCGACAAGTTTGGAGGCGACCAACTTCAGCCTTCTGGGACCTCTCGAGGACAGCGCGTTGACGTTGTCATTGACGCGCCTTCGACCGAGGAACCCGCCACGGGGCCAGACAAGCGGAGAGCGCTTTTCCCTTCTATTCACCCATGGCACCTCTTTCCGTGAGTTCTTTACCCCACCACCATATCATAGACTGATTTTGAATCATATAGACAAGGAAACCTGGATTCCTAGCGTGGAAAACCTGTTTGAATTGCAGGCGCAGAGTGTTGGCACGGCCGCCACAGTTGTAGAGGCATGGCTCATGGACGTCCAGAACCACGGACGCGCTGCCGTCCTCAACGAGAATAAGCTGTTGACGAATCTCGAGGGAATCAATACGTCGCATCTCAGACTCATCGAGACTCACTCGCAAATCCGGGTCATACTTAGCGGCCTATGAGCTGGCGCGTGCGATCGAGGTGGTGTTCAAGTCGGGCTTGTTCGCAGGAACGTCTGTTGTGGGTGTCGCACACTCCGCATCGGCGGTAGGATTGTATTTCTATCCTGCTTTTGCTCCAGGGCACCCTTCAACTCCATGCTTTCTTTACAGGTCCCTGATCACCCCCTGTCGTGAGTTTGGCAAACTCCGCCATTCGCGCATGATCATCGTTGAGCCCACTATGATGACGCGCGAGGTCTTCACCAAGATCAACAAAAACGGCAGGGTGTGGGAGATGCTGTATGAGATGACCAAGACGCGGAAGGACATCTGGTCGTCGCGTAAGGCCGCACGGGAGTGGTTATCGACGCGTTCGCCTTGGGACACTTGGACCCCGCGTTGTCTGGACTTGTTCGTTGTGAGTTCTCTGAATGCTACCACTCTTCTGCCAAACCGTGCCTCACCCGCGCTCTGCGACATCTATAGGAGTATGCTCTGCGTGACCTGCCTACCTCTACCTACCCTGATCGTAAAGAAGGGGTGACGCTCTGCTGCACGCGAGAGCAAGAGGCGGCGACGTACACCTACGGAGGGGACGATGGTTTTGCTGCGATCGACAATCTGGCAGAACACTCCAAGCTGATCCCGGTGCACCTCATATATGGCGAAAACGCGAACCTTGTGTACGCTCGCTGATTATCATCGCATTGGTGTTCCTCTGGTTACTGACTCTTCCTTTCCCTTTCGCTGTCGCAGCCCGGGGATAGCTAGGAAGGCGTTCCTGAAGTCCAAACAAGCTCGAGATATAGCATCGATCACCACTATTCCCGATGTTGGTCATATGGTGCGCATCTTTGGGTTTCCTGCTCTCGTTATGTGACTGAGCGTGATTCTGTGTAGGTTGTAGAGGAGGACCCAACTAACCTTGCTGTTGCCGTTTGGAACATTCTTCGTAGCGATGTTCCTCACCGGAGTCGCTTGTGATCTGCTCAGTGTTCAACACCCCGTGACACTGTCACTGTGATCTATAGATATGTTGAATCGTATTCGGAAGTCCCCAGTCACGATTCCCTCTGTTCACGCAAAAGTCGATTCTTCTCGGATATCGAGGGTTAGGGTTTGCTGATCATCCCGTGACGAGTCTTTTCGGCGAGCGCCTGAGGCGCGCTATCCTGCACAAGAACCACCACCATCACCAGGTCTTGCGTACAGTCAACTCCTCCATCTGACACTGAGGCTCACAGTTGCACAGGGACACGCGCTATATGCAATCTGTTCCGCAAACGCCACCAACGCCGCCCGTGAGCGGTCTTCCTGAACCGCGCCGGAGTGGCGTCTCGAGTATGTACGCGATGCAAGTGCGGGCGTTCCTAGAGGCGGCAGAGGTAGTCGACACGGATCCGGAAGTGATCGAGGACATCCTCGACGGACTTCCCATGGACCAGGCCTCGGAAGATGAGACGGAAGACGAAGACGGGGACGTCGATGTAGAAGGTGGCCCCGGATCGGAGACTTCGGCCCGGAAACACCAGGTCGAAGACAAGGCCGAGTCCGCGGAGAACGAGCTGGATCTCTACCTCCAAGAAGGTTCGTTCGGGGGCCTGCCTTCTTCTCAATATGTATTCATTCCCGCTACATGTCTCGGAGATGGGCGAAGCAATTCCTGTTAACTGCGCGCGATTCTGACCACTGGACACCTTCGTCTTTCAGCGCAAACCGCATGGACGTCTCAGGAGGTGCAGCAGATGAAACACTTCCTGAAGGAGAAAGGTCAGTTGGACAATTGTTCTATTAAGATCCCTTGACTCACCTTTTCTAAGGCATGACTGCGTTTCTAAACGAGTATGTGGTTCAACGTGGGACGCCGATTCCCAAGCTTCTGTACGCGTTCGGCGTGTGTCTGGTAAGTCCATTCTCGTTCGTCGGCTTCGCGACTACGCCCGAGCTCACCGGATGTCTGACTAACGATCGCAGTGCAAAGAGCTCCGGATGAAGCAGCCTAGGACGCTCATGTACTTCTTGCGCGTTGCGCTCTCGCGGGAGTGCGTATCAGATTCCACGTGTGGTTTCGTTCTTTCACCCACAACCACCCTCACATGGTACACACTTCGCAGATTGGAGGCCCGCGAGCGGCTAGTGACGTACAACACGATCGACGACGCGGTCAATCTGATAGCAGCAGCCAAACGAATCCTAATACTCACAGGCGCCGGGATAAGTGAGTGCGAACTCGCCTTCATATTGCTGCCGGTGCCCTTTGTGGCGTTCGAGAAGGCTGACTTTGGTCTATTTGTCGGTCCCGTGCTGGCGTGTGTGGTAACGCATAGGCGTCTCATGCGGCATTCCGGACTTCCGATCCAGGAACGGACTGTACGCGTCTCTCCAAGAGAGCGGCGAGTACGACCTGAATGACCCGCAAGAAATGTTAGTGCACCCAAGTGGTCGAAAACACAAATCGCTGACTCGGAGCGCTTAGGTTTGACATTCAGTACTTTCGGGAGAACCCCGCAGGTGAGTTCCTATGGCACGTCTACGGCTAAGGGCGTCCGGAACTCAGGTACTCACGTTTCATCCATCTAGTGTTCTAGTCAGTCGTCTGTGCGAACATGTGCCCTCCCACACAATGCACTAATCGTAGCTTCCTGCGCAGCTCCTTCGCAAGGTACGTTCTGACGAGCAGCGCACATCATCGCATGTTCCTAATCAGCTGATTGTTGTTGTAGCAAGATATACCCGTCCAACTTTATACCCTCGCCCTGCCATCGATTCATCAAGCTCATCGAAGACAAGGGCAAGGTGTGTTCTGCAACTTGTTCCATCTGAAAGTCCTGACATCTTGACACCTGCGTGTCTATACAGCTTCTTCGCGTGAGTTTTCATACCGTAGCCCGCGTCTCTTTAGTGATACCGAAAGTCTGGACCTTTATCCGCACAGAATTACACGCAGAACATCGACACATTAGAGACGCTCGCGGGCGTCCAGCGAGTGGTCCAGTGCCATGGTTCCTTCGCAACGGCATCTTGCATCAACTGCAGGACGCACGTCGCTGGAAGTGAGATTGCGGACGACATCATGAATCAGAGGGTGCCCCTATGCAAGGTTTGCAACGTCCCTCAACCATCAGCGGCGGCAAACAAGTCTGGTAAAAAGAAGGGCAAGAAGAAGAAAGATGGGTGGGACAGCGACCAATCCGACGAGCCGGACCTACCATTGTACCCGCCCGGTGTCATGAAGGCAAGCATCCTGCTAGGGACATGTGGGGAGAAACTGACTCGACTGCACAGCCCGATATCACGTTCTTTGGCGAGAAGCTGGATGACGCATTCGAGCACTCCCTCATGGAGGATCGGGACAAGGTTGACCTCCTGATCATCATCGGGACATCTCTCAAGGTTGCGCCTGTGTCAGACACAATATGTGAGTCATCGAGATGCCTTCGACAGCACGTAGAAGCTCACCGAGAACTGAACCAGCCCATCTCCCGCATTCTGTACCTCAAATCCTGATTAATAAGACCCCTATTCGACACATTAACCCAGATGTCAGTCCATTCCACGGCCTGATGCGAACCAGAGAACTGACATGCCACAGATCGTACTGCTAGGCAACGCGGACGAGATCGTTCTGCATTTGTGCCGCAGGTTGGGCTGGGACCTCCCAGACTCACCAACGCCCGGTAGCAACCAGCTCGAGGCCCCTAAACGGAATTTGAAGAAGCGACCCTCTGCCGAGTTCGAGATCGAACCGCGACGAGTAGGCAACAGGTATGCTCATCTGCACTATGCACTACCTCGCATGCACTGACAGAACCTGGACAGCCACGTCTGGCTTTTTGAGGGTGCGGAGGGCGGGAAGTGGGTTGAAGAGATTGAACGGCAATATCAACAGCAAGAGAATGCGTCTGCTGCATCCACGCCTCTTTCGAGCCCTTCGGGATCTGTCTCCGGAGACAGCCGCCACATGAAGAAACCGCGAGTGCAGTGATGGGTCTCTCAGCCTGCCTAGGTGGCTCACCAGCGCCGGAGGCGAAGTCGGAAGGCGTTCTTAGACTGAGGCGAGTTCGGATCGAGGTAGTCCTCGTAGAAGCCGACGATGAACTCTTCTGCCTTGAAGCCAAAGCGGTTGTAGAGCAGCTGCGGGGTTGGTGTTGATCAGGATACATGCATGTTAGGCAAGCGTATTGGGTACCAACCATGGCCGGGTTGTTGATCGAGACGTGTAGGGTAATATCTTTATGCGGATTTCGTGTAATGAGATGGTAGAGCATAGATCTGTATTGTCAAGTAATGTGTTAGCTTTATTATCGGCCGTTAGAGACTGGCTTGTACTGACGTCGCAATCTGAGAGTTGTCCCAGCCCGAGCGGACGGCAAGATAGGTGATATAGGTCTCCTGAGGAGAGCTGAAGAAGGCAGCTCCTACGACCAGTTGCTTGTACGTTGCCACCACAGTGCATCTGTCCGGCGAATAGGCCAGAGCGTCGCTCACTAGACGACGTTTAATCAAACGTCAGTGTTGATATTCGTCTGAGACATACCGTCAATACCCTCCCAGAATACTCGTGCCAGTAAGTCGTTAACTTGGTCCAGATGATAAGGCTGCAACGTGCAGTATGTGACCGGCGCCACAGTCTCTTCCGCAGGATTCTCTTCGGGACTGTATCAACTTAGTCAGGCTCCCATGCGTCGCATATGGCGGTTAAGACGCACTGGGACAACATGTAATGGTCCCTGATATCATCCATGAGCTCCATCCACGGTGTGCGGGTCTCCCAATCGACTGCGATGATGCCATTTTGGCGGTACGGACTGTAGCCCTGTAGGCGGGACAGGAAGGAGTTCTCGTACGGCGTTGTCTGTATAGCGTACAGCGCATCGACAACTTGTCGCTTAACTGAAGAAATGGGATGTGGCGCGACTAGGGGCGTGAGCGATCCTGACCGTCCATACGGAGGGTCGCGGTCGAGGACTACCCGTCGTAGGATTCTCTGAGTCCAAGGTTGAGTAGGTTGAGTAGAGGATGTGGTAACATACTAAGGTTTGACGGACCGAATGCAATCGAGCTTTAGCAGAAAATAGGGACGACAGGATAGTGCACCCTTCATCTTCGGCCAGCTGAGTCAACTCCGCCGCCCTCTCCCGCGAGAGCAGATGCAAGCCTGAAGACTGGGGCGATTCTTCAAGTACCCACGTGTGAAGATAGATGTGGGAAACGTACCTGTGCAACCGCTAACGTGGTATCTGATATGAAAGCTCTCTCCGCGTCCTCCAGCTCTGGCAGCAGCGTATCGATGGTCGCGTCGAAGGAATCGCGCATGTCCCATTCGTCGTCCCAGTCATCCGCCGCCTGCTTGTGTAGCGCGTCCAGAAGGGGATCGAAGGAGAACGTCCGCGACGTTGCAACATTCTCTTGGTTTTCGTCTGCCTTTCCACGTCTATGCGTAATTTTACGTCGCTTAGTCCTGCGGGACTGTAGCTATTAGTTGAATGTATGTGGGGGCAAAACGGTAGCTTACCTGTCGGGAATTTGTATATGACCCATCGTCACCAGCGCTGTCCCATTCATAGTCTGAGCTCATGTTGCCTGCTTGTTGTTGGGATTAAAGGTGGCCGCTCTTGCTGCTGTTTGATGTTCGTAGGAGGATGTGGAGGAAGTCAGAAGCAACTTCATTTTAGACAAGCGCGTATGCATCATGTCCGGAGTTCGTACCGGAGTTTCGACGTATACTACCGAGACCCCTCGCGAGTCGCCGCGACGTGCCACCGGCCACCTTCCATGACGTTGACGGTATCTTAAACACTGCCGAAACCTGTTTCAGTTTGATTGGCAGTGACAACTGGGGCTCGCCGCGATGGCTTCAATTGCAATAGATCCTACCTAGGCCTTTCCTGCCACAAGCTAATCACAGGGGCCACACACTATTCTTCAGAATGCCGCTATCATCTTCGTTCCTATACGCCCTCTGAGGGTCTACCGTCAAGTTCGGCTACTGTCTGGACCAGCTGCGCTGTCAAGGCTCGTCACGAATCGGCAGGCCGGCAATTATGCTGCTCATACATTGTGGCATATATTGTGGCAAATCTTCGTGCGTATTCTTTGTCCCAGTCGAGATTTGCCACGCTGACGTAGAGTACTGTAATCATTCACAGAGCAAGGGACATGGCTGCCGGGACGTCATCCGAAGGGGCCTCTTTTATCCGACTTCCTAGCCAAGCGATCATGTTAACAACCATACTGGCAGTCAATGACTTAACCATGCCGATGTGGGGCTGCTGAACGAAGCCATACTCAAATAGGATGCATTGTGTGTGCGTTCTGCTTGCCCTGTCAGTGCCTAGGTCCGAGCCTACGATCTCTTCGCAGGCCCCAGGTCGGCAGTACTGTGATGCGCGCCTTCTTCGCCTCCACATCCTCTCCCATCGTAAACCCGCCAGCTAATTGGAGAACACCGGAGTCCGGGGCTAGTGGCTCCTTGTGCGTACTTCTTCCTGGACCGATGGTCGACAAGGAAACCGCCCTAACTGACTCATTTCTAGACTTGTACCAGCCGAACCGATATCGCAGGTCACGAAGGTGCACAATCCTGCAGGTCGATGAGCAGGTCGGTCGCACACGAAGCTATGCGCTATTTGAAGAAGCTTCCCTTTCAAGTACTACCGTCTAGAGGTGTAGCTGATCACATCCGTGCGTATACAATTCATCAAATTACTCGATATGCTGACCCTGAACAGTGAGAGCGTGCTTAGTTCGGGCAGGAAACGGGCTTCCGGTCCCACAGAATCCAGAGCAGGTGACGACGAAGACCACCGTTGACCAGGAGACTGTATGCTTCGTTGAATCGGCGTTGATGATGGAATCCATCTTGAGGTCTTCGAGTACTTCCGCTCCACATGGCACCTTATCCCGGAACACCTGATCTGTAGAAGACATACGGTGAGCACTTGTGCTATTGCGGCACAATACTGACTCGACTCGTGCAGGTCGCCAAAGATATATCGCCTGCAAGGCGAGAACCTCAGGCACAAGCACGACAACCTGACCTCTTCTGTCACCTTCACAATATGCGTCCATGATCTTCCCCTGTATCGGTCTTTTGACTGATGGATCCGTGATGATATGTCTAGCTTCTCATACAGATGCCAACAGAACTTGTCCGCAACCGGCTAGGCGGCCGACGTTGGGGATGCGCCCACCTTGACTGCACGACTGTATTCACTTTTGGGAGGAATACTAAGCTCCTCTTGGGGCAGCCGGCTTATTCAGATGTTACTTTTCCAATTGGTCGTATGTAGCTCATATCAGTTGACCAGGATTATACTGCGCCAAAGGCTTCTTGTCGTGATGGAGCCACTGGACCTCACATGCGGTCGGCTGAGCCTGGGGAGCACGGACGTGAATCCTTGCCAAGCCTCAGAATGCGCTCCTGCGAGAAACCACTCTGGGAAAATACAGGGACATTCGGAGAGGTACCATTAGCTGCTCATGACCTGACGGTGTACCGCAGTCTCGCCGCGTTCGCACGAGACGAGAGCTAGCTAGCCCAAACTGGGGAGTGCTGGGTAAGGCTCGCCGCTCGGGGTTCCTTGGACGCTGCGATGGGAACAGCCTCGCAGAATGAGTGAAGCGTTGTCCTCACGCTCTCCGAGGTTTAAAGCATACGAATACCTCGAGAGAAGACTATATACTCGTAATTGTCCCACTCACTCAACTGCACCCCACAATGTCTCTTCCATTCACCCCTCTCTTCATCGATGGCGAGTGGCGCCCCGCAAGCACCGGGGCGTCTTTCGAAGTGCGCAACCCGACGACGGGAGAAGTTGTCGGGACGGCAGCCTCTGCGTCGGCGGAAGACTGCATTGCAGCAGTTGAAGCCGCGGCGCGCGTATTCCCGGCATGGGAGCAAACCCCGCTCATGGCCCGGCGCGACATCCTCCTGCGGGCGGCGGACATCCTAGCGACGGACAGATACAAAGATAAGGTGGCGACCTTCCCCCCAGAGGAATTATCGTCGACGGAGGACATGTTCCCATTCAATTACCTCGGGGAAATAGGTCTCTTGCGCAACTACGCGAGCCTGGCGATGGCGATCAAGGGCGAGGCGTTCCAGTCGGTCATTCCGGGAGGCCAGGTAATGGCCCAGAGGCGGGCGTTCGGCGTCGTGTGAGTGTTCTAGAGCGGTGGGACAATCTGCAGGAACTAATTGTAGAGCAAGGTTTGGGATAGCGCCGTGGAACGCTCCAACAGGATTGACCATTAGGGCGATTGCGCTTCCAATCATATGCGGCAACACGGTGGTGTTGAAGTCCTCAGAAGAGAGCCCCCGGACGCAAGCGATCATTGCGGAGCTGTTCGAAGAGGTAAGTGTTAGTGCTGCTGCTAAGAATTGACGGTACTGACTTTCTACCATCCTTGGAGGCAGGGCTGCCGAGAGGGGTTCTGAACTTCATTTCGGTATCGAAGGAAGACGCTCCTGCACGGACCGCAGAGATTATCGCGCACCCCTTGGTTCGCAAAATCAACGTGAGTTTCTCCGTCTGTGGAGGTTTGTGAGTACAAACCGTACCCTAGTTCACAGGAGGCGACCTTGTGGGCAGAATCATAGCCATGGAGGCTGCAAAGTACCTCAAACCAGTTGTATTGGAACTAGGCGGCAAAGCACCAGCTATTGTGCGTATCCGCAGGTGGTAACGGGCGTTCGCTAACGCCATGGGGATGCAGGTCCTGGACGATGCTGACATACCGCGAGCGGCACGAGCTATCACGTTCTCCGCTCTTCTCAACTCCGGACAGATCTGCATGTCCACGGAACGCGTCATCATCCAACGAGGGGCGGCGCCCGCCTTGGTCCACGAACTCACCGCGCTCTTCAAGCAGGCTAAGGCCGGGGACATCAGGACGGAGCCTTCGGCGGTGCTCGGTGCGCTCTTCACGGAGAAGGCCGCTGAGAATGTCGTCGGTATGATGAGGGACGCAGTCAGCCACGGCGCGACGCTGGTGGTGGGCGACCTCAGTAGACAGGGGGCGGTCGTCCAGCCGCATATCCTGATGAACGTGAGACCGGGGATGCAACTTTGGGAGCGGGAAAGCTTTGGACCAGGTACGTACTTTTTTCGGGTCTACATTGAAGGCAAGTGCGATGTCTGAAACATCCCGTGTGCTGCGGGCAGTTGTCGTCGTGGCGGTGATAGACACAATAGATGAAGCGGTGGAACTGGCTAACAGCTCCGAGTACTCCATGTCGGCCGCCCTATGGACGAAGGACATTCATACAGCGCTCGACGTTTCGGCGAGGATCCGTGCATGTGAGTGACAGCGGCATGGTACCTACATCTATCACTGGCTGATCAGCGCAGACTGCACTAACATCAACGGTCCCACCATCCACGGAGAGCCGATGAGGACCTTAGGAGGACTGGGGTACGTGCAAAACGGTGTGTCACCACGCAGCAAGTACTGACAATTGCTCGGATGCTCAGAGGAGCGAGCGGATATGGCTATTTCAACATCGAGGACTGGACACAGTTCAGAATGACGGTCCTTCACCCAACAAAGGAATTGCCATATCCCGTCGTCAGGAGACTCCGCAACGTGGCGCGTCCAACAGCAAATGGGACCAATGGCCATGTGGAATCCAAAGTAAACGGCACAAACCATTGATAAGACGAACACTACGTCTGATAGGTTATAGGGAATTAACACAGACATACGGTAGACTCACGATACGAGACGTTCCGAGTTCCATTAGTTATTTCGATTGCTCCTCTGTATGTCCGACTGACCCTGATTATTGGTAAGAGAGATACGGCTATTGAGGACACAATCATGCGTACAGCTTAGTGGGTATCAAGATCCTATGTTAAATTAGCATCGCGGGACAGTGGTGGTCCCTTCGCAATGATCATGTATGAGTGTGTTGTTTGACGAGAAACCAATGACATTATGCCCATGAGATAGAGGTTTCGATCAACCAACCAGTCTTGTCGGAGGAAGTCCTGCTGTCAACCACTGTGCACTTGGCATTGGATTGCCACATACACGTTATTTAGTACCGGTAGGATCGGACACAGGTTTTGAGACAGTCTGTACACGCTCGTAGAGCTCTCGCTTTTCGAGCGATCGTTGCAGGTCCTCTTCTCTTTGCCGCATCTTCTCCCTTCGTCGCTCATCATCTCTTATAACACCTTGGTACATGGTCTGCAATGAGAGCTGTTAAATACATCTCACCGCTGCAAGGACCAAATACGACACATACCTCACGCTCTGTAAGTTGCAGGTGGTGAACGCCCCAGATGATTAGTGCCGAGCCCATGATGGCGGCACCGAGGGTAATCTTCGCTGCGCGCGACATGCAGACGACCACAGGATGACCCGAGGGAGATTGGTCGTTGTCGACGTGAAGCTGAGCGACGAGTTGGCGAAAGATTCAGAACTCGTGGCGACTGACGCGCGGACCATGCTCGATGTCGGAGACGCCCATGAGGTCAGCCCGCCGGTCAGCCGCATTCTAGCAGACCCAAATGAGTTTCTTGCATCCAAGCTTGCACCTCCACAACCACCCTCGTCCGCCACATCCTAAACCCTGCTCGCGATGGCATCACAACCTAGCATACAGGACACGCTACAGGTACGCTGGCTAGGCTTGGGGTCAAGCGATGTTGCTAAGCCGGCACATCTTCCAGGCGGAGTTTTCTCCACCCCTCGACACTTCCCTCATTGCTGCCATAGTCGCAGACTACGTCTCTGGAAACGATGCGCAGAATGACATGGAGCTTATTCAGCTGCGCGAGGTTTTGAGCAATCTTGCCGCGGAAGCAGAGAAGGAACTCGTCGATGCGGACGAACAGTCGGTCGCTGCCTTTTCCCAACTCCGCATCTCCCCTGCCTCCTTTGCGGATGACACCTCCAGTTCATACGATTTCTCGGTCACGGACAATTCGGGTTACGCATCTACTAGCTCAGCCACCTCTGATTCTTCGGGTCAGCCGCCCACCAGTTCTGCGCTTGGTTTCCTCCGCGCGGCCTTCCCCCACGTCCCGGTCGACAAGCTTCAGAACACCCTTGCTACCCATGGCGAGAACGTCGATGTCCTTGACATGGAGGTGCTTGTGGAGGAGATCCTCACTAGTGAGTACGTGCGGGAGCTCGAAGAACGCGGCCTGAACGAGTCGGAGTCGATGGAGATGGGTTACGAGGCCCCATGGGAGATGGTCGAGAAGAAGAAGAAGGGGGTATCCAAGCCGAAGAAGCAGAAAGGCACCACTATAAGACTCGTTGATGTCCGACAGCAACACCACACCCGTCCTGCGGCTGCAGGTTCCCGTCCTTTGCCGCCGGATCCGTGGACCCAGCTAGCTTCGGTGGCTTCTCATATGGCCACCCTCATTCCATCGCACCCCCCTTCCTTCTTTCAATCAGTGTTCCACTCCCCGCAATACCCCACCCCTGCTCATGCTCTGCGGGCCGCACTGAACCAGATCGCACGCAAGGGCTCGCGTTCGACAGAGGAGCTTTCGGAAGAGGAGGGGCCACTGCTGTTCAGCATGTTCGAGGTTCTCACGACCTCCACGATGTATGCGGATCTCAATGTCGAAGAGCGCGACCAACTCTTGGAGGATGCGCTCTTCGCCCTGCGTGCCACGGGTGGAAACCCGAACACCGCGCTGGACGTCGTGTACCTTCTTGTCGAACTCGACGCCGACTTTTCCTCGAAGGAGTACGCCTGGGGTGTTTACCACCAGCAAGCACCCCAGCCCAAGGCCACTGCGAAATTGCCGTCTGGTCCTCCACCTACCCCCCCGCCTCCTAATATATCTCGTCACACTCACATGATATCCAGTCCAACGAAGGAGAAACCATCTGTCACTCCCAACGCGTGGCAGACCGTACCTGTCAAACCCAGTGTAGAGGGTCCTCATCCCTTGTCTGGTGTTATACGGGCATACAACAGCCAAGTACCCACTACCCAGAAAGTCAAGGGTAGCGGCAACGGGCTGGGCAAGGGCGGTAAGGGTGACGTTGGGGAGCTTCCTGCATCGTTCAAGTCCCATCGCACGCGCACGTGGGAGCTTCTGGAACAAAGGAGAGCTGCGTTACGGGAGGCTGGGAAGGCGTGGCAGAGAGGCCACTCGAAGAACCATGGAGGCGAGATTGCCTTCTATTTTGCAGAGAGGGTGAGCTGTCATCTTCACTATGAACCCTGTATCTGCGACTAACAAACAGACATCCAGGCGCGCGAGCTGCAAACAGAGGCCCAGAAGCAGCAACTTGACTCTGCTCGAGAAATGGTCATGCGTACCCGGTTCGTCTCCGCGTCCCCCCTCCCGTGCCCACCTGACATCTGACCTGCGTATAGTATAACCACTCCCAACGTTGAGTCGATTGATCTGCACGGTACCATGGTCAAGGAAGCTGTCGCGATCACCCGTGAATTTGTTGCCGAGAACTGGAAGGGTACGTTTTCATACGTTAACTTCCTTAATACCTGAATCTAATGCTGTCGTGCCTCAGGCAAACCTCTGAGGATTATCACCGGCCGTGGCAAGCATTCCGCGAACGGCATCAGCGTGTTGGGTCCCGCAGTGAAGAATGCCCTTGCAGCAGACGGGTGGCGCGTCGACACCTTCGACGGCGGCGTCACTGTTAGAGGATTGGCCCGATAGAGATATCGCGTTGAGTGCGTGGCTCTCCAGCGATTCGCGCCACCAAGCCCTCTGCTCATGCATTCGGACAGGATTTTCTTGTGTCATTAGACTCCGATTTGTCGATACCAGTGTAGCCATCCATACGTAAGGTGTATCAGTAGATCTCTGCTCATGTTAAGTACTGTAGGTTTGTTTTAGTGCCTATTTCCGCCATGTGTAGCTTGTGACGTCCCGATGTGCATGAAACATGGTGACTCGTTCCTGTTCATTCTACAATCTCGCCTCACACTTGATCACAGGATGATACGCCGCCTGTCGGGCTTTGCTGCGACAACCCTCAGCCGTCGACGTTCCGTGGACCGTGGGGGCGTTTAGCCGGCTCCGGAAGTCCGGTAAGTCCATAGGCGCCCCCCTGATTTGCTGCATTTTCTGTCCTCGATCACGCAAAAGCCCCCCACACGGACGACGGCGACCCGTGGGCAGCTGACAAAATTGCCTGGAGTCTCGCCAAGAAGCAGACTGGTACCCCGCTTTAAAACGTAATGTCATAACAGAATACAGGCTCAGCTCCCTTGACTCGTTGTTCTCAGCCTCTGCTCTCGATACGGCCATCTGGACTCGCAAAGGTCTACAGCCACACTCCTTGGAAGTGGGCATACTATTCAGACATGCCGGCTAATCATGCAGCCGAGAATGCCCTCGGAACTATGGGTATGTAGTCCATGCTTGTAGTATCCTGGAACTGACATTGCGCTGCGAAATATAGGTACTATTTGCTGGACAGTCCAGCTACTCCCTCAGCTGTGGCACACATGGCGCACCAAATCCACCGAGGGTTTGTCAGAATGGCTGATGTACGCCTCCTTCCCGATGGTCGTGTGACGTCTTATTCTCAAGCGCTCACTCGCACTCTGCAATTCGACTCTGAACTGGCTGTGTACAGGTTGACGTGGGGCATCGCAGGGACGTTTCTTGGGACGTACTCTGTTGTCCAGAACCTCAATATACCCTTGATCTTGCAGCCGCAGCTGTTCGGGGTGCTGTGTCTCATCTCATGGGTTCAGGTTCGTAGTCATCATGACGCTTCTTGCGCGTCACCGGTCCCGTCGCTGACTCGTTCCTACGTGCTTCTCATCAGTGTCAACATTACGGGCGGAAGCGTTCGAGAGCAGTCGCCATTACGATGCTGCTGGTCGCCGTGGCGCTGTTTGCGGGCTTCGAGGTCGGGATGATATTCGCGATCACGGCGAGTCGCCTTGTCCCGGTTCTTCTTCCGATCGTCAGCTTACGTGCCTGTACGTATCTAGCCGGCCTACAACGCTGGTAACATGGCGCCAGTGCAGTTCTTTGGGATCTTCAGCACTATCCTTATAGCGGGAGCGCTATTGTGAGTGTCGGCAATATCTTGGCGTCCTTTGAGCTAACGCCCGGCTGCATTAGACCACAATATTACGAGATCTATAAGCGCAAGGAGGTCATTGGTATCTCCTTGTTGTTCATGACCGTTGACCTTCTCGGCGGTGTTTTCAATGATCTATCCCTCGCGTTCAAGGAGGAGTTCGATGTCGTTGCGGGCGTGACTTACTCCCTCGTAGTGGTAGGTGCACTCATCGCAATATACACATCATTTGTGTTTTTATGATTCCCGTTTGATAGGTGATGGACGGAATCGTCATCCTCTGCGCCCTCATCCTCAACCCCCTTGCCAGGCGCCGGAGGAAACGCCAAGCGGCTGCAGCGAGCAGTGCAGAGTCCGAAGCACAGACAATAGGCAACAATGATGAACCCGCAGAGCCCTCTGCGGTGCCAGAGGTGCCAGAACAACTCGAAGAAAAGAAGAACAATGTAGATGTAGAGCAGGGTCCCGCATGAGCATCAGCCACTTCACGATCTCGCATTATCTAGACTTGTCACTCACGTTTACCGCGGATGCAACAGTGCAACAATCGTTTCGATTTTCCCTCGCCTGTGCCTGCTTCTGAAATATTCGCAGGACTTTTGACAATGACAATCACCCCGTGAGTGTCCACTATCATATGGTGGGTCTGTGCGACGGTGCTTCGCTCGACGCGCCGCCGTTGACGTTGCGACAATCGCTGCACGTTCCAGCATGACAACGCGAGCGTTCGGCTGGCTTGTGTCCACTGATCATCGCCTCCGAATCACCATGGGCCCTTGCCACAACACATGGAAGGCAATATAAACAGTGTCAATCCTGGCGCTTCGGTCCCCCATGAACCATCGCCAACTATCTACGGGGATTGTACAACGCAAAGGACCATGTATGTTGCATTGTTTCTTCTGCGCGTAAATGTTATCCTCATCCACTACATAGGGCAGCTCATCAGGCAGGGCCCTTCCCGCTGGATATCTGGAACCTAGTCTACGACCTCCTGCATGAACACAGCGACATCTTGTCGCTGATGCACACGTGTGGGGTACTATACGGGTTGGGCGTAAGGGCTCTCATCAGATTGCCCGTCCGCTTCGACTACGTCTCCGATTTGAGGTCGTTCTGCGATTTCGTCCTAGCCGACCTTGCGAAGAGACCCGGCTTGATTCGTCTCCTCGAAATTTGCATCAGCCTCCCGCGGCTGGACGACGGGGACCAGGGAGGCCCAGAGGAGGAGGAGGAGGAGGAGGAGGGGGAGGAGGAGGAGCTGCTCAGGGTATTCCCCGACCTCGCATTGGTGCTTTGTGGTGCTTCCAAGTTGGAACACCTTCGCATAGGATTTGCGGAGGAGCTCCTCCACCGTGCAGACATATCCGCGAACCGCGGCATCTGCCCCCCGCATTTACGCCTCACCACCGTTCTCTCATCTCTGCACTCCGTGGCAATTCTTGAGCTTGCATCGTATGGCCCACGCACTGCATCCCTCCTACAATCTATGACATCCCCCCTCCGAGGGGTTGAAATCAAGTTATACGACACTCGCCGCCACGCTAGTCCGGACTTCTACCCCGACTTCCCTCGGGCCCTCGATCGTTACAAGAATACCCTCACCTCCATCTCTGTCTGTGATGTACAGCTTGGCCATCCTCTAGCCCCTCCTAACGCGAATGCTACCCGGTTTCCCTTGGTCCAGCAACTGAGGCTCATGCACGTGATGTGGCCTTCGCTCGCGGTTCTTATCCATGCCTTCCCGAACCTGAAATTCTTGGATATCACGTCTCCCATCTCCATCCCCATCCCCGGAGGACAGCCTAACACCGCAGTGAGCGCAGTGCGAGAGTCCAACCGCAGAGTTCCTGCCGCCGTGTCATGGCCCTCGCTTCAGAGCCTTGCCGGAGACCTTGAGGCGTTGTTTGTTCTCGGCGTGACAGGCAGACGTAGGCTAGTTGAGATCGGGAACTTCGATGTTCATGAAGGCTTCGTCCGGATGTTCAACGCAGTCCTCTTGGATATGCTCCCTACGCATCTAATCCTGCACGTCGGTTACGGGGCCCGTAGTGCGCTCATGCAAGGTCGCAGGACCGACTTGATTACGCTCTTGCAGCATGTCCCGGCACCGCTGGAGATTACATACCTCCAACTGAATGTTTGCAGGCACGTCCTGCTAAGGGTCATCGGAATGTCGTGGCAAGAAGAGATCAACTTGGTACGTCGTCCAACCCAGACGCACTGGCGACTTCAATCGCTTACCAGTTTGAACCCGCAGGGATTGGTGCAGGAGGCGTTGCTCCCATTCCGCCGTCTCCGACATGTCCTGCTGTACGTGAGCCGGAGTGAGGACCCAACGAAGTTCGAATCGGAGCCGATGGTGAAGAGCTCTCAGCTCGGCAGGTTCGCTCTTAGCATCGCAATCGCACATCCAGAGCTGGAGTATCTATGCATAGGGGGCTATTTCACCAAGGGAGGAGTGTGGCTGGTGGCGCGCACACCCACCAGCACAACGGTCACGGAACAATTGGACGTTCCCGAGGACATTTGTGAACGGGTCGCGCGCGGGGTTTCCTCCATTATCGTTAGGCCGAAGTACACGCGTCCGGTTCGCTTCGTCGCCGACTTGGCGGGTACAGACGAGTTGGGTGTCGATGATGGAGGACTCCGGCACCTGAATCCTATGTCTTTACCTGCGAACTTGGCTTAAGCAGGTCTAGTAGCATGAAATGAACATAGTACTAGTAACAAGAGCATCTTGCCTCAGGGCTCCAGGTTTCTCTCGTCTGTCTTGTGTTCCGTAATGGATGCACGATACATAGATAGTGAAATAAGAGAAGGCCGATGTTCGTATAACGCGACCATCAAGCTGAGATATGTAGAAGTTAGAAGTCCAGACATATATTGCCAGACGGCCTCTCACCGCCGGAACTCAAGTCCGATATGCAAGGGGAGAGAAGGAAGAGTCTGGTGCTGTAGCGTCTACGTCAATATCCAATGTCGTTGCCAGTTCGTCGCTCGTCGCCGATGCGCTAATAGTGGTCCCCGCGTATTGTATGGTAGAAGATCTAAGCAACCTCATCCTCGTCGGACGCGTCCGCGTCCTAGGTATACAACTCCTGCCGCCGTCAACTATCCTCGCGTACTTCGTACACTTGCCATCCGTCCTTCGAGACTCCATACCTCGATCATGCCACGACCGACGTTCTCCGCATGTCCGCCTCTGGCCGCTGATGCGGCGGCGGGTGGCCCGCAACCATCGACGGCCGTCTCTGGGCCGGCCACGGTGCATCGGCCGTCTGCTGGACTCCGCTCAAAGGGGGCGAGTCTAATGATGGCGGCGGGGACGGGTACGAGTCAACTGGGGAGATGGCGTGCGTCGGCTTGGTGGCGCTGGGAGGAGTAATCTTGATTTGAAGGTTCGCATGAGGATGGGAGCGAGAGTATGAAGCCGGCATGGCGAAGTGTCCGGCGGAGTACGAGGAAGGTGGAGGGGCGTGGGGGTGTGGCACAGAGGGAACCGCAGGAGGGTGTTGGGATGCCGGATGGGGGATACGGCCATATGCCGAGGTGACTGCAACCTCAGCGGTGGTGGAGATGGGTTCAGGGGTGACGGCCCGCGTAGGTGTGTTCTCGCCGCTAGAAAGCTCGACTTTCGTCATCGGGAGCGCAAGGCCACGGGCAGCTTCCACTCGGCGCATTTTGTGTTCGCCCTTTTCGACGTCGCCCTTGGCGTTGTTGTACATATATAGACCACCAAAGGTCATTGCAATACCGAACGCCTGGATAGGGTGCACCGACTGCGCGAACCAGACGATCGCGATGCATATGACCGCGACGCGTTTGATGAGCGATGCAATGGAGTACGTGACTGGAGACGTCGACGCCAGAATGACGAACGCAATGATGTTCTGCGCGAAATGCACCGTGCCGTTGGCGATGAAGTAGTACGTGACCGAGTGCGGCGTAGCATGACCGTGCGTGGGATGCGCGACGTGGGCCGGGTCCGCGGCCAGGAATACGGGCAGGTCGTAGTATATCCATATAGGAATCATGAGCAGGAACGCCATGCTCGATGAGTAGAACAATAGGTTCAGCTTGTCCAGCTTGTGCGAAGATTGCGCGCCCGGTCCTGAAGGAACGATCTTCTTGAAGTATATGTTCTGGGTCACGAACACGATCGCAGAACCGAAGGCGCACAGCAGACCGATCGCGTTCGACGCGGACATGTCGAAGCTGCACGCCAACATGACACCGAATGTGAGCGGGAGAAGCGAGACGTAGGTCTTCGCTGAGTAGCTCACGCCGAAGAAGAGCGCGTAGGCGGCGACGGTAAACAGGGGTGAGAGCGCCTGGATCCAGTGTCAGATAGGGCCCAACAGCGATGCATATGATAGCACTGACCTTGATCGTATGGACAGTACTGACATGGATTCTAGATATGGCCATACTGGAGAAAATGTGACCCCCGACCTGGAACACGCCCATGGGGAGTGTGCTATGGATGATAGCCTTGTTCGGACGGCGCAGCTTCGAGAAGCGCACCATGGGGCTCATGAAGAGGAGGCAATAGGCCGCGACGAAGCCGAACTGGACGAAAGTGAGGGTGACGGGGTAGCGAAAGAGGGTCATGATAGACTTCCCCGTGTTCGAGGAGAGTGCAGAGGTGGTGTACCAGAGGCAGCACAAGAGCACGAAGCGCACCGTGGCTGCTGAAGGCATCGAGACCGAGGACTGGCCCTCGCCAGTGAGCCTGTAACCTCTCTGTTGCGACAACTCGCAGGAGGGGAGTCGGCGCATCACCGTGCGCCTGAACCCTCTCAACCGTTGCGCTACCTCTCCATCGCCCGACGGTTTCTCGTCCGCGTAGACGGGCAGCTCGCTCTTGACACCGAGTAGGCTGGCCAGCCAGTTTGTGCTACCCGAGCGACGAGGTTGGTCCGAGTCGAAGGAGGCCCATCCGCGACCGTTGCGATGTTGCTGAGGAACCCAAGCGGGGTCGACCATAGTGATGAGCAGACGAGAGTATTAGATGTCGAGTAGGGTCGTCTATATGCGCATGGAGATTAGAAGGCGGCCGATAACGAAGAGACAGCAGACGTCGGCCGGCGGACGAAGGCTTTGAGCTTGGAGGTGATCTGAGAGCCTGGAGGTCGCTCGCGGTGCCTGGGCAGTTTGTGTGGCCATCCACGCGAGCGCCCATCCCCGTGTTTGCCGATGTTTGTCCGGTCGTCACTGCCTGTTGTGCCGACCCCGAGCCCGAGGTTCGAGCCCCGGATCTCTCGTTTACAACATCAAGTCCGCCATAAGTACAGCATCGGGACCCGTCGAGAGCACGTCCAAGTCCAATATCGAGCAACAATGTATGCAATGACGATACCAACGTCCGCGTCAATAACCATCGCTCAACGTTCAACGATCATCTTCTTGTCCCACTAGCGCACTACGTCTCCGCGCCATCGCCGCCTTCTCTTCCAAACCGCTCGTGAAGAATGTGGTGACCTTGCGCTCAACGTCATCGCCAGGTCTATCCTTAGCGAAGCAGGTACTCCAGCCAATCGTCTTCAGCGACGGCAGCAGCTTCGCGAGCAGGGCGCTCGCGATATGCTCTCGTTCTCGTACCTTGGCGCCATGTTCCGCCACGCATATCGCGCAACGGTCAGGGCCGAAGGGAGGAGACGAGTACGAGCCCGTTCGGGGCGACGATATCACCACGGTGGCGCAACGGTCCAGGTGGCAGCTGAGCATGTCGGCGTCGGAGAGAAAGAGCCCAAGGAACAGGTGTTCGAGCTTCCGAAGGGGCTTCAAGGTCTTTCCAAAAACGCTCTGGAGATATTCTGGTAGGTTGTCAGTAGTAGCGCGACGGAGAACACTGCATACCGCAAGGCGCTCGGTTGAAGGGAAATGGTCCGGGATGGGCGAGTGGGTGATGCAGCTTGAGGACTCTTCGTAGCACAGCCAGCAACATCCCTCGTCCAGCCGGTCCGTGCATGAGAGTTCGAGTTTTGATAGCGACGGGAAGCGACCAGCAAGCAGCGAGAGAAGAGACACGTCGATTCGGGGCAGGCAGATGAGCTTCAAAGAGGACAGGTCGGCAGTAACATGTTTGAAGACCAGTGCGCAGCGACTCCTTTGCGTAGCGAGTCCATCGGCAGAGAAGTCTAGGGTCAGGTTTTGGAGAGAGGAGAAGCGAGATAAGGCATCCATCTTGTATTGGAAGAAGGGTGTTGACGAGTCGAGAGACCTGAATATATGCGCATACACGGACGTTCTAGTGAATATCCTTATTCGCCTGTTGAGCATGGACAGTTCGACTCACCGAACCCATGAGTATATTCCATCAATACGACACAACCTGACCCAATGTCTCGCCGAGCGGACCCGGAGTGTATCGTAGTACCGCCTGAAAGCGATCTTCCGGAATTGCCATGAGACTAGCGAGAAAGATGCAATGGCAGAGAAGGAAGCAGCGTCCCGTAGCAACAGAAGCGCGATACTATCCAGTAGTTCTGCAGGCAGAGCGCGCTGTCGATCACAGAGGTCAGTGAGGCTTTAATCAGCGCATATAGCCAGCTCTTCGACTCACTAGCACATAACCACGGGCGACGGTCTTCGCCATTCTCTCGGCACAACCGGGGGCCTTAGCGGTGGTAGCAGCGTAGAGAGCCACAGACTTGGGGAAAGGATGGTGAACGCCTGAGTGCAAACCTGCCTGTCGTACGCGTTCCCCCGACGCCGGCATCGAGATTCGACGCGTATGATGCTTCACGTGACCGCGTATGCCCAAACAGGACTGGAGAAAACGTTCGACTCGGAGGCTCTGTAGCCCATTCTGCGTACATATATTACATCCATTCACACTCAGACAGAGATCTCCCTGGGGGAAGGGTAGATATGATCAGCCCACGGATACACACTGCGCTGAGCGGCTGTACTCACGGAGACAAACTTCGGCTGAGCACAGCCTCGCTCCCAGCCCTGGACGATCTCAAGACTGGGAGTGCATGAGGCTCTTCAGCTTGTCAACCAGTTGGTCAACGAAATCTTTCCAACACTCGGTGAGAGGAATTTTCTGCTCCTCGCACACGATCTCCACATTGCCCTTGCGCCAGAACCCGTCGGGGCAGCAAACGAGCAGCTTCCCCGTGCTTGCGAAGAGCCCGAGCTCCATGAGCGTGATGGGCGACTTGGTATCGGGCGAGAAGTACATCGCGATTACGTCCGCGCGGCGCTGGCAATCGAGTTCCCACTTGACTTGGTATGCAAACTCGGGGTTTGACTTGCGCTGCTCCCAGGTCGAATCCCATCCGTCGCGACGCGGGTTCAGGATGGTGATCGGGAGGTCTCTGAGACGTTCCGTGAGTTTGTCCTGCCAAAGCTCGGCTTTGCCCATTTCGATGGAGCCCGCGAGGAAAACGGAGAGTCCTTCGAGGGGGTCGGGGACCTCCTGGGGTGGTTTGTACACCTTTGCCCCGGCACCTGCCCCGTGGGTGGACGAGGAAGTCATTATGAAATTGATGGTTGTGGTGTGGTCGGAGTTGGAGGTGGTTAGAAGTTACTGGGAAGGGATTGCTGGAAGGGAAGTGAGTATGCTGTCTCCTATGGTACTCGTAGCTCCTCTTACGTGCAATAGAAGCCAACAGCAATGGGCGTGGTGGTGGTACGTTGATGGTTCAGTGGTCGGTAGCGGAGAAGTGGGTGCCAGTAGTCTTGGCCCTGTCACTCTCGGCGGGTCCTTTGCTGTGCTTCCAGCAACGATGTCTCAGAGGGGGGAGGGGGAAGGGCGGTGGCCTGTGGGCAAGGTGGTTGATCAGACTAGCGTGTAATGATACCGTTACGGCAATCGAACATAGTGATATGTACAGCCCTTTGCAAAGTGAGTGTTTGCTTTGAACTCCGACGAAACGACGAGGATTATTCCCAAAATTCAATAAATTCCAGAGTTCACAAGAACGTACTCGAGTACATAGCATGATGGGATGATGTCAATGAGATACGGATTATCCATGCCATCACCAGCGGCACTGCGGCCACTGAGGTTGGTGGCCAACTGCTCACCTTGAATTCTGACTCTGACCCTGTGGCCGAAATTGCATGGCAATCCTCGTCTGTGATTGAAGGATATCAGGGCAGCACGTACTGTTCTCTGACCACAACTTCTTCAAGGACTTGCGCCCATCCTTGAGGCGACTTCAAGGAAGCCTAGGAGTATATACGAATGGCATGGCGGAATATACCTAAAGAAATGGTAGGTCGGGCATCGGTTGCGCCAGCACACCGGCTTCTACTAGCGATGGTAATGTAGTGATTCAACATGATATCACAATAATGAAGAACACCAATAACCCGGAAGATATAGTACAGTGCTTCAACAAGAATGGGACCGACTGAAGCCCTGAGCGCCTCAATTTCAAGGTGGGGGGAAAGTGGAAGTCTGCCCGACGACAATGATCGCTGTCATGGTGGAGAGCCAAGGGCGATTCATGGTTTGGTGAGCTCATGGATCACAGTTTGGACAAGATCGTCGAAGTCATGAACAATAGGTATATGCTGCTCCTCGCAGACAATCTCGACATTGCCCTTCCGATAGAACCCATCTGGACAGCATACCACGACCTTCTTCTCCTTCGCGGACAACCCAAACTCGAGCAGCGACACTACGGCCTCCGAGCCTGGTGCAAGGTAGACCACAACCACGTCCGCGCGCCGCAAGTTAGCCAGTTCCCACCGGGTCTGCGTAGCGAACCGCTCGTCGGATTTGCGTTCGACCCAACTGCTGTCCCAGTCGTCCCTCCACGGATCGAATATGGTGACAGGTAGGTGATTGAGGCGTCGGATCATCTCCAGATGCCATCGCTCGCCACCGCCTGGCTCGAGTGAGCCGGAGAGGAAGACGGAGCGACCCAGGATGGATGCGATAGGTTCTGGTGCACGGTAGATCCGAGCCCGCCCCTCTGAACGGTATGGGGATGTATAAGTCATCGTAGACGACATGGCAGCAGGGGGAGTACCGCAGGTGAGAGGTGGGCTTTCACGGGTCGCCAAAGTGTTCAGGGCGTTCAGCCGTGAGTCTGGCACTGGGCCACACTGGAGTTCGGCAAAGAGGTGGTGATGATCGATGATCAACGTTCTGTTTCGTGAGAAGGCGGTCCGCCGCGGTACCACACATGCATGGGATCATAATCTAACTTCGACATAGACAGGTATACGCACAGGGAAGTCTGCCCTAGGCAGACCGTGACAATTGACGGGCAGAGAGGACCGCACAATAACGCAGGGAAGAAAGCTCCAGACTTAATATGACGTCCGCACTTGCTTGAGGTTGTGCGAGTCAAGTGATCACGCTGAAGGGCTTACAGCGGGATATTCGACTCGGAGATCGGCGAGAAGGCTAGCAAGTTCGTAGCGTGTTCAACGTCACGGAACAATCTGCAGCGAAAGCACAGTCGGGTGAGTATGTGAATTGCGTTGCGAGTAGTACTGCTTCGCATGATGGTACAATGAGATGACGGGTTTGTTACATCGTAAAGAGAGTCGCTTGGAAGTCCGTGAATACAATCTTGTGGAGAATATGGTGGCTGGCTATGCACACTGTACGGAATGCACGTACAATCCTGTATTACGCACCCCTGTTGGGGACGTCAGTGGATCAGACGACGGGCCTTCATCAAATGATACTGACCTGCATGTCATGATATTCATAATCCCCTTGCAGCGAGGAAGGAGTATCGACGCTTGCGCGAAGCGTAGTCGCCTTCTTCCGAAGAGCTGCTGTTCCCTATCCGTGAAGGGGAGCCTGCAGACATTGGAAGGTCAAAGTAGGACACCGGAGAGTCTACCGAAGCCACAGCTGCGTCGTACACCCAGGCTGGGCTCCCAGCGTTCTCCTCGTCGGCGCTGCCATCAACCACCGACAGCTTCCTCCCAACGATGCGCTTCTTGACCGCACGAGCATCGCCCTCGTCGGTGGGCTCGAACTGCGGACTGTGTAGGCGATCATGCATCCACGACGACGATGGCGACGAAGGAGGAAACGAAGATGCCTCGGATGGGGATGTCGGAGAGAGCATGGACGCGAACGAGTCGCCCTCGAAACTGTACGAGTCGAACGAGAACGAGACCGACGACCGCCTACGACCCGTCAGCTCGGGCGACAAGGGCTGATAGCGCTCCTGGGAGGTGCGCACGACGTCGTCGACCATCCTGGCGAAGTCCTTGATGGAGTAGAGTTTGTGGATCATGAGTCGGAAGGTGAACTGGTATGCTTCCTCTTCTTCTGGGGTAGGCGAACCCCGATGTTTGTCGTCACCGCGGAGAAGGCTGACGGCGCGGTGCAAACCTTCTGCGGTTGGCTGGAATTTGAACGACTGCATAGAGTCGATGGAGCGTATGGACGCGTCGGGATCCTGATGGGATTCCTCGTCGACAAAGAGGTGGTTTGGGGCATTAAACGTCGTGGAAGGACGCGAGAGAGACCCGGGATAGATGTCAAGCTCTTTCGCGAGTCCGTCGTAATCGCCTGCTGCTAGGCGATCGAAGAAGTCGCGTAGCTCCGCGGTGTCTAGCGTCGACGGGGTGGTTGGGAATGGAATCGTCATGTCGGTCATCAATGATCTTTTGTACGGTGTATAGAAAGGGTATCGCTGTAGAACGCAGAGGGATGGAGCTGAAATATGGTAGGAATGAGCAACCGGGAAGGGTCGTGCTGCTGCTAGGTACTGGTGGTCGGGGGCGTATTTGTGGAAGGAGAAGGGTAAGGCGCTCAAGCGGCTTTATGGTCGAAAGCCACTCTGGTGGCCCCTCCATTGTGCGATTCAGGCTCCGTTGATCTTTCCACCACCTTGCGTCAGCGGGTCCTTGCGCTGTGTTACAATGATGCACCTTTGCTGCCTCCGTTCCTCCAACCACCTTCCATTTCCATTTCCATTTCCTTGTCAGGAGAGTTCAAAATACTCTTGCAACCTCAATCGGTCGCAGTTACCCTGCCCCCAGTGCCAATCGCATCGATCTCTGGGGACTCAAGATTGCACCGGCATGTCCATGGATTACCGGTGCGCCGCTTGCCTGCACGTCTCGATTCATATCATGTTATGCACCCCCGGCTGGGCAGATACTGGGACATACGCTTGATCATTCACATCAAAATCCCATGATTGGACTGACGCACCTCCATGACCTCCTCCCAATACCCTGTCAGCCATCACGTACACATTCTCGCGCTTTGAAATAGGGCGTGACACTCTCAGAAGTATGAGTTGGTACAACACACCGGGACGCAACCCGACCAGATTGTATTACCATGGGTAGGATGATTAGAGCTACAGAAGTTGCAAATATGCAGCATGACGGGAGCGATAGCATCGTCCAGAACACGACGCAGAGGAGATGTTGAGGTCATTGGGGATATGTCGGGAGGAGGCTATGCGCCGTCATGCCGAGGGTCATGACAATGGCGTCCGGTCCGTGGGGTTGACTCGGAAACTGGACTTGTCCTGCATGGAGTCTGTTCGCAGTACATAAATTGCATGAGTAAACGATCTCTCGTGTGGGCAAGGACTGAATCTACCGTTGTTGGATTTATATTCCATTACAGTCCCTGGAGGAAGGTTGAGGACTCTCCGGATAGTCTCCCTAGAGACAGCCAGACGTCAGTCATCATTCGCCCTTCCCTTCACCAGGGGCTAACACTTACTTAATCTTCTCCTTCGACTTGGAGTTAGAGTCATGGCGGTTCCAGAGCGAGATGATATCCTCGTTCTGTCTGACACTGATGGTGCACCCGCATACCTCAGGCCAGTCCCCCTGGGGCACGCCCTCCACGTTGGAGTCTGCAACGCTAGCATCCGCGGAGTCGACAACACCTTCGAATTGGTCTCCAATGACTGCGAGGATGAGGTCCTCCCACAAGCGATCGGCAACACCCTTGCGGAGGCGGATGATCCACTTGCCACCAGACAAGTTCAGAGGGTCTTCCCAGACAGGACGCCGCACCCCTGAATGGAAGAGCAGGTAGTCGGTGGTAGGGAGCAGGGAAGATGGCGGATGGACGTGCGTCCAGAGAGACCAGAAGGACTCGACCTGAAGAACAAGGGTTAGTCGGGATTCAGATTTGCCGGAAACGCGACTCACGGAGCTGAATGCAGATATCTTCTTTATGCCCTCTTCATAGTTGGTGATTTTGTTCCCTGGAGCGCGCTGCTGGCGAAACCAGAACACCCAGCTATAAGTGGGAAGGCAAGCGCAGGACAAGCCGTAAGAAGTCGGTGACAGGTGCAGACGGTAGCATACGAACATACGTATTTCGGAGTGGGTGCACCGAAGCGGTGCCGTTAGAGGTGCCGTTACCGGTCGCCTTGTCTTTCCCCTGCACCTTCTCGTCCCCGGCCGTCGTCGAGACAAAGGTCGAGAAGTGTTTGGATGAGGGGATGCGCGGGCGGGCGGCAGCACTCGGAGGAGTGGCGGTCGCCGCGCTCTGTGTTGTCGTCGTCGTTGTCGTTGTCTGTGAACTCGTGTTGTTGGAGTTGGCTAGGAAGCGGGACTGGGAGTGGTTCGAGAAATAGGCCATGGGCGAGTGTGCTCAGGGAATCAAAGACGACCGCACGGGCGATTAATGCAAGACTTTGTCGTCGAGTTCACGGAAGACGGAGGTGGGCTACAATGGCGAATTATAAGCGAGACGTCTGTGCGCAGTATGAGGTCGCTGTGGTTGGGAGTACGAGAGGCTAGGGCGGAGGTGCAGGAACAGGAAGCGTGAGATGGGCGTCGTTGGTCACAGTCTGCAGCAAATCTCGCGCGCCGCGGCGGCAAAGGCAATCAGCGCGGCCCGCAGCGACGGTTGAGCTTGACCAGAAACCTCTTCCTCGACATCCTCCCTCCTCGCCTCTCGCTTCGCCCGCTGCCCCCTCTCCTTTGTGTTCGTCGAGCTCGTCTCTTTCATGTCCGCATAAACCGCCCTGTAATTTCCGTTGTCCTGATGAAACTCACACTTCGTCCGGAGTGGAGGCTCCGGCCGCTCTCCTCCTTCCTCGGCTTCCTCGACATTAAGACTGGCGTCACCATCGCCTTCTTGTTCGCGGTGAGTCGTCTCGAGTGTGGGTTGTTGAAGTGCCTCAAGAACTGACACTCGCGGCGACTCAGCTCCTCAACAAGGTCGCTGGAGTGTATGGCCTTGTAGCTGTACTGACTGGTGCTGGAGGGTCGCTCGCGCAACTGAGCCTGTATATCTACTCAGTCCTCGGTCTCATTGCTCTAGCTTGGGGATTGAAGGCAATTCTAAACGTATGTGATCCATATGCCTTCCTTCGCAGTGAACAGCTAACACTGCGTGCAGGAGGACCCCAAGCAAACGCTTTACTTTGCTCATATATTCTTCGCCGACCACATCCTCTCCACTGCCTGGCTCGTGTTCTTCGCGGTAGTATGGTGGGTCTACACCCCTCATGATGGCCGTGTTCAGGCCAACTCCGCGGCGCAGAAGGAGGTCATGGAAAGTGGTGCCGGTCGCAACATGACGGACGAGGAGCGTGCAGTGGCTGCAATGACTATCTGGAATGCAGAGAAGGGTGTCGCCACATCTATGATAGTCCTCGGATGGGTAGCAAAGGTGCGTACTACGTGGATCGCCCTGCAATTGATCCTAACATGATTGTGACCAATCTCCTACAGATCTACTTCGCAGCCCTGCTGTACTCCTACGCGATTCACCTGCGCAAGGGCTCGTACCGTTCTCTTCCCTACTCTCGGTCGTACACTCCGAACGGCACCGCTTACGGGACCTCGGCGCTTCCTGATGGTGACGATGATGATGTCGAAGAGTTTTACCGCCTGCCCGTCCGCGCGCCGACCTCGCAAACACAACCTCCGACGAATGGCAACGCTCGTGGCGGACACACACCCACTTCTTCGCATTCCAGCTTCACCGACTTCGTCAGCGCTCCGGGTCGGTCACGACGGGGCAAGCCAGGCAAGTCGAACCTGAGCATCAGCGTCAGTGCCAACGGTGGCGCAGGCGCAGACGGGGCCGAGGTCCTCTTCGATGAGGATATGTCCGACAGTGCGGGTGCTGGTGGAAGTAGGGATGGACGGCCGGAGGATCGGGTGCCGTTGATGGGTGCCTCGAAGCCGTCTTCTTCGCACAGCAGGAGAGCAAGCAGGAGCAGAGACTAGGGCGGTTGATGGGGTGGATCCTCGTCCGAGTCCGCCGATGTACTAGCTCTCCTTTGTGGGTGCGGGTCCTTGGCTTCGGCGGCGGTTCGTGTGGCGGTTGCGATCCTGTCTTGACGACCGATGCAGTACAAAGGCATGCTCGCGGAGTCTCATCTACCTAAAGTACAAGTCTACACTGAACATAATGTTACATAGATACCTCTCTTCTGCGTTGCGACAGTCCTCTTCGGCCTTTGCGTTGGATGAAAGGGCATGTGGATGATGACACGGACACTGGATACCCGAGCTCGAGTCAGGCTGAGCACCCACAATAGTAGCCTTTTGCGATATTTGGACAACATCTCGGTTGTTGTTGTACGTGGGTGGCTGAGCGGTATGGGCGCATCCACATCATACGGCCGGTTCTTGTTGAGGCAAGTTGCCAGGTGTTACTGCAGCCCATGAGGACGTTCTGGGCAAGAGAACTGCTGATGCATGTGCAGGTGTATGAGGATGTGGCAAGGACCCAGCTGCGGCGGCGAAGAGGAAGAGGTGGGCTTGGGCTGTAGCGAGTACCGCAGGCGAGGGTTGTGCGTAGGCGCCTCGCGTTGCCCGGGGCGGAAGAGCCAAGTTGAGCTTTTCTTGAGCGGCAATCGCCACAACGTGTCCTGCAATGTTCAGCTCTCTCGCAGCGCAACTTCCTACCGCCAGCTGTCCGTATAAATGGTCTTGTTTCAGCCTGGCTCCCTCGTCTGAACTTCTTCCCTTGAGCCCCCACCGATCTCAGCGTTGACCCTGCTTCGTGCATCTGAACGCGCCAGCCGAGCCCAGTGACCAGCAAGTGCCACCATCGTGCCCATCTTGCTTCATGCACGCCGATGGACTGCCCTATTCTAGTATGGATGCTCTTCACAAACCGCGAGATGACCCCGGAAGTGAGCCACACCCGATCATTCTCTCCGACGCGCGTACAAAGCTCACCTCCGTGCTTGTCGCGCCTCGCAGGAGTACTCGAAGTGTTACACAGTGTTGCGCGAATGCGTGCCCCATGCCCCAGTGCGCAACGCTCCCAATGAGCCGGAAACTATGCGTGAGTACTTGCTCCTCGTACCTGTGCACTGCAAGACCATCGCCATCGTCTCGGAGCACGCCCTCTTCCGCCCATACTACCATTGTTCTCTATTGCTGTGTCACACGCAGTAGTACTACAATCACCTCGTTCAGGTGCTTGGAGGCGTCGTTTATGTGTTGATGTCACGAAGAGCGCAATAGCCGTCGCGTCGACAGTTATGCGATGCCTGTGTCTTGGAGAAGCCCCATAATCCTCATAGCTATCACTGCGAGGCCATATCAACGGAATCCAATGTGCAATTATCCTTTCTGTTAGCTATCGTACAACGTGTTGAAGCAACTCGTTGAGGGTAAACTTCGGCGAAGCACCCGAGCCTGACTCTCACGCGCTGCCCCTCTTTTTCTTTCCAAATCTGTCCATAATTCCTATTGCTTTCCTTGTAACGCGTTGCTAATCATGCCTTATACAGGACAAATGATCGCGTTCCTTCTTCCGCTTCTCATGATGCGGCATCGACGAGTACCCCGTTCAAGATGGCGAGACAACATCACCGCTGTCGGGAAGCATTGGATCGAACAGGCGAGTGTATTTCCGGCATGCCGCAACACGCTCAGGAACCCATTGCAGACCATTGTTCTTGTATTTCTTCCTTTTGCAGATACACAACGTAGAGAATGACAACCCAGTCGCTGCCGCAAGCAGAGCGCGGTCAATGATCGGCTATCACACCTCGTATGACCACAACCTCGTCGGAATGGCCATGACGCAAGGTAGAAAGGAGGACGTTGTCAACATCGGCGTTGGAATCAAGGAAATTGTCTCTCCACCGGGAATGAGTGCCAACGATTTCGCGATTTCCCTTTATCATAAGGTGAGTGGCGTTCTCCTTGGGATGTACTGATCTAACGCAGTGCTATAAGCAGTTGACGCCATTAGAGCAAAGTTTCATCGCGCCCGATCTTGGTGAAGAAGTCGTCATGCGCCGCCTCTGTGTCCTGCTGGCGCTCAAGCAAGCCTACATCAAGGCCATCGGCCAACCAATGGGTTTCGATTGGTCCCGCCTCGAATTCAACATACCGCAGAAAACCGCGAGCGGAGATGGTCGCCCGTTGCACGGGTGGGAGTTCCGCGTGTGGTCGTCCGAGCTCGGCTTCCCTATTCCGCAGACTGAAAGTCACACCCGACAGACGTACCAGTGCGCGGTGGCATTCTTCCGGCGTACGCGCGACACGCGCTTTGTATGGCAGACGGAGGCGAAGGATCTGGAGTCGTGGGTCCAGTTCATCACCCTTGATCAGCTCTTGAACGTCGCCGACAAGCTTGTGGAGTAACCGCGACGAAGACGTCCCCGATCTGCTGTGGCGAGTCTTTGCTGTTGTTGTGCCGGTCTCACAGTGTTTCTCGTGATTCCCTTGAATCCTCGGCGTTCGTACGACACCATGGGCTAGGCCGATCTCTCTTTCCTACATATTTACCCATCTTCTTCTTTAGATGTTCTGTTCTGAATCATCTGCTCCGTTGTATCGAATCGTCCGCTGCTCCATGTCTCCAAATGCTGTTCCATAATGCGCACGCTTGTAATGTATTCCATTGCTCTCGTCCTCCAGTTATTCCACCTTCTACCGAACGTCGTTTTCCTCCACCGTTATCGTTCTCTCTACTCCACATCCTTTGAAGGTGTGCATTTCCCATCCTACAACTGCGCCGCTCCGCTGTGCTTCCCGATCCGAAGAACCCCACTGTACGATATTGTCCACGTTCTCAGCCTTGTAGTCCGAAGCCTGTCCTTGTTTGCTACCCGATCAATGAACAGTTTGCTGGGCAAATGCCAAAGGACCTCGGTTGCTACTCACCGGCCGTGAGAAGCGCCAAAGTGGGGAGTGGTTTGTGCGTATGGTCAAGGATGCGCGCGTCGCACCGAGTCGCACCACTTCGACCCCTCCATAATATTTCATTGGTGTACAGAATGCCGTCAAACTGAGCCCATCTTCTTAGGTACGCGCTCGGAAGTGCATGGACGAGTCCAGCAGGTGACTTGCGTTCATCACCAGCGCACATCGATCATGAGCAGTGCTTTACATACTGAGGACAAACGTCGATGCAACGGACAACATCAGCCGCGATGGTTCATGGCTACGAACAACAGTTGCATAGACAAGGACACATCGCGCCGGAGGCAATAGGGTCCCTCCAGACAGTCTCTGCGGCCCGTCACGGTCTTGTGGTTCTTGGTGAGCCCGAAAGCGGGAGGCGTTACACTGGCCAGGCTGTGACCGATCATAGATTGCGTCATGTGATCTAGGCCCCGCAATACTGGGGTCCAAGGAAAGGGAGACTTGACGTACGCTGTGATTCGCAGAGGATTCTCGATGTACTCCCCACTCGAACTTAAGCCCACCGCGGCTGACCTTCTTGCTTTCCTACCACCACCATCCCCCACGCTGTCCTCACCCCTCACCTGTCGCGAACTCTTCCGGCGTGCACAGACGCATCCACCATCCAGGTATGTCTCCTCTCCCTCATCGATCGCGAGATGCTCATGGACACATTCCTATCACGCCCCGCAGTGCCTGCACTTACTCAGGATGAGCGCCCTCTCCACCCCGGACCTTAGCCCAACGCTCAGCCCCAATACGCGCGCGCGTAGGCTCTCCGCCCGCCGAGGGTCTGTTGCAGCCGTCGACCCGTGGGGCGCTTACAACGACGTGAACATGAACCCATCCCGGTCACTCTCGAGCCGCCTCACGATCGTGCGTGTCCCGCAAACCGACGTAGAAGAGTCCCAGAGACGGCACAGACGGCACGGTAGCAACGCTTCTATAAACTCCACGTCTTCGGGAAAGGGCGAGGGAGGGCCGGGCGGAAGGCTGAGCTTCGCCTTCAGTTCCTTCTCCGGCGGACAAGGCGGAGGGCCCGGGGGTCGTCCAGCGAGTCCTAGCTCCCCGCGTATGCGCCCTTCTTCTCCCAGTAACTCGCGCTTCCCTTCTTCGCTGCCGTCCCAGAGCAAGCTCTCACCGGAGCAAATCGTGGACATCGCACGTTCTTCGGTGAATCCCCGCTCTCCTCTCCACTCGCCCAATGGCCCCCTCGCAGGTGCTTCCTCACCCATTCCGGCCCCTGTCTCCTTCACCCCATTACCAGACTCTATCTATCTCCCATTCATCGAACGGCCCGCGGAAGTTGCTGCGCTCATTCAGTCACAGCCGAATGCACGCCTTTTCGCGCTTCTCCAGCAGACGTTCCCACCTGATGCCCGTGCGCTCATGGGCTCTGGGTACGAGGCGTCGAAGGCATCCCCTGAACCCAAGGAGTGGACGTATGCCGACCTCGAATACTGGCTCACTCGGGTCGATCGGGACGTTGCTGACGATGAGCAATGGATCCGCAAGGCTCGGCGCTGCATCATGCACCACAGCGAGCTCATCTGGGAACGCGTCAAGGGCGCACTAGGCGTACCACCGGAGCTTGATGTGGAGGACGAAGGCTTGGAGCTTCCTCAAGAAGGCTCTGAGGTTACTCTATCGACAGCAAACATCGATGCGAACGTGTTCGAGCCGGACTCCCCTGTCGTATCCACCCAGCCCGTGCCTGACGTTGAAGTCAGCGGCGAGGATATCACCATCGAGCCCGTCTTTGCAAATCAAACGCCGCCTCTATCCGCATCGAAGGACCCACTATCTTCGTCCTTAGGGGATCTTCGCGAAGAGGACGAGAACGAGAACGAGGATGAGGAGAAGGACGAGCAGGACGAGCAGGAGGTCCACGGCCTGCGCATCATGAATTCGCCAAGCGCACCGACCTACGTCACCGAGCACATATTCGCTATGTCTCCGATGTCCAGCGGGCTTGACAGTCCCGTCGTTCAGCCCAAGTTCGCCGCTCCCGGTTCTGACGACAAGGACACACCATATGATGTGCTCCGGGAGCGCGGTCCTGGCCATCCGTTATTTCCGAGCAACTTCGCACAGCTCAGCCTGTCGCCCACCCTACAGCCAAGGTAAGTCTTGCAGTTTTCCAAGCCTGATTTGCCGAGCTGATTCGATATGAACTCTAGCAAACGTGCGCAGAGCATGTCATACCCGCCGCGACCTGCCTACCTGAGCCCGCACGCCATCCGTGGCGGCATGCATCGAGCCCCGTCAATTGACGCGGGCGCGGGCAGGGCAGCCAATATGGCTCGGCCGGAGTGGGCGCGCAACTGGGATCCTAGCAAGCACGAGTATGCAGTAACAACTGGGAGCACGGGCAGCTTTGAGTGATTGGACCGCTCTGGCGAATAGCTAGCTGCTGACCAGAAAATAATGAGACGGTACGAGGATGCGAAAGTCGAACATCATAAACGGTTTACTGTACGAGTATTTGTGCTCTTGATATCGCTCTGCGTTTGCTTTGCCTGGCTCTTTTGATACCTTCTAGCGTATGGAATGCATGTTGTATGTACATAGTCAGGATCAAACCGTCGCTCGCCATCCATGCCACTTGCACGATGGCGTACCTTTATCGGACGCAAGGTCGTCGTATAAGCGCTCGCAACAGCATTCGGTGAGTCAGCGCTTCAGCGCTTCAGCGGTTATCGCCAGAGCGAATTGTGCCACTGCTGTCTCCTATCTCATTTGAAAGTGGGGCTGCCGGGAGGGTCATGAGTATATGTACCTGGGAGTGTGGGGCGTTTTCCCCTCCGGGTCGAGCTCATGCCAGCCAACCCTGTGGCAGAGAATGTGTTGGGCACCATCGGTGAGGATTGCATAGCGGAACCTTGTATACCTTCTTCGCACTGACACCATCATCTATGCTTGGTGACATCGCATGTACATGCAGGGACCATTTGCTGGACGGTCCAATTGATCCCACAAATATGGAAAACCTGGCGCACGAAGTCCGTCGAAGGTCTCTCTGAGTACCTCGGGTGCGTTGTACCATATTAGTGTCCATGTCTCTTTTCAGAATTGTGTTCTGACGGATACATGCTCTTGTAGGCTGTCGTGGGGCATCTCAGGGGTATTCTTCGGTGTCTACGCTATCGTTCAGGACTTGAACATACCCTTGATTGTGCAGCCGCAGCTGCTCTCCACCCTTTCTTACTTGTCCTGGGCGCAGGTGAGTTACGTGAACGGTCGTCCTGCTCAAGAGTCCTGATGCACCTCTTGTTTCCTAGTGCCAGTATTATGGGAGAAAACGTTCTCGCAGGACGTCGATTCTTCTGTATGTCAGTGTGATGGCGATCTCTGCCGGCTTCGAAGTTGGTATGATCTACGCAGTGCGGGTACGTTCCTGCTACATCGCGGCTTGGCCCTACACCAATATTGAGCCTCATGAAGATATGTTTAAGCCAGCGTACAACCGCGGTAATGACAGACCGGTGCAGTTTTTTGGTGCATTCAGCACCGTGCTGCTTTCCATTGCTCTGCTGTACGTACTTACACCCTAGTAAATTCCCCGCTTCCGTCCACTCCGAGTCCGAACTGACGTATGCACACTGCAGCCCGCAGTATTACGAAATCTACAAGCACAAGGAGGTCATTGGCATCTCTATTTTGTTTATGATCGTGGACATGCTGGGAGGCGTGTTCAGTGACCTCTCGCTCGCGTTCAAGGAGAGCTTTGACGTCGTCGCGGGGGTGACTTACTCTCTAGTGGTGGTCAGTTCTTCCTCCACTGTTTCGTCTCTTGAACAGAATGCGACTCACTAACATGCACCCTGTTGCAGGTTTTGGATGGGATCGTGCTATTGTGTGCGATCATATTGAATCCTCGAGCTGCGCGCCGGCGAAAGCGTGCTCAGGCTGTTTCGGAAGAGTCTGGACATGGTCAGCACCCTGAGGACGTGGAGGGTCGTCCTCAGGATACGTCAGCCGATCCGGTTGCTCCTTCACCGCAAGAGAGCAAGACCGAGACGCATGGCGACTTGGCACGCACTCCGGATCCGTCGAACCTCGGTAACAAGTTACAATGACATACCAGACCCGTTGATAGAGAAAGGACCACCCTAGCATACGCTCGAGCTTCACTTACGATGCATTGAACACTATACCACCACTCCTCAACGTATGTAATCATAGTGGGTTCGACAGAGACGATCTCCAGGTTGTGCGCTCTCCTCATGGCATGGACGGATCTATGGTCATACGGCGTTCGATACCAACACACTCGCAGTAGGCTAATATAGAGCGAGCACACACATATAGGGATGTCCCATTCCTTCAAAACATCCACCCTGTGAAGGAGAAAAGTAGTGTGGATGATCTGCAGAACGAGCGAAAACAGAAGTATTCGCAAGCAATTTTGCCGTATCGTTTAACGCCAGAGCGGTAGAGAAAAGCCCGCATGAGACGTAGATAATTACGGCAGAATACAGAGGAGCGTCGCACACGTAGGAAGGGTTGTTAGGAATGTTGTATTGTGGTCATGGCAGTGGACAAGGAACAAGGACCGCTACCAGCCTCTCCCCGGGTTTATATGCCGCTCAGGACTTACTTACGTAATGTTAATTGATCATTTGCCTTTCCTGGACCGAGTTCTCTGCAAGCCTTAGCCAGCACAACCTGAGTCGCCTGCACATTGCCCACAGCTGCTCAATCTATCTAGTACCATGTCTAGGCGACATCCTGGCGGACACACTATACCTGACAATCCGCACTGGATCGAATTCCCTCGTTCGGACGGGAGTCCCTCCCACCTCCCAAAGAATACCACGAAAGTGATAGACAGCGAGGGCCAGGTCAACTACATGCGCCCGGTCGAGATGGAGGAAAGTCTGTCAATCCTGTGGAGAGTGTCTGTTGGGGCTGCTATGGCCACACGGATGAACATGCCTAGTGAGTATCGTCCAGTTTCGTCCACTTACCATCCCTAACTTCATGAAAGAGGGACCTAGTTACGTCCTGAAGGATTTCCCCAAGGGCTATCAACTATATGACCACAATAAAGGTCCTGCCAAAGCTCCGAGACATGACCCATACCTCTACGGTACGCTCGAGTACTTCGTACCTGCGGCATTCAGTTGATTTGTCTCCAGGATCTACCAATGTCAATCGGTTTCGCTCTACGAACGAGTTCATACCACATGCTATATGGCTCATGACAGACGAAACTCTGAACCGCGCAAACTGCCAGTGCAAATACTGTACCAAGCAGCCGCAGCGTATCATCTCGGACACGATGGGCCTCAGCGCACGGCGATCCGCTTCCGCAGCCTCGGGACTCCCCCCGTCTGCCTCACGTCCTCCGCGAGTGCGTCGCGAACCTCGTGAGCGGCGACAGGATCGTGTCGCGACGAAGCCTTTTGCCGCGGTACGTCGCGCACCGAAGCCTCTGCCGGTTGGGCCGCAGCAATATATCACCCCGGAGCGCGACCTTGACGTCCGTACCTCGTTCGCACTTGAAGAGGGCCATCGTCCCCGGAGGTATCGGAAGGGCGAGTTGCTGTGGTACCATCTTGACCCTCCAATACGAGGACGCAACCCCGAGGAGGACATCACCTTCTGGCCCGGTATCGTCGATGAGTCTCACATCAAGACTAACGCTGTTCCTACGGCATCTCCAGACGGCGACGTGGATATGGCGCCGGTCTACGCGGAGAAAGACGCGGATGGGGTACCGTTGGGACCTAATGAGATCCCTCTAGAGGCGCCGGGGTCGGTTCCGTGGAGGATAGAGCAGTGGTATATCTACAAGGTCAAACTTCTCGGCGCAGCCTGCAGCGTCTTCGTCGCGGAGGAGCAGGTCCTTCCCTACCTCGCCTACGCGCCGACAGATCAGGTCATCAAACACGTTCAGGACGAGCTCGCGAATTTCCTGCAGACCGTCCCAATCGACCAGATGGACAGAGACATCGAGAGCCACATATTCGCTTACGATCCGATGGAAGCGGAACCTCCTGGTGACGCGTACTACACCAAGTACCAGCGAGCGGTCGCGCCCTACACGCTGGCCATCCAGATCGCATCCAACGTGGCACACTACTGGCTGCCAACGGATGAGTGGGACTGCAAGTTCCAGGTGCCACCACCATCCCCCGTCGCGTCTGCCTCTTCGGATCCGCCGGTCCAGCCTCTACCGCAGTCGCAGCCTCAAAATGCAACGTTGCATTCTGTTATTGAGCAGTCGTTGACGAAGAACGCGACATCGTCCGCTTCTATCTCTGGTCCGAACGGCGTTGTGACGGAACCCGAGAGTATCAGCATGCTCGGCCGAGTATCTCGCTCCATGGTTCCACAGACCGTTGTACAAACGCGCTTTCAAGGTTTATGGTGGGGCACGGAACGTATATGGACAGGCGAGCTGGTACGGTTGAAGATTGCGCGCGCGCAATTTGCGCCGAAAGGCACGGACATCATCTTCCCTCCGGCGGGGCCGTCCGCTAGGACATTGGAGTGGTACAAGCAGAAATTTCCGGACATGCTGGAAGGTGGCGAGGACAGCGTAGGAGCCGGCCAACGAGGTCTCTTCTTGCGGTTGGAGGGCCTCGTGGTGGTAGATGTGCCCACGGACGGGTCGTTCACCAAGGAGTGTCGCGCAAGTGGTATGCTTTATGAGGTTGTTGACGAAGATTGGGAAGAGCCACGAGCAAGTCAAGCTGTTCCGGCTGACGCGAAGGGAAAAGGCAGGGCGCGTGAGTCTCCCGACGGTAAGTCCGGTACATGGCATGTACCAGTTACATCGACTGATGCTCTATTCCCAGAGACTATGCCGGACTCTATCTCACAAGGACCCAGTGGTTCATCCTTCATGCCCCAGCCGTCTCCGCCGAAAACACCCCTACCTAATCCAGATCCCACAGTGCCGGTCTCCGAAACTGCCGCATCCCAACCCTCGCCTGCTGCCACGCCTACTTCCGGGGCCGCTGATACAGCGTCCGAGAAGAAGTCCGACCTACATTCCCATCCTGTTCTCTTTACACCTTACCCGCTTCCTCCAGCCTCTGCCTCTTACAAATTCCGTCCAATTCTACCCGACGGCTATGAAGTAGTTATCTCGCTTTCGCTCATTAGCGGACGATACTACCCCGGTCTACTGCGTCATCCTCTCTTGGAGTCGACCATCAAGGATGCTCTGGCGAACCAGGACGAGCTGTCACATCGTCATCTATGGGCACTCGATGGCCTGTCTCCAGGTGTCCACCAATCCATGGACCCTAGATACTGGAAGGGCTCCCGATTGCTCATGTTCCAAGACGCGGACAAGGATGCGCGGGATCGGTTCAAGGAACTTTGGGAGGAGACGAAGATGGCGCGGTTACACCCGGAATCCGGTGAGGCTGCTATGGAGGTCGATTAGTTTGCCTCGTGTCATTGTATTCTTGTTGTAAGCTTGTTGTCTTTGCTACTTGAGCGTATGTGAACATCCAGGTTGCTCTCCGAGCCACCCGCGCGGCTGTCGTGGCTTCTGCATGATAAGATTTTGATTGTTACCGAGTAATAAAGGGCGACTAGTTTGGGGTGTAATCGGGCATTACTCGGGTAAGCCTGAGTAACTAACTAGTACGGCCGCTAAGGACTTCGCTGTCGGATGTTGGAATTCGGTCATTGCTCATCTTCCCGCACGACCACCACCGCCGAAATTCTTTTGTCCTCTGAAGCGCTGCTGGTCGTTGACGAAGCAGAGGATCCGTCGCGTCTCTCCCCGCAACTTGTTGCCTATACCCCCTCTGGATAACCTGCGACATTAGTTCGACTCGGCGGATCCTCTGAGGCGCGAATCTCGTTCTCGATTCTCTGCCGTCATTCCATTCTCCCCCTCCTCTACTCTCGACCGACCCGGCTTAAGTTCTCTGTCCATCGCTCTCGCTATCGCACTGTCTCGCTCCTTGTTATGGTCTCTCTCACCCTCACGTCTTCTCGGTCTTCTAGCATACTCTCGTCTTCATCCAAGAACAGTATATCTCATGTACCTCCGTCGCCCTCGCCTTCAGTCCCGCCCTCTCCCGCTCGTTCGGACTCCGCCATATCTACCTCAAGTTCGTCAAGTGGTAGCGTAGGTAGAACGGAGGATGGTATGTTCGAAGTATGCATCGCCTCATGTGCATGGTTGACGAGCTTCACAAACCAGAGGACCACACCATCACCGTGAAACGCGGATCCATGTTGTCCATCATGTCCAAGAGAAGTGAGAGGAGCCATGAGTACGTCTATCCGTCCGTTCAATTGCTACGACGAGCAGCCCCAAAGGAGTGTTGTAAGCGGGGCGGAGGGTGCAATGTATTACTCTCGGGGTGTAAAGCGTTTCGTCCTGACGGGATTAGAGGCGCATTGCGCGTGCCACTTAACACTCGTCGAGCGTGGCCGTGTCTCCAAGTATGACATCCTCGAGTTGCTTCAGTAGCGCAGAGCGTTAGATATACTCCGCGCACCCGCCGCAGGCACTGTTCATTAACAGTGCGTAGTGATGTTCGTAGTCAACGAATATGTCGTGTTCTCGATGCGGGCGAATACGGGGCTTTTGCTAGTCGTATGCACTTCCGCGTGTTCAAAATCTAACCAGCCTGCAGTGATCTGCGCTTCCTCGCCGTTCCCACTCAAATGACTGAGCTTTCTTACACGATCTCGGATATCCAGACTCGCATCTTCGGTGAGTTGATCGACGCTATCCGGGAACCCATGCGATTTGCCTGTGACTGACCTCGTGCCCCGCTCGTCGCCCTTTTCAGAAATTCAAGAGCTACGGCACAAGTCTCAGTCTTCCAGCGATGGAAGCAACACTACAAGTGTTATTGATCAGTCACTGGTCAGTTTGGACGAGCGTCTCGAAGTTGTGTCGAAGGGTATCAAGGCTGTCAACGAAGCACTGGAGCCCCTCTCGAGTCGCGCAGAACGAACTCTCAACTCAGAAGAGGAAGAGGAAGCGGCAATTTTGCGTAAACATGCTGCGCTAGTGACTGAATGGGAAGCGGTTCAGAAGGACATTCAGGTCCTCAGAGAAGAGCTGAAGGAAGACAAGTGGTTGACCGTGTTCCGTACTGTCACGGACCAAGCAGACGGCATGATGTCCAGTCTGGAGAAAGCCGTCAACCGATGCCAGGTATAGCCTTCAGTTGTCATCTCTTTGCATTGTTGTTGACGACAATAACACTACCGTAGGACTTCATGTGGCAAGTGCAGAAGCGAGGTCTAGACGACGCGGTCACCCCGTCGACCTCCTCAAGTTCAGGGCGTTCCGATAAGGCGTCTCTGAATTACGAGACCTTCATGTCGCTCTTGGAGTCGTTTGAAGCGAAGAAGAAGTACGTTCAGTTGTCTTGTTCATTGGCACGTAATCCCTGACCGATTCTCAGGCACTATATGCCGGCCACCACCAAAGTTCTGTCCATCATAGACAAAGGAGTTCAAGACCGTGTAACCAAGAACGGCGAATGTCTGCGAAGACATGCGGAGTGCACACAGCGCTGGCGCAACCTCAAAGAACGAATAGCGAGGACGGATACCGATATGGACAACCTACGGCGAGTCTTCCTACAGGGAAGCGACTCCGCTCTGAGTTCAGGTGGCTCAAGCCAGTCAGGCACGACATCGGTGTCCAAGAATGGATATCTTGCTACGCCTCCCAGCGGCGACAAGAAGGGCCGTTCCCCAAGTGGGGCAGGCACTATCTCGCGATCTATCTCACCATTCCGCAAGATCGCCCGGAAGCTCAAGGCGGCTGGCTCGGGGACGAAGTCGCCTGCCCCACGCACCTTCACCCCTGTTCCAAGCAAGAGTCCTGCTCCCTCGCGGATGCCTTCCTCCGAACCCACGCGCACCCTCCGCCACAGGGCTTCTATGTTCCATTTCCTCAATGGCGGCCAACCCCCCACGCCGACCACTCCCGACCGACCCTCTCACAAATACAGTAACAGTGTCACTCCCGACTCGTCCCCGTCCAGAAAGCTCGATGCGAACTCCACGTTGAAGTCCTCTCGGCCAGCATGGAATAGCTCGACGAGGGTTGAGCAGGAAGAGCGCGGTGGGACGATCAAGCAGTCCCCTCGGCGACCGTCTATCTCTGGTCGCCCGCGCAATTCGGCAGACGATATACCCCCGGTCCCCCAGCTGTACAAACGGAGTTTATCGCGAAGCTCCATGGCCTCTTCCCGGCCGTGGTCCCCTGTAACATCTTCTGTTTCCACTGCTCAGTCCTCGACTACGCCGTTTTCTATGTATCGGCCACCCTCGCGTTCTCACACGCCCGCTGGCCTACCCTTCACCAGCACTACACCAGGACCTACACACATATCACCTCCTCGTACGCGTCCGAAGACGCCCAGTCATATCCCCGCCCCCTCGAAGCACCTCCGATCATTGTCATCTGGAGATGGAGACACGAGCCCAACGTCACTGATGCAGCGTGCTTTGTCCCCGACCCTGTCTGTGTCGGGAGGTCTGAACAACTTCCCTGCCCGGCCTCCCAGCCGCTCTATGATACCGATTCCGAGCGTCCACGTCTCGTCAGCATCGCGGCCGGGTACAGCTATGTCCTACCGACCAGACAGCGCGATGTCTTTCCGTACATCCACGGCTCGCGCGCAGACGCCGGAAGGTATCTTCCGGATGACACCTCGACCTCGCGCGCCTCCATCTAGTTTCAAGGATGGAGCTGGTCCTCGCACTCCAAGCTCCCGCCCCAGCTCTCGGGCAGGTGCCGAGACCCCAGACGAGTTCCTTGGCGAGCCCGAGCATTTCTACGTCCCGGCCAACTACAGGGACCCTCTCGACGTGGAAGTGGCAAACATCGTCAACTCTATTCCACATAGCCTGATCGTGGAGCGTGTGGACCCTCCCTTGAGAAACATCCCGAAGGGGAACGAGGAGATTAGCGCCTCATACGCATTTTCGAACACATTGGGCAGGAAGGTTGTTGCATGTAAGCTTACGACGATGACGCGTTCGGGGAAGGCCCCGACCAGGAAGGTAATGTGCCGTGTAGGTGGAGGTACGTCCTTCTATCCAACCGCTTGTTCCAGGGGAGGGCGATGTAGACGTTGACTCGCGATTGCAGGCTGGCAGGATCTCCGACTTTATGTTATGACCCGTCAATCTGCATGAAGTGTACTTGGAGGTATGGGGAGGGTTGGAACTGGGAGCTCTGGATCGTATGGATTGAAGGACAGTAATCGGCGACACTAAACTACCATCGTAATCTTTTGGCGTATGTCCATCTCCGACGTTCGTTATGCAGCATGCCTTGTGCAACATAAATTTCTGTGTCCATGTTCTGACAAGGAGACTTCGAACAGATGCGATAAGAGCAGGAAGAGCGAGACTGAAATATCGATGCTAATTTGTCGGCATCTTGAGGCAGGTCGTGCGGAGGCCATCGCCGGCCCATTTTGCGACTTCGACGAGAAGATCGCGTTTTTTGTCCGCGCCTGCGGCTGACTTCAACTCGTAGAGCGTAGCTGTTGATACGGAGATGAGCACATCACAACAGCAAGGGATAACGATTTGCAGGCACGTACACAGGTTGAATAGGAATGGCTCTGCTGTGACAATGGTAGCAGGTGAGGTTCGAAGTGCATTCTCCAGCACCTCGATGCCCTACGTCAAGAGTTAGCCCCGTTCCACAATGCACGACGATCGTCATTACCTCTTGCAACCGCCCTTGGTTGAGCAGCGCCACGGCGAGATTGTTCACGGCCACGAAATTCTCCGGGTCGGCGGCGATAACCTTCTGGAGCTCGTTCGACGCACGCTCCCAGTCGCCCTCGGCAGATGCGAATAAAGCGGCGTTCATGATCTTCTGGGCCGGGTCAGCGGTGGGGTCCTCCGCGACAGCCGCGAGGTGCTTCGCCGCCATCGCAATATACCCGCCTTGCAGGTACACGCGGGCGACTGCGGAGCGGAGGGCAGGCGACGTGACGTTGCCGTTCTGGACGCAGAGCGGCTCGAGGATCCTCGCGGCAGCGGCGTAGTCCTATGTGAGTGAGCGGGTGACGAATTAGTTTGGACAGCTCAGACACAACCGGTAAGGGGGACGTGCCTTCATCTCGATGAGCTGCGACGCAATGATGAGGGATACCCTCGACCCGCGCTCGGTCCACATCGCGGCTGCAGCCGGGTCCGTCTTCGCGGCGCGTGCCTTGGTCTTGCAGCGGTGGAGTAGTGCCGCGAGTGCGTCGAGGTAGCCCATGTGGTCCGCCGCCCAATACTTGAGCTTCGCATAGAGGACCTCAAGCTCGAAGGGGAGGACACGGTCGAAAAGGAACGCTCGCTTCTCCGGGGCCTCAATGGCGTGCAAGACGGTGAACAGGTTCGTGCATTCGGCAGACGTCTGGTTGAACAAACGCATGCGGGCAAGCGACGACAACCGCAGATACCATAGCTACGAGGACTTGAACTCAGTACGATGCTAGATGGTGCCGCAGATCGGAGACGTACGGAGAGTATGAACGAAACATCTTCCGGGTCGGCCTCGACGATGCGGTCCCTGGCCTGCCTTGCAATGGCACGCCAACTGTTGGTCATCTGCATGTTCATCTCAGTCAACTCGTTTTACTCTCAGAGCACCGCTGGGAACTCACTACCAGCGGATGAAGTTCACCACCTGCCCGCGTATAATCGCCAGTCAGGTCTCGCGGAGGTCGTTTCTCAGGTGGTATGTATTTCGTTAACAGCGTACTCAACGGGTCTGTCTAATGATACAGCGAGGATGGTTGCGAATAATGTACAGCACTCTTAGATAACCACCACGTCAGAGATGAAAAGAGAGGGGAGCGCACGTTTGGGATAGGCAGGAACATAGTAGGCAGAGTGAGTCCGGGCAAATACAGTTCGGGTACATCTTCTTCGTCTTCATCGTCACTAGCAGCAGCAGCCACGACCGGAGTCGGGGGCACGGATTTGTTGAAGTCAGGGGTGCGAGGAGTAGGAACCGTCGCGGGAGGCGCGAGGGCGATCTCCGCGCTGTGCGCTGAGTCCGCCGACGACTCGTCAGAAGACGTATCAGGGTCCTCAATAAACGGATTCGGCACCTCGGGCTCGCCCACAGGTTCCGGAGGAGACACAAGTGGCGTCTCCCGCGGTACCTCCATCGAAGCAGAGAGCTGTGAATCGAGGGTAGCACCCTGGGCTGCGTCGGCTGTCAATTCCGTTTGAGACACACCAAGGGGGTCCATGGGGAGGATGCGTGGCGAATCGGGGGTGGTAGGCTCAAACTCCAATGGCTCGTCGAATGGCGGCAGCTCGAGGTCTTCTTCAGACAAGGGAACGTCCCAAAGCTGAAGCGTGGAAGGCAAAGGGATCTGATACGACTCTCCTGCGCCTTCGTTTAGCCCTGCAGTAAGTGCGAGGATACCGAAAGCGAGGGAGGGAGCTTGTACGATCACAGGCTCGAGTGCAGGCTCAAAATCGTCAACGTCCTCGTCCTCGCCGGGGAGGGCAATATCGCAGGGTTCAAGCGGAGGAAGAGGAACCTCGTGGGGTTCGGGTGAAGGCAGAGGAATCTCCCAAGGTTCGAGCGGAGGCAGGGAAATCTTCCGGGGATCGATTGCCGGACTCGCTTCTGCAATGAGGCTTTCGGCCGGTATCGATGAAGGTTCTTCGAGCTCAACGAGGAGAAGTGGTGGAGCAGTAAGAGACCCGAAGGTTGAGACGGACTGCCTCTGGACGATCGTGGGCAAGGACTCGTTCAAAGGGAGAACCGAGGTCTCGAGGGGGGCGGTGAGTGATTCAGGGGGAGGGAAACGAGCCGACAGTCCACTGACGCTGCGGCGATCCTGGTCTGGGATGTCCCCGCGGGATGAAGTTGACGATGAAGTATCTACCTGATGCCCCGCAGATTCCGCGCTCGACGACCGGTAATGGCTCGAACTTGATGAGCTGCTGTCCTCGAAATCGTTGAAGTGTTTGCCAAGGCCACCCTCCGAAATGGCCCTAGTCCTGACGAACGCGGCGGCACTGTGCGAGAGAGGAGTGATGGGGAGAGGGATAGGCTGGTGGTCGTCGGGGACGACGTCGGAGACAAGAGGAGAGGGGTGGGCGTCTTCGGACTCAGTGCGACGGTGACCCTTTAGGGAAATGTGGCTGATCCGCCGTTTCAGCCCGCTTACGATCCGCTTGACTCCCTTGGGGGAGGTCTGCGTCGCGGCCGTCGTGGTCGTCGTCGCGGCCGTGGATGGGCGACGCGGTGAGGAGGTAGGTGAGCGGTGAAGGAGAGGCATGGTGTGGTGTTCACATTTGTTGTTAGGAGACCAGGCGGGGGCGGAGGACGCAAGCGTTATATACGGCGTTCAGGCGCAAAATGAGTTCCGCACGCCACACTCGCCCGTCGGGCGTGGCCTCTGCGCCGGGAACGATCTGGACGGGCAGGCGGACGGGTGGCATCGGGCTACGGATGGCGGATGAACTGCATCGTTTCCGTTTCCGTCTGCATCAATCTCCTCAGCACACTGCAAACGCGGACACGACTACCCCACGCCCCCTCGCATGTCAGCACATGTGTGATGCGTGCCCTGTATTCCGGGGCACTTCTGTTCTTCTGATTATTCCATCCGTACGCTCTTGGACGAGTCTACCTGTGCGCTATACGACGAAGAGGACAAGAGGCAGCGCACAGCTTCGACCTGTCTAGGACCGTTCCAGGCGTCTAGACCACCCGGCGTTGAGTGCGAGACTGGTCGAAATGAAGTCATGCCCAGTCTATCTGCATAACAATCTGTCGCGCCATAACCAAAGCCATGAAAGTCGTGAGACCGACTTCTGCGATGTCAATCATATAGTCCAACAACGATTTGCTAGTCGGTCCTAGTTGCTGGGGTCGCCACCCTCGGAGGACCGGAACCCGTATCTCCAACCCGCCCAACTCCCGCCCAGGCAACGACCATCGGAAGTCGGGTTGGACCCGCGAGATCGGGCTGATGTTTCCGTCAAGGTACACAACGACAGCGGGTAATATGTGGGGTTAGTCGCCGATCTCGAGCACATGCCTGCGTCATGACTTAGTACAGTTGAGCCGGATAGCGGTCTGCTCTACAACCGCCACGTTCATGATATCCTGTGATATCGGGGAGGAGAGTATCCTGTAAGTAAGTACATACTCGTATGTCAGGCAGGAACGACCCCGAACCTTGTCATTGCCGAGTAGCCGGCGTCGCTCATGCGTCACCAGTACATGAGCATGGGTGTTGCGGTGTATCTTGAGCCAGCGTATTGTGGATTTAAGAGCGGGAGCAAATCGCTCATGCGACAACAGAATCGTATGCACTGCACAGTGCACAGAGCCAAGGTCAGTTGGCTCGTACATTCTCAAGAGTATGACTGACCTCGCCGACCGCCGCCCGCTCTTCGAAGCACGACAAGACGATGCGGAGATTGACTGACTTATCTCCCATAGGCAGACGATTGACGGGCCTATTGACGAGCGGAGAGGCCCAACAACTCAACTAACGGTATTATACCCTCGTGGTGCCGATTAGTGGGTCTCGGCACCGCAAAACAAGCGTATTCTATAGGAACGACTATCTTCGGCTTAGAAGTAGAGGCTGGCTTGCAAGCGTAGCGTTTCCTGTGCATGAGACTGACCAACTTGTACCGCGAGAACGAGTTCGACAGTAACCAGTATCTGGTGTCGTCCGGTGTTTCGAAGAAAGTGGGAGACTCTTGGTAGAGAGAAAGTACTTTGTTCGTACGGGAGAAGTTTAGTCATTTCTTGACTGAGCATTCTTTGGCTAATGATTGTCGTTATCCGGGATAACTAAATTCTGATTGGGGTCGCACAGCCACATTAGCCAGTGTTGTTGTTCGGAACGCTTCTTATCTCCCGCCGGTTCCACTCGCGTCACCCATGGTCTTTGGATTGTGATGATGCCTAGGACGCTGGTCTACGCTTTGCTCGCCTCTGCGGCAGCTGTTGCTGTCCGTGCTAGTCAAGTACCTCTGACACAGCTTCCAGGAGCTCCGCTTCAAGCATGGATGCCTGTGGCCTCGCCGGAGTTCGGCGGGTTCATCGAGGAGGTTATGAAGAACGGTTCCATCCCCGGGATCTCCGTCGGAGTAGTCCGCCTGGGGGAAGATAAGAAGCCGATTGTGCAACTGGGCTCCTGGGGCAGGAAAACTGAAGACGGAAACGGACACGACCTCAGTCCAGACGTGCGTACGATTAGTGGTTTTTATATGGGCTTGGGCTTGCAGTTAACCCTGATTGGTGTGGCAGTCTCTCTTCGGACTCGCGTCGTGCTCGAAGGCTTTTCTAGCGACGTCCATCGGGATTCTGATGGACGACTTTGCTCAAGGCCGCAATGTAACGCCCTTGCCTGCTGCGGTTGCTCGCTTCGAATACGAGACCAAGGTCAAGGATCTCCTCCCTGAACAGCTCGGATGGGGTCTCCACGACATCAGTGGAGACACCTGGGCTACAGAGAAGGCCAGGATCAAAGATATCTTGGGGCATGTTGCGGGGCTACCGCGCCATGACTACGCATATGCACCGGGAGACACTCCGGAAGCCATTATCCACAGGATGAGAAGCTTGCGCACCGGCTATGAGCTCCGAGAGCAATGGTCTTACAACAACCAGGTACATCAGACTCTCTTGTCTCAGGATGTAAATGGGCGGCTTATGCAGCCCGTAGATGTTCATGCTTGGGGCACACCTTGTCTCCCAGTACACCAACGGCTCGTACGTCGACTTCGTGGTCGGGAGGATATTCAAGCCTCTCGGGATGTCGTCTACTACATTCTGGCCGTCCGAGGCGCAGCGCTCGGGCAAGCTCACGGAGAGATGGACGAAGGACGGCCGACTGATCCCGTTCTGGTTCGACGACGAGATGACGCTCCTCAAGGCCGGACCCGGCGGGATCATTTCCAGCGCCGAGGACATGGTGAAGTGGCTCTCTGTGTGGTTGAACAAGGGCGTCGACCCGGTCTCCGGGGAGACAATCTTCCCCGAGGAGGTCTATGATGCCGTGACCACTGCGCATTGGATCTCGTCTGGGCGACCGAAGCCCAATGAAGGTATCGTTGGGTACGGCATGGGGTGGTTTGTGGGGAATCATGGGGGTATCAATGTTGGTCTTGCCGTTCTATAGTTCGAATTGGTCGCTGATCGTCGCATTGCAGACTGTGTATCACGGTGGCGCAATACCTGGCTACTCGATCCTTACGGGATTCGCGCCTCAAGACAACCTCGGAATCTCTATCCTTGCCAATGCAGACGAGAAAGCCACCTATCTTGAAGCGATTATCAAGCGTATCCTAAGCGATACACTCAGTGCAAACGTGTCTGCGCCTCTTCATACGACCAGGTATGCTTGCTGTGTATGGCTCAGAATATATACTGATCACCACACAGCACATCACCAGAAAGACGAGACACACAGAGAGCGACGGATGCTCGTTCGCCCTCCCTCAGTATGCACGCGTATACCGGAACGTATCGTTCCCCTGGATACAACCCTATCTCCCTCTGCTCCTCCCTCAGCCCATCGAGCGACTGCGAAGACGTACTCGCCGACTTCGCCACGCTCGACTCCCCATCCGCGGCGAACCATAGCCTGTACAGCGCCTTCAAGAGCATCTGGGCTTCGCACGTCCGCCTGCAGCACTTCTCGGGCGACGTCTTCAACATCACATTCACGGCGCTCTTTCCGCATGGCTTTGGGAAGAACACTAGCGCGTTTGAGACAGCGGAGTCGGGTACGTCGGACGGTTGGGTCGAGTTTGTGATGGATGGCGAGCAGGTGAAAGGTTTCGCTCTGTTCAATGACCAGGATGCCGTCGAGGCGAGGAAGAGACATGCTGGGGTAAGGAAGGCAATTCCTGGAACGGCGGATGCTTGGTTCGCGAAAATATGATGTGGGTCCGACGTAGCTGTGTATAACCACTTGGACTCAACTTCCACTCTGGAATAGTGGCGTAGTTGATGGTCATCGGTTAGTCACCGCACTCATACAAGCAATGGGGTACTTTGTTCTGATATTCTCGCACTCATCAAATTACTTGGCCTGCGGGTGAGGAAGTGGCCTTAGGCCCTGGTCGGCAGCGTCAACCCCGGGATCAACCCCTCGAGATTTGGCGTACGATTGATCAATGCTCTGTCTCCCACGATCACCTTTTCGCGCTATCAACGCTGGGGGGTTGACGCTGCCGACCAGGGCCTTAGGGGCTCGCGCGCCGCAAAGCGGCCACAGTGACTGGTAAGGGCCACGGTCAAGTGCCCACCGCTTGTGCCCATGCTTAGCGAGATGCGGTCAGAATCAACCAAACGAGGGTCCACTTCCGTCGAAGCGGCGAGTCATAAGCGCTGGCAGAGTTTGTCTGATCCACAACCTGGCGCGGTGTAACAGCCCAGGACAAAACCATATTGTGATGAAGAAACCAGTGTGCATGCATTAATTGCATATCTGGGATGCATATGGTCTATGAGATAGCAAACGGACGCAACCCCGAGAACGCGCCAGGTCCGGTCCAGGCTAGGGGTCGCGACCCGACATAGACGCGTAGAGAGACGTTTGCGTTTGTGTTGGGATCGCGCGAGGGAAGGATGAAGGAGAAGGCAATGGATTGTGGACGTGTTACATGACGCTCCAATGATTACTCCTGCTGCTTGGCCCGCTCGAGCTTCAGGTAGAACTCCTCCTGGCGCTGAACTGTACGGAAGAAAATGACGCGCATCAGCGACTGCAAGGATGATAACAGAGAGCATGTGGGGATGCGCGGTGGAGGGGTGGATGAGATCCGCGACAAGAAGGGGGTGCTCACCGCGCTTGAGGTGCACGCCATACCTGTTGGGTAGAGGTGAGCTCGCATGACGCGTGAAGGAGAAACGGAGGATAACTGACCAGAATGCGTAGCCCGCGCTGACACCGAGGCCGAGGGCGGTGGTGAGGTCGAGCCAGAAGCGCTTCCTGAGCTTTCCGGTGATGGGTGCGATGGGCATGGTGGTGTTGTGCGGGAGGCAGACGACGACGACGACGGCGGCGAGGATGAGGGCGAAGTCGGAATGAAGGAGAGCAGGCGCCTGGCGGGTGGATGGGCGGTGGCAGGGGCCAAACAGGCGTACACAGGCCATGGCGAGGCTGGTGCGCGTCCTCAGCCTGGCTCGCCGCTGCTCACTCTCTTGATCGACTCCAACACGGGGCAAATATCCGGCCCAGAGCACTACATTCTATTCCATCCAGAGTCCATCTCTCGCCCACCATCATCTGCACCCCTCCCCCAGCATCCCGCTCGCCCGCCACGCCCTCTCTCCAGCTTCCCCGCACGCCCCATCGCACCTCGTCTCTAACTCTCGATAATGGATCAGGACGCGTCTAGTTCAGGTGGCTGGCGGTTCGCACAATGCTTCGGCGACAAGGGCGAGGTCGAGGACATCACAGAGGGTATGTCGCGCATCTCCTCCGGAGCCACTTCGTCCGTCTGTCATACCAGCGTCTTATGCCGTACCGCCCTCAGCCGACATCATCTCCACCGTCGAGTTCGACTCAACAGGCAACTATCTTGCGACCGGAGACAAGGGGGGTCGTGTCGTCTTGTTCGAGCGCAATGAGATGGTGCGTCGCCTCACCGCTGCCGCGTGATTGATGCGCCCTGCTCGCCAGCCACCGCTTATGCTCGCATGTCTCCCAGAAAAAGACCTGCGAGTACAAGTTCTACACCGAGTTCCAGTCGCACGAACCAGAGTTCGACTATCTCAAGTCACTCGAGATTGAGGAGAAGATCAACAAGATCAAGTGGTGCAAACGACAGAACGCTGCACACTTCCTGCTATCGACCAACGGTGCGTACAGCCACCTGTTGTGATCCTAGTCCCCTTGTCCGATCCCTCTCTGCCACAGACAAGACGATCAAGCTATGGAAAGTGTTCGAAAAGCAGTTGCGAGTCGTGTCCGAGAGCAATCTCATAGATGGCCAGAGATCATTACCCCCATCCCTGTCCACACAGCATCTCAGATTGCCCCGGATGACGCAACAAGACAACATCATTGCTGCGGTACCGCGCAAGGTCTACTCGAATGCCCACGCATACCACATCCACTCTATATCCGTCAACTCTGACCAGGAAACATACATTTCCGCTGACGACCTGCGGATAAACCTGTGGAACCTGGATATCAGTGACCGTAGCTTCAGTGAGTGCTGGTCGTGGTGTCTTCATCGACCCCATCACTGAATCACGCGAAGACATCGTTGACATCAAACCTGCTAACATGGAGGAGCTTACGGAGGTCATCACTGCTGCCGAGTTCCACCCCCTACACTGCAATCTGTTCATGTACAGCAGTTCGAAGAGCAACATCAAACTGGCTGACATGCGGGATTCAGCGTTGTGCGACAAGCATGCAAAGAGTGCGTTCCACTTCGATCGGCCATCGTGTGCCGCTGACATCTGACCATGCGCAGTGTTCGAGGAGGAAGAGGACCCAACAAACCGTTCGTTCTTCTCCGAGATCATCTCATCCATCTCGGACGTCAAGTTCAGCCATGACGGCCGATACATCTTGTCGCGCGACTACCTCAACCTCAAGATCTGGGACGTCAACATGGAGAACAGACCGCTGAAGACGATTCCGATCCACGACCATCTTCGCGGGAAGCTCTGCGACCTTTACGAGAACGATTGCATCTTCGACAAGTTTGAATGTATATGGAGTGGCGATGACAAGTGAGTGCCTTCTATACCTGCACGAGCACTTCGTTACACCTTATCGCCCCGTACGTTTGATCGGGTGGCTGACGGCTATCTCCACCTTGCGCGTCAGGAATGTCCTTACTGGGTCGTACCACAACTACTTCCGCATATTTGACGTCGAGACTCTGAACGACGTGGTGTTGCAAGCCGACAAGTCCGCATTCAAGGCGAAGAAGATTGGTGGGCCCTTGCCAGGTAACAAGGCAGGCATGAAGAACGGCCTGCGATCTGGTGGGCTGCGGGAGAACATGGCGCTCGAGACGCTGGACTTCAACAAGAAGATCCTGCACGCGAGTTGGCATCCACGGGAGAGTACCATCGCTGTGAGTTGTTCCTACTTCTTGCATGGGATTGTTGTCGAGACGCTCCCTTCCTATATCACAGATCGCTGCAACAAACAACCTGTTCCTGTACAGCGCGGCATAAGCGAGCGTTCTCCTCCATCCTGTCACCCCATACCTGCTCCTGTCATCTTCATTTCTCCTCGACCACCGATTTCCCTTCAACCTCTACCCGATGTCGTTTCCAGCCGCATACCACCTTCATACTCACGCTGCACGACATGCATTGTCATCACCGGCGGAGCCAAGACCGACGATTCGCGATATCGAGACCTTCAGACGGACACTGCATCTTTTCCTCCGTCCCCCTCCCCCCGCTCCACACTACGGCTCGTTCCTCACCTACTATATATGCGCGCTGCAGCGCTGTTCGTCGCCACCCGGCGTGCCGGGGGGCCTGCACCCCTACCTCACTCTCGCATAATCCGCCTCGCCGCCACTGTCGCTCATCCGCACCATCACGTGTCACGTATTGGACCTCTCTAGCGTACTGCGTACCGTACAATGCACCCTTCCCTCGTCATGCACTGCACCCGCACATGCACATGCACATATGTCTCTATGTCTCGTCGTCCTCGTCTTCTCGTGTCTTTGGCTCGGTCCCCGGTTGACATTGCGTCTCGTCGGCGTCCCCTCGCGTCTCTGTATCATTTCCCTCCCCTCCCCTCCTCTCCTCCGAGTCTTGTCTCTCTCACGTCCTTACGTCGCGCTCATCCACTCGCGTCCGTATCCGTTACATGTCCCGTATTCCGCACATACAACCAAAGAAGAAGGGGGTGGTAGTTATCAAGTAGAAGAGAAGAGAAGAATGTATATTTCGGAGAAGTCTCGATGTTGGTCGTGCCAGCTCGGAGGTTGAGACGATGACGCATAATGCGAGACCTCAGCTGAGGCCAGAGGCCTGAATATTTACATCCTCTCTGTCCAGCGTTGAATGGCTGGCCATGAACAATTCCCGCATGTTAGCTCGGTTTCGTAGCCAGCTCAGTTGTACAGCGAACAGAGAACAGATGTACATACCTTTAAGTAAGTAGGCGATGACCTCACATATGTCCCCGATGACGATCTAGCCGCTCAATCACAAACTCAAGTAATCTTGAAACCAGCTTGAAGCACTGGCAGGCACTCCTCGAGACTCTCCCTCCTCGAGTCGACACCCTCCCTACTTCAAGTTGACACCGTCCCTCCTCGACATCGCTACCTCGCCGACATGGACCAAGAGTCCTTCAGGAAGCTTCTCCAGACTTCTAAATCTGCCTCTACCAGCACTACTACCTCTTCTGCACATGTACGCGGTTCTCTCCTGGCGAATGCCACAGCTCCGGGCAAGAAGAAACAGAAGACTGTAGACGCGTCACAGCCCGCGTTCAAGCCGCGGACGCTGAAGAAGAGTAAGGAAGAGGAGTATAGGGATCGAGCTTCTGAGCGGAGGTTGGGGGTGAATAATGACTTTGCTCAGGTATGTCGGCGTGCCTGCGGAACGACCTCAGTGTGCAGGCCACATATTGTTGGATTTGAACGGGCGGACTAACAGATGATGTACTAGGTTGAGGCACTAGCTGAGGACTTCGAGCGACGACATGCAGAGATTGAGGACCGCAGAGTTGTACGTGTCTCCCTCCATCTCGTGTAGTTCATACCCTCACACCCCAATTACGATCCTTATGCAGGTAGACGAGCAGCGCAAGTATTTAGGCGGAGATAGCCAACACACTGTCCTCGTGAAAGGTCTCGACTTCGCGCTCCTCGAGCAGAACCGCGCACGCGTCGCCGCAGAGACCGCCGCCACGGAGGACGTCTCCCTCGAGCAGGCCTTCATTGAGTCGTCTGCGCAGCCCAAGAAGCGCACGAAGGAAGATATTCTGCGCGAATTGAAGAGCAAGCGCGGCGCTGGGGGTGCAGGGAGCGCGTCAACCGCGCCTGCAGAGGCGGACAAGGCCTTGGAGGAGGCGAAGAAGGCGGGCAAGTTCCGTCCAATTGGGTTCAAGCCGGTTGGAGGTAGCGCGGAGAAGGGTTCGGAAGGCAAGGTGAAGCGGAAGAAGAAGGTCAAGGCGGGCGAGCCGGAGGAGAATGGTGAGAGGAAGAAGAAACGCAAGGTCGCGGCCGATACTCCCCCGGCACCAGAACCAGCTTCGGTACCCTCCGAGCAGCTTCATGGTAGTCGAGAAGCTGCAGCGGATGCGCCCATTGCAGGCCCGTCCACCACGAAACCACCTCCCGCGCCGGAACCGGAGCCCATAGATGAGGACTTTGACATCTTCGCCGGGGCTGGAGAGTACACTGGTATCGACCTCGGAGACGACGACGAAGGCAGCGAGGAAGAAGACTCCAAGCCACCAATACGTGAGTCTGAGGATGGCGAACTGCGCGACGGCAGCGCACCGCGTCCAGGCAGATGGCTCGCGACGTCTGACGACGAGCGGGAGCCCACACCGCCTCCATCGGCAGCTCCGGCACGCGACAGCAAGTCTGCGACAAGGTCAGTGTCGCCACACAGGCCCCCGTCTCCTGGGGAGGACGGTGAGATGATGGAGGAAGAGGAGCGGCCAATTCGGTTGCAGCCGCTCGCGTCCTCTGTGCTGCCCTCGATCAAGGACTTGATCGCCATGAGCGAGGAGGCTGAGAAGGCTGAGAAGAGGAAGGCGAGGAAGGAGAAGAAGAAGGCGGGCGGTGGTGGTGGTGGTGGTGGTGGTGGGGCAGGCGGGAGCAGCGAGAAAGATACGAAAGCCAAAGTTGACAGGGATTATCAACGGTGAGTAGGCTTTCGTATGTTTGCTTTACGTAAAGGTTCTGACAGTGACCGTACAGGCTGAAGGCGTATACGGACAAGAAGAACAAGGCATGATGAGAGCAATGCGACGCTGATAACATATCCTCGAGAATTGGCTTGCTGCTTCCTACTGCGTATCTTTCCAGATAGATGTAATCCAGTGTAAGCAATGCACAGATAACATAAGTTACATAGCGCCGTGACTGTCTAGCAGACCGTGCGATGGGCATCAACAGCATGGCCTACTTCAGAAGCCCCATTTGTCGTAGTCTGTCGCAACTCTCGATGGGCTCTTCGCGGATCTTCTTCACTTTCTCCCAGTCCGTCCCAAGCCCAAAGATCCCAACTTCCTGATCTTCCTGACGTTGTTTCCGGTCCAAACCCCGCTGACACTGAGCGTACAGGTCTTGTGTGAATGCACGCTCGACGCTGCCTTCGAATTTGCGGAGTTGCGGACCGGGTTTGTTCTCGTTGCGCGCAAGCTCTGCAGCTATAGGATGGCCGGAGAACTCCGCGGCATTGACGTGATACTTGACGTTGAGGCCACCAGTCGTACGTTCGACGTTGTAGCGCGCGGATGGGGTGAAGGAGAAACGGGGATCGGGTGTTGGTGGCGTGCTGAAGAGACTGGGGAGGGCATTGAGGAGGGAAAATGCGAACAGGACGAAGAGGGGTAAGAGTTGCATCCATATTGACCGCGGTTCTGCGGCCGCGGCTCGCTCTTGCTGGCGACCGTTCGTGCGTACGCGAGTCGTCCGGAACCCACCAGGACCGAAGGTAGCGGTGAACACTGCGTGCGAATAAGCATCCGGCGCGGTGTTGGAGGACTGTGAGTACTCACTTGGACCGCCAAATGGACCACCGCCAAATGAGCCACCGTTCATTTGCATGCCACCACCGAAGAACATGTTGAACAGTTCTTCGGGACTGATCTCGCCCTCGAATCCTCCACCACCTCCAAATCCGGCTCGAGCAAATGATGGTCCCGGTGACGACCTTCCGCTGAAACGCGACTCGGGGTCTGAGCCATGCTCATCGTATATCGCTCGCTTTTGCGGGTCTGTGACGTTCATGAGAATGTGATCCATGAATATCGCCCAAAGCACTCACCTGAGAGAACCTGGAAAGCCTTGGACACCACTGGACACGTATCACTCAATTACAGCTGTGGTGATCGATGTTTCCGGAAGAACTCACACTTGAACGCCTCGTCGGCGCCGGGAGCGCCATTCTTGTCGGGATGCAGAGCGAGAGCGAGCTAAACCCGCAGTACCCGTTGAGCGGCGGACACAATGAAGTTAACATGCAGTACGCACCTTACGGTAGGCCTTCTTGATCTCCGCCTCTTCGCAATCGCGCTTGAGAGAGAGAATCTCATAGTACTCCGTGACATTGCATGCCCGAACCCTATTCACGACAGCAAGGTTTTCTGGGGTATAGCTCTTCTTCGGAGCACCGTGCGTAGCACCTCCGTTGGCCTTTGCCTTCCCTTCCGCATTCGAAGACTCTGGTGCATGGTGCCTCTGTCGTGCACCCGCGGCGGACGGGTGCGCTTCAGCTGCCGACGAGCTAGCGCTGGGACCTGCACTTGACTCTGCTTGCGACGAGGTCTCCGTGGTTGACTCGCTCGCCTCGACCTCGATAATCTCCAGGAGCTTCACAGCCTCGGCGGTGGAGAAGAGTGTAAGGGACTTCTGGCAGAATCGCTTGGCGGAGGCGTAGTTGCCGGCATTACGGTGCTTTTGAGCAATGTTGAGGCACTTGAGGGCCTCGTCCTTATTGCTCTCCATAATTTCCGCAGCGTATTCAGATGCAACGAGCCAGGAAGAGGGAAGATAAACGATGAGTGGGCGTGGTCGAGGGTCAAGATGAGAGGCGACTTGGCACCAGTGAGGGAACCGCTCAGGTACACGTCTTCAGACTAGGTAAGTATTGATTGTGGGATCATCAACTCCTCTACTTATTCTGATAACAAAGTGTAAGCCACCATAACACATTATGTAATAAATTGTGTCTAGTTGTGTAAGACTAATAGTTATACATAGTAGTACCAGGCTATCGGACTCGCCTTACAAAGCTCCGGTACTTGTCTTCTGCCACCATCTCTGTACGCACGATGCCTGCGGCCACTACAAGCATCGCAGAAGAGTCTGAGGAGCTCGCGCGGTTTAGACAACAATGGCTTGAAGAGGTCCTGTCGAAGAAGAAAGTCCCTTCAGGCGAGGATGCAGCTGGATCCGCTCCTTCTACCGCTACATCCTTCGAAGTCCCAATACAACCTCTTCCACAACCACACACCAGCCACCGACGCGCCTCCCATGGAACTTCCTCTCCCCCTCCAATTGCCCGTAGACTGGGCCCACACGCAACACCAGCGCCCATGGGCCCTGTTCTCCAGCGCGCTGTGGAGGTGTACCGCAAGGCCGTCCTTCATGAACAGCGGAGCGAGCTCGACGATGCCCTGCGATTATATCGAACGGCCTTCAGAATGGATCCTAACGTCGATCGCGCTTACCATCTTATGGAGGACCAGCAGCAGAGGAGGGCTGCTATGGCTTCGGCTCCGAGGCCTCCTGCGCATGAAGTGCATCACCACAAGACGGGGTCAGGCGCCAGCGCGGTGGATTCTCTCATACACGAGCTTGAAGGCGTAGAGATTGGTCCTGCGCGGATACCGGTCGCTCGCGCGCGGGGAGATGGGTTTGTGACGGGAATGCTGGCGGGATTGGTTGCGTCATGGCCGGACCGTCTGAGCTTCGAACCTGAGAATGAGCAGGAGGCGATACCGATCAAGACTATGCCCGACGAGTTGTTGTTGCATGTTCTCAGACTCGTGGACCACACAACTATTGAACGTTTCGCGAGAGTAAACCGCAAGGCCCGCGTTCTCACCTTAGATGCTTCCTTATGGAGGCAAGTAATTCCTATCAACTTCTCAATTTGCCCTTGGATAACATATCGCTTTGCAGGCCATTAGTGCAAACAATATACCGGCCTCCCCAAGTCTCAGATGACGAAGAATTTGACGCGTTAGTCTTGAAGTACATGATGGACTTCCGACGAGTCTACATCGAGCATCCTCGTGTGCGATGCGACGGGCTCTATATTGCTGTCTGCCACTACATGTACGTACATTGTCTATCAATATTGTGTCTCTAATAAACAAAGCGTTGTTGTACTATTAGGCGAGACGGTATCGGAGAGAATGTCTGGGTGAATGTATGTATTCACTCAGTGTGCACGGGTGCCGGAATTATGCTGATTTCCGGCTTCAGTATAGCCACCTTGTCACCTACTATAGATATCTGTGCGTTTTGTCCGTGTCTGTGACCCTGATCCCAGAACTACTAATTGACCGATTTGCAGGAGGTTCTACCCGGATGGTCAAGTGCTGTCGCTTCTCGCCAATGAAGAGCTCTCTCCTTCCCAAGTCATCCCGCTCTTGAAGCCGACCCTTCGCAAGAAGGTTGGTTCTAAGTCCTCTTCCTGTGCATGCTCTCATTGCTTACTATTTGCAGGGGTTTTACGTTGGCAACTGGTACCTTGATGGTACGGCAGTGCACATCGATGAGCTCGTAGAACCTGGTTCGGACGAAACCCGCTATTCATTCCAGATGATTTTGGAGTTGCGCTCACGTCCCCTTGGCCGGTGGAACCGGCTCGATTTTCGGGGTTACGACTCGGTTCACATCGCTACGGGCGAAGCGACACCCCTTGCGCTCAAAAATGAGCGGCCGTTCTGGTTCTCGAAGGTGCGCTCGTATGCTTGAGCGCTGGACTAGGACAATTCCGCGTTCGTTGTATATGACGCCGTTACGAAGGCACCCTGGAGGCCTACCAGGGGCAATAGAGTTCTTCTGGATTCTTTTGAATTCGTCTGTTGTTGGCGTCTCCGCACGACGCCCGCGGCACGGTCGAGCGTCAAGGAGGAAAAGAAGGTTATGAAAGTAGGACGGGGTCAGTTGCGTGTTACTCGCGCTGGCCGCAGAAATTATGGGGACTTCGGACCCTACTCGGCACATCGTAAGTGGTCGGTTGCGGCGACCGTGTGGGTTATTCACTCTGAATTGCAGGGGTTCCACGAATGCTCACGGAGACACGCACAGCGCCATGGAACAAGTCAGGTGTAGTGAGCTCCATGTAGTCGACATCTGTCATGACCTCTAGTGCTGTGAAGCGGGCGGGTAGGTATACCGCTCTCAGGCTGACCGCCAAGTAGTAGTCACGGCGCCATACACCTTGATGAACAGCATACATTGACGCACACGAACACCCACGCTCATGTCAGTCCCGTCCCTAGCTTACGATCGAATGGCACCTGTCCAATGCTTTGACCGCTGACAGGTTTTCTCACCCCAGTGTCGACAATGGTTACCAAGACTGCACACATCTCCGCCTCACCATTGCCACCCCACGGAAGCACCTCGCGGGTGTGTCTCTGACTGTAGCTTGGTTTTGATAAGCCATGCCGCGTGTATTGAACAACTTGAACAGACGGCCTGCGGAAGGACGGTTCGGATCCCCGCGAATGGTGCGGACTTCGGGTGCTCTTGTCACATGTTTTCTGATGGTGAAGCGATCTAAGGTTCCACCGCTCAATGCCCTGCCGCCGCTCTGCATTCCGCAGAGTAGGGTCATCTTCTTGAACGCCACCGACACAGGTCGGGGTCTGGAGATTGCAGACGACGTGTGGCGCCGATGCCGTTACCACTCAAGTGGACAGCCCACTTAACTCGGAACCGATGTAATCGTGAGTAGCTTCCGTGCCTCCTTCTGCCCTTCCTACGTTGCGTAAAAGGTACTGCTAGCTGAGAGCACATCTAGAATCTATCCCCCTCCATGGCGCCAGTAACCGTCCTCCAGGCGAACCTCGCCACGATATGCTTTTCTAGCGCGCTCTATGGTGTTTTCTTCGTGCTGACCGTGACATCCCTTGCCATCACCATCCGGAGGCATAAGGAAGAGTCCATTGGAGCTGTCCCAACTTCAGCCGCTAAGAAGCCCAAGTTCCGTTTCGTTGGACCTTGGGGCTCGCCGCTCTTCGTGGCGACGATTGTGTTGTTGCTCGTGATAAGTGCGGTGCGTCAAGTCCAAGCTTACTAGCAACTCTCACCTTGACGCTAGCAAAACCTCTTGTAGGACTGGATAGTGACTCTTGCGCGGTTCTTCAAAGCGTTCTTCAATCTCGAGAGCGGCTCAAATCCGACTGCGTACTACTCGGACTTCTCGCAGCCAACCGCCATTGCCTTGAACGCCTTAACCGTGATGGCTGTCCTTGTCTGCGACCTGATGCTGGTGAGTTCTCCAATCACGAAGCACAGGCGGTCCGAATAGTGACCATTTGAATCCCTGGCAATGAGATATACCGAACATGGATTATCTGGAATCGGAGATACTGGGTTGCGGTTTTGCCTCTGGTAACGACCATTGCGTTGACTGGTGAGGCATGCTCTTTGGTTTTCCTGTATTTACGAAGTGTCTCATGTGAGGCCGTTCAGCTGTTAGCATCGCTATCACATACCTCTACTCGGCGTTAACTCCCCAACGAGCGGCGGCTCTCACCCATTTTATTACCGGGGGTTGCATTTTGACTTTGAGGTATGTTGTCTGAGTAGGGAGTGTAAATCCGACACAATCTGACAGCTTCTTTTCAGCACGAACTTCTACTGCACCGGTAAGTTGTCTGTCTTTCTGCATTGCCTCAAGAACCTCATTGGCATCAGGCATGATTGTTTACCGCTTGGTTTCGGCGAACCGTAGAATGAGCGGGCATGCTGTCCATGACTCCGGACATCGGAGCATCTTAGTACGTCATTATTCTCGCTTGCGTTGTCATAGCGTGCTAACCACTATTGCGCCGTAGAAAGCCATGAGCATCTTCGTAGAAAGCGCAGCGCTCTACGCGTAAGAGTCATAGCTTTATTGCACTTTATGCTGCCCTACCTGATAATGGCAATCACAGCGCCTGGACCCTTTTTTTCTTCGTGGAGTTCCAAGTAGGCTCGGCGATCAGCAGCTTTGCGAATGCGTGCATGCCTTTCGTATCGGGTATATCGCTGTCGCTCATCACGGTCCGGGTTGCACTTGGATGGGCAAATCGCAGTCGCTCCAACGAACTGAGCGCGGGCGAAAGCGTTGGAAACGGTTTTCAAGTTTCGGGGTCTTTGAACCGAAGAGCGGACGCCTACCCTCTACGGGCCATCAACCTCAACGTATCCACGACCGTCGAGCAGGAGACCGACTTTGCGATCCATGGACAAGATAAAACTCGGATTCAATTCTGAGCATGTGTATCTAGAAGTCAATACATGGGAAAGAGTCGACACCTGATGATGCCGCACTGGCCGCTGATTCCGGCGGGTACCAAGAAGTTGTACGGCTGCGGGTCCATCATTCGCGCGAAATCAGCGACTATGCGCTTCGATGCACTGTATAGGTGGGAACTTCAACCAATTTTCTTTCAATACTCGACCGATGACCGGTGAGGACGACCGGGAGGGGACCAACCGCAAGCGCCCCGACGGTGAGGTTTACTTCAATCTCGGTGGCTGTACCCCCATTAATAATTGTTAGCTGGCACTTCGGCAACCAGTCTAGGAAGAGACTCCGCGACCTTCACTCACGACTTGCGACCTCTACCCAGGGAATACTGGTGGGAACGGCAAAGGTATATTATCGCAGCAGCTGCGTTGCCTACTCAGCGACTGTCTCGATGCTCAACTCGTATCAAGTGGGAAAATCTAACTCTTCTTCGGTCAGACGTACCCGATGCGGTGTTTGTCTGCGATCCTCTATTCACGTGGAGAGACATGGAGCCTGGAGGTGCGCACTCACAGTGCTTACTCACAAGATATACGGTAGGTCGGCTGCGCAAGTCACCTGTTGAAGCCGTCCGACCGAACGCCCGCGCACCCATGCACCCACCAAGAAGCTCTTTTTGCGCCCGTCCGATGGCGCATCGCGAAGCCTCGAAGGACCAGACGCTCTACGAAAACAGAACAGAGATGATCTCCATGAGGTATGTTTTCGTATCAGACAAATGTGTTCGCGACCTCACTCAGGGCGCAGGGATTATGGCAACGCGCAGCGTACCATCAATTTCGCGGGTCCTGCCCTTCTAAACCCGAAGATGCCGCGCGAGGGTTCTTTCCATCTGTTCTCAACCAACTGGCGAATTAGCATGCTGTTCCCCCATTCTCAACTACGAACACCGGACAGTCCAAAGGGAATTCTGATTTTGACATCGAAATCCTCGACATCACGCCACATATTCCTGTAAGGCATGGCCGAATCTTTTTACGCCATGTTACTCACAATTCTGACCCTCTCTGGACCTAGCCAGACTGCTTGCGCCCACTCCTCCTGTGAGCGCCAATCTTTCCCTCACGCGATCTTGTCCCTGATCCTACTGTGGAAGTGACAAGACATGGAGAAATCAGGGTAACACTGCTCTGTGGGGCGCTGCCGCTCCCACCCGGATAACCGGTGAAATTCAACAATATCTGGTGGGAGCGAGAAGCCTCCTCTACTGGGTCCGTTGCCCGTACAGAAGTCGCCGAGCTTGATTTTTTTCCAGCGTCATCCGCGTCGCTAACGGGCTTGTCTCGAAAAGAAGGAGTCTTCGGGACCCGAAAGATGCACACAGTGATTCTAGAGGCATCAACCAACATAGTTGGCCTACGCATAAGATGGTCGACCTGTACATGGCGTGTATACTTCTCCTACGTCCTCCCCAACATTGTTCTCTGCCAGGACTCCGACGTCCTCCCCGGGAATTGGACGCCCTTCTTGCCGCTATGTCCGCGTCCGCGTTGGTTGCCATCGTCGAGGTCAACTTGGCCACAGTGTGTGTGCAGAGCGCGCTCTATGGCGTGTTCTTCGTGCTCGCTGTCACGGCTCTCGTCGTGTTGATCATGCGACACAAGCGAGAAAACTCTTCCAGTCAGTATCCGACCGGCACCTCTCAGCCTACAGTCGTACTGCTTGGCCTCTGGAAGTCTCCATTGTTCATTGCTACCGTCATTCTTTTGCTCACTGTTACTGCCGTATGTTCCGAATGCGCTCGCGTCTCAGGCTGGACGTTGTCTAATCACCATAATTCGCAGAATTGGTGCTTGATCGTTTATCGCGCCTTCCAAGCTTTCATTCACTTCCAGGGCGGTACGAACCCCGTCGGCTTTTACATAGACGTCGCGAACCCGACTGCACTCACTCTCAATGCCATCCCCACGGTCACTGTCGTCACTTGCGACTTCATGGTGGTAAGTATTTGGCCCGTATTATATGGGGGGTCTTGCACTCACGCATTGTCAGATCTACCGTACTTGGGTCATCTGGAATCGGCGAAACTGGGTCGCGGTGTTGCCGACGCTGACTACTATCACATTGACTGGTGCGTACATAGCGAGTCACTCGTCTGTGCCAATCTCCTGAACAATGGGGTGCAGTGTGCAGTATCATGATTGTGGTTATCATTGGCAAGGACAAGTCTACACAATCCCCTAATCTTACTCCTTGGCTCTATGCAGCATACACCCTCACGTTCATGTACGTTCTCCCTATTTTTCTTGCTCCTCTACGGCCATCTCATATGTCGTCAATAGCAACAACATCTATGGCACAGGTTCGTTCATCTCTGATGCGTTCGGGTAAGGCCAGTGGTTCTGAGGCTTCCCGGCAGGCATGATCATTTACAAAATCACGGCTGCGAACCGTGCTCTTCGACGTGTCGGAAGCATCTCTGGCGGCATGAAGATCCAGGCAAGTCCATCCCACTTTGACCGGAACCTGCAGCACTAAGATGGAGCCGTTTATTAGGGAACGTTGGGCATTCTCGTCGAGAGCGCGGCCCTCTACGCCTCATGGACCCTGTTCTTCTTCATCACGTACATGACCAAGTCGACCGTCAACGCCCTCGCGAACGACTGCTTCCCGCCGGTCTCCGGAATCGCGCTCATGCTCATCACTGTGCGCGTTGGTCTCGGCTGGGCTCACCGTTCCGACCGCAGCGCCGGGGGTAGCCAGCAGATCAGCGGCACGTCCTTCATTCGTAGTGCGTTCTCGCGCTCTGAGCGCCCCAGGGAGTCTCTGCCGATGCATGCTATCTCGCTCAACGTGTCGACAACGGTGGAACAGGAGACAGACTACGGGCTAGAAGCGCAGGGTGACCACAAAGACCCTGTACGGGACAAAGATGAGCATGGCTTTGCCGTGTAGGGTGGTACCTTCACTACTGTCTACTGTAAATCGTGACGGTTGTTGTAACCTACGAACTGTACAACAGAGTAGGGTCAAGTTGTCAGATTGTTGCTGTATGACTAGCATGTGAGGGAGAGCTGCCTGGACAGGAGAAAGGTACAAATGAATACAGTGTTGACGTCCATTCCAAGAGACCGTACCTGGCAACACCGCGAGAGCTGACCGAGGTACATGTTCTGCGCCATTCTAATGGTATTAGTACGCAGGCTCTTCTGGAGCCAATTCCCCAGAGCCACCTCGCGCCCTCGCCTGTATGATTTTAGACGCCATGACGCTCGAGACCGCGCAGAACTTGGCCAGCAACCACAGGAGCAGCATCCCCAGCCCCAGCAACGTCCACTCCAGCAGCGTGAGCGGGCGGAGCCATTTGAATAATCCGGCAAAGCGTGGCTTCGCCTCGTGGATTTTCACAAGGTGCGCTCACACCGTGCGAGCGGGAGTGTCCTTCCCCGCCGAGACCGAGTCGCGGGAAGCCGCTCACGTTGAGCGTGATCACGGCTTTGCAGAGCTCGTCGCGAGCCTCCCAGTCCTCCGGGTACCATTCATCGGGTCGCTCCGAGATAAGGTGATCTTCCACGCCCACGACGCGACAGATTGTTTCGATGGTGTGTTTGAACTTGGACCACTTCGCAGGCCCGAGACGTTGCGGAAAGATATGCACAATGACGGTTGGTCAGCTCGTTCACTGGATGTGAGGGGAGCGGCGTACGATTTATGATGTAGGTGCCGTTGACTGAAAATACGCGACCCCATAACTTATACTGCTCGCGCATGTTCTGCAACAATATTGCCTCGCGGATTTCCGGACGGCGTCTCGAAGCGTCTCCAACTCGGTGTCGACCCCAGCGACCTGAGTTTCACAATCCTTAAACACAAAGGAATAGCAGAGCACAACTGATCACCATCTTGACCTACACCGCGGAGAATATGCCCAGAAGCTAACCTTTGTCAGGCGTGTTCCTCTCAGATTGGCCACTGTCAAGGTGTGGGATGCTAACAGATCTCATTGTTTTTAATAGTGTGAGATACAAACAGAAGAGCGTGATAGAGGAAAGGGTGGGTTCGACTAGGCGGCGATACTGTTGCGTTAGGGACGACCAGAAGGAGGCGAGGGCCATTCGACGAGTCCAGACTTGAGAGGAAGTCATCGAAGTATGGCAGGGTTTCCCCCACGCGCACAGCATGCACAAGCACAAGCGACAACACGAAGGCATCAGACAGGCAGACACTTGAACAGGTAGCAATGAGCACCACGAGGAGGGCTATGGCAAGTGCAGAGGGCTTACTGAAGAAATGTTCGCTTCGATATACTACAACCGTGATGACGGGGCGCCTCGGCAATGGCAATGCGGACACTGAGGGCGACCCGAGACAGATTGCCATGGTATGCACCTCAGGCCCAGGGGCAAGCTCAGACCGCATCTACGCCCCGACTCTCCGGTCTTGCGAGAGCACAGACGTGAGGAACGTGAGTCCAAGCTCGCCCACGCCAGCAGCTTGGATGCCGGATGTTGAGCGCGCTGCAGGTAGTCAGGTCAGAGGGCGTCAAAGTAGGATCATAGTAGAGGGACGCACCGAAGGCGTCATCCTGCGCTCTCATAGTTCGACCAGGCTCATCGGCTTCGGCTATGAGGCATGGTAGAGAGAGATGTAGAGTTGCGGATGGGTGGTCAGAGGGGAGTGCGACTAACTTGCTGTGAGTCGCCAAGTCAGCCACTGGCGATGAACGAAGGAAGAGACAGACGCACCGACTTGAAGCCTCAAGGAAGACGTTCTCGCAACCGATGTCCGAAGACTGGGAGCCAAGCCACGCTCATGAAGAGCGGTTGGGGACGACGTCGTCCCCTTCGCGAGTGAGGAGTGAGAGGTTTGGCGGGCGAGTGGGGTGGAAGAGATGGCGATAGACCGAACAGAAGGCCACGACCATCGTGGCAGACGACGAGAGGATCCGGGGGACGAGTTGGGTGGTAGAGGTAGGTCAACATGTGGTGAGGGTAGACAATCGTTCTGCGCGGTCTCTTATACCTGACGATGGGCTGCCCGGGGAGGCTGACATGGTCCGCCGAATGGGGAAGCGAATAGGTGCCTCGAGTGCCTCCCTTCGGTTCGACGGGGCGGGACGACTGTCTAGCGGGGGCCTTCTTCAATGCGGCTGGCTCTGCGTGGACGAGGGCAAGATGGTTTGCGTGTCACAGAGATTCGTGTCAAGCGATATACTGTTGTCTGCCAAAGTCTGCTAGACAGTCTTCTCCGAGGAGGGAAGGGAGAGAATGTTTTCACAAGCATTTGCGTCAGCATACCGAAAAGTATTTTTTCGGGTGCTTCGATGATAGATGCACAGGCTAGTATCATGATGTCCGGAATCTAGCTGGAGACCAAACTGGTCGAAAGGCTGGGGACGGGGGCAATTACGAGGAGCAGATTGAGCACAGACGCACCATATCGGTAGCTAGAGGTTTTGTTTTCCTCGGCATTTGCATAAGGGCATGTAAAAATGTGACAGAGGCGCAAGGTAGAGATCCAGACATGCATATTATATTGCGAGAGCGGGCGACAGCTGGAAGTACAACAGGGACGAAGACTGGAACGGCCCCGAAAGGTTATGATGATGTCGGTGCTTTGGGCACGATGCCTGCTCGCTGCGCAAACTTGGCAAAGGACATTCGAGGGTCTTCCTCCTCTTCCAATGCTCTGAGGCTGGTCAGAGGGAGACATGATTGCGACAAGGACGTGACTTACCGACGCTTCATTTCGCTCCTCCAAGTCACCTCGCGCAATGGTGGGCTGCGTACTGTCGCGCCAACGATGGCGAACACAAGCGCTGCTGCTGCTTCGCAGACAATCTAGGCCAGACAGAACGCGTTGAGCCAGGCGTGTCTTTGTGCATGCATACCGCACTCACGTCAATTGGCAATGAACCCTCCGGACGCCCCAGGGCTTTCAGATGTGAGAGGTCTGTGCGACCCAACTGTCAGCATACGACAACCGCCACGTATCTCAAGTTGATGCTCACGTTCATACGTCGAGTACGCGGCTGCGAACAGCCAGGACGCGTCCTCGTCAGCGCCACAAATGCGGGAGCAATACACTGAGACTCAGCGATGCTGACCATGGAGGAGCGCGATGGTCGCTACAATGAGCATAAGGCCGCCCAGCATCGTGGCAAGAGACAAGCAGCGATGCCGAGAACGTGAAGGCGAGGAGCTGGGGACTGGCCAGGTGCTGCTGAGCCGCAGCGGTGTCGGGAGTCGGGGCCGAGGCGCGCAGGATGGGAGCACGTGCCTGGGGGTATATGGCCTGGCCAATAAGGGGCAGCGGTCTGCAAGCCCCCCCGCAACTGCCGCAAGCGATAAATCTGCGAAACTTGCCATGTACTTCTGGTTGTCCGTGTTCGCCATCTCAGCATTACTGGTAATGTGTGCGTATCCGTCTCTGGCCTCCTTCTTATCCCGCCTGTGTCCCCGACATCCCTGCTGAACACCTCGTTTCTTCCAGTGACGTTCCGGTACCGAGCTGTGCTCTCCAACCCCATGCGGTCGCTGTTTCCGCGACTCGGGCACTACCAGCCCGTGTCAACGTTCGCGGACCAGGCTGCCGCTGGATTGTCGTCCTCGTCGTTCGATATCGAGGCTAACATCCGGGATGGCGACTCCAGGGCTGGTCTCGACGAGCGCGGAACTCAGGAGGTGCTGGACATCATGCGCCGGGAGCGGGTAAAGTGAGTGTCGTCACAACCTCTTTCGCGAAGCTGGAAAGCAAGCTAGCCGAAGAGGATGTGGTTGTCACGGCGGAGAGGACGGTACTGACTACTGTGGCGTTAACAGCTTTGACCAGGCGCGGTTGATCCGGCAGAACCAGATCCTTGCTGCCAACGGTATTGACCCTTCAGGTGAGTCTCCGTACGCCTTGCACTCCTTCTGCTATTCACGCATGTCGCAATGCAGGCATGCCACTGGACGCCAAGGCAGTCACTCGTCTATGATCGACCTGGCCTTCCTTCTCCCTTCCTCCGTACCCTACCCCCTCTAATAACCTGCTATCGTCGTGCCTCGCACCCTGATAGTTCATCGCTTTCTACCCTGCTTGTTTATCCCCTTTGCTTTCCTCCCTCAACGCGATGCATCGTACATCAGCACATATCACACAATCCTTGTTGTCGCTTGTTTTCCTATCTTTCACCTCCTGGGTGTCGTGTAGTTCTCAGTCCGGAATCGTGTACCACCATCCCACATCATATGCATGTTGTTGCCAGTAGTAGGCACACAGGTATTCATACCTCCTGTGTGTCTTCGCGAGCCGTCTCTACAGAATTCGTGAGGTACGTATGCCTCGGCTTTTTGCGCGTCCGGTCTAACCGATCCTGCAGTTGCGTTTTCGAAATCATCCAGTTTGTATTGGTGACGCTAGCTCGAGTGAGTTCATCTCACTAGCAGTACTCATGGCTATCTCGGCGTATAGACAGGTGGTCGTGAAGCAGACGTCCCGCAGTGATAGCGCAGGCGATTGACCTCCGTGTAACAAATGGTGGGTGTGCGAGTCGCGGGTCTGTCAATTGCCGGGAACTTGTGCTTCAAACTCGAGCACGCTACTGAACGCGCATTACGTGGACGCAAGTCGCAAGCAAACCTCTACTCCAGAATTGGAAGGAGTCCAGGCCGCCGGCATCCGACGCACCTATTCGCTTCTCCATTCGGCGGACCATGTCAGCTTCCCCGGGAAGCCCATCGTCGAGGTATAAGAGACCGCGCAGAACGATTGTCTACCCTCACCACATGTTGACCTACCTCTACCACCCAACTCGTCCCCCGGATCCTCTCGTCGTCTGCCACGATGGTCGTGGCCTTCTGTTCGGTCTATCGCCATCTCTTCCACCCCACTCGCCCGCCAAACCTCTCACTCCTCACTCGCGAAGGGGACGACGTCGTCCCCAACCGCTCTTCATGAGCGTGGCTTGGCTCCCAGTCTTCGGACATCGGTTGCGAGAACGTCTTCCTTGAGGCTTCAAGTCGGTGCGTCTGTCTCTTCCTTCGTTCATCGCCAGTGGCTGACTTGGCGACTCACAGCAAGTTAGTCGCACTCCCCTCTGACCACCCATCCGCAACTCTACATCTCTCTCTACCATGCCTCATAGCCGAAGCCGATGAGCCTGGTCGAACTATGAGAGCGCAGGATGACGCCTTCGGTGCGTCCCTCTACTATGATCCTACTTTGACGCCCTCTGACCTGACTACCTGCAGCGCGCTCAACATTCGGCATCCAAACTGCTGACTTGGGCGAGCTTGGACTCACGTTCCTCACGTCTGCGCTCTCGCAAGACCGGAGAGTCGGGGCGTAGATGCAATCTGAGCTCGCCCCTGAGGCGCCTCCCTTGCCGGTCTGGCTCAGTGTCTGCGTCGCCGAGGAGCTTGGTGTGCTCTCTAATGTCATCATTGTCATGACATGTAGAAGAGACCACGTTCAACGGTACGACACTCTTACTCTTGATCCAACTGGCTCCGAGCTGACCTCGCTCGCTTCCTGCAGGTCGGAATTCATCCAAGTCTTGGTCTCCATCGGTATCGTTCTGATCCGTGCTTGCGCATGCTACTGTAGTGTTGCCGCCTTGTCAGTACTAGTGATACCGTCTTCTGCTTTTCTTTCTTCAATAAATGTCATAAATGTCTCCAGCCCAGACGCATTGTTTCGAGGACTTCGGAAAGGAAAATGGTGAACCCACCCCGAAGGAGACGCTGTTCGAGTTCTGAGGCTTCTCTATGCGCGCTTTCCTTGCCGTTGGCCGGCACAAGACCGGGATGTATTCCATTCGGTACGCGTTCAGTTTACGTCTTTGGCAACACCAGTACTAGTCGCTGATTCTGGAATAGTTCAGCTGTGCTAGCTACCATTGCTTAAGGATACAGACCTATTATCACATGTCCTCCGTGACCCATCTAATGTCCTTGTTCGCTTCCTCGAGGTCGCGATTGCCGAGGACTTATTCGGCTCCCCGAGAACCTCCTCTCAAGCTCTCAGCGCGGCACATCCGTCAAACCACCGTACAGCTACAGTCCATAGCTCGAAGACATGGCACAGGTGGGATGGAACGCCATGTCGGGTTTATTGACTCTTTGGCGTGCACCTGCAGGAGCAACGACCAGCTCGAGGTTGACCACACCCAGCCGCTGCCGGTGGTTATGTCGCACGCCCGCAATATATCGGACACCAGCTCCACTTGCCCAAGAGGCCAGACCGTCGGGTTTCCCGGCCAATCCTTGTCTGCCCGGAGAGGCGGGGCTCGTCAGCCTCCCTCCTGCACGGATAAAAGACGGGGACAGGACGCGACCAGTCTCTCCCCACTTCATCTCACACCTGCATGTTCGCTCACTTCTTCCACCCTACTCGTCCACCTGATCGTATTCTCTCGTGCGCCGACCGCTGTTGAACATGTTCCAGCGGAGCGTGGCGCACTGGTTTGTGTTCCACCCCACTCGTCCTCCGTGACTCTCCTCCACCGTCCGCTCCGGGACCACGAGCTTGTATGTTCGTGTGTCCCCACCGCGCGTCTCGTACGCGTCGTAACCCTCTCTCCGCCTCGCCTTCGACTTCGCGGACGCCTCTCCGGACGGCTCTTGGTGGGACTAGGTTTGTTCATTCGTCTCTGCTGCTGTGCCTCTGGGCTGACATCGCGTGCTTCCAGTTGTCCTCATCCATGCTCGACCACCTCGTCTCCGGTAGTATCCCCGTCCCATCCGCGTGGTCGTTGTGCTTGATTTGAACGGCATCGGTGAGCGACCTCGTCTCATCGGCAGGCCCGAGTCTCATCTGGTGGGCACCTGCAGCTCCGGCGCCGACCCAGCGTTCAACGTTCAACTTCCGGCATTGTCGACGTGGGCCGGCTCCGTTCGACGGACACACGGCTGCCCTCCCGGAAGGTCGGGGAGTGGGGACGTGGTCGTCGGGGCCCGCCCCGGAGGCGAGCCTCTGCCTGCTATGCACAGGTCAACCTCAGTGTCGATCTCGCCGGGCGCTTGGAACAACACCGCTACGGTCACTCGTATGGTGAGCACCGTCTGTTCATCCTATGCGTTCCCCGCTGACTCCCCCTGGACGTTTTGGAAGGCCATATGTCCTCTTCACGCATCCCAGGAGCAGCAGTCGTCGATGTTACCGCTCGGCCATCTGGAGATTTCCCCTCGAGAACCACCCCGGCTTGGCCTGACTGGGTTCTTCGGCGCGTCGCTGCACCAGCTTCCTCTTTCTGTCAATACTCTGTTTCCTTTTATCTCTAGCTCGGTCTCCTCATCTCCTTGTCTCGTTTGCATCTTTCGTATTCGTTAGTGTTAACAAGAAAACCCATATCTGTGTCGCCACTGTCTCTAATATCACGGTCTTCTCTTCTGTTCTTCATTATGACTTCGGCGTCTCAACATATGACCGACAACGTGGGTGGGCATTGTATGTGAAGTGAAGTGGCAACTCGAGGAGACAAAGAGGACGCAAACGCGTTTGTCATTGGGAGAATTATATAGGTGCGCCCCAGAGTCGCTGGCGAAGAACAAGCTCGCATTCCGATACCAACTCACGTAGGCTGCGCCACACGTCTGTCGATGCTGAGCTGAACTGACCTCCCGTACAGGGAAATGACTCTTGGGTACCACAACAGGGCTACCGGGACGCCACTGTACCGACGAATGACCACCGACGTCGCGATCTCAACCCTGTTCCTCCCGGAGCGGCTGCAGCTCGGGCCAAACAACTGGCTCGAGTTCAAGTTCGCGATCGAGACCGTTCTGCGGGCACGGGACATCCCGCTGGCGCACCTCACGGTTCTCGAACGCCCGCTCCTATACGACCCGCGGACAAAGAATCCCAGAGTGTCCGCATCGGACGGCGCGAGCCGCGGCCAAGGGCATGAGGACCTGAACGAACGATGGACGGCGGAGGACGAGCTGTGCAAGGCGATCATCATGCTGAACGTGCGGCCTGGACACGTGCGCCTGGGCGAGTATGAACACGAGCAATGGACGGCGGGCGAGCTGTGGGACGCGCTGATGAGCCTGGACGCGCAGATTCGGGAGGATGAGGAGCGGAAGGGGACGCAGCTTCGGAGGGCGTGCTCCGTGCTGCTCGGGATGATGTTTGCGCTGACTGTGCTTGTGCTGTATAGCGTCGGATGGACGCGCTGTGAGCTGTGATACGTGTATGAGGTGTACGAGTGGCGACGAGCAAAACAGTGTTCTATGACTGTGGTCAAGCAAGGGCAGCAGGCGGACGACAAGCAGGCGGGGGCCGTGTGAAAGTCGCGTAGTCAGAGTGATGACGAGGCCGAGAAAGGCAGGAGCCGATGACGTCGCGCGTTGAGCAGATGTGCGTTGTTCTTATAGTAATACCGTCTGCGTGCAAGCCTGCGCCCTCCTCCTTCTGACGCCACGATGGCCTCGTCTACAGCCTCGTCAGCTGCCTCCTCACACACATCCACCCCAAATGGCTCCACCACAGCTACTCCCCAGGGCACACTCTATGTCTCCCAGCCCTATCGCTCCTCCTCCTCCAACAAGCTGCGCGCCATGGTCACCTTCGCCCCCCGAAAATCGCATTTCGACATATCAAACGAGTCCAGCACCGCCAACCAGTTTCGCGGCTTCTTCACTCTTTTCTGGGTCTCCCTCTTCCTCTTCGCCCTCCGCACATACGTCGTCAGCACAGAGACGAATGGCCTCCCTCTCAATCTCGAGTTCGCCACCATGTTCTCCCAGGACGCGATAACCCTCGCGATCTCGGACGCCGTGCTCGTCCTCAACACCGGTCTATGCGTTCCTTTCGCAAAGGCTATCGCAAAGGGCTGGCTCAGGTACTATCCTGTCGGCCTCGTCCTCCAGCACCTCTGGCAGTGTTCTGTCCTCGCTATCACAGTCACCTGGACTTTTAACCGGTGCGTATCACTCCTTGTCTCAGGGAGCCTTGTAAAGCCGACACACAGTACGTAGCCATTGGCCTTGGGTCCAATCCGGGTTCCTCACTCTCCATTCACTCGTGAGTCCCTCTATCCTCCTTTGCTGTCTTGCCCTGTGCGCTCCGCGTCCCATACCGCCCCTTAGCACGGGCTGGCTTGAGCTCCAACATCGCCCCAAGCAGGCACCATGCGAGAAGCATCAGTTCATTGACGCAATCTTCGTGCATAGGTTATGATCATGAAGATGCACTCCTATCTCAGCACAAACGGCCAGCTGGCCCAGACTAATCAACAAGCCAACCGCATACTCACCCAGCTCAAGAAAGCCACCGAAGCCGAGGGCGGATGGGATGCCGCACTCAAGAAGGCCGAGCTTGCCATGCTCCAACAAGACTCCCCCATCCCTAGCGGAACGCCAGACGTTCCTATCGACGCCCCTTTAGGCAGTACCACCTCCTACATGGACGCGCGCATGGCCGTAACTCTTCGTCAGCGTCTCGCCAGCAAAGCCTCACCACACGGGGCTGCGAATGGCGAGATCGGAAACGGAACTGCCTCGAGCGTCAAGACCACTGGGACACGCGTTATGTCCGAAGTCGAGTCTACCGCTATCCCCATCAATCCCCCTTCGCCGTCAGAGATCCTGATGTACCATCCCTCCGAGGACATCGCCTCCTTGGCCAAGACTCACGTGGAGCTCGAGCGGGAATTGACTGGTCCTATTGAGGGCAAAGTACGCTGGCCGGCCAACATCTCCTTCAAGGACTTCGCATGGTATCAGCTCACACCAACGCTCGTGTATGAACTCGAGTATCCGCGCACCGACCGTATCCGCCCGCTGTATGTGTTCGAGAAGACCGCTGCGTTTCTCGGGACGTTCGCGCTCTTGTACACGATCGTAGAAACGTTCATCATCCCGCTCACGCCGACCAAGGAGCAGAGCTTCCTGCGGAGCTTGCTTGACCTCGCGATGCCATTCATGATCTCGTACCTGCTGCTGTTCTACATCATCTTCGGTGTGTCAGGAATCTTTTCCGCATTTTCGCGCCATTACTGACTAACTCCACAGAGTGTATTTGCAACGGATTCGCCGAGCTCAGCTAGTAAGCCACTCTCGTGACATCCCTTATCACGCAAGCTTAACTGACAATCCCTGCACAGCTTCGCCGATCGTGCATTCTATGACGACTGGTGGAACTCGACCTCGTGGGACGAGTTCTCGCGCAAGTGGAACCGGCCCGTGCACACTTTCCTGTTGCGGCACGTCTACGCATCAACGATGAGCAGCTACAAGCTCACGCGCCAGAGCGCCATGTTCCTCACATTCCTGCTCAGTGCGGCCGCGCACGAGCTTGTCATGGCAGTCGTGACGAAGAAGATCCGGTTCTACCTCTTTGTGATGCAGGTGCGTCCTTTGTGCGCCCGCCCTCCGTCCACCTGGGGTTTCAGGATAGGAGAGTGCGAGACTGACCACGGGTGTGAATGCAGCTTGCACAGATTCCGCTCATCGCGCTTGGGAGAATCCCAGCCATCCGGCGGAACAAACTCATGGGCAACCTCGTCTTCTGGGTCGGTCTGTACGCCGGCTTCCCGCTCCTGTGCGTCGCGTACTGCGCATATTAGGGATGGGATGTCCCCGCTGCGCGACGTATTGAATATTCTCCGACATTGCGCTGGGTTCGGGGTGGTAGCACACGAGCCAGCCACCCTGCACCCTACAGCGAGATAGCCCGGGTCATCCTCAAACTCACACTCACCTATTTCACGACCGTCACGACACACGCATCGGTTTGTAGTAATCTGGGGCACATTCCTCACCTCTTGCATACTTTTCACGCCGTAAATCTCGATTTATCTACTCTCCAATCATCTACTGTATTAGTACAGATGGGCTGCCGTCGTCCGGCCATGCTCTAATAGCACTCTTGAATACATACATGGGCACACCATCTCGCAATACACATAGCGTAGTGAAGTGTCAGCGTGAGCGACGCTAGGTACATGAGTCATGGAATGTATACGTAGAATGAGCTGACTCAGTCGGAAGAGCGGGCAGTAAGAAACAGGCCCGCGGGTAACTGTGCTACAGGCCACGGCGCGCTGTCGTAAGCCATGGCGTTCTGGGACCACTCTCCGGATTGCATGGAAGCCGGCCATTCGTGATCGGAAACGACTGACGGATGTGCAAGCCAATATCCTGAGGGGCGTGCAAGCGGCCAACATAGGATGTCATGACGACCTAGGAATTTGTTTGACGACCTGAGGACAAAGGGCGGGATTTACGGTGGAGGTCCGATCCGGTACGGCATCATACTATGAATTGGTTCAAATGTGCTACACTTAGAGTACAGGCGCAGTAATCTCGTCGCGGTGTATCCTAGTCGCTCGGTCCTCCTGCTCGATAGAGCCGAATGGGTACCGGTATATGATCGAGTCCGGAGGGTGGATGATCACTTCAAATGATTGGATTGAGTGGATTGCGTCGAAGGCTCGGGAAGCCAACGCCCGCGCGTCCACGGTCTCCGCCCAGATTTGCAGCGGGCACGGGGGCGGAAAGGAAAAGGGAGAGGGCGGCCGGACTGCGGCTTCCCCTTCTGAATCGGAGGTGTCGGGGTCGACGCATTTGTACGTGTCGTCTTTGCAGTCGGGGTATGCGACAAAGAGAACGAGCTCGCGCAGGTCCAGAGGGGCGAGGGCATCGAATGTGTGTTCCTGCAGAGTGTTCAGTCATGGTATGCGAGTCCAATAGTGACGAGTCACCTACCAAGAAGGCGTCAAAATCGACGGTTGGGACTGGGGCGCCAGCATTGATTTTGAGCCTCATGGTCTGCACTTTGGCCATACCGGGCATTCGCAGGTGCGAGGGCAGCTCGAGCTCTGGAGTCCTGCCATCGTAGAGTTCATGTTGCCAGACACTGATTGTAAGCTGGTTTGGTTGGGCGTCGGCCAACGCAGGTTCCAGGGAACTCAACGATCTGAACGAGACGCTGATGTCCACGTTATGTATGCGACAAGGCAGGCCCAGGCTATACAAGTCGAGTGCCCCTCCAGAAAAGTGCTCGAGCTCCGGCCAGCATCCAACCTCGGCGTGATCTTGCAGGTTTTCGAGACGCGACTCAGTGCACAGGACCATCTCCTCCTCGTCCCCATCAATGCTGGAGACCATCAGGTTTTTCAAATTTGGATATGTGAGCGGCCACTGGGAGGTGGGCGGAAGCCAGGAACCGGCGAAGCGGAGGGTGTGTAGGACGGGGTAGACGGGGTACTCCGGGAGGCGCTGCAAGAGGAACTCGGACCACATGTCGTACTCGAGCGACTGCAGCGTAGCACGAGCGTTCTTAAGCAGCGCGGCTGGATGCATGCGTGTGAGACTGTCCTCTTCAGCACGGTGCCAGTCGAGGTCGAGCACGGACTTTTCAAGAACGGCTGTCTCCAGCGGCCAGGACATCGCCTCCAGCATCCGACACGCGTGTTGCGCGATGCACGCGATGACAATATGCTTGACTGTGGGGATCGCGGCGAGCCCTAGGCCTAGTTGCGGATGCGCGCCGAGGGTGGCCTCTGCGTTTTCGAAGTGGAGGCTCTCGAGATGGGATGCTCGGGATATGACCCTTCCAAGCGCTTCCGCTGCCCGAGGATCGATACGTGCTTCCCCGAACTCCAGAGAACGGAGGAAGCGCCATCTTCTCCGCTGGTCCCTGTGCATGAAGTAGATGAAAGACATTATGCCGTTGTTGCTGTTGAGCAACACAGGGTCCCGAAGAACTTGCTTCGCGCATTCTAACTGTAGGTCCCGGCTAGTGAGCATCAAGGAGAACAGCTCGTTCCTATGCGAGAATGCTGCGACAGCGCAAAGAACGTCATGTGGCAACATAGTGGACACGCTTGAGAGCGTAGGAGCGTACGAAGCAAGGTCAAAGCCCGATGGAGGTTGTAGCCAGAGAAGCGATGATCGTGGGCTGTTGTACCTAAGTATAAGTACTTACCGTGAGCAGAGCAAGCAGAGTATTTGTGGCGTCGTGCTGGTTTGGCGAGATTAGATAAGATCAGGATAATTTTGCCCCAAAGCTCCCGAGCCTGCGGATGTGGTTATGGCATGCATATTTATACCCTTACTATACTCTGCCATCGCCATGCACGTATCATGTCCGGTATGCCCTGCGTTATGGAAAAGTCTCGCATAAATCAGCCACAGCCCTCTTCCTACACCGACCGTGCGACATCTTGGCCAGGATGTCTCACAGATACGTGTTCTCGCCACCATACTATCCAGCACAATAATCGCTTTGTACGTCGAAGCCTTACCGCGTGCTGCGCTATGCGATACGTTCGCATATCATAGAGGGATGGGGGATTGAAAAGCGTGAGTTGCCCGTTCGGAATGTCGCGGTTGCCAGTGCGCTGTCGACCATCGAGTCCTGTTCTGATCTTTCAACATCAGAGTCGACTCCGGCCGAATGGCACTCCACTTGCTCATGGAATTCCTGCAAGTTACGGCGGCAGATATAGAATCACAACCTGCTGCAAATTTGCGCGGCCAAAGCGTCCTGTCCATGCGAGCTCCTTCTTCCCAACAATATCCGCTTGTGCTATTTCAAGTACACGCCGGTCTTCTTTGCGATAGCGACTGCCGCAGACGTCCCCGCGCATGCACGAGGACCATCTGTACCTTGCGTGCAACACGCTTCGCGAGCTTAAGTATGCTTCACTTTAGTCATGCCCGTTCCAAAAAAACACTTCACCTTCGTCCTAGCAGGGCTGTCGATTCGAGTGAAGAGATGACACCATTCAACGAAGAACTTCTATCTCTCATTGAGTATATATAATTTCTCAGTCACGCTCACCTGACATAAGGAACTGTGCTATAGATATCGAATTGCCGCGACACATCCGCGAGAGGTGGACTCAGCCGTCAAGACCCATGCGATTTCCGGGATTGAAAGAGGGAAGAGGTTCTCCCACAAGTCCAGGCCCGGTCTCACCATTCGGACTTCCGTCTGTTCTCCTTGGGAAGTCTAGCTTACTCCTCAGATGAAAGTCACGGTCGGTGGCCAATCCGAGGACGGCCGTCAACGATACTATGGGGTCATGGTCAAAGGACGCGCCACAGTTATGACCACTGCCGGTGTTTCAAGGTGGTTATAAGGGAGGGATATCCTGAAGCTCACTGCTCAGTCCTCACACCTCCGCCGTGCCCGTTGCACCGTCCATGTCCTCAACTGCTCATGAACAGAAAGCCGTCGAGATGTTCAACAAGATCCCGGTCCCCGAACTCGAGTTCGCCCCACCTACGCCCGACCTGCAGTCGCGGGATGCACCTGCTGACTCCAAGCTGTGGAGGAAGTTGGACCTCCTCGTGCTTCCGCTTATCAGCATGATTTTCTTTCTATTCTCATTGGTGAGTTTGTACCGTTTGTGTCTGTCACCAAAATGTTCATCATGGCTTGCACCAAGGATCGTTACAATATAGGCAACGCTCGTGTTGCGGGAATGCAGCAGGCACTCCATATCACCGACCAACAGGTACGCTTGGACCTCATTCTGCGCGGTAGTTCCCTCGCAATTTGACACGCTCAATAGTACAGCATCGCACTGACAGCACAGTTGTTGTACGTATGTTTATGTTGCTCATCAACGAGCCTCGGTACTCACTGACATCCTTGAGACAGACCCCAAATATTCCGTCGAATCACCTCATGGTTGTGAGTATTGCATACACGTCTAGGTTTGTTGAGGCTCGATACTGAAAGGCGATATAGGTCGTCGGACCACGTATCCTCATACCGGGCATGATCCTTTGCGGCAGTATTGTGTGCCTTCTTCAAGGTAAGTCGTTGTTCATCACTCCCGCGACCTTGTCATTGAAATTCAATATGCAGGCGTCATGTCGAACTTCGCCGGGCTTGTGGCTTGCAGATTCTGGGTTCTTCCAAGGTGAGCTTGTCCGAATATGTGCTCATGGGCCCAAACCCCGACGCTGATTGTCTTCGTTACAGGTGGCTTGCTTCCAGGAGTTTCTCTCTACTTGGCGTCATTCTATCCTCGGCGCAAATTACAATTTCGGTACGACTTCTTGAATTGTAGAGGGTCAGTCTCTAATATATATCGGGCTGTTAGCATCGCCATCATGCACTCAGCTCTAGGATCTGCGTCTGCATTCTCCGGTTTACTCTCTGCTGCGATTATCCACATGGATGGCATAGCACACAAGCCAGGTTGGGCATGGATATTCCTTTTAGTAGGTTTTCCCAAGCCATCAATGATCCAATGTGAGGCGGCTTTGCTTATGTTTGCTACAGGAGGGTCTGTTCATCGTCGTCATAGCACTCATCGGGTTCATCTTCCTTCCCGACTCTCCCAACGCGGCGCTGTTCTTGAAGGATTCGGAGAAGACCCTCATTTCAGATGCCCTCCGGAGTGATGGCATCCTTGTTGAAGGCGCTGCGAAGGGACAATTCTGGCCCGAGTTCCGTCGTATCTTCACGCAGCCACATATCAGGATATGTTCTATGGTATGTGACTGCGCCACTCGATGTCAAAGCGTCCTAACCGTCGACTCGTAGACTCCACACTCACCAGTCTCAGTACGTAAGTATCTAACTTCTCTACTATCTCTTTCAATGGAATGCTTACATGTGTTAGCTTCCTTCCGAGTATCGTCGCCAGCCTTGGCTACGCAGGCTCGGTCGCGCAGTTAATGACCGTGCCTCCCTTTGCGGTCAGCGCCGCTCGTGCGTACCACATTCTTTCACCTGTAGTTGTCGTCCTAACCTGCCTTACTACTGTATGCAGTGGCCATCCTCACCGGCCTCGTTGCGGACCGCTACGCCGTGCGGGGCTTGACGATGATCATCTCGGGTACTATTGCTACCATTGGGTTCACGATGTTTTTCGGCAAGTCTGCCTTCTGATTTCGTGCACGTGCACTGGATTTCCACTGACCGAGTCCTTCATCGCGCCCTCAGCATCGAACGAGAACGGAGTTCGTTACGGCTCGCTGTTCCTCATTGTCCCAGGCGTGTTCTGCATCGGACCCCCGGTCAGCGCCTGGATCTCAAACAACACTGCACCCCTCGTCCGTCGGGCAACCGCGCTCGGGCTAGCATCGACCATCCGGAACCTCGGTACCATTCTCTCGATGTGGCTGTACGGCTCGATCTCGCCGCCGCCACGTTACACCTCTGCGACCATCACGCTGCTCGCATTCCAGATCGGGACGGTGATTTGCGTTGCAGGCGCATTAGTGCACATCGTGATGGAAAACAAGAGGAAGGAACGAATGCGGCTCGAGTGGAGAGTGTGTCATGGGATGATGGTCGACCCTCCGCGTGAGGTACCGCTCAGAAACGAGAGTATCTGGTTTGAATATGTCATGTAGAGGATCTCTGTTAGTGATATTCATGCGTCGTATTCTAAAGTCACGGCTCCATTGCGAGGATTACCGGCGCTTGTCCACGCCTATGTCACTGACATCGCATATTGCAAACGATTGCCAGAAGAGCTGCCTTGGGAACGACAGGAGACGATGCTCAGGCCACGCTCCACCGCATCCTAATTCAATGGAAGGTCAGATTGTTGACTCGAGGTACAAGATTGCTTCCGTGGTATGCTGTGCTATCGTGCCGCTCTGTCTAAGTCGACTGTCGTGTGGCTTACTATGCGTACGGTGTCTATATTCCTTAGTTGTCATACATCCGGGCCACGACAGAAGTAGAAGAAGCACGAACCTGACATTAGGAAGGTGTGCCGTCGAAGGGTTAAGTCACGTTGACCATGCCCATTACCGCCGTATATCCGCTTGTGCTATTTCAAGTCAGGTACACGTGGGTCTTCTTTGCGATAGCGACTACGGTAGACGTATCCGCGCATGCACGAGCATTAGCATCCGGAACGATATATGAAAACGGTACGGTATTCTAACGTCACCGGCCCTGCGTCTCACCGCTTATAAGTTACTGGATTTGGGATACGTCCAGGATGCACCGTGTCTGCTTCAAGACGCAGACACTGAGGTCATCATGCCATACCACAAGGCGTTCCTGAAGCTGCCTTGAGGTACACTACACCCAACAGGACGTGTTCGTTCAGCTCCCAACGTTGTGATTGTAATGAGGAAGACACAAGGAACCGTGCATTCGATCGGAGGAAGCGTGCGTAGAGATCCGAGTTCCAGGTTTATACGAATGAAGCAGTCGAACAGACCTGTAAGGATGTTCGAGGATGAAAAAAGGAAGGATAGACAGGGGGAGAGTCAACGGGCAAGCAGAAATAACGCTCGAGCACAAAAACTCATCACTCTGACAACAGTCTCCCGACTCCGAGACTACGCCGGGACAGGACACGAGGAACGTTGTGGACGAGCCGTCCAGTGGTGCCGCTGGAGGAGATGGTCGACCTCTAAAGCATCAAGCATGTGTCAGCGGATGAGGTGTATTGATTTCTCGTAGTATGCGCTCACCGACATGAGGGATTGCCGCATATCGACGACGGCAATGTCGACACTGAGGTTGACCAGATCCTGTCAGACAGGTCTCACCTGCGGGGCGGGCCCCGACGACCACGTCCCCACTCCCCGACCTTGCGGGAGGGCAGACGTGTGTCCGTCGAAGGGAGCCAGCCCACGTCGACAGCTTGAATGCCGAAAATCTAGCGCTGGGTGAATTGATGGAAGCCGACAGAGGGCCTGTCAGATGACACTGGAGTCCGATGGACAGACGAGGGTCACTCACCGAAGCCGTTCCAATTGAGCACAATGACAATGTGGATAGGACAAGAGCGCGACCGGAGACGAGGTGGTCGAGCATGCATGAGGACAACTGGAAGCACGCGATGTCAGCCAATAGGCACAGCAGTAGAGACGAGTGGACGAACCTAGTCCCACTTGAAGCGCTCCGGATGGGCGTCCGCGAAGTCGAAGGCGAGGCGGAGAGAGGGTTACGACGCGTACGAGACGCGCGGTGGGGACACACGAACATACAAGCTCGTGGTCCCGGAGCGGACGGTGGAGGAGAGTCACGGAGGACGAGTGGGGTGGAACACAAACCAGTGCGCCACGCTCCGCTGGAACATGTTCAACAGCGGTCGGCGCACGAGAGAATACGATCAGGTGGACGAGTAGGGTGGAAGAAGTGAGCGAACATGCAGGTGTGAGATGAAGTGGGGAGAGACCAGTCGCGTCCTGCCCCTGCTCTTTTATCCCTGCAGGAGGGAGGCTGACGAGCCCCGCCTCCTTGGGCAGACAAGAATTGGCCGGGAACGCCGACGGTCTAGCCTCTTGGGAAGTGGAGCTGGTGTCCGATATATTGCGGGCGTGCGACATAACCACCGGCAGTGGCTGGGTGTGGTCAATTTCGAGCTGCCGTTGCTCCTGCAGGTGCACGCCAAAGAGCCAATAATCCCGACTTGGCGTTCCATCCCACCTGCGCCATGTTTTTGAACTTTGGGCTGTAGCTGAACAGCCGCACTCGCCAGGCTGAGGGCTTGGGAGGTTCTCGGAGAGCTGAATAGATCCTCGACAGTCAAATTGCGACCTCGCAGACGATTATCTTCGGAAGACCGAGGAAGCGAACAATCAACTCGAGGGCGTCCCATGTGATTATACATGTATAAAGCCAACGTACATCGCATGCCTCAACGATACCAGCGGCAGGAGACTGCTTCCACGCTGAGTAACGTCGATGCATATGGGTACCAGAGTCTGATAAGTTCCCGCGAACATCTGGAGCAGGATTTGTGGGAAATACTGAGATCGTTAAGGAGGCTTATCGTGACCGGTTCGCGAACGTTGATATATCGATAGCAAAGCAAGCGCGTTCTATGCTGGTCATTCTGTCATCTCAGTACTGGGAATGTAAGAGTGTCCGCTGCTTGGCAGAGCGGGAACTAAACACCTAAGGGGTAATGCATATCCCACAGCACTGGGTCAACGGGTCTGATCAGAAGTTAGCCACTGTACAATAGCAGACCAAGAGCGGGTCGTACCTAAACTCGTCCGGAAGGGATACGACATCAGGAGCAACTTCCACCCCGCCCTCCTTGCGTAGAAACGCCTGTAAATTGTGTGTTGACGCAGGACCCACAGCCAGATTCACTCGCTCCAGAGAAGGAATCAAATCGACGAATTCCTGAGCAAGCTTCTTCGGGTCGAAGTTCGTAAACCATCCCTCGACAGGACAACCAGGCGGTTCTAGATGAAGGGGACCGTCGTCGTCGGAACCTTCTCGGCAATACGGGAACTTCCGATAATCCATTGTAAGTGAGAATTCCCGTAGTGAGAGTCTCAGGAGTGCGCTGAAAATCAGTTCCTGCAGACATACGGACAGTTAACACACTACAAAGACCCGGCCTATAACAGTCATACATCACTTACCAAGATTTCATCCATGGACGAGTCATGGTCCGGCACGGTGTAAGAGAACGAGAGACTGAGACGTTCCAGTTCCCGCAAGCCCGGACTCAGCAGACACACGGGGAGACTTGTGGCAGGGGCACGGAGCAGCGAATGCGAGATGCGCAGGTTGAGATAAGTGGGAAGAGCGACCTCCATCGCAGTAGTGAAGAAGTTGAGTGACTCTTCGCAGACGGAGATCGAAATGTTTCGGATGCGACACGGAAGGCCAAGGAGGTATAGATCAAGTGGGCCTCCTGCAAAGCTCTCCAGCGTCGTCCGAACGGTCGCCTCCTCTGTGTGTGCGTATTCATTCATGTTACGACGCCGTGCAGCCGCATACTCTTGCAGGTTTCCCTCGTCTTCCATGAAATGACCTTCGATAGTCCCAACGGTAAGTCGTTTGAGATCCGGGAAGGACTTCGCCCACTGAGCAGAGCGCGGGCACCAGACATCTTCGACGATGAGGGTATGGACTTCGGGATAGACCGGGTATGTGGGAAGAACGTCACTGCACTCGGTCCAGGACTGGCACTTCATGAACTTGAGGGTGGTTCGGGAATTCTGCAGCAGCCGGGCGGGGTGCAAGCGATCCAGCTTATCTGAATCTCTCCATGACCGCGTGTAGTTCGTCTTGTTGAGAGAAACACTTTCGAGCGGCCACTGCATCGCCTCCAACATCCGACACGTGTGCTGGTACCCGTTCTCGATGCGGACGTGCCTGACACTCGGGAGAGCAGCCAACGCCAATGCAAGGTCCGGGTGAGCGCTGAGAGTGGCTTCGGCACGTTGAAATGTCAATCTCTCGAGCTTAATGGCACGGGGGATGACCCGAGCGAGCTCTGCAGCTACCACAGAGCTGACGGGCCCTCCGTCGAAGACAAGAGCCCGGAGGTAGCGCCAGCGCTTGCGTTTCCCAGGACGCATGAAGTAGATCAAGGAGATAATGTCCCCGTCATCGGCGAGATGAACGTCGCAATCGAGGACATATTTCGCGCAGGCGTCGTGGAGGTCGTGGTTTGCGGTCATGAGAGAGAGCAAGTCATTTCTCTCCGCATGAGAGGCAACGATCAACAGGACATCTAACGGTAACCTGGGTGCCAGACTTGGCTGAGTTGTAGTCAGTTTTCGCTGTTGGAAGATACCTGGAGTGAATGAGTAGAACAGCTCACAAGAGGCATAAGGGCGATAGTGGCGGTTTGGTTTGGGTTTGGTGGTAACTTGTAAGTCGCGTCGCTTGCTAAGACGCGTCTTCCCAGCGCCAACGAATGGGCGAGATAAGATAAGATTGAGTTGTCCTGCCAAATCTCATGGAAACGCGGCGGTGGCTGAGACTGCTCTCTCTCTCTCTCCACTGGGACCCGACCTATCTCCCCCCGTCAGACTGGCGACATACCCCGCTCTCGGTGTTTCTAAACTCGCTACGCAGATTGAATTTATTCTACACGACAACTCATGACTATTTGAATGAACACGAAAGACACGATGACAGATTCAGAGGCGCCACAACTTGAACGCCAACCTCTCCTACGTTCCTCAGTTAATGTGGCAGAAACGGAGGTTTACCCTATAATACATATGATAAGATCCGTGAGTCTCCGTCCTGTCTTCTTCTTCTGTGTATTGAACCCTCTCCAAGGATGTCATGGTGAATATGTCCCATGAGTGTGCTTGGATTTTCGTTAACGCGACCACGCCTTTTCGTCCATAACAGCACTTCATAGGTACGTCGCGTAGCGAACTGTCTCTCCAACCTGCCCATACCCATTTGTGCAGACACGCCGCTCACTCATGAGGCGGTAAGTCTCGCCTTCTTCTCGTCGCGGTCACCTCTCATCCACCCGGATATCAGTTGACGGCCCCCGACCTGACTTACACCCTTATCCGCCCTCTCCTCGACAAGTACGCCACCTTTCAAAGACAAGGCAACATGTCTGTCATTTTCTGCCTACTCCTCAACCGCGTCTACTTCTTCCGCGACCGTCACTTGACTACCTCCGCCCTCTCCCGCACTCGTGCCGACCTCTGCGAGATTTTGGCCATTCGCGCCCTGCGTGAACACGCGGATGACATGCTGGAGCTTGCGCTCGTACTGACCACGAGTTGGTCCGTCTACTCCGGCGCGCCTTCCGGGCTCCTAGCGCGTGCGCGTGAAGAGAATGACGATGACCTAGAAGACCGGGTTGGGAACGCGATTGAGATGGCCATTCTGAGTCAGGCAAAGCGATTCATCAAAAGCTCGCCATGTCAGAAAGTTATCGACGGCATTTGGATGTGAGTTTCAGTAACACTCTGCTGTAGCGCGAGTTGACGCGTATCGTAGTGGCAAGATAGTGTATCAGGCGGAAAGCACGCGTTCCATCCTATCAGACGTAGGTGCAATCACAGCGCCAGCACTGTTTTGAAGGTACGCTGACGACGAATATCAGACATACAAGCGTAATCCTATACACTTCTACGATCCCCACAAGGCGCCTTTACTTGATCACTACCGGTATGTGATACACAGTTCAAGTAAGTGTGAAGAACTAACGTTCCACGAACCACCAGCTTGAAAGTGCCTGCCATACGCTCTGTGCTCGAATACACGAAGTACGCGCAAGTGTCTGTGCTGATGTTATCCGTTCTGAAGACCTGTTTCAGCTTCCTCGTTCTATTCGTCCTGTTTGTCTGCGCGATTGAGTTCAGCGAACTGGATCATATCAACCTGGCAGAGATAGTGTTCATGGTATACGCCCTCGGTTTTACTCTGGAGAAGGTCGCCGCTATGCAGGAGCACGGTATCAAAGGTGCGAGGAACCACGAATAGATGACGTAGCGGCGTCTAACCATGGTGGGTAGTATACTTCAAGGGTACTTGGGTAAGACAGGCTTACCACCTAAGAGTACTGTGCGTTCTAACATCGACATGTAGAACGGTTTCGACCTGGCCTTTGGTAGGTTGTCTTCCACTGCATAGTGCCTTCCCTGATGTCATCTGTTCAGTCACGCTATACTGCACATACGCCATCATGAGATTTGTTGGTGTCTACGACAATCGTGAGCCTATATCTACCTCTTCTGCAGGCGTGTTGGCTAATGTATTCAGATCATTGGGCGAGGGAGATGGGGGTTAACTCGCTCGCCCTCATTGCTGTCCTGATGTTCCCCAGGTGAGCCGTGTAGCTCGTATTTTTCATATCGAATCTCACTGCTGTCCATCCCAGACTGGCGTTCGTCACATTCAAGAACAACGTGATGGTTTTGTCATTACGAGCCATGATTATCCAGTTTGTGGTGCTCATGATCATCGCGGCGTTCTGTTTCGGAGGGTTCTTGTATGCCTTGTGGACGTGAGTCGCCGTCATGTTCGTCCCGTGTGTCATGGATTGATGATGGTGTCCCCTACCAGTCTCGGAAAAGATAACGCTGGGTGCGTCGCTAACACTTCAACTCATGCCTGGGATTGACGCTTAGGCTCTCCTCCGTATCAGATATAGCGCAGGAACAGTTGCGTGGTGGATGCTCGACCTCTGGTTCGGGCTGGACGCCAGTGGCTTTGACAATGCATGTACGTGACATCTCACCGTTGACCGTAGATTTGAGCTGATGGGAGCTGCAGCCAAGTTCCATCCTGTCTTTGGCCCGCTTCTCATGATTACCTATGCGTGCCTGAGCAACACGTTACTCCTGACAGGTGTGTCTCGATGGGTCTTTAGTCTACTCGATATCTGATGTTGTCGTGTTTGTCTCTAGTTCTGGTGTCTGTAAGTGCTTCATCGAGGCAATTGCTTTGTGAGCTAGAATGGCTGAAAGTTATACAGATCCTGTCGCATACATTCTCGACAATCAACGATGACGCCGCAGCTGAGGTGAGCTGTCCGAAGTATCTCATCATCCATGGCACCGATCATTATATATAGGCTATGTTCCGCCGTGCGGTATCAACTATTGAGGGGTGGGTCGCATGACCGCAATCTCTTTCCGTCGATGGTTGAAACTTAACCGGTAAACAGCGTGAAGGCCGACTCACTCTTCTCATACCAACCGCCAGTCAACCTCTTGGCACTCTGTATCATGCTTCCAGCTAGCTACATCCTGACGCCGCGCTGGTTTCATAAGGTGAGATTTGTATGCAATCTCTTCCCGTGCTGCGCTAACATACCCGGTCTTGTGGTAGGTCAACGTCTTCATGATTCGTTTGACAAGCTTCCCCATTCTCTTGTGTATTGCGCTATACGAGAGGCAGGCTAAGCGCTCCGGAGCCTTCACGTTCTACGAGACGGTATCTGCAGCAGCGGAGAAGATCTTCGACACTCTCCCACGGCATCTCAAGCGGCTCAGTACGTCGGTCGCACTGCTCGATGGCGTGCGCCCTTGGCTAACAGTCATGCCATCTTCTAGCATTCTTCGAAGGGCTTACTGGTCCCGAAGCCGACATCGACGCTGTAGGGCCCTGATATCCTTTCACGGAACACTCGCTAATGCTTCTTACCTAGATCTTCGAGCTCGAGGAAGAGCTAGAAGAGGAGAGCGCAGTGGACATGGAAGAAACAGATGACGTTGCGCCCATGGAAGCCACCCGACGCCGCCTCTCTCAAGTGTCTCGCAGACGCCCTTCCGGTGCTTCACATCATACATCTCGCCGGCCGTCCACGTCTACTGGCCGCTCGACCCCACCTGTACCTGCGTCTCCGCACAAGACGGAGTTCTCGGCTCCCGGTCCATCTACCACACCTCAAAGCCAGTCCCAATCGCTGCAGCCTCTAGGTCACATTCAGTTCCCGCGTCCTCGCGTTAACTCTATCGTCACGCGCGGCCTCGATATGGCACAAGCTGCCGCGAGTCCATTGGCGCAGATCTTCCAGCCGCTCATCGTGGATGACGATTTGATCCCGGAAGAGCAGGAGTCTGACGCTGCGAATAATACGACAGGGCCTGCTGGGCACGGTAGCGGAGGAGGACCGCCGGCTCTGGTCAGTTACGGCCCTGCGACGCGCCGACGACTTATGTCCATGCATGCGGCGCCCTCTCCCCCAAGGCGAATGCGCACGTACTCCGTAGCCGGACAGGGCCATCCGCAGCCTGGTGCCGGAGGGGGCGGTGGAGGGTCGGAAGGGTATGGAGCGACTGGTGAGAGCAGCACGGCGCTGAGACGGTTCCCGACGAACAGTCCTCCCCCAAGGAGCCAGCTGGGGTTGCTTCTCGCGCAGGCACCGCTCTCGGAAAGCCCCGACGAGCGTGCGGGGCAGGTGGAGGCTGCGATGGAACATGGGAGCGGCAGGCAGCCACGGGAACCAGCGGAGACAGCGAGCCAGCTGGAGAACGAGGAGAATCATGGGGCGTCGGAGTGGGAACGGAGGCTGGACAGCATCGAGGAAAGGCAGAAGCGCATTGAGGATATGCTCGTGGAGATCTCGAAAAACCTGCGACGCTGACCTTCAGTTTGTTCTGTAGTGTAGACACACGCGGTGCGCTACTCCTCTTCCCTTGACATGTGCAGCGTCACCGTACATGTCTCACATATACCTGCCGAGAGAATACAAGGGTTTTCGAACATGGTGAGCCGTTTGGGTTTGGGAAAGGGCAAGGGCAGACCAAAGGTAAGAAAGTGGCTTCAACGACCTTGCTCACAGCAGATCAGCCGGCCCTGATCCGCTCCCTGCAGCTGCTGGGTACGTTCTCCACCGGCATGTAAGTACATTGCAGGCCTATTATCACATGTCCTCCCATTAATGTCCTTGTTCGCTTCCTTGAGGTGGCGATTCCACTGCGAGGATCTACTCGGCTCCCCGAGAACCTCCTCTCAAGCTCTCAGCGTGGCACATCCCTCAAACCACTGTGCAAGTACAGCCCAAAGTTCGAAGACATGGCGCAGATGAGGTGGAACGCCATGTCGGGCTCCGTGGCTCTTTGGCGTGCACCAGCAGGAACGACGACAGCTCGTAGTTGACCACACCCAGCCGCTGCCGGTGGTTATGTCGCACGCCCGCAATATATCGGACACCAGCTCCACTTCCCAAGAGGCCAGACCGTCGGCGTTCCCGGCCAACTCTTGTCTGCCCAGGGAGGCGGGGCTCGTCAGCCTCCCTCCTGCAGGGATAAAAGAGCGGGGACAGGACACGACCGGTCTCTCCCCACTTCATCTCACACCTGCATGTTCGCTCACTTCTTCCACCCTACTCGTCCACCCGATCGTATTCTCTCGTGCGCCGACCGCTGGTGAACATGTTCCAGCGGAGCGTGGCGCACTGGTTTGTGTTCCACCCCACTCGTCCTCCGTGACTCTCCTCCACCCTCCGCTCCGGGACCACGAGCTTGTATGTTCGTGTGTCCCCACCGCGCGTCTTGTACGCGTCGTACTCTCTCCGCCTCGCCTTCGACTTCGCGGACGCCCATCGGGAGCGCTTCAAGTGGGACTAGGTCCGTCCACTCGTCTCTACTGCTGTGCCTATTGGCTGACATCGCGTGCTTCCAGTTGTCCTCATGCATGCTCGACCACCTCGTCTCCGGTCGCGCTCTTGTCCTATCCACGTTGTCGTCGTGCTCAATTGGAACGGCTCCGGTGAGTGACCCTCGTCTCGTCATCGGACTCGGAGTCTCATCTGACGGGCACCTGCAGACCCTGTGTCGCTTCCTCCCATCAAGTCACCCTGCGCTAGATTTTCGGCATTCAAGCTGTCGACGTGGGCTGGCTTCGTTCGACGGACACACGTCTGCCCTCCCGCAAGGTCGGGGAGTGGGGACGTGGTCGTCGGGGCCCGCCCCGGAGGTGAGACCTGCTTGACAGGCTCTGGTCAACCTCAGTGTCGACATTGCCGTCGTCGATATGCGGCGATCTCTCATGTCGGTGAGCGCATACTACTAGAATCAAATACCCCCAATCCGCTGACATGGCATGCTTGATGCTTTAGAGGTCGACCATATCCTCCACACCATCATTGGACGGCTTTCGTCCACAACGTTCCCCGTGCCTTCTCCCGGCGGAGTCTCGGAGTTGGGAGACTGTTGTCAGAGTGATGAGTCTTTGCGCTTGAGCGTTATTTCTGCTTGCCCGTTGACTCTCCCCCTGTCTGTTCTTTCTTTCTCGTCCTGTTCCTGTCTCGAACCATCTCAGTCTCATATAGGTTCAGTATTCGTAAATACTTGCAAACCCTACATAGCCTTTCTCGAATCCAACGTTACGTCTTCCCCATTTTACTAGTTCGCATGTCATGGGCCATAGGCTGGCCGGCTGACAATTGCGGGTGCAATAGCACGCTGCGATCAAGGAAACGAAGGCCAGCAGCAGCCTGAATCTATGTATTATGAGCCTTCGGCAGAGGCACCTTTTGGCCGCACCCAACAGCAGCTTGGTATACACGGTGAGCCTCATACGGTATTAAGTGTATCGTGAGCGGCATCGTGGTCGTAAGCGGAATCTCCTAGTAGATTCCGGGGATAAATTTGAACTTGACGATGGAGCAGTACTTCTCCCAGTCCTTGCCGTACTTGAGCGCGCACCGCTCAAAGTCACGTCCGCAGCGGTGGATGAGGACGACAATGAAGAAGACGGAGTAGAAGTAGGGGATGGCGGAACACGTTCCCTGGCACAGACCCCAGGTGAGCGACATGGTCCAGTCCGCAACGTAGTTCTGTATCCAGGTGTTGTTAGTAAATAGTCCGCAGCGAAAGGCAACGTAGGTCACTTACGGGCTTGCGCGAGTAGCGCCACCAGCCGTCAGTGAGGAGGCGGTTGCCGTGGGCGGTCTGGATGAACGTGGGGTTCTTGAGCGTGCCCCAGGGCAGCTGCGGGAACGTCTTGCGGTAGGTCGTGATGCCCTGCGTCTGCATCTTGAAGCGGCTCTTCTGCGACATGGACGTGTCCCAGATGTAGTATGCGGTGAGGAGCGTGGTATAGAGCGCGATATAGGTGGGCGTGGGGAAGCGGTAGTTCTCGGGGTCATGCGTCGCCATGTAGACAACGGAGTAGATGTACGACTGTGGGGGAGAGAAGTTGAGGTGAGCGAATGGCCGACAGAGGGAAAGTGGGAAGTAAAGGAGTACGTACGAAGGGCACGCCAGCGAAGTTCCAGAAGATGACAAGGAAGCCCCACTTCTCGTGGAACATGTCCCAGGTCTGGGGAATGCATTCCTCACCCTTGCCGCAAGCGTTGAGGTACAACCAGGTCGCGAGGCACATGAATGCCATGTTCTGCATTACAGCGTCAGTGTTCTGCAGTATGCCGGAGCGTAGGAAGCAGACATACCGGGGTAACATAGCCATACTGCTCGTACTGCTTGCACGCGCCCGAGACGGACATGAAGAACACAATGACCCACGGAATACGGACTTCAAGCCACATCTTGAGGTCGACGGGGCCAATGCGAGGGTTCAAGCACGCGCCCATGAAGACGTCGTAGATGAAGCTGCCGGACATACGGATCTGGTTCCCGGTCGCGACGGTGATGAAGTACATGAAGAAGGAGACACCGAACCCGTATATCATCGCGACGGTCATGAGGTGGCCGAAGTTGTCGATGATGGCGGTGAGGCGGAAGATGTCGTAGTAGTGGAGGGCAGCGGCGGTGATCATGGTAATGTAGATGCAGCCGATGGCGTTGCACTTGTACATGAGGGTGCGGTAGTTGAGGGAGGGGACGGGGAGACCTTCTTGCATGTAGCCGGGAACGACCCAGGCGAGGAAGAGCTGGTAGACGATGAGGCCGGTGTACACTTTCCACGCGTACAGGTTCGGGCTCGCATCCTGGACGCAGGAGTCAGGCGCGAGACAAGCAGCGGAAGTGGTGTGGACTCACCACACGGATGTGCTCCCACATACGCCAGAGGAAGGGCTTGATGTCATCGACCGAGGAGGGGTGGACAAGCTTGCCGTCGTAGAAGACAAGACATATCCAGAGGTAGTACATGAGGATGGGGAAACCGGTCATGATAGCGAGGACACCCCATGGTCCGCCAAACTCATACCTGGTGCGGGTGAGCTGGCCGGAGAAATGTAGAGGGCGAGGACGTACTCGGTGTGCTTGTCGAGCTCCTTGTCGCGCTTGATGCCCTCTGCGGTGGGGAGAACGACTCTGCTGACCTGGAGCTTGCTGGTGGTGTCATTGCTGGGCGTGTTGCGCTGTCTGATGCCGGTGCCGTTTTCCGCGCCTGCCATGGTGTACGACGAGGGTCCGAGAGACGGGGGGAAGCCTCTGCCACCGTGTCCAATAAATACACGATCGCACGACTTCGAGTCTTCCCCAACCGGCGCTTCTGACGCGTTTCGCTCACGTGGCCGTTCCGGCTCTACAGTCCCACCCCGACCAGCTCCGACTCGGTCTCTGCCGAACCCCCACTGCAGCCGTTCTCCCCGCCAACCTCAACTCCCCGCATACAGCCACATCCCCCTCCCTCGTCTCACACTCCTGCCCCTCGCTCACCTCGACTACCGTGTATTACTAGAGCAGCGGGCTTGATAATCCATTGTTGTCCACCCCATGGCCTCGTCTGTGTTCTACAGGTTCCGCTCCCAGCGGGACGAGTCTCGGGTGACCTTCGATGGCACCGGCATCTCTGTGTTCGACTTGAAGAAAGAGATCATCATAGCCAACAACCTCGGTAAGGCCAATGACTTTGACCTTGTCGTTCTCGACAGCTCCGGAGAAGGTCAGTGCGACTTGCAGAGATGTTCAGGCCGGTCAGTATTCTCACGTGGATGTGTGCGCAGAATACAAGGATGACTCCTCAATCATTCCCCGTTCTTCCTCGGTGGTTGTGAAGCGGGTACCCGCCCGTCCTGGGAGAGGCGGCGTCGCAAGGTACCTTGGCTCCGCCGGACCGTCCCAAGGTTCCTCAGATAGTTCCGCCAAGGGCACCGGAGGAGGCGGCAATGTGTGGCATAGAGGCAACATGTCCAAACGATTCGATGGCAAGGAGCCAAGGGAGGAGCCCAGACCGGCCCAGCAACAGCCCCCACCAGTACGTTTCATTGCCTCTACTTCAGGCTTGCACGCGGCCTGAACTTCTGTCCAGGCTCCCCTTCCGAGTGGAGTAGCAAATGAAGATGAAGCAGCCGCTATGGCAGCCATGTTCCAAGCACAAACGGCGAACTGGGAGGAGGCCCAGGAAAAGATGTCACAGTTGGTGTCGCGCTCACGCGCTGTTCTTTGTTCACGTAGTAGCATATATTCTAATGGAACTTGTTCTGCCCTATCGCGCGTTTGCTTGCCGTCTCCATAGCCAGGTCCGCGTCCAAAGCAACCTCCGCGGCGGCGCCCCTCGAGGAGGGAAACCTTACCAACCCTCGCATCACCATTCTGACCGGCCATTGCCTCCAAGTTACGTATGCTATCGATGCGGTCAGAAAGGTTCGTGCTTCTCCATGTCCTGCACTGCGGCGGCCGCTCATGCATGCTTCGTGGCAGGTCATTGGATTCAGGACTGTCCCACAAACAACGACCGCGAGTTCGACAATCGCCCGCGAATCAAGAGAACGACCGGTATTCCTCGGAGCTTCCTCAAGGCCGTCGATAACCCGACCACTGGCCCCCTCGGTCAAGGCGTCATGGTCACCCCAGAAGGAGGTTACGTTGTTGCTCAGCCCGACTCGTACGTAACTCCAGACGAGAGGTATCCGAGTGTGACCGAACTGACATCTGCTTTACACTCGGCAGTGCTTCCTGGCAACGACAAGTAAACCGACACAAGGGTCTGACCGAAGCTGACATCCGAGAACGACCTCCATCCGATCCATCGCTCGCATGTCCCATCGACGGGAGGCTCTTCCGGGACGCCGTCAAGACACCGTGTTGCGGTACGCTCTACTGCGAAGAATGCGTCCAGACGCATCTACTGGAGCGCGACTTCTTGTGCCCGAACTGCGCGCGCAAAATCCCGAGTCTCGACAAGCTAATCATCGACAAGCCGATGCGGGCGCGTGTGCACGAGTTTGTCGACAGCGAGATCGAGAGGAGCCGGCAGGAGGCGGAGAAGGTCGACAAGCAGGAAACTACAGAGGAGAAATCACAGACGGATGGCGCGAGTGCCGACGGAGACAAGGTGCGTTTCGTCAACACACCTCCGCGTGTCGGCAAGGGGCTCATGTGTGCGCTCAGGGGGCTTCGAAGATAGTCGAAGGCGCAAACGGCGGCGAAGGCGAAGAAGGGTTCTATAACGACGCACAGAACATGGACATGTCTCAGTTCATCTCGCAGCTCCAGGCGCAGATCCAGCAGCTCCAAGTCATGCTCAACAACACCTCGCTCCCCGCCCAGGTCCGTCAGCAGGCGCAGCTCAAGCACCAGCAGCTCCAGGTAGAGCTCCAGCAGGCGCAGACGGTCGCCGCCATGGCCGCAGCGCAGTCGTTCAACATGCCCGCAATGGCCGGTGGTATGGGTGGCAATATGGGCGGAGGAGGTATGAATGGCGGTATGGGTGGTAATATGAACATGCAGAGCGAGTATCGGCAGTGGACGAACCCGTTCCCGAACCAACAGCCTGCAGGCCAGGATTCGGCGTACCAGCGGCTGCCGTTGAACAATCGACGGAGGCCGCTGAAGAGGGACAGACCTTCGGACTTTCTGGAGATCGCAGGTGCTCAGCAGGGCGATGCTAAGACGGCGAGGTACTGGGAATGAAGGCTCGGATATCGCTCGGCGGACGTTCCACATACTTACTAGACATGGAGTCACTATTCTCGATAATGCATGCATGTACTTCGAGACCGTCCGACATCATAATAACCATTATTGCGTCCTATACTACAACAGACGATGAATCCGTGGCGGGCTATGACACAGAGATAGTAGGAGAATCTGGAGGCCGCTGTTGGCTCTGCGGTGCAACGCGCTTGAGAAGTGACTGTTGGTAGCTCTCCCAAGCGGAGATAAGCTGAAGGAGTATATGAATACGATCCTTGGATTGTAAGATGCAAGGAGGCGCACCTGTCTCTGTCGCGATATCATGCCTTCCAGGTACGCTTCAAGTGAATTCTTGAAGTCCTCGACACGCTCCTGCTCGAAACGCGCAACTTCGGTCTTGACAAGGCGCGACACATGATCGAACTCCTGTTTCGCGTCGAGTGCTCGTCGTTCGGCCTCTGCGACAATGGCGAGCGAGCGACTGAGCTGATCAGAGGCTAGCCGGCCTTGCGCGCGGTTCGACTCGTGAGTCTGCTTCGTGCGACGGAGGTTCGCGTCCGCGCTTTGCCAGGCGTGGTATATGCGTACACGGGAGCTGAAGGCGAGCTAGAAGAAAGTCAGAGAGGTGGAGCCGCAGGCAGGAACACGTCGACATACTCGGACCGAGTTGATCAGGCGGGCGTACTCGTCCGCTGAATGCCAAAGGTTAGTAGTTACGAAAGGATGGCGAGAGAGGAGTAGCCGTACCTGTGCTAAGGACGGTCGCCACTTCCTGGTTTCCCTGGATCGACTGCAATTCCTGAGCCTTCCGTTCGACCTCTGCAAGTCCCAACAGCGACGCTGATAGCTGGTTCCCCACATCGCACGCGGCCAAGTCTGCGATTGCCTGCGCAAACTCGCCCGCTGCGGCTGCTATCTCGGCGCGCTGCTTCGCGACAGCCTCGATCGCCTTGACAAGGCCACGAAGCTGTGTCTCGAGGCTGTCGAGGTAGGCCTTCTGCCTGTCGAACCACTCGTCTGTCTCGTAGAATCTGGGCCCTGCGATTGTCTGACCGAGCGCTGCCATGAGACCGCCCTTCTCCTGCGCAATCTCGGCTTTCCGGTGCTTGATCTATTCCGATAGCCGTCAGACCAGTCAGTCGACGCAAGTGAGAGATGGGACGCACGTCCAGTGCGAACGTGTCGCTCTCCAGGAACAGCTTGAGATCCGTGTCCTTTTGGAGCACAGGATGGTTGGCAATCTTCTGGATACACTTCTCTAGTGCGAGCCGGCGCTGATGCACGAACTCCTCGTCAAAGCGACCGAATGGGTTCTTGTCCGGGACCGGAGGAACAACGACTCCGGGGTTGTTCATCGAGAGTGTCTCGTAGAGCCAGAGGAAGTCCGAGTATCGTCGTAGCACAGAGAAGGTAGACTTCTTGTACATAGGTGATGTCGTCTGGGACAAGCATTATGAGCCGAGAGACTTCCCGGAGATTGCTGAGGATGATCACCTTAGTATGCACCGTGTACATGGTATAAGCGCGTATGGGATCACCGACCCTCTGCGGATCGTCCACCGTGATTGCGAACACAGGCTGAATCCCATTCTCCTTCTTGGTGGCAGTCGCAGAATATATTGATGTAGAGGGCTTTCCATGTTCCGGGGAATTAGTTTCACAATCGTCTGAAAGTGCCATAGTACTCACTGATGCTGCTCTCTGCGCCGCCTCCCTGGATGCTGCCCTCTTGGCAATGGTTTGGGCGATAGGCTGGTCATCATCATCGTCGTCGTCGTCGTCCGACTGCTGAGTTGACCTGACTACCGGTTCTGGTGGGGCATATTGCGTCTGCGTTTGCCACCCGTCCGCACCCTGCCATCCTCCCAGTGCCTCTCCGCCTATTGATAGACCAGCGATGGACCGCTCGAGTGTACCAGGTTGATTCAGAGGGTTGAATGCGGCCGGCTCGGCCTTGAGAGTTTGAGAGGAAAAGGACGCGGTGGAGCCGCGCGAGACATGCCCGACTGTGCGGTTGGGAACCTCGGTGACGCTCGTGCGACGTGCCGGCGGTGGTGTTGGGGACTTCGCGGGTCTCTCAGCCGGAGGAGGAGTGGCAACCTTGGTACGCTCTGGTTCTGAAGGCTTTGGGAGCTCCTCCGACTCCGTAGAGATGCTCTCACGGAAGCCGCGCGACGTTCCATGCGCCGCCTGAGCAGCTGCCTCCTCCGCCGCCGCCGCCGCTTCGGCTGCATTGAACGCAGCAGTATCGAGTGGGTCCGGCTTCTCCTCTTGTTGTAGTTCAGCTTCAGGTGCAGGTTCTTCTTCGTGAGGCTGAACCTCGTCATCGCGGGTATGGTCGTGGAATCCACGAGGTTCCGTATCCGCGAAGGCGTTATGAGTTAAAGCAGTGGGGGAGGTGTTACCTCCGAATGCGAATGATTCCTCGTTGAAAGATGGAGCAGGTTGACCAAAGCTTGCCCATGGGTCGGGTGAACTTGACCTAGCCTTAGCAAATGGGTCCTCGAATGGGTTCTGAAGCGCGTCCCGTGAAGGAAGCAGGTCGTCGAAGCCGTCCATGGTGCGGGGTATAGTTCAGAAGTGCGCGGTTTGGTATCAGGTCACTGTTCTCGGATGTAGCAAAGAAGCGAAGACAGCCAGAGGAATGGGGATGCACGGTACAGAGTGGACTTGTCTAAGGGCAGTGATAAACCGCGTCTGGTTTGCGGGAAGCGCTTAGACCGTCATGATCTAATCTTATCATGCCGACGTATGGAGCGCACGCATGTGTGTCAGTGGTACATAGGTTATGGAGAATCGTCGACCATCCTTTGTTAATTTACGAGATTATGCCACGAGTCAAGAAACTGAACAGAAGAAGAGAGTTCGAGACAGGAACAGGATGAAAAAAAGAAGGATAGACAGGGGGAGAGTCAACGGGCAAGCAGAAATAACGCTCGAGCACAAAGACTCATCACTCTGACAACAGTCTCCCGACTCCGAGACTCCGCCGGGACAGGGCACGAGGAACGTTGTGGACGAGAGCCGTCGAGGAGATGGTCAACCTCTGAGGCATTAATTAAGCATGCGTCAGCGAATGGAGTATAGTAACTTCTAGTATGCGCTCACCGACAGGAGGAATCGCCGCATATCGACGACGGCAATGTCGACACTGAGGTTGACCAGAGCCTGTCAGACAGGTCTCACCTCCGGGGCGGGCCCCGACGACCACGTCCCCACTCCCCGACCTTGCGGGAGGGCAGACGTGTGTCCGTCGAACGAAGCCAGCCCACGTCGACAGCTTGAATGCCGAAAATCTAGCGCAGGGTGACTTGATGGAAGCCGACAGAGGGTCTGCAGGTGCCCGTCAGATGATACTGGAGTCCGATGCACAGACGAGGGTCACTCACCGAAGCCGTTCCAATTGAGCACAATGACAACGAGGATAGGACAAGAGCGCGACCGGAGTCGAGGTGGTCGAGCGTGGATGAGAACAACTGGAAGAACCCGATGTCAGCCCAGAGGCACAGCAGTAGAGACGAGCGGACGAACCTAGTCCCACCAAGAGCGGTCCGGATGGGCATCCGCGAAGTGGAAGGCGAGGCGGAGAGAGTACGACGCGTACAAGACGCGCGGTGGGGACACACGAACATACAAGCTCGTGGTCCCGGAGCGGAGGGTGGAGGAGAGTCACGGAGGACGAGTGGGGTGGAACACAAACCAGTGCGCCACGCTCCGCTGGAACATGTTCACCAGCGGTCGGCGCACGAGAGAATACGATCGGGTGGACGAGTAGGGTGAAAGAAGTGAGAGAACATGCAGGTGTGAGATGAAGTGGGGAGAGACCGGTCGTGTCCTGTCCCCGCTCTTTTATCCCTGCAGGAGGGAGGCTGACGAGCCCCGCCTCCCTGGGCAGGCAGACAAGAATTGACCGGGAAACCCGACGGTCTGGCCTCTTGGGAAGTGGAGCTGGTGTCCGATATATTGCGGGCGTGCGACATAACCATCAATGGCGGCTGGGCGTGGTCAATTTCGAGCTGGTCGTTGCTCCTGCTGGTGCACGCCAGAGAGCCAATAGTCCAGACGTGGCGTTCCACCTCACTTGCACCATGTCTTCTCGCTATGTTGTGTAGCTTTTGACGGATGCGCCAGGCTGAGAGCTTGGGAGGAGGCTCTCGGAGAGCCGAATAGATCCTCGACAATCGAATCGCCACCTCGAGGAGGCGAACAAGGACATTAGATGAAGGACATGTGATAATAGGCCTGCAGCGGGTAGGATTGGAGGCTGGCACATCTGTTGAACTCCTTGAGAATCAGTATAGCTAGTATAAGTATAGCGTTAAAGACGCAAATCGAACGCACCAAAATCAAGCTAAGCTTCACCAGAGAAGCCTCAGAACTCATGCAGCGTCAGGCGGCCGTAGCAGGTTGCACTGTCAAGCAATACATGTATAACTCGAGTACAACGATCCGACCTATGAACCTGGGCACCCAGATCTACGCAGGATGAGAGCGGAGTGTAATCGTAGTCATCAGCCCGTAGTGGTCGCTCGCCCATCCACCGCCCTCCACCTTCAGGCCTTTGCCGATCACCTCCACCGGGGCAACCTCGAGCTGGTCTCCAACATAGAAGACCCGGTCCAAACGCCCCGCCGGAAACTCCGTTGGCGGTTGGAAGCCCCAAGTGAAAGCGCATGGATCATCGCAAGCGTCCTGCAGTCCCGCGCGGACGTGGATGTCCTGATCAGCAGGCCCGATCATGTTCATGTCCCCGCCTACGAGCCCCCCACCGGTGACGCCCTCCTCACGGAGTTTGTCCGCGATGATCTGAAGCTGTACCGGCCGATTGCTCTCGCCCATGGGGAGGGACTCGAGATGCGTGTTGGCGATGCGCACGACGCGTGTTTCCTCCGAGTCCGGGAGGGTCATCTCGACGTCCACGAAAAGGGCGGTGCGACCCATGATGGAATTCGTGAACTGCGCCATGTGCGCGTTGTTGGCACGAATGTTTCGAGAGACCAGTGTGGCGACACCATAGTAGCTTCCCCAAGACTCCCTGTTCGGGGGCATGACGGTGTAGTGCTCTCGCACCCATGTGTGTGTGAGGAGCTCGTCGAAGCTATCCGCATCGAGCTCCTGCAGCAAGATGCAAGAGGAGCTGGCAGCTGAGACGTCAGCGCTAGCGGTAAGGACGGTTTTCTGGAGGTGATCCAGGATGCAGGAAACGCGTCCTCTGGAATCACGGGCCATAAAGTCGACGTTCCAGGTTACCAGCCGGAGAGTGGCTGGGGCATGAGTATTCCCCGAGGTGCCGTTCGTGGACCACACGTTATCCTCAAGCTGTGGCGAGTGCACGGGGCTGCTGATATCAACTGGTAGAAGGCGAGGTGGAGGCAGGTTGGTAAACATGCGGCGCAGAAGGGGTAGTAGCATGCGAGAAATCTACTCGGAGCGTCCGAGAGGTCGTCAGGAGCGTACACTGGGGTATATGCTCCCTCGTAGGTAAAGCACGTATGTGCACAGAGGCAAGTAGGTTTCGGGCGCCTCACAAACTCGACCGTGAGCTATCTCGTCTGCGTCGGCAACGATATGCCAGCTTGATGAAATCCACTACTCAGCATGTAACCATGGTGTGTCATATAGAGCTGAAATACCTGCTTGAGTGTCAAGCGAATGCAGAACATTGAACGAGGACGGCGAAGACCCTGACGAGTTACCCAAAGACGAGTGAATAGTAATCCATGCTCGATTCATATGATACATCCCGTGGAGCCAACTCAATATGAGACTACAAATCGCCATACTTCAAGCGACGGGCATCGATCCCGTACACGTCCTGCAGGAGTCTCTCCGACAAGGGTGCTCTGTGCCGGAGGCCGGCACGAACGTTCCCCAACTCCACCCGCGCGAGCTTCAAATCCGTAGCACAGACGGCAAGCAACACAGCGAACACGACCGCCACCATGAGCAGCATCCACTCGAGGCGCGTCAGCGGGCGGATCCACTCGAGCTTGAACAGCCCGCACCACCGCTTCGGCGAGTGGATCTTGACGAGCTGCGCCCACACGTCGTGCGCCGGGGTCTCCTTCCCGGCGGACACGCCGTACCTCGGGAAGTCGCGGACGTTGAGCGTGATGATGGCCTTGCAGAGCTCGTCGCGCTCTGCCCAGTCTTCGTCCTGGCGACCGCCGTGCCGCTCGGGAGTCAGGTTGTCCTCGACGCCTGCGATGCGACAGATCGTCTCGATGGCTTGTTTGTATTCCTTCCAGTTGGTGGCACCGAGACGGAGGTGCGCGGGAAGGAAGAGGGCTGGGATGTTCGTCTCGGGGACAGGCATGGTGGTCATAGGGAACTATAGTGAAAGTCGTTAGTACATGACAGGGAGCTGATCACTGCGTCTATACGTACGTTGAGGATGGAGGGTAAGAGAAGTACAGTGGGGGACGGGAGGCCCGTTCACTTCGTCTCATATACTGCACGTCTTGCCCCCGTTCACAAAGCGCATGGTGATCACGAAACAAAAAAGCAATGGAACGGTGAATAAACATACTGTCGTAAGAGTCAGTCCTCATCTTCACCTCAAAGAGGCTGCTGTCCTCCCTCTCATCACAAGAGAGTAGTGACTTTGGCCACTGGGATAATCTTTGGCAAGACCATTCGCACGAAGTTCTCACAATGGATCTGGACCCAGATAACTGAATGAGAGAAAGAAGACGGCATCAGTGACAAGGCGCCTATACCGAAGTGAAGAGAGGAGAAGACGTGGTATTAGCAAAAAGAAAACAAAGGCATGCGAAACAGAAATTTGACAAAAGAGTAGAGGCAGCGACACAAAGAACCCAGTCAGGCCAAGCAGTTCTCGAAGAGAAATATCCGGATGGCCGAGCCTTCCGAGGCATCCTCAGCGGCCCGGTCAAAGACATAGGATGAAGAGGAGATGATGCTCACCGTACGAGTGACCATGGCGAACGGAGCCGGGATTCCAAACGCCCGGCGATCCGGCGATATCGACACCGAGGTTGACCTGTGCATGGCAAGCAGAGGTCTCGCCTCCTCCCCGACCTTGCGGGAGGGCAGACCTACGTCGACGGTTTGAACGCTGGCGATTGAGCGCAGGACGGTGGGCGACAGAGCTGCAGCTGCCCGCCAGATGAGACTCGAGTCCGATGGTCAGGACTCAGACGAGGGTCACTCACCGAAGCCGTTTCAAGCGCAGTGACAACGCGAATGTTACGAGGAGGCGAACAACTGGAAGCACGCGATGTCAGACCGGAGACACGCTGGCGGCAGCAGAGACGAATGGACGAACCTAGTCCCGCCGAGAGAGCGGTCTGGATGGGCGTCCGCGCAGTCGAAGGCGAGGCGGAGAGAGGGACTACGACGTGTGTGAGACGCGTGGTGGGGACACACGAATATGTAAGCTCGTGGTCTCGGATTGGAGGGTGGAGAAGTCACGGAGGGCGAGTGGGGCGGAACACAAACCACTGGCAGTGCACCACGCTCCCGCTGGAACATGTTGACCAGCGAAGACGATCGGGTGGACGAGTAGGGTAGAAGAAGTGAGAGATTATGCAGGTCTGAGATGAGGTGGGGAGATGCGTCCGCGCCGCTCTTACAATATTTATGCGGGAGGCTGATGCGCTGACGAGCCCCAGCGAGCCCAGCCTCGCTGGGAATCAAGAACTGGCCCAGGATACTGGTGTCTGGCCCCTGGGGAAGTGGAGGAGGTGTCAATATATGTAGTACGAGCGTGCGACATAACCGATTAACGACGTGCCGGGGACCTGTAGCAGTCGCGCTCGTTCACGACGGTGTGCCCAACTGCAGAACAACCTGTCTTGAACCAACACGTAACACGGACGGCGTGTCAATTCACAGGCGTCTCCTGTCTAAGCTTGCGCAACGATAAGTAGTCCTGGCGCATATGGCGGCGGTGGGGTCATACACCTGCCGTCGGAACTGTGTTGGAGCTTGACTGGTGTGAGTGATCTGTTCATATTAAGTACCAGGATCCTCGAGCACTCACACTCATGAGGACAGAGCTCGCTTATATATACGCAGCGAGTTGCTCTTGTTGTCATCCAGCTCGCTGCTGCAACATACCGGCGTTGGTGACACTCGATGGCCTCCTACAAGAGATATCGGCCAGAGCACCAAGGTAAGGTGAACAATATGCTATACAAGTGATGGAGTTGTCCTGATGGTACGATAAAGGGGAAAGAACAGATTGCAATGCGACAGGGAAAACTGAGAGTTGTGCGAGCGAGGGCATCTCACATACCCCTACCTCGCCCTCGACCGCGAATCGGACCTGCACCACGTATCATTCCGCGACCTATAACACAGATAGCGCAGTCAGATATACACCTCTCGCGATTGAACGACGGGCGTACCTCGGGGTGGGGCACCGCGTCCTCTGGCTCCGGTACCGCTAACATGCGAGCCTCGCGCACTCCGTCCTGCCTCTCTCGCACGATTTTGCTCTTCTTTCACCGCATCCAACAGAGTGTCTGGTACGCGCAGATATTTGATCTGTCAAATGGAGAGAGGGCGCTGGTCAGACAAGTGTCATGGAAGGCGGGATGGCGACAGCTGTGGCGCAGCACAGTAGTTATGGCCATGGCGAGAGTAGCATACAGTATACAATACGCAAGGTGCGCTTTTCCTGAGAGTGCGAATTTCCGCGAACCTATGACAAGGATGGTTGACGTACCGTGCTCCCTCGAATGTAGCACTCTTTCAACTTCCAGAACCTGTCCCCTTCCGCGCTCGTCTGATAGACCTCCCGCAGCGTAATGTTCATGAAGTTGTCGCAATTGACCAGGTGCCCATTGAACGTCTCTCCATTCTTCAGCTCGACCAACTATCCGGGTATGAGTGCGCAACAATTAGTCTTCATGAGTTCAGCTTGCGAGCGTTTGAGTCCCCGTCTTGAACTACTCACCATTGGTTTGTTTTGGGCAGCATTGAGTAAGGATAGTGGCAGCTATCAGACGGGAAGGTCAGAGACTCGGAACAATCATATGAGTTGTGAGTGTGGACAATACCATTGGTGAATGCTGGGTGTAACAAGGATAGACGGGATGTTGGACGATGAAAGACGAAGTCAGAGGCGCAAACGTCGCGTGCGACGCGCGCCTGGTCCACACGTGCACCGTGACTGCTGCAGTGCTATCATAATCCTAACAGGCCCGACTCTCTCGTGGACATAACCACACCCTAAACCTTTCACCAACACTCGCCTCCCATACAGTAGCGTCTAAAATTCTGCAACTCCTGCGGCGAGCTACATACTTTGCAGGTCTCCGGATCACTAGATCACCGCCGGGCCATCAAATAATTGAGTGAAGTGCTGCGGGCACGACTAGGCACGACTACGCAATCTACCCACACGCGTTCGCGAGTACCCAGAGCATTATCACCGACTCGCGATGAGTCCCTAGGTGAGTCAGAACGGCACCGGCGCAGCGAACGCGCAGTGTGCGCAGCCGTAGATGGTGTCATGTGGTAGATTGTCGGCGCAAACGCTCGCTATCGCGAGTGTGGTCAAGACTCAAGAACCCCGCAATCTAGTCCCCGCGGCGCCCTGCGTTCAACGTCCATCTATCCCTCTCTCTACCCTGCGCAACTGCGCGCCCAGCAGCAGCGCGTTACGAGTCATGATTTTGCCCGACGATACACCAGAGTCACCAACGAAGTCGCGCGCAGGGCCGCCCTCCGAAGTACCGGAGGACGAGCACGCATTACCGCCTCCGGCGTACCCTGGACCACCTCCAAACGGACAAGTTCCAACATACCATCCTCAGAACGTCGACCTCGAGGCGCAAGGTAGCACTTCACGAACGCCTTTACTCCAGTCAATACCTGCGCACCGTGTCGAGGAAGTCGAACGGGCTCCTACACGATTCTTGAAAGCATTTGGTGTCGCGGTGCTCATATACATCGTTGTGGGATCTTTCACGCGGACGGCAATTGCAGGTCACTACTGGCGCGGAGGGGACACACATCCGGTGAGCCTGCTCGTGTTTTGACTCTGAGGGCATCAGCCTGAATTCGCCGGAACGCTTCCTTCGCGCCTCTATAGTGGGATGACATAGAAGTACCTGATGTTGACAATGGGCGTGACGACCCGCCCAATTCACAGATACCCTACCCAAAGTCCTCTGACGGCAAAGTTGAGAAGTGCGTTACAGCGGCAGGCGCGAGGACCCTCTCAACTGAGCCAGTTTCTATCACCTCTCTTTTGCTACCGCTATCCGCGAAGGCTCTGTACATCTTCGGCCGCGGGGAGCTGACGCATGGAGATATCACATTCTCGCCCACGTACGATCCTACCATCCCCGAGGGCAACATTCGCGTGGATATCACCCCTCACTACCATCACGATGTCGCTCTTATGGCCACCAATATCTGCTTATTGGAGAGAGCAAAAGGGGAGAAGGGTATTGCAATCTTGGTGATTTCCGCCTTCCCCTTGTTCCCCTGCGCTATTTGCTCATGCTCGTGCTTTTAGACACCTACAAAGTGGTTCCCCAGCAATGACTTGAGCTTCTCCATTGACGTCCGCATACCTGTTACGAGCGACCCATTCCCATTGCAAGTCAAAGCCTTCGAGACGCATCTACCATTATTCAAGCACACCTTCTCTGAGGAGTTGAAGGACAAGGTCACCTTCGGTTCCCTCTACGTCTATACAACGAATCAACCGATACACGCTGGGGTTCGTGTGCTTGGATACCCTGTTATCGTGTTTCCCGCTCACAAATCCCTGCATGTGCTATCCACAGTACCTTGAGGCAGAGAATATGACTATCCACACCGCAAACTCCCCAATCACCGGGGTCTACCAGAGTTCTCGCGCACTTCTCTTGCAGACGTCCAACCGGCCCATAAATGTCGATGTAACTCTTCTCAACGAAGACAATCGAATATCGCCAACCAACCTCGCGATGATCACAGCGAATGCGTACGTCACCCGTTCATGCCGTGTGTAGCCGTAGAGCTGAACATCCTGGGTCTCCGCACAGCGCGATTGAGGCTACCATCTCCCTCCGTTCAACACCATCTCACTCAACCAACATAGGCGGCGCGTTCGCGGTTTCCTCGAAGACGCAGAACGGCGCGCTCGGCCTCATTTTCCGGACACAGCCAATTGACAGCAAGCTCTCCCTAACCGCGCAGACTACCAACGCCCCCGCTCAAGTGCACTTGCATCCCGCGTACGAGGGCGATTTCTCCATCGGGACGTCACACGGCCCGACCGACCTGACAGTGTACGAGCAGATTCGTGACCCGTCAGGTCGCGGCAGGAAGAGGCGCTGGGCGGTGGTGGAACGGACTGCTACGGCGTTCAAGGGACATGTGTGGTGGTTGTATACTCCTAGATGGGATGGCGACGAGGGTCAGGGAAGCGTTAGCGTGCAGACTTCTAACTCTGCGGTGAAGGTCACAGTATGAGCTCGTGTCGACGTGGGACGATCGTGTACATTCGGGATTCAGATTGCTTGTTATGTCGGATGATATCCTGTATGTTGTTTATTGGGTAGTTATACTCAGATGTATTTGTACCTCTGCTTCGAGCACGACTGGATCAATCCAGCAGGTCTTTGGATACTTTTCAGTGGCGGCATATTCGCCAGCAGTAGAATCATGAATGAAAGGGTATCCGATTATGAAGACAAAGGATAGATCATCGCACTGACATGACAAGTCCGGAAGAGTATAACAAACAGTTCGTAACATCATCCACACCCTCCAGCCCGCCTCCATCATCCACGCTGTGAATCACTCGAGGGGCATGCCCTCAACAGCTTCCAGGAGCGAGGACCAGTTGATAACAGCTGCCTCCGAGAAGTCGTGCTCATCACGTGCGAAGGCCTGCACAGCCTGGGTGAGGAGCGTGTTCTCCCGGTTGTGCAGCACGACGCGGAGTTCGTGCCACATGCTGTCGAGACAAGTAGTGAGAAGTCAGAGGGGCGTCTCAGTAGTTCCCAACTCACCATGCACGGATGAAGACACGGCGGTTCAGCGCAGCCGCTATGGCAGCTTGGTCCTTCTCGATGGCAACAGCGACCTTGTCGGCCTCGTGCTCCCAGCCTTCCTTCTGCGCTTGCCGGATACCTTCGAGCTTGTGCGAATTGGTATCGACGCGCTTCCTCAGACGGTCCACCTGGTCGGGTGAGAGACGATCATGACGAATGAAGAGGTCGCGCATAGCTACGTATAGATCGCGCTGAGCCTGTGATGGATGTTTCAGCAGTGTCATGATGCCACATATAACATACACGTCTATACCTTGATAGCCTCCAAGGTGGAGTACAGCATCGTTCGCGACTGAGGAAATGGATCAACTTCATTGACGGGGAAGACATACGAACTCGAACACTTACTCGGTGCTCGAGCGCATCTGCGTGCCTCTGCGTGTGCGCTGAGACATGCGCAAGCCCCTGCCTCACGCCCGCGCAGAGCTCACATTCCTCGCCACGCCAACATCGCTCATTGACCTCAACGAGGCTCTTGACAGTGTTCGTGAGGCGTGAGAGATCCGCCTGTCCATCCAACGCCGTCCGACGCGACACCGACGTCAATCCAGAGAAGATGGATGAGGTCGTCGACATGTCCGCATCCCGGTCGAGGGAGCCAGACACGGAGGACGGTGCGGAGGCGGATGACGAGGAAGTGGCGGAAGTAGAGGACGACAGGCCAGCAAACGCAGGCAGAGGCAAGGGCAAGTGAGTCGGCAAGAAGCTTGGCCTCATGACAGGAGTAAGCCGTACCGCTGCTGCCTCTCGGCGCCGGACGATGCGCTCCGTGAGTAGGCAGATCCTCTGCCAGTGCTCGATGAGGAAGCCAATCTTCCCTCGAACAACACTACAGGAGATGATCAATACTCAAAGATACGGTCAAGGCACACAGACAACACGCACGCAAGCTTGTCCTCAAGGTCACTGGGTATAGCCATTTCCTCGACACGGTCGACCCGCTTGCTGGCGGACTCTTCTTCGTAAGAGATCGCAGTATGCTTGCGCCATTCCTCAAGGGAGGGCTCTGTAAGGAACGATTGCAGCACCGGATCGTCCTTGATCACTGGATGATTTCTGCGGTGCGGTAAGTCTCGGGACTTGAGTTGTTTATGACACCGCTCACACCACGAAGTTGATGAAACGAGTGAGCCCTCGCCTACAAACGGTGCTATCAGTTACAGTATGGTGTCGCGCCTGTTGAGACGAACCTGCGCTGCTCAAGAAAACCATCATCGGCTGTAAATGGGTTGAATATCAAGAACTGTGGAACTCATGTCGGGATGCTCACGGCCTATGCGTTTAGGAGGTAGCGCTGGAAGTAATCGGAAAGGGTAGCGCTTGACCAACACGTCCCAGAGGAAGACGAACTCGGAATACCGTCTCGGGACAGGTGCACCGCGCTGAGAAGCATTGAGGGTCAAAATGGGGTAAAGGGGGGAGCACTTAGGTACACATACGTCGCTTGACACCTCGTACACGAGGTACCTGTTCAATATGAATCCTTGTTGACCTAAGATGTTCACGAAGACCGTTTCTTGCTTCTTCCACCATTCACGAGGCAGGCCTGTGCCCGCGATGTTCGATGTAGCACCGTTATCGAGACTACCAAACGCAGGTGTCTTCGGAGCGGCACTCGGAGATGTGAACCTGGAGCTCCATGGATCCTCAGTCGAGTACCCACGAGCTGGCGGAGGTGGCATCTGCATAATGTCATGGAAGGTCGATTGAGAAGGGGGTAATGAGCTCAGGTCGAGCGTTGGTTCGGGTAGTGCGTTCTCCTGTGCAAGGGCCGCGACGCGCTCAACGCTGACATCTTGCCAATCGTGTCAGCACCCAACTCAACGAAGGTGGTGTCACAGTGACGCTGTACAACTGACCTTTCCCAGATTGCGCCAGGGCTGCGAGGGCAAGTGCAACAAAGAATTCGAGACGTGATACTCGCGGCCTCGAGCTGACAAGGCTCACGATCTATATCATGCAGTCAGAGACAGAAGTAGTTGCGCGTGATTCAAAAGACGACAATGTGCACAGGAGGATTTGTCCGACGACAGTCGCAGCACAGATTCTAGGCATGTATCATGACCAGGGAGATCTGGCCTTCTGTCTCACAACACGTCCTCTCAGGCAGGCTTGTTCCTCTAAGCGGATGGAGTTGAACATACCTTATCCACTGTTGAAGCCGGAAGAGAAGAAGTCGCCAATACTCTGGACAAGGCATTGACCGATGTCTCGCCCGTGTTGGTTGGATCTACGGCGGAGAAGGCTCTGGTGTAGATGACAGGAATTGTAGCTTCGCCTACACTCAACGTCAGATTTTGGACAAACTGCGTTGAAAGAAAAGACGTACCAATCACCGAACCCAGACCACCTGAAGAGGTGGCTGAAAATGACGGTAACGCGGGTGCTGGACTGGGTGAAGCACTCCATGGATCGAGGCCGTCATCGTAGACGGAACTGATGAGAGGATTATCGGTCACAAAACTTGCACCAAGCGAGGAGTTGCCGTAGGCTTGCACGGGACGGGGGGCGTTGAACATGTCGGCGAGTGTCAGAAACGCCCAATGACGAGGCTATCGTGTGTGCAGTGTGGCGGCGGAGTAGTCGGAGCGGCGCCCAGATAACGAGGAGCCCAGCAGGAGCCTCAGAGGTACATAGACGGCGCCGATGTTGGGGCCGAGGAGGTCGTCGTCGCAGTCGTCGCGGTCGCCCTAAACGACGTCAACCACGCAGCCGATGCTGCTGCCAGTGCCGAGCCCATCGCGTCGGTGTGACGGTGACAGTAAGTCACGGGAACACGGTCACAGGATCGCGTGAGTGACAGCCACGTGTGCCGATTGGGGCTCCGACAACACGCCTGCCTGTGAGCGCGTCTCGGCGCGCGTCGTGAGAGCGCTTCACGACTCCCCCTTCCTCCCTTCCGCTCCCGCCAGGCCCGCCGCGGCAATGCAGTCCGCACAGAGACCCCCCGCCCCGCAACCACCCCCCGTCAAGATCTACAATGCCGTCTACTCCTCAGTACAGGCCAGTTCCTGACCTCTGGCACGCGCATATAGTCAGCTCATCATCAGCCACGGACGCGTACAGGTCTACGAATGCATGGTCCGCGGCATAGCTGTCATGCGGAGACGCGCCGACTCCTATGTCAACGCAACACAGATCCTCAAGGTGGCCGGTGTTGACAAAGGCCGACGAACCAAGATCCTGGAGAAAGAGATTCTGCCCGGTAAACACGAGATTGTCCAGGGAGGTTATGGGAAGTATCAGGGTACCTGGTGAGTTGCATTGGCCGTAGTCCTTACTCCACATCTCTATGTTCTCGGAGTATCCCGTACAGCACGCTGTCGCTTGGATCTCATTTGAGCTGTGGAGGCCGGTGGCGGTTTTTAAGGGAAGCAGGAAGAATCACGTCCTTGCTCGTGTAGCCGCATTCCTGGCGGTACTTGAAGACATCAAACTTGGCGCACTCTCCCGAGCTTCATGTCTTAGTGTCTAGCTCACTGCTGTGACCTAATTTTATCGCCGCTTGAGTGCCGCTGGTCGTCTTCGCGGGACTGGGATGACTCTACTCGTATCGCCTCTGCATGTCGCATCTGTATGTGGAGACGCGTCACTCGTCGTGTTTGACCACGCGTTTCGTGGTTATGACCCGTGTCATGAAGTCTCAAGGTTTACTTGATGTACACTCCGTGAAGGCTCTCCATAATTTGATGGGTAGAGGCGGCGTTGCAGTCCAATCACTAGTATGTTCTATCCGGGCCACGCTCACTGCCACTTCTATGCTATAGGATACCTCTGGACCGTGGCCGCGACATCGCAACGCAATATGGTGTTGCCCCACTACTAGCTCCCTTGTTCGACTTTGTGCCGAATGCAAACCCAATGGGAGGTCTACCTGCTTCACTCTCAAGTGTATCCGGTATGTCTCCGATCAATCGCCCTCCACCCTGGCAGTATCTCAGCTTCCATTCCCATAGGTCTTGCGCCTCCGCCTATCATGCCTGGTTCTGCGCTACGTCTACTTAATCAAGGACGTGCCCAGGGGTTATTTACACCCTCAACATCCAGTATGTCCAGTGTTCCTATTGTCCCAAATGCTTCACCCGGCCCACATTTCACAGCTGGATATCCTCCTGGCTTTCCTCACATTGGCGCCATCTCTCCTACACCTCCACCTCTCGGTCAATCATCGCTGAAACGAACTCATTCACAACTAGACATGGATGCCAATGGTACCCCCGCCAACTCGGTTTCTCTCACTGCTCCGCCCACACTGGCCGCTTCACCGGACATTCAAATGCTCGATCGGTCGAGGCCTACGTCTGCAGCGCCCCAAACAGAGGGTGGGTCTCCCAGCAAGCGGGCTCGAACTGAGCCTCCCGTACTTCCCGATAGTCTTGGACGCGCTTCCCCAATTATCAACGCCATTCAGGCCCACGCGAGCATGCCACCACCCACGATCGCAGGATCAGCCCAGCAACCTGCTATTTCTACAACCAATGGTGCCTCACCACTTCCCGGTGCCCAGCCTCTAGTAGCGAACGGTAAAACCGATGGCAAGCATGAGTCTCAACAGTACACTATCCGGTTCGCCTCCAAACCCTCTATCCCTCGAACCATGGATCATAGCGCGCCTGCCCGAGACACGCGCAGAGCGGCAATCGTGCAAGCGATATGCTCGCGAGACGACCCACAAGCGGTGCTCGATATGATTCGCGAAGTTCCACCAGACATAGCTGCCCTTGCTCATGACATCGACCTCGTACTCGATGAGCAAGGTCATACAGCCCTCCACATTGCTGCCAGCACAGGCCGACATGCTACGGTAGAGGCACTCGTCGCTGCTGGGGCGGATGTCCACAGAGGCAACTTCAACGGGGAGACGGCGCTGATGCGCGCCTGTCTCGCCACCCACTGTTTCGATACACAGACATTCCATACCCTTGTTTCCCATCTACATCCCAGCATCCGCACTCTTGACACGGCTCGTCGAAGCGTATTCCACCACATTGTTGCCACCGCCGGCGTGAAGGGAAGGGCGGTTGCAGCGCGTTACTACCTTGACCAGATTAACTTGTGGATCGTCAACCACGAGCGAGCAGACTTCAAGTCCATCATCGATATCCAAGACGAGCACGGTGATACTGCACTTAACATTGCGGCGCGAGTGGGGAACCGCAGCCTCGTTAGAGTGCTCCTGGATGCCGGAGCCAATAAGCTGCTTGCAAACAAGCTCGGACTACGACCAGGCGACTTCGGTGTGGAGACTGAGGTGAGCGGTTTCCTTTTGGTCGGCGCCGCCGTTCCTCAACACTGTCCCCTCAGGAGCTTGGCGGCAGTGCGCGGTCGGAGGACATCCTCTCCTCGCTTCGATCAGTACCATCTGTTCCTATGCAGAAGAGTCAAGACGTGATAGCGGGTGAGTCGGGCATAGATGGCCTTTCAAGCAGCATGCTGACGTCTTGCAGATATTACGAGCATGATTCAAGGCCTCGGGAACGACTTCACTGCCGAAGTCAAGTCGAAGCAGGATCTGTTGGATGTGACCCAAGTCCACCTCCGTGCGGCAACGCGCGAGCTCTCTGAGAAGCGACGACAGATACAGCAATGGCAGGCACGTTGCGGCGAGCTGGACCAAACCGCACAGAGGGTACGAAACCTTGAGCAGGCACTGGCGGACGAGGACGGCTTCGACTGGACAGGGCGTACCGAGTTGGACGGCTCTGATGCTGGTCCCAGCGCCGGCCCTGCGTTCCAGGTTCGGGGACAGGGATCCACAATGAGTGGGGTAGGAGGAGCGGTCGACATGCCCGCGAACCTCGAGGTCGACCCAACAGTGCCCATCGGCGAGACGGCGGCCACCCTCATCAGGCTGAGGCGGCTCAAGATGTGGCACAGCCGTGTAGAGCAGCTGATGGAGACGCGCATGCGGTCGCTGCAGGGTGCGAGCGCGGAGAAAGAGTTTCAATGCAAGAAGATTGTTGCTCTGTGCACGGGGGTGCCGATTGACAAGGTCGAGGAGGTGAGTGTATGCGTGAAGGGCTACATCATCGTGGCCGTTGTCGGCAACCCGTGCTGAGATTGTGCCCTTGTCCTACAGTTACTCGAGAACCTGGTTGTCGCGATGGAGAGCGAGGCTCAAGTCATCGACATCAGCCGTGTTTCCGGTTTCATGCAGAAGGTGCGTTCACTGCATATGATTGTCGTGTGTGGCCGTGACAATCAGCTGAACGCAACGTCTGCAGGTTCGGAATGGTGTGATATAAGTTATGTTCATTATGCTGTGTAGTGGATGTCTAGGTACCATATGGTGCCAAGCCTGGACTCGGTCGTGTTCGCTGTCGTAAAGTTAATTGATCCTCAGCACTGTACTACTATGCATTGCATCCATTTATTGCTATATGCCGCTGGCTTGTATTACGCTAGCAGATTCTATCAGACTCCTATGCGATTGTTGACGTCTCCGTGTAGATAAGTCCGGGAGACGAGATGAACGGCGACATGGTTGTTGACTCAGTCGTTCGCGATCCATTGCAGGTGAATGGGCTTAACATAGATTGACATCACAGCGGTAAATGCGTTCACTGACCAACACCTAAATCGAACCAAATGTACAATGTACGCAGGCAGGCCAACAGAGAGCACATACAAGAGCGTCCATCCTCTCCCCTTCCGCAATCACGACCCATCAGGGGTGAATATCTGGAAGTTGCGCGTGTACGTCCCTGACGCAAGCATCTTCCCATCGTGCGACAGGTCCACAGACATGACCTTGCTGCCGTCCGTCGGGAGGGTGCGTAGGCACTGCCAGTCGTCCGCGCTCCACAGCTTCACAAGCCCGTCGTAACCGCCACTCGCGAAGTACAGCCCGGAACGGTACTTCCACTCCTCGAGCGGCTTCACTGGATCGCTGGGTTTGGTATCTGGGGACAACTCCTCGGTGCCGTTCATAGCGACGTCGGGGGAGTAGTTCGGGGGCAGTTCGTCCGCGTAGAAGAAGCGCACGTCAGAGACGTTAGAGAGGTGGGCGGGAATAGTGTAGAGGGCCTTGAGCGAGCGCATGTCCCATATTCGGATCGTGTCGTCTCCAGAGCCGGTGGCAATTTGGTAGCTGGACGGAATACGGATGAGCAAAGGTTCTGTAGATGGAAGATGTGGCGTACCCGTTTGGTGAGAAGGCTATTGAGAAGATGGCTTGTACGTGTCCATCTAGGACCATGGCTGTTCGTCCGGTGCGCAAGTCCCATACTCGGCCTATAGCGTCCAGACCCCTGCACAGAAATATGAGGTGTCGAAGATACGAGAACCAGAGTGATGCGTACCCAGATGCACACAATGCGCCATCGTTCTGGAACTCGACAGAGAAGACTTCCTTCGAATGACCCTCCTGCAGCAGAAGCTCCTTCGCTGTGGCTACATCCCACAGTCGCCATGTTGTGTCAAAGCTCGCGCTTGCAACGTAATTTCCGGACGGATGGAACGCAACACGCGCCACTCGATCGGCGTGTCCTTTCATGGTTGCTATGGGCGTTTCGCTGGGGTGCACTGATCAGACATAGGTCGAACATTCAACCGTGGGCTGAACGCACCTATTCAGAGACCAAAGGTTGACAGTTTGATCAGCAGCACCGCTGACCATGTTCACCGCGTCTTCACTTTGCGAGAGGGTGGCTTGTGGATGCCAGGCAACTCCTCCAACACGGTCGGTATGGCCTACGGATACAATGAGTACAATCGACCAGCACACTCGAAATGCGAGAAGAGGCACCTCGGTAGGTCCGCACAGGAGTACAATCGGGCATGTTCCATAACTTCACATTGCCTGCCCAACTGGCGGTTGCCAAATATTTGCTATTTGGTGAAAACCGCACCAGGGATATTGGCCGTTCATCACCTATTTGAGAACCGAGGTTTGCAAAGCTCTGCAAATGTGTCAATCATAACTACTTCCTGTCATGTTTTCATGGGACATGTGCCCTACCTTGACTTCCGCGAAGACCTTTTTGCGAATGTCGATGATGCGTCCAAGCGGCATTTTGCTGTCTATTCGCTGCTGCGCGATGCGTTTTTGAGCTCTACATGGGAACGCGAAAAGGAAGGGAATGCAGTAAGCACCTAGTCGTATTTTCCACCTATCGGAAATCCCACCTGGGAAGAGAATACTCCGCCAGCGATCGTCGTGCTTCAAGCAGCTCAAGGGAACCAGGGGTGTAGAACTCCTCGACCTGCACAGCCAGGATTGGCATCCGAATACAAGACGCATAGCTATCGGACGCACCTCATCTTCGCTTTCACTTTCAGAGGTCTCCTCGTCCACCTGCATGGCATCGTCGCCCCTCGCCGCATTGATTTGGGATAGAACGTAAATGAGACGGTCTCTCCGGTCTGGAGGCTAAGTTCGCGTTTGAGCACGACGACGCACGCAGCCACAATATCTGCCTACTCACCCGCTCTCCAAAAAGCGTGATAGGTTCGCCCATTTCTCGCAGTCTCGCCTTCACTTTATTGTCGTCTGTTGGTACCGCGAGGTTTCGCGCCTTCTTCTTCCGCTCGAGCTCGTCCAGGATGACCTGGTTCTCGAGACGTGCTCTCTCGGAGCCTTGATAGTTTCCATCGTCGATGAGCGTGTCAAAGGTAAGCTCCGACATGGCTGAGGGCAAGCGAGCGGAGAGCTCAGCTGGTGAATGGAGGAGGAACGCGACCCAAGTGCAGCTGTTAGACGCCGACGCGTGGGCGCAGTAGCGTGTTTGGCGCGCAGCAGAACAGCGTCACTCGACGTGTCTACGCGAACAGACTCCCATACCTCTTCCTCCTCCTCCTTCCTCTCACCTCCCCACCCACTCCCCCTACTTTCATCATGTCGGGCGGCGGCCCCAGCAGAATTCGCAACAGAAAGGCACAGCCCGACTTGCGCAGGGACCTCTCCCCGGATGTTGACGATGACGAGCATTTGGATGTTCAGAACCCGGTGCGTGACACGTATATGCCATGTTCGACTTGAGCTCATGCGCGTGTATGGGTTAGCGCAACCGCAGCTACATTGAGAAGCTCTTCGAGTCGGAGCAAATAAATGTAGCCATGATCGCGATCCTCACAACCCTCGCGTTTGCGTTGCGGTTCTACAAAATCAACCATCCGGACCAAGTCGTGTAGGTGCCACATTCAGATCGGCATCGCGTCTCATTGACATAAAAGACGTGTCACAGCTTCGACGAAGTTCACTTTGGCAAGTTCGCGTCATACTACATCCTCAGACAATACTACTTCGACGTCCACCCTCCATTCGCGAAACTCCTCTTCGGTCTCGCAGGCTGGTTCGTTGGCTATGACGGTCACTTCGGCTTCGAGAACATCGGCGACAGCTACACGGAGGCACATGTTCCCTATGTTGGCATGCGTGCCCTCCCGGCCATCTTCGGTAGTCTTACGGTCCCCGTGGTTTATGCAATCATGAAGGAGTGCGGGTTCTCTACCATCGTCGCAACCTTCTCGGCTATCATCGTTCTGTTTGGTATGTCCTGGCGTTAATGTGCCCTTCCGCAGATTCCTCACAACAGAAACAACTTTCGCCAGACAACGCACACGTTGCCCAGGACCGTTTGATCCTTCTCGACGCGACCCTCATCTTCTTCATGTCCTTGACCATGTATTCGTATATCAGGTGGAGGAAGCTCCGCTATCGGTACGTCTTGCTGGACACCTGATAATGTGTACATGTCTAACCTGTCTGTAGCGACTTCTCGTTCGATTGGTGGGTTTGGATACTCGCGTGTGGGACCTTCATGGCCTTGACCTGGGCCTCGAAGGTCAACGGTATCTTGACGGTGTTCGCCATTGGTATCGCAGTCATCATCGACCTATGGGACATCTTGGACATCAAGAAAGGACACAGTATGGTACGATATCTCCGTTCATATGCAATGCGCTGCCCTCACCCGCATGACAGGAATACTTCTGGAGGCACTTCGCTGCAAGAGCTGTCGCATTCATCGTGCTTCCGCTCTTCTTGTATCTCTCTATCTTCTATGTTCACCTTGCCCTCTTGACCAACTCGGGTACCGGCGACACCTTCATGAGCCCGGCATTCCAGGAGACTCTAAAGGGCAACGAGCTTTTGCTCAACAGCCAAGGTCAGTTGCATTGGCATCATACCGTCTAGTCTTGCACTGACCGCTAACCCAGAGCTTCGCTACTATGACACTATCACGATGAGGCACAAGGACACCCGAGTCTTCCTTCACTCGCATCCCGACCACTACCCTCTCAAATACGAGGATGGTCGCATCAGTAGTCAAGGCCAGCAGGTTACGGGTTATGGTCATGAGGATTCTAACAACAACTGGCAAATCATCCCGACCAAGGCACTTCCTGAGACTGGTCGTGGCCGTATCGTCCGTCACGACGACGTCATCCAGCTTCTGCACGTCAACACTCAAACGCTCTTGCTCACCCACGACGTCGCATCACCTCTCATGCCCACAAACGAAGAATTCACCACATGGCCAAAGGACGACCATTCTCGTTACAATGACACTCTCTTCCAGATTCGCCTCGTCGATGGACAGGAGGGCGAGGCATGGAAGAGCAAGTCCGGGCACTTCCGCTTGATCCACGTCCCGACCAAGGTTGCGATGTGGACTCACGCGAAGCAGCTTCCCGACTGGGCTTACAAGCAACAGGAGATCAACGGCAACAAGAACGTCAATGATAAGACGGCCATTTGGTTCGTTGATACCATCGTTGCCGACGAAAGTGTGTATCTCTCTTGCATACGCTTACCCTGATGCTGATCCACACTACCCCCGGTAGCCGGCGAGGACATGAAGGAACGCACAGGCGATGTCCCCGCCAAGGAGCCCAAGTCTATGAACTTCTTCAAAAAGTTTTTCGAGCTTCAGATCCTCATGCTCCAACACAACGCTGGCTTGACCGCATCGCACCCCTACGCTAGCGGACCTATCAATTGGCCCTTCCTCATCAGCGGTATCAGTTTCTGGACTCAAACGGAGGGCCAGAAGCAGATTTACTTCATTGGCAATCTCATCGGTTGGTGGACTTGTGTAATCGGCATATCCCTGTACACGGGTATCATGCTAGCCGACCTCATCGCTCGCCGTCGGGATATTGAGCCTCTGACCGAACGTGAGTTGTCCTTGAACCTGACTGAGAGGCTCTCGCTGACGAGGCTCTTCTCTAGCCGTCCGCCACCGTCTTGTCAACTCAACCGGGTTTTTCGTCCTTTTCTGGGCGGTACACTACTTCCCCTTCTTCCTGATGAGCCGACAACTCTTCATTCACCATTACCTACCATCGCACCTGTTCTCCGCATTGATCGCGGGCTCCGTCCTGTCGTTCGCTCTGTCCGAGACCATCAACTACCCCATTTCGGTTTGGGGCCCTCGTCTCCGTGTATCGAAGACGCCGACGTACGCTGACCTCGGCTTGCGTGGACCGATCGTTGTCGGCGTGTTCGCGCTCATCATGTTCATCATGTTTGTGTACATGGCGCCACTCACGTATGGAACCCCTGGGTACGTGTCGTCGTTTTCCCTTAGTATAACGCTGGTTGCTGATTGCAGTCTTTCCCGATAGATTGGATGGTCACTCTGTCAACCGTCACCGTCTCCTGTCGAGCTGGACGCTGCATTTCGCGGCGAAAGCTACTGACACGCCATGATCCTGGCCGGTCTGGCTTGGCGATGGCTGTGAGTGAGTGTTCGCGCTAGCGCGAATCGTGGGTTGTGTCGAGTAGTTTTCTCTTTACCCACTGGGAAACCCCGTCTCTGCAGATGTATATATGAGTTTGAATCGATGACTCCTAGCTAGCTCTCATATCTTTGCGTTCTGATTGTCCGGACTGCCTTCAAACACGAAGGGGACCATACTAGACTTTTAACCAGCGAGACATCTGAATCGTCCTTGTATCATGCAGGCGATGTCGATCGCATATCCGATGCTGTTGTTCTCAAGTTCGTGGTCAATAATATTCGCGAACCGTGGCCTACAACTTCGGCCTTCTGCACATGTACACGGCATCAGACAAATTCATTGCTTAGAGGTTGACGTAGGACAGAAAATCCAGACTCACATGAAGAATTTAAGGCCACGACAAGAAGTTAACTTCCCCTCGCCACCGACGCCACCGCCGAGAGTAACGCGAAATCTGCCCATGAAGATAGCATGTGGGTCATTACGCAGACGTATAGTACGATACAAATACATGAGACGGTTATACGTCTCAAGCAACTGCAGAGCCAACTTAAACGCGCAGGATAGCTAGAATACACGTCGGGCCAAGGACTGTCGCCTAGCCATACGCAGTGGCGAGCGGCAGCGTGCCTCAATTCCAGCGCTGCTCATCGTGCCATCCACCACCCCCGCCGCCACCTCGATTACTGCGGGGACCATTCGGAGGGGGCCCACCGCGTCCTTTCGGACCACCCCTCTGCCATCCTTGATCGCGTCCGCGTCCACGGTCGCCGCCTCGCCCGCGGCCACGTCCGCGGAAGCCCCTGTCGTATTCGTAGCCACCGTTATTCTGATAGGGACGGTCCCGCTCGTATCGATCGCCGCCCCCATATGATCCATGTGTGCCTGAAGGTGCGGCGTGTGGAGGGTAAGGCGGAGGTTGCTGGTACGGAGGCGGACCAGAAGGCGGGTACTGGGGCTGGTTCGCTGTCCATGGCTGCAAGGCTGCTGTGGGCAGCGCGATAGGCTGGGAGGGGTTGGGGGCAGTCAGGTGAGGAATAGCCACAGACTGGGGAGGTGACGTTGCGGTGGAGGGAGGAGGTTGGGGGAAGGTACCGGGCTGTTGAGTGCCCCCGGTCAGCGCCTGTAGCATCAGTTGAATTTGGCTGGGATCGAATGGGACCGCAAGGGGTGGAGCAGGGGAGTGAGTGGTAACGGAAGGGGGAGACAACGAACCGCCGACGGGCGACTGTGACTGGAAGCCGGGCAGTGTTTGTGACTGGGGGAGTGTTATGCCTAGTTGCCGCAATTGAGCTATGTCGATATTAGGAACAGCGACCTGTGCAGCTGATGTCTGGGGAACAGTTGGAGCAATCGCGGGCATGGGTGTTGGTGTGGGCTGTGGAGGAGGAACGAGCTTGCCCTTCGTCAAGACCCAGACACCGACAAGGTAGTCCACAGACCGCTCCTGTGGTAGCTGAAGCTGATCCAAAAGCTCCATGTACTCCGGGATCGGTTCAGTATGTAGGAGAGGCACCACATAGAGCTCGCGGCCAGGAGCGCTGGACTTGGGATTGTGGCCCCATGGAAAAATCAAGCCATGTCGTCTGTAAGAAAATGTGAGCATGATAAACATGAGTAACATGATGCACTTACCCTTTCGAAATGAGATGGTTCTTGAGCGCGTCGAAGCCAGCAGAGTTCGAGCCTGGGGTAGGGCAGAACGCGACAGCTATGAGTTCCTTCGTCGGATTCAACCGGACTTGGGTGAGGTATTGGGCCGACTTCTCCAACGGCACACGTCCATCGATCCTCAGCTCCTTGGATGGGAAGAGACTCTGCCACAAGGGAGAGTCCTCGCCCAATGTCCGGCCGCCCGACTGGCGGGCAACGACGGCGACCTCTTGAGGGATAGCAGAATCCAGAGGCATGCTCAGCTTAAAGACAATACATCAGACACCCTGCGCATGACATAGACGGCGTATAGTACTCACAGTTCCGGTCCACACTGGAGCCTGGTCTGCGAAAGCGACGACACGCTGAACTTCTGGAGCAGGTTCCACGGGCTCGGACTGGGGAGCCTTCGTCTCTTCCTGCTCTTGATCGTTGTTGAGGAACATGTCGAAATCTTGGTCCTCTGCTTCGCCGTCTTGAGGGTCCGTACCCATTGGCTGGTCTTCTGCCGCGGGCTCCGCATGATCCTGAGGTTCAGGTTCCGCGGCAAAGTCGGATGCTTCGGCATCCGATGGGCCAGGGGTCCAGAGGGAATTGAGGTTGAATGATGACCGCGCCGAGGTCTCAGGCTGAGAACCTTTAGCGGCGAAAGGCGACAACCCAGCAGCGAGGGTCGGGGTAATGGGGGATGGGGTGGACTGCGACACGTGCTCCGTGGACTTTGTCTCCGGATGCGTGGGTGGAGTCTCGCCGAATGGCGTGGGCAATGCATCGACGGGGGTCATAGCGACCTCTCCAGACGCTTCCTCGTCAATATTTATGAGATCCGCAAGGTTCAGCTCGTTCTCCAGAGGCCCAGCGAAGTCTGACACGGACGGTACGAACAACGGGTTCGGGGGCGGTCTCCCTATCGGTACTGCAGAAGTAGGAGAGCCAAGCTCGGTCGACTGAGCATGGAGCGGAACGGGCGGGGGCGCACCCCAGGACGGGGCTTGTCCAACAACGGGAGACTCAGGCGGGGCGGAGCCCTGGGACTGGGCGCGTTGCGCCTGCAGACGAAGACGGGCGAGACGCTCTCTCTCAATCCTCTCCTCCTCTTCCTCCTGACGCTCACGTTCTGCCTCGCGCTGCGCAACGCCAGTCACATCCTCGATGTCCTGCAACCCCTTGTGCGTGAGCTTCGCTCGAGGAACGGTCGACTTTTTCAGGATTGAGTGCGCAAGCGCCTCCTCCTCGAGCTTCTTGATAGACTGCTTTCCTTCCTCGCTCGCAAGGTCAGTCGAGGACATCGTGGACAGCTCTTTCGGTGATATATGGCACGAGGCTATACGCATGTGGAGGACAATACGGTCTGCTTTGCTCAAGTTAAACGTAAGCATCCGAAACCGCTCCCTGTAGTGTTGAACGATAAGTCGAGATTATCAAAGGATGAGGATGAGAAACGACGTACTTGTACTTCGCAGCGACAACATGCTTCCCTTGCTTGTCCGGCTCCGAGTAGAGCTCGTACATGCACTGCTCCAGATCGATACCAAATTGCTTTGCTTTGGCGTCCAACTGTTCCTTTTCTTCTGGCGTCAACTCTTCGGTCTTCTTGTCGGGTTGAAGCAAGCCGCGAAGCTCCTCATCGTCCTCATCACGGTCGCGGAGGAATGGATAACGCGTGAAAATCTGGCAGAACATTTCCTGTAGCTTGATTGAGCAGTACTTGCGAGCGGCGTCTTCTCCCGCAGTTGACTCAGACCGGGGTCGTTTGGGTGGGGGTACAGGATGAGCATGCGTCGACGACTTCCTGCGCTTCGAGGGGTGTTCGGTGGATGGCGATGCCTGGTCGGACATAGCGGCTGGGGCTATATCCTTCTCTGTTGCCACGCTTCCACGACGAAGGCGCTTGGGACTCTGTGCACGAGACATATCGGAGTCGGAGTCAGATACGTGCGACGGGCGAGAGATACGCCGCTGATGGGGGGAATCGTCAGTGAGATACTCAACAAAAGCACCAGAGACGGCAAAGCAGGTTGTGGCCACTACTCGATTGAGGAGAGCGGCCACAACAGGCCAACCGCAAAACCGAGATGTATACACCAAGAGACGTACCTTCGGCACTTTGTCCTCCGGTTTATACTCGTCGCTTCCATCACTTGAGGGTTCCGAATCTGCGTCTTCCTTCAACTCGATCTGAGCTTTGCTGGACTTCTTCTCCTTGGGGCTTGAAGTCGCCTTACTGGTTGCTACGTCGACCTGCGTAGGATTTGGTTCTTCCCATTCCTCTGTGCAAAACCAGAAACATCAGCCTCTCTGTTTCGACGTGCATGCAGCCGTAGATTATCAAAGGGGGAAAAGTCAAGAATAATGCCACACACATATGAAGGGACTAAGGACCCCCACGCCACGCCACGCCGTACATCATATACATCCCTTCGACGAAGTTGGCCGCCCAGCATGGACTCGAGCCCTCGTAACATAGGCACGACGTTATGTCATTGGGCGTCCAAGTATATTGTCCACCGTGCGAAGGGACTACGGATATCTAGCTCGTACAGCAGTACCGGGGCCAGACGACATGGCTTACTGTAGCCTTGTAGCGGAGCGGGGTCGTAGGTGTGATACATGCAAGAGCCAACTGTATGACATGCAGATAGCGACGCGATACATTTTACATTATCGTATTGCGGCGCAACAGTACATGGAGAGGCAAAAGGGGGCAGGGGGCCAACAGAAAACCTCCTAGTAAACGGAAGATATGGGAACAAACACTCACTTATGGTTCTCTCACCAGTCTTCTGGTGACACGAAGGGCACACGTAGCGACCTAATAGGGGTTATGGATCAGTCTTCGGTGCATAGAGTTCATGCGCAGTAGATGACTCACGGATATCCTCTGCGTCCCGTTCACTCAGCTCGACACAGCGAAAATGATACCTAGAGAACGACGATGAGCATACACGCAATGAGAGTGAAGAGGGCACATATACACACCAATCCTTGCAGGTGGAACAGTGAATCATGGGCGATCCGTCATCGGGCATCTTGCAGAGGCAATACGTCTTGGAACTCTTCCGCGTCACCCTCGCCTTACTGTGAGCCCCATTCATCTTAACGTTCTCCTTTTCGTCGGGCTGTAGTGCAGAGTCCTGCGCCACAGAGCTCGTCCTCGTTGAATGGCGGGTCCTGATAGTGGTCGTTCGCGTTGACATGGTGAGGGCTTGAGGACAAGAATGACTGCGCCGTGAGAATTGCTGGCCCCTGCGTGGCGCCTTTTAAGCTCCGCCGGCATTTGCCGTCAGGAGTGCTGTATACCAACCGCCCAGTCACCTCGGTCTTCCACACGCTCGCGCACATCCAAAAATACCCTAAACACATGCATAACAAGTTCATTGCAGGACGGGGCGCACAACAAGGACAGGACTACTATGAGCGGCGTGGAGTCAATGTTATATGGAGTGAGGACGGATGCGACATACTATATTAGGAGCGCGTATAGGCGACTATCATGATATGCAATAAGAAAAGTTCAATGAAACCTAGTCCAGAAGAGCAAAGACAGTGTGGTGTGCGAAGGTATCGAGAAAGCTAGTGTACATAGAGAGGATATCATGCCGTGAATGAGGTGGAATGCGTTAGACGATGATGATAGAAAAGGGATGTAAATAGTAATGGTACTAAGAGGGTTGGGCCGACGGGAATCTAGGAGTGCACGCTTACTGTACAGTGCAACCACCACTCTCTCTGTCGCGTCGCCGAGAGCTCTTGGGCAGCTCCCCGACGATTCTTGGCTCATCTCGTTCTGTCTCCGCGCCGGACGCCGCTGATACAGCGGAGAAAGATGTCATCCGCGACAATCTGTCCGACCTATCTCCAGAGCGTTGGCTGCGGTGGTTACTCGATGACACGCTCTCCGCTGCTGTGACAGCGCTGCGCATGCTGGCGGAATTGGGCGTGGTACTGTTGCTGGAGATGGACTGAGGGCGCTCGTCCGTATTCTTGCGTCGCAGAACCGAGTGCTTGCGCGAGATCTGACGAGGAGTAGCGGAAGAGGGCGTCGAGGGCGCAGAGTGCTCTTGGTCAATCGTCAAGGACGACCGTGACCTCTTGAACGCTGATAGGACCTTGAACGCTGTCGGTGGATGAGGCAGGTGTCCGGGAGTACCGATGCTTGGTTGGACGGAATCCATGCTCGTGCGGCGCGAGAAGCCATCGTCGGAAGTTTGGCTTGTGGGACTTGTCGGAGGGCCTGCCTGGGCTGCGGCAGCAAGGATCTCCATAGGGGAATAGGAGTTGGCCGGATTGCCGCTCTCCGCATACTGGGCGTACAACAGCAGCTGGGCGCGGAGGTCGCAAGTCGGCGGCGCATTCGCGGAGCATCTGGCGTGAGCGATGAGGCTGCACTGTTCACACAGAACAGCGCTCTTCTTGACGCTCTGGAGGCAGACCCTGCAGATGACCGCTGGTTGTATAGTCAGCAACTGAATGAAGTGGCCGGCCAGGAACAGTTACGTACGCTTTCCGAACGTCGTCTTGACAAAGGAGTGCTCCCCCCTCGGGGAGAACGAAACCTCGGGTCCCGGTCCGTTCGAAACTCTTGAGTGAGCAGGAGGCGATCCAGAGACACCTTGATCCAGAGACACTCGACGATCAGACACAGCAGGCTCTGAGAGAGGCTTCTCCATATCAAGGTATCGTACGTTGATCCCCTTGGACTTCTGCATGTCAGCGCTGACACGGCGCAAGAACGGTATGCTGTCTTGCGGTCGCAATTCCTGCAGTTGCTGTGGGGACGTTAACTTCCAATTAACCCATGGCACACAGAGGACTACGCGTACCTTGTGAGCAGCCGAATGCATCTTGAGCCACTCATGTTCGCAAAGCTGCTCGGCGTTCGGCCGCTTGGCCGGATCCTTGTTGAAGCACCACCTGAGGAAGTTCTGAAGACTTTCGGAGCAGTCCTCGGGTAGCGGCGGTGAAGAGTCCTCGACGATCCTGAACATGACTGATTACCAGACCTGGTCAGAAGACGCGGCCCCGGATATGAAGCTGAAGCCGCCGACGTACCAGACATGCTATTGGCGATCTCCGCATAGGGCGGCCTTCCCGTCAGCAATTCAATGACGGTGCACGCGAGCGACCAGATGTCAGACTTCGTGGACGCGCCCTTCAGCTCGATCACCTCCGGTGCCATCCAGTTAGGCGTGCCAGCCACATCCTTCATCTCACGTTCCATTGCACGGAGATTGAGTGAAACACCGAAGTCCGACAACTTGACGTTGCCGTTCTTCGTGGTCAGGATGTTTGCCGCTTTGAGATCGCAGTGCACGACATCGTTCTGATGGAGGTAGTGCAATCCCTCTAGAATCTTGACGACGTAATTGGCGACGAGCCGCTCGTTGAGTTTACCAAAAGCCTTCAGTGTCTGTCCCAGAGAGCCGTTCTCGGCGTACCTAGGCACACGTCAGAGAATGTCAAACGAAGCGCTCAAAGGACGTACTCAAGGACGATGCTGAGGGTGTCGTCGTCGCGTGCCATGCCCTCATACTTGACGATGCTGGGATGTGAGAGACTCTTGACCAAGTCTACCTCCTTCATGAGCTGCGCAATCTCCTCCTCCTTCAGGCCCTCCAGGCGGATGCGCTTCACTGCGACCATCTGACCGGTGTTCAGGTTCAGCGCTCGGTACACGGCGCCGAACTGGCCTCGACCGATGCAGTTGCCAAGTTGCTGGGGCAGATAACTATGAGAACGCAGACGAAAATGCGGCGATACCAAAACTACTTACGAACTGAGTTGGTGCCTTGCCGTCTTCCCTTACGATCAGAGTTTGACGGACTGCGCTTCCGTCGTAGGAGTCCCGCGACATAAGGTCACTCGCGCTCGCGTTGCTAGAGGCGACCCCCAAGTTGACCATGCTCTCAAACCGCGACCGCCTAGGCTTTGCCCCATACTCGTCGTACGAATTCGGCCGTGGCTTCCTCCGCGAACTGGCAGCATCGACTTCACTCTGAAACCGACCACGAGGGAGACGGGGCCGCTCGTTGGCGGGAGCGCCGGTAAGGTCCGTTTTCGATCCGTCCGGAGACGCAGAGGGGAACACGAAGCCGGCGGCACCTGGTGGTGTCGAGTGCTCACCCGACACAGACCTGGGAAATGGCACGGCAGCATCGCTGTCTTCCGGGGAGACGGAGCCCTCGGGGATGTAGACGCCGTTCCTATTACCAGCCGCCTTCGAGCTACTGCGCCGCAAGATAATCCTCCGTGGAGGCGACCCGCTGGGGTCAGGACTGGAGTCACGCCGCAGCAAAGCATCCTTAGGCAGCAACCCGGGGGTGTCGACGCTATGTCTAGCCCGGTGAGTCGGCCGACGGGGGAACTGCGGCAGTGACTCAACGCTCTCGTTAGGAGACCTCGAGGACAGCACAAGTTTGCTGCGGGGTGGCGAGACAGAGAGGGGCGTGTTGACGGATGGGCTGAGCGAATCGTCGTCGTCCAAAAAAGACGACTTCGGCGCCTGAAACGTATCCAGGCCAATGAAGTCGTCGGGCCACTTCCCTTTGCCGAGCTTTATAGGGATAGGGGTCCCTCTGGGCGGCGAACGAGCCCTCTCAGGTTCCGCCTTGTCTGACCTCGACTTGCTGGTCGCACTATCCTCCGTTTCCTCGATGACCCTCGTCAGATCGACGACCGCTGTCTCGCTGGGTCGACGTTCACGGGAAGAGCGTACAGGAGAATCCAGGCTGCGCTTCCTCGTCTCCTCCTTGAACGACGGGGCGATCGAACTACCCTCGGTGCGTGTGATGGAAGGTGCTTCGGAGCCAAAAGAAGTCGCTTCTGTGGTGACCGTGCGGATCGTCCCAAACTTCGTCTGGCTGCCCGGACTTCGCGGGGGCTCCAGCAGGCTGGAGAGCATTGTGGTCTCGGTGAGGTTGCTCGAGGCGTGTGACTGACGCATGGCCGTAGGGAGCTCGACAGATTCCGCAAGAGAGCCAATGATGGAGTCGCCAACGGAGGCACGAGTGGAATCAGCAATGGAAATCCGTTCGACGGCAGGGCGCATACGGAGCGGGGAGCGAGGGGGAGGGATTGGCGGCACCTCATCCTTGTGCGGTGACAAGGCGCGGCGTTGACCGGAACCACTGCCGAACACGTCGTCGTCGTCGTTGACCGTCTTGCCGTCGCTCGAGTCCTCGTTCGGGCTATCGGAGCGCACCGTTGGCAGGTGCTGATGGGGACTCCACCTCTTCCGACCGACGGGGGAGCTCGGACCTACAGGCGATGTAGAACGCTGCAGCTGGGACATGCTGAGGTTCGGAGTGGATGCAGCGGCACGCCCATTCTGGCCATATGGGCTGTTGCCCGACCGCGCACCACTCTGGACGATCTTGGACTTGTCTGCGCCTGGGAACTCCGCGAGCCGCGACAAAGCAAGTATGGTCCTGGCTACGCGTGCTAGTGACTCACTCGTTGCCTCCAGCAGGTCATCGCGATGAAAGAGCTCGTTGGCGCTCAGGCCCACCGATGACGACCCCGCAAGGAACTTCGTGACGTTTGACGTACGCACGAACCCATCCTCTCGCCGGTCCACGCGTGCGATCGTCCCAGGGAAAAGTTTGTTCAAGCATCTAACGCGATGGCGTTAGCGAGAGGGAAGACCAGCGATGAGGAGAAGATACGCACTGGCAAAGGACGTAGCCATCTCTCAATGCCTCAGCAAACAACCGCCTCTCCTTCTCCTCACTACCCGATGCAACACCGTTGCCCAAACCAGCTACGTTCACCTGCGACGTACTGCCCAAAACCCCACTCCTGCTCCATATCCGTTCTAAACGCGCTAATGCCCGTAACCGGACCTCGACCTCCTCCCAATCTTTCGGATCCAGGCTGGCCTTGTTCACCTGCGATGGAGGCTTGAGCATCTCTTTACACAGAAACCCCGTCGCTGATCGGATGAGTTCCCGGTGCTCTGGGTTCGCAGGGGATGCCAGGGATGTGGAGGACGCATTGTACAGGCGGGTCTGGTAAGTCGGTGAGAAGTTGCGCTGTGTGGGGGATACAGCACGAGCACGGGCCGGAGTAACTGGTGATGCCGCTCGGGAGTTTGCTGGTGATGAAGATAGATTGACAGGGCGGGCGTCCAACGATGGTCGACGCCCGGAGTTCGAGGAGGTGGAGGCCAAGGGAAGGTGTGATGACGACGATGCTGATGGTATTGCCCGATGCGTCGTCGGGGTGCGAGAGGGAGAGCGCGGCTGAATCGGACTTGTACCACGGGGTGTGGTTGGTGATGAGGGAGGAGAACCGAGCCCGAGAGGAAGATGGCTGGCACTCGCCGCTGCTCTCCTCGAGCTCGCAATCCCCCTGGGCGAAGGGGAGCTCGGGGGGGATAGATCAGGTGATCTGGTCGTTTCCCTTGACCGACGTGTTGGTGTCTCCGGAGGTGGTGAGCGAGACGCGAACTCGCGGTGATGAGATGAAGGAACGGTGGGTGAAGAAGCGAGTGTAAGTGGAGGTGGTCGACCTTTTGGCCGCTGTTCGTTGTCTCTGGGAGAAGGTGAGGACGTGCCGTTCGCGCGGGGGTCCCGTCTCGAAGCAAGAGGCGTCGGGCTGCTGATATCCCTCGTACTCACGGTCGGTTGGACACTGGACCTTCGAGTACGGTCTCGAGGAGGTGAAACGAGAGCTGCGACATTAGAGGTTGACCCGCTTGGTAGCGCGAAGGGCTGGGTGAAGGGGGAGGGAATTGACTGCGCGGATAGGTGCAACGCGGGGGAAGACATGGAGGCCTGCCGGAGAGAGGGCGTCAAGAAGCTGGTATGGCCAGCGACTCGAACTTTGTCCTTGTCTCGATCTCTATTCCCCCGCCTGGCGTTATTCTCTTCGGTGGTGGAAGGCACAGACGGCACAGGCGAGGGAGAAGGCGCGTCCTTGCCCGGCCGGCGGAACGAAACCTTAGATAACATTCGTGATCTGGCCTTCTCCTTCTCTTTAGGGCCATCGTCCTCTGAGGCCTTTCCCTTGCCCTTGGCCGCACCATGAGAGAGCACGCCCGACTCGTCCACAATTGCGGCAGCTTTTGCCTTGGATTTGGTCGCGGTGCGCAAACTCTGTTCGAGAGAGGAGCGGAGGCGACTAAACGTCTTGTGCTGGGGCTCGGGCGGCTGGAGCCGGGACGAGGAAGCCGTTGCAGAAGAGAGCGGGACTGAGGCATCGACGTGCTTTTGTGATACCATTGAGTGGGGCTTGGAAATCGTGACGTTGAGTTTGGCAACCGCTGCAGCCATATGAGAAGGTTGGTCGGATGTGTTGAGAAGGACGTTTCGCCGAGGCAAACTACCGTGCTGCAACGCGGACGCGACGTCAGCTGCATGTTTCAGCGAGGGCGGAGTTACGGCACTGACTCTAAATAGACAGAAGGCAGGGGGGAGCTATCGACGTCGGCAGTTCTGGCAATGACGGGAAGGGGATGAGCATGGGAATACATGAGAGCGAATGGGTGAAGGGTGTGGAGAAGGGGAAGTGATTATCGTACCCAGAATGCCACGGGGGACCGTTCGAGTATTCAGATATGCTGAAGAAGGACTGCTCCGATGGGAAGCGCGAGTCGAGAGTTGGGTCAGACGAACCACAGGTACGAACATGCAAGTCAGCGGATCCGGGGGCGCTCGTGTTGGCAAGAGGTGACGATGTGAGTATAGCAGCCAGGACGGGGGTGGTGGCGGTAGAGAGACAATGTCGGACGAAGTGTGGAATATGCTCAGAGTGATGCGGGGCGGATGGTGACGAGACGGGTTGCCGGGGACGCCATGCACACGGTCGAGGACGGCGAGAAGCGCGAGAGAAAGGTCTCCGCGGCGTACAGGACAGTCGGGTACACGGAGAGAGGAACGAGCGGGGGAAACGAACGGAGTCGCTGGTCGTCGTTAGCGGCAAAGGAGGGTCGGACGCGAAGTCCAGTACTCCTGGGCGCCCGGTTTTGCCGATATAGGCAACTGTAGCCGCCGTGGCTACGAGCTTTCAATCCGCCGTCCTGCGCCGACGTGGGTTGAGAATGGTTGCTAATCGAGGCTACGCGTAATGCAGGAGGGACAATGCATGATATTGTGGAATGCAGCGTGAATGCAGCTAGCTACGAATGCACAGTACTAGTACAGTCGGCGGGCCAAACTCCCGGCTGGCGGCCACAGCGTCTGGAGGCGCCGGCGCTGGGTGGCCACTGGCACTGGCAGGGGATACGAAGGGCATAAGTAACAAGGCACCGGAGAGCGCACCCTGTGGGCTGCAGTGGCAACGCGCGACGATGACGTCCAGGTATGACGATGGACGGGCTTCATTCGCGCTTTATGCGGGACACGCGGCCGATATGCCCTTCGCGTGCCATCAGTTGCGCATCGACATCAGCTGGGAGTGCGCCTGGAATATGCGCGAGCGACTGATATCGCCCCAGCGTCCTCGCACCGTCCACGGGGTGCACGTACCGAGTCACAGACTCAGTCCGAGAACGCGTCCCCCTTGCAATTCTCCCGAGGATTGCAAACCCGGACAGCACAGTCCTCGCTCGGTGTCCGATCCACCAGGCAACTCCGACCCTGCCCACCGGTACACGTCCAGACGCGTCCCGACGTGAGAGTCTAACCATATGGAACGATCACGTGGATCTTGATCGAGACAGCATATCGCGTTGTGCGCCACCTACGAATCCGCCCTGGACGCTCGACCGACGCCCGCAGCTGCGACATTGACCGTTCGGGTCTTGCATGTGAGCGGCGCAGAACCGTGGTCCGCGATGCGTCTTGCGAACGCATGCGGTTCATTCGCAGAGCCTATGCAAGTCTCCTTGAAGCGTCCGATTCCAACGTTCGAGGCCTTGCGAATCTGTTGAGAATCAGCATCACTGGTAGATCAATGGATCATCTCAACAACGGCGGTCTTCTCGGCCTCGGATGCCTATTCGACTCCATGAGTATTTCCACCGGCTGTGTATCATGCGCACGCAACTTACGCGCACATAGCGCTCCACACCCTGAACGCTTGTTGAGCATCGAAGGACCATAGCGTACGTACAGGCGTTAGGCACCCGCCGGCTCCAGGAATGCACTTTGAACGGATCTGCATTACAGCGTCAGCACTGACTTATGTGGCTCATCTACTCACCGTCAATTCCGGCCAATACTGGCCAATACTCTGCCACAGAGATCAGGCACAGAGAATCCCCATTGACTTGCAGACGGCGACGTAGAGCAGATAGTCTCGGTCTGTAGTCAGCGTGCTCATCGCCTTTTGACGTCGGCGCCGCGGACTACTGCTTTCCGTCTCTTGGCCGCTGCCTCCATGCATGCGCACGTCGCACTGCGCAGCTCCGTACCTGTTCGCTGTGAGACATGGCCTGAACCTAAACTACGGAGCGGCAGCAAGTAACGTATCTTTTTCTCATGCTCGTGTGCCGCTCGACGATTCTCCGGCTTCAGACAACGGCGAGTAGGGTAGAACGGGGGCTTCAGGTTGATGGAAGTTGTGCAGCGTGTAGAGTAGAGTTCCACCAACAGGCGATATATATGATAGCAGGCGAACGTGTTGAAGGTGTGTTGGTATTCTAGGCCGCCATGCTCCTGAGACAATGGATGGTCGACAACTGACGGTCGGCAAAGTCCGGTTACCGCAAACCTCCGCAAACACCGACTTGGAGCCTCCCCAAATATTATCGATGTTCGCTGCAGTATGGTTGTGTGGCCGAACTGCTCAGGCCTTGATATGCCTAGAGTCTCGTAGCAAGACCCGGAGAGAGGGATTTGTGTCGAACCTATTCGTTCACGCCAACAGCATGAACATCCAAATCAGACTCCCCACTTAAATTCAATCACCTTATTTAAGTCCGAACTTTCCCAAGGCCATCAGAATGTACACATCCTCTGAAGGCTATCTTTGGGTTATTTGATGCGTCTGATTACTTAGGTCATATACAGTGACGGTCATTAATGATGCAACCCCCCAAAAAGGGAAGGTGCCTCACATCACCCAACTGACCCCTCGCAGCGCCGACCAAAGATGATATACTAAAGACGAAGACAACAATTATTCATTCTAAGCAACGAGAATGAGTATTTGTGTGGAAGAGGCAGCGGAGGAGGGCGTGCACGTCTCGTAGAGGACCACCGTAGCCGCTCATTGGACTGGAAACGCCCTGCGTTTTTGGGTGATGTGAACAACCTTCCTGATATGGGGGGTTGCATCATTAATGACCGTCACTGTAGTATCCTTAAAGTTCCGACCTACAGCCGTTTCCATATCGATAGGCCCTTCCAAAAATAATGTGCTGATTGTCGGTTGTGGCGGACTCTGGCGGTCCACGAAACTGACGCTGCGGAGAATGATGGGCAGCCATCGCGTAGGCTCGCCAGCGAGCGGAACTGACATTTCGTGATCCGCACTATCCATATATATTATTCGAAAAGGGCCTATCGATATGAAAACGGCTGTAATACTAATAGCGCAAGCTTTGATCCTCTTGAGCGCTTCTCTTCTCTTCCTAGTCTTCCGACCGGGTCTATTACTCTGATCCACCAGATGCTGCGTTCTCTTTGGATAGCTCTGATGTGATTACGATAGTGGACGCTTAGCACGCAGTGTCACTGAGGATATACTTGTGTTCAGAATCACTTCGTACCCGGTTAATTATTAGTCAGTGAGGGTGAGTCCTTCTGCCCTGGTCTGCGCTGCGAAGTCTAAGTCCACTAGCTATGTATATCCACGCATGCAAGCTCCCGAATATCTGAAGCTATTCACGCAATCGACATGCTCAGCACGCAGTGGCGGAGTCTGTTCTACAGGATGCACCCATTCCGCAGCCGAGAAATCCACATGGCGCCAAGTTCTTTCATACGATATCATCAGGAAGTCGAGAACAACGTCGTGGGCGCATCAATGCCGTAGCTTGCACTAGCGTAGTAGTGAAAGCTACTCAACTTCGTCTCGCTGGCCCGTCTATCCGGCATATCGGCAACGAGGCTAATCCCGAAGAGTCTGTGCGACCTCATGACTTGCCTTCGCGACGAAGCCGTGCGGTTGTAGCGATTCTGACTGCACCCAGGTCACGTCTCAACGATAGCTAGGAACGTTAGCTATGTGATCTTTGTTTTGCAGCCTTTGCTGCGGGGCCCCATGAGACTCAATCACAACTGGATTGCTCTTCAACACGGCCGGAGGATGTACTATAAGAATAGCTCCACCTACACATGGCAGTTAGTTCTTCTCCCTCGTGTCTGAACACTGGTGACAAGCTGATTGCCCCGCTTGCGTATGTCTTTCCAGGTCTATCCAGACGGTCCTCCGCGGTGCCGCATGCGGCGCACCCCCCGTGACGAGCCGGGCAACCTATGACCCTAGACCTCCTCAATGTTCATTTCCCTTGCGTCGCTCGCCCCGAGTGTGGCGAGGTCTATCAAACGCCCTCAGGACTGCTTAATCGAGTCGTATCAGGCCGCTTTGCTTGACAACGATTGTGTTTCTAGGGCTTCGCAGACCACATGGAAGGTGTGCACGCTCCTCGTGGTTCGTCCAACACGACCACTGCGATGTAGCGGCCGTATGGAAGGGCCGTCTCGGTCAAACAGCCGATGAGTGGGCTATAAAAGACATGGGTCGCAAGATCAGATAGACCTTAGGGCTCTCAGCACTGCTCTACAAGACCGTCGACGACACTCGCAGCGCACTCCTCCATCAAGATGTTCGCTCTGTCCTGCCTGTTCGTTCTCTCGTCGATGCTCCTCTTCCAGGGCGTGCTCTCAGCTCCTATGTGCGAGCTTGGTCTCAATGCGCGTTCCTCTATAGAGAAGCGTAGCATCCCGAGTGCCCCACGCTGGGTCATCTACAGCGACAAGTGGGTCTCCGGTGAGAACGGTCCTCCGGCAGCCTCCGAGATCGCGGGCTTCAACGTCTTGTGAGTAGATCTATTTGCGATTTCGTGTGTGCTACACGCTGCCACGGTGCTGACCGGCATGTGTGTAGCGCCCTCTCGTTCTTGTTGATCAGCGGAGCCGCCGACCAAGCCCTCGAGTGGACGGAGATCTCTGACTCCGACCGGTCCGCGCTCAAGTCGCAGTACTCTGCAGCTGGCATCAGCCTCATCGTGTCTGCGTTCGGCGCAACGGACCAACCCACGACTTCTGGTGCCGACGCGGCTTCTACTGCGAACACGATGGCTGCGTGGGTAAAGCAGTACGGCCTTGACGGCTTGGACGTCGACTATGAGGTGCGCTCCTCTCAAGAGAGGCAATTCTGCTTGGATTTCACTTGCCGTCTTCGTCGCAGGACTTCACTGCTATGGACAAGAGCGATGGTAGCGCAGAGGCGTGGCTGGCGACTTTCACGAAGCAGATTCGTACGCAGCTTCCTCAGGGCCAGTTCATATTAACGCATGCTCGTGAGTGCACTCTGGCGCTTTTACGACCTTGCCACTGATTCCGGAGCACACGATAGCTGTTGCCCCTTGGTATGCTGGGCTGTCAGACTCCTCATGGAGACACCGGCTAAGTCCGTCGTTGCAGGTTCTCGGTCAACAACCTCTTCGCGGCTGGAGCGTACTTGAAGGTCGACGAGACTGTCGGTGACCTCATCGATTGGGTGAGTTTCACTCCCCTCTGCGTGCGTACTTTGACTTACCGTGAGCCCAGTACAACGTCCAGGTACGCAGATTCAAATAGCTCTTCAATATACTATGAATCACCGTGATGGGCTTTATTTGCAGTTCTACAACCGTGAGTGCTACTCGTGTGTCGATAACGCCCCGCTAACCGATCAATGCCACAGAGGGAACCACCGAGTACACCACCTGCGACAGCCTGCTCAACACGTCTGGCGGAGATTGGCCTCAGTCTTCGGTCTTCGAGATCGCCGCCGCAGGTGTTGACCTCGACAAACTTGTCATCGGCAAGCCCGCACAATCTGCTGGTGATGCGAACAGCGGCTACATTGCGCCCGACACCCTCGCTACCTGTGTATCCCAGGCAAAGGCGAAGGGATGGGGTATGTGCTTCCAAATGTCCAGTAGTCGCTCTTCCCTGACAGACTTCTTCTTGCTTGTACGTGGTGCACCAGACGCGGGCGTGATGGTCTGGGAGGCGAGTGTTATCATGCGCCCCCTTACAGCCTCTAAGGTTTCCGCTGACAATGCATCCATAGTTCCCCGATGCGGCATCTTCTTGGATCGCGACTGTTCGCTCGGCGGCGTTCCCCGTCTAATGTCCACTTCAAGGCTTGGCAAGGTTCATTTGCCATTGTACATCAAGCATATATTCAACACGACTTCCGGCACGACGACATGGGGTGCGCGTGTAGCAGTCCTTATCTTTATGCCTATGTCTTCGTATTGTGGCAATTTATTTAGCGGAACTATATCTGTCTGCTCAAGCTCAAGCCTGAGGCCTGAGTATGTTGAGTGTAGAGTACAGTGTCGGCTTCAACTTGGTCTCTTGTGACTTCTAACGGGTCCGAATTGAACCGGGCGCTGCCGCTTATTATAATAGTTATGGCACTGCCTCTCTATATGCGGCCCTTATCGAGAAACTTCGTCTACAAACCATCTCGACCCCGACTGCTCACGACAGGCACCGCGTGCAATTCTTATGAAGCCAGCATGAATGAAGTTGTCGCGTGATGGTACTGCATGCTTGTTGCGTTGAGTCGTCCTCAACCAGAAGAAGCCGAGTCTGAGAGGGCAGGCCCATTCTGATAGCCGCCACGTCGAGCGCATGGATGCAGAGCTCACATGCTTGTGTGGATGGTAGACCATCTAGACTGTAATACGGTTTGCCATATCGTCAGGTGAGATTGGAAAGTCTTCTGCGTGAGTAGTCGCTGAGGCGTAGAATTTTCCAGGTATTGCTTCTATCATGAGACGGTGTACCCGGCCGCAACGATGTACTCGAGTACTCCACTCCTACCCACTGGAGGTGATGGGAAACCTACGTATACTGCACGCCGAGCCATCAGAATCAAGTTGTGTCTCCTCTTTTGCTGTACGACTTAGCCAGCTGCGAAAGCCAAGGCAGGATCGCCCATATCCCCCCTTCGATACGCAGCGCCCGACGATACTGTTATCGCGAAGTTCTCGGATGGAATCTGTAGAACCAGAGCAGCATCCCCGAATCCGCCTCTTGCACTCGACTAACCAGACTCAGGTGACATGGTCGACATGCAGACTTCGTCGGTGAGATCGTCATCGCCCTTTGTCTCCGCCAACCTACTCAATGCCAGCCATGCCCATAGCCTCCGCAAGCTCTCAGAACGCATGGCCCGCAACTCTTCGTGCATGCACATGCCCCTGATGCCGCCGCTGCACATTGGATGACGCTTTCTGGTCCCTTACTGTCCATGCGACAACGGGACACCTGGCTATCTGTCCTCTTGGCACCCTAGTACAGTGCATGTGGGACCGTTGGCCTGCGGACTCGCGATGGCTGATGCTTCGGCGGTTGTGCATCATGGATTCTGGCTTTCCCTTTCGAGATCGAGCTGGACGCATTTACTGGGCGACACAGGACGAAACTGGAAGCCTTCCTCGGTTGACGTCTCAGAAACGACCATGCGGATCCGCCGTTGGCGACATATGGCTTTCCGGAACGTTGTTTCTCTTTTCCGGCACCTGCACCTATAAAAGCTTGAATTCTGTCCGGGATCGAACCTCAGAGAGAACTTGCACTTCGCTCATCTCCTCACGACACCGGACGACATCGCTCATGTTCTCCTCCAGCATTCGCCGCATCGCGGCATTCCTCACCGCTTACCTCCTTGTTGGCGTTATTGCGGCGCCCCCGGAGAGCTTCAATGAGACACTGTCCTTCGAGCAGCGAGATCTAGCAAGTCGTGCGACCCCGGCAGCTCCCCATTTCGCTGTTTATGCAGACAAGTACCAATCCGGCGTTACTGGACCTCCGGCTGTCTCCGCGGTCAAGGTGTGTACCAGTACTACGGACTCCCTCGTGCGATGACGTTGATGAAATGTGCAGGGTTACAATGCCTTGTGAGCACCACTTCGCGTGTCGTCTCTACAGGCTCTCAGGGTGACTGACTCACGATTGCTCCAGCTACCTCTCCTTTCTGCTTACGGAGGGAGCATGGGACAAAGCGTATGAATGGACCACCCTCAGCGCCTCCGATCGCGCGACGATCAAGTCGCAGTACAACGCTGCCGGCATTAAGCTCATGGTCGCCGCCTTCGGTTCTACGGACGTGCCTACCTCGGCTGGTCAAGACCCGGTCGCGATCGCCAACAGCATCGCTTCCTGGGTCAAACAGTGGGGCTTGGACGGTGTCGACATTGACTATGAGGTACGCTCATGTTGTATCTGTTTTGCCTTGTTGGCGCTCATGTTCGCTACCAGGACTTCAACGCTATGGACGGGGGAACGGCGGAGAACTGGCTCATTTCCTTCACCAAGCAGCTCCGTTCCCAGTTGCCTGCTGGAAACTACATCATCACACACGCTCGTAAGGATCACATGCCTTCACGCTTGATGATTACTTTTGACGATGCCTATTGTTCGCAGCTGTAGCCCCATGGTACACCTTCATCCTTTTCACGTAGGCTTGTGATAGTGACTGAGCCAGAATACGCGCATAGGTTCACTCCTAGCCACTACCCTGGTGGCGGCTACCTTAAGGTTCATCAACAGGTCGGCAGCTTGATTGACTGGGTATGTGTTGAAACCCTCTTATCGGCTTAGCACGCGCTCATCATCTATGCAGTACAACGTGCAATTCTACAACCGTGAGTACTCCGCGGCCAGCCCACGCTGTTAATTGACTCTAACGCATGCAACAGAGGGTGCAAGCGAGTATACTACTTGCTCTGGCCTCATTACGTCTTCGTCCTCCACTTGGCCGCAGACCGCCCTTCTCCAGATCGTCGCTTCCGGTGTTCCCGCAAGCAAACTCGTCATTGGCAAGCCCTTCACCACCGCTGACGCTAACAATGGATACATGTCTGCATCCGACCTTGCTAGCTGCGTCGCGCAGGCCAAGAACAAAGGCTGGAGTAAGTTCTCCTTTTATGATGAGGTCTCCGATTCAGATCTAACGCCTGTCTTACTCATAGACGGCGGAGTCATGGCATGGCAGGTGCGCTCTTCTCACCACACCGAGACTCTCATGTGGCGATATGGCTGATACCGCTATCTGCACAGTACCCGAACGGCGGCGCTTCCTGGATTCAGACTGTCCGGGCGCAGTCCTGGCCAGTCTGAACAATCAACGGCTTTTGTAACTCGGTACTCAGCCGGTTTCAAGCGCACCAGACAAGCTTGTCTGCGGATTGACGTCTTAACTTTCCCTTCCATATTCTCTTCGCGGGTCATCTATAGAGGTTCACGAATTGGTCACGAGGTTCTCATGTGTACTTGAAAGGAATGAATGCTGTATTGTACTTAACTGCAAATGTCTAAACCTTGCCAAGACCCATCGGTGGTGGCCACAGGTTCGTGGATGGCAGCGCTTTAACTCTACTTGTCACAAAGTCTTAGTCTACACTCAAATTGTGTCCTTGATCCAAACCACCTCCGAGCCGGTCTACTCGCCATGAACTGCCGCGATAACGACTTTATAGCCGCGGGGTGCTTCGGCGGTGCTGCAGTGTTCAACTGCTATATATGGTTTGACATACTCAGCCTCTTACCCTCACCTACCCTCATTTGTCCTCATCCTCCTTCCGTTCTACCATGTCCTCACCGCCGCTGTCCAGGCTGAACACTGGAGCTTGTATGATGGCAACGCCTCTCTAACAGGGTGTTACGTGAACTATCTTGCCAGCTGTATCCAGCTGTGATATTGCTCCGCGGGGTGATCGACTTACCAGCAATCACTAGTACTCTATCACTTTGGACTTACAGTAAGTAGAGTCCAGACCCATCACCGAACGATACTCATTTAAAGTACGCCAAGGACCACACATGTTCGCACGTATCCCGCTCAACGCCGGCGAGTGGAAGAACGTGGCAATACTCTCAGCACTGCCTTGATTTTTGAGAAGGTGATCCCGAATCGGGATTCACTTGCCCTCCTCGCAGACCACCATGCACCGCCTCTCTCGCACCGAGGACTATGGGCGGGATGACGAGCATGACTTTCAATGGACGTCGACCAAGGTCACTAGGCGGCCGCGGACCCGCGTATCTGTTGGTATGTAGATATGCACGCCATCCAACCGCTGGAGCTCTGCATTGATGGCCTTGGAGTCGCAGGACAAATACTTTTAAGGAACAGCGTCCCTGCGTAGCCCACCATCAGGACTCGTTGGCGTTTGTCAACCGTTTGACCACAACCGCAGCCGCAATGGGCGTACCACACATTGGCAAAACGCCGCTTCGCCGACTTTCCGTGGGGCCAGGCGATGTTGTATTGGGTTAGTCCAGGCAACATTGTGGTGGGCTTTTCTCCGGGGAAATCATGGGCGGCGGAGTCAGCTGTACTGCAAAATGCTGGCTATCATAGCATACACAATATATAGTCGCGGTCGGGGTGACGATGGCTAGGTCGACTGTGATTGTCAGGCACGCCCGCCCCACTGTTGGTTGTCCTCCTACGAACAGGACACGTGCTTCCTGATGAGTGCAGAGGCTGCTCAGCTTGTTTTGCTGTATGACGCTGCGTGAGTGCGCCTCACTCTAGTACTGAAGTGCCCTGCTGATCTCAGGCTCTTCTCCTAGCACGGCAAACCTCAATTGGACCAGCAGTGCATTGGGTGAGTATGCATTGATGGCGAGGGATGCTGTGTCTGACGAACTTTTGGATGATCAGCAATCCTTGCCTATGACTATCTACTAACCTTCCCGCGTGAGGTCCGCTTCGTGTGGAACCGCAGGTTCTCTCCGGCAACGGCACTGTTTCTAGTCAACCGCTATACCATCATACTACTCTACTTCGTGGACTTCGTCACACTGTTTCCTATCATTCCAGCAGTACGTGGTGAAGTGCTATTGCACTTGCTTTCTCTAACCAACTGATCACACAGACGTACGCTCCTATGGAAAGTCCTGTGCAGCCAACATCGCTCACTCTGTACCCGTAGATGTCAAGGCGTCGGCAAGTTCATTGTGGTTCTCGAGATATTCCCATATATTATCCTGGCTGGTGCGCGTCCAACGAACTCCATGTATGCCGAGCTCGCCTGAAGCGTTCCCAGCGTTCTCCGGTCTGCGGACATATGCCCTGAGCCAGCGAAACACCTTCATCGGCCTCTTCACCTCCTTGCTATCCTTAGTTCCCGCTGGGATCAACGCTGTGAGTGATCGTCCGCTGTGTGTGCATACCTCCTTGCAATAGGGTAGCTGACCAAGGCACAGTACTTCCTGTCGACGTTCACTTTCGTGAATCTCGAACCCCCTTCAAATTGTACGGCATTTTCGGACATCACGGCAAATCTGAGCAAAGCGTACGTGCCGCGCCCGTGCAATGGCATGGCTGTTTAGAGCTAACTACCACTTCTTCATATGCAACAGACGTACGTTGAGCGCATCGCCCGCATGCACCGGTCGTTTGGGAAGGCTGACGTCGTGGCATACTAGTGACAATTGCCTCGCGCACATCGCTCATCGCTGCAGACATCTGTGTGATAGCAGTTACCTGGTGGAGTACCTACGGGATCCGAAAGCTCACCCGTGATGCGCGGCTTGAAACGTCGTTCGGCACGCTCCTGCTGAGGGACGGTGAGTGATACCTTGCGACTCTGCCGAGTTGGAGATTCACAAGCATTACTATAGGGACGATATACTTCATGTCGGTACACTGTGCGTTTGGAGAGTGGTGAGTGCGCGATGCTGACATGCCAGCGGGTTTAGTGTTCTTCTCGCGATGAACGTTGTTCATATGACGCTCAACACAGTCAAGGTGAGAATGGAGCCGTGTATCGTGCGCTCGTCCGTCCGCGTGCTGATACAATTGGCTCTTACAGCCCAACAACGTTGTTCAGCAGGCAAGCTATGTAACGATTCTAGAGAATCCGTATGTTCCACTCCATGCATTTCTTGCACGGTCGCCGGTGATATTGACATCACTTTCCTCAGCATAGCCTCCGTCCTCGTCTCGCGGTTCATCCTAAACCTTCGCGAGGTTGACCAGCTTGGTCCCGGGGACGCCTCTTTCGACGACACCCTGCCGTCATTCGTGAATAGTCAAAACCAAGAGGGCACACTGCGCTTCGCATCTCGCAGTTTCGCTGACGAGTTCTCAGTACCGCTCGACTTCGACTCTATGGACGGGGAGGACGAGGAGCTTGCCCTCCAAGTCGCTTCTGACAGCGAAACCCGCAGTGGAGAGGTGGAAATCAAGGAGACGGCGATGACATCACCGGCGTCTTCGACTGGCTTGACTTTGGTGTCAGTACAAGGGAGCAACTCGCCTGCACCGGTATCTCCTTCAGACATTTCCATAGCATGACCCCAACGTGACCCTGCCTTACAAGTGGCTCACGTGAGACTAGTGTATCATCGGGATGAGATGAAAGACTTCCTCCAAGACGCAGACGTCTATAGCATATACAGTATAAAATTACATGGTGTATCAGATGCAGGAGCCGTGAGCAGAGCAGAAGACAGCACAAGACCAGGTACGACGGGGCAGACCAAGTGTGGTCACAGGAAGGATAAGGGAAGAACCACGAGATGAGAGAAGATTGGGAGAAAATGGGTGGGGAAGATCGGGGCGGGCATGCGTATATCTTACGTGCAGGGGAGTTGACAACGAGTGTGTGTGGATCGGGAGAGGGTATGCTATAATGGGAACGGAGAGAAAATGAGAACTGAGTAGAGAGCACGCACAGGCGAATGGAGCGGAAGCAGGTGCGTCAGCTCATGAGGCGCTCCCCCCACACCAATCGCTGTCTGTGCGCGCGCACTGCTCCACGAAGGGTTATCCATGCAATCCATATGCAGGCGCAAAGGACTAGCGCAAACACAGTGCGCTGAGCATGGCTTGATAAGCACACATGTACAAGTGAGAGCAGCCACGATATACACTTACTACGAGTACCTTCCACCTCTTGCCTACGGGCGCGTTGGGCGTGAATATGATAGCGCGAAGCCGTTGTGACACAGGCGTGTTCAGCCACTCCAGCGAAGCCATCAGTTGTTGCGCCTGGTTACGGTCTACGTCAGCCAAAACTCTAGGCAAGATGATGCGGTAAGCCAACCTTCTCTCGGCCGCGGTCGTAGACCTTGCGAATATCACGGATCTGGGAACCGACTTCGGGCAACTGTTCCTCAAGCTCAAGAAGAACTGCCAGGTCATCATCGAGTGAGTCCCTGACGTGGGGCACTGTGTCCGTTAGAAAGAACTCTGTTCTGTCGCGGGTTTGCTATGAGTTGCAGCGTGAGCGAGCGGCCAAGATCGTGGGCGGGTGATGAGGCACCTGGATTCCGGTGAATACCTCATGGAGGAGGTTTTCGATTGCTCTTGAGTTGCTGAGGTCGAGTGCGAGCTTGCCCTGTGATATGGCCTCAGCTGCGGGGTCTTCCATGCAGACATGCGCGACATATGATTGTGGCAAGCCTAAAGTAGTTCAGACGAGAAGTTTCTGTACCCACAACGGCACCGCATTCTCCTCCACATGAAATTCTCCATGACCTAACATCGGCCAGAGTCCCACACCTTACTGCGCGTGTGATCCATGTGATTGTGCCAGTAGACAAACTCTAAGCGGGCAGACGCTGAGTATGCAGGACGACGTCGCAAAGTGACGGGCAGACAGGGCAGCTAGGCTGCGGAGGCAATAGGAAACAGGAGGAGCAGGAGAGGTGTGAGGGAAGAGAGAGTACGAACCTCAAGCTCCTTGATTTGTCGCTCATAGCAAGAGGCACGTTTCGACGCAGACTCGAGAGCTGAGCACAGCGGTCTGTAGACAAGTGAGTACTCGAATACGTGCCCTTCCGCAAGCGTCGAGGCGTACCGTGGCTCCCAGCTCGGGGTCTCCTCCCTCTCCTGCGAGCTGCCAAGATCGCTGCTGTCGTGGAGGTGACTCGGACCTGGATATCCTGGTTCCTCGAAAGTAGAGATGGAGGACATGCTCCACGATGCGAACGTATGAATGAGAAGGGAGGAAAGCAAGGGACGAAGGAGAAGGGGAAGAAGGAAGAAGAGGAGAGAAAACGGGGAGTCGCTAGCGGGCAGGGAGCATGGTCTTTATATCGAGACGACTGTGTCTGGAGAGACGCGGGATTCAATTAAGCAGCCACTTAGTACGTAAATCTCGATCAGTCGCGTGTGTGTCCCACGTGCGCGCCAACGGCACTCCGGTCTGTGATACACTGCAGTGAACCATCCACCGGCATCTCGCCCTGGCCCTGGCTTGACCAAGCTTGAAGCAAACTGCCATGTCTCGTCCCGCGCCCACCCGCGACCAGCTTCTCCAGTCTGCACAGGCCTTGTGCGACGCCTTCGCCGCCAAGGCAGACGTCGACACCCTCCTATCATACTTCTCCGCAACACATCAGATTTCTGCCTTCGAGCATGGCCTGCCAGCCCTCGCACCGTTTCTCGGCCGTACCTTCTCTGGTCGGGCCGGTGCGAATTCCGTCGCCTCCTACTTTGAGCTCCTCCAAGAGTACCTCACCTACGACAACATGTCCTTCGGCACCTGGGTCGTCGACGCCGAAGCCCAGCGCGTCGCCGTCAAGGGCCGCGCCAAGTTCACCTGGACAGAGGGCGAGGGCAAGGGTCAGTCGTGGGACGAGCAGTTTGCGTACATCCTCGATTTCGATCAGGACGCAAAGGTCACGGACTACCAAGTCTGGGCCGACTCTGGCGCCGCATACCTCGCCCGTCGCGGCGAGCTTAGCAAGGTGATCGAAGCCGCCAAGGTGCGTGCTTTCACTTGTCTGTGGCGCTCGCCGAGACAACCGATAACTCAGGAACGCCTTTCCGCAGACTCACTCTCCTGTCTTGGGAGATAACCGGAGCGGTAACACCGTCGTTGAGTGAAGTAGACGTTGCGGACGGACTGGGGAAGATCATGGAGCTGTATCGTTACGTGTAACACTATCATGGTGTATCTGTACTCAACTAACCGTTCTCGTCAAGGCAACCACAGTGCGTTTCCCCACCTCCCGGCTCCCGCAGGCATTGCCGATAGAGTCGCGAATCTACCGGTGAACGCGCATGTCGGGCCGGACATCCTTGTCTTTTGGACACCGATCTTCCGTAAAGTATATTTTCCGCCAATAAGCGTTCCATGCATATGTGCTTCTTGCCGCAGAGCAGCGGCGTGCCGGAAGATCTCTTGATGCGGGCCCCGCGTTTTCTCTCCCTCATAGAAGGTCGACCGACTTGCTCGTTCTGTATCGGATTTTGCAACTTGGACAATGCACGAAACCATATCTTGGAGCGCACAAAGGATGACATATTTGAAGCTCCACATGCTCCCTATCACCTCTAACAAACGTTGCGCTCCGAATAATCCAAGGCCTATCCTATCCTGGTGCGCTCCGGGATTATATTGTCATGAAGCGGCACCTTCATCACGGCAGAGCTCAAGGCATCTGGAATACTACCTAGAGCGCAGGACGGTCGCACCCTCTGAAACGGGGACGTAATATTGACTATTGCAGGAACCTTAGCGAGGTATATCCTACCTAGCATTGAGACTCTAGAGTCAACCTGGACCCCGAGGAACGGTGCTGGCAAAACCCTGGTCGAGCCAGACCCACCGTGAGTACGCAGTGCAGGGCAGGTCCATCATACTGAAACTGACCTCATCAGCCAGCGCAGTACCTGTCCATGATGACGACAGACTACGCAGAGCAATGTGGTTGCTGTCGCTTTCCGCTTGCGCAGAACGATGTAAGAATAACCAATGCTGATCCTGGCCCATCCATCTTCTCATGTTGTGGTGGTGCTGGCGTGCTCATCGTCGCATCTCCATGGGATCGTAGTTGGTACACATGATGCAGTGCTGCACGGATCAGGCCGTTGCCCAACGTCGCAGTATAACCGCAGTCTATGATGCACATACGAGCACAGTACGGGATCCGCGTAACGATGGGTCCAAGGCAGTTGCGTAAACGGTCTGTGAAATAAAGCGCGAGCTGGAATTCCATCATAGTGCATCAAGCTTCGAGTTATTGTACGAGGGCTCAAGATCTGTACTTGGGTAAACGTATGCACAACAACGTCAGGCTTGTCTGAACTCGACATTCGTCGCGCTCAATATACTTCTTCGTTCGGTACGATTGGTACAATCACACAAGAGAAGTTGACCCCGAGAAATTACTCCATTACGTTACTATCGCTACACATATTATGATACATCGTGTCGTGAGTCATGAGGAGACGTCTCCATGCGCATGAATGATTGAGTCTTCGTCGTGAAATCGTCATCACACCGGTCGACGGGGATGTGGTCGCTCATCGGGAGGACGGCGAGGCGGTCGTCTACTGGAAGGAGGTGCCCTTCGCGGCCTTGACCCAGGCAGCGTCAGCGTCGGGGAACTGGAACGCCATAACACCTGCGCTCCAGCCCTTCGCCTTCGCCTGGTCGACACACGTTCCGAGCGTCGCAGGGTCAATGAACCCGTTCGTCGCATCGGCTGCCGTGCCAGGCTTGCCAATCACGAGCTTGTTCAGGTCGACGCCGTTCGCCGCGATCTCGAACACGGACGAGCCGGGGAACGCCCCGCCAGACGTGTTCAGCAGACCCTCGCAATCCGTGTAGAGACCCTGGTTGTAGAACTGAATGTTGTACTGCAGAAGCCGGTCAGCAACCACGAGCAATTTGATAGCCAAACCAGAGCCGACGCACCCAGTCGATGAGCTGTCCGACGTTCTTGTTGACAGTCAGGTACGCACCAGCAGCAAACTGCTGGTTCGGCGATAGCCACGGGGCGAGCGGCGCGTGCGTCAGGAGGAACTGGCCCTGAGGCAGCGTCTGGCGGAGAGTCTGCGTGAACGTCGTCACCCACGCCTCGGCCGCGCCGTCACCCTTGTTCATCGCATCCAGGTCCTCGTAGTCGACGTCGATGCCGTCCAGCTGGTTCGCGGTCACGAACTGCGCCATCGTGTTCGCCGTCGCGACAGGGTCCGCACCCTGCGTCGTCGGCTTGTCCGTCTCGCCGAATGCGGAAACGATGATGTTGATCCCCGCCTGAGCGTACTCGGCCTTCTTGGCCGCACGCTGGTCGGCGGGGAGCGCAGCGAACGCGCCAGCCTGGTCGAGCGCGCCGTTGAGCGTCAGGAACGACAGCGCAACGACGTTGTAGCCCTGTCAAGCGTCGAGCAAGTCCATGAGTGATCATCGTCATACCGATCAACAGAAACACTCACCGCAAGCTGGGCAGCAGGAGGCAGCACATCCGCGGACACAAACTTGTCTGTGTAGATGACGAATGCCGGGCTCGGTGCGGTAGCACGCGACGCCAGCGGCGAGACGTTGTTTTGGACGGGAGCAGCAAGAACGCTGCTCACGGACGCCAGCGCCAGCGCGGCAGAGACGGAAGAGATCATGCGGGTGAAGGAGAACATCTCTAGGACGTGAAACAAAAAGGGCGTGGATGTAAAAGAAGCCGACTAGCGGACTTGAGAAATGTGAAGACGAAAGTAAGTAACGAAAGCGGGGGGTGGGGTTCCTCAGCTCCCCAGCCTCTACCTTAAATACGTCCATAGCTCGTTGTCGGATGGTATACGTACCTGACACATCGCCAACGCATAACCATCAGCCAAATTGCAACGTCCGTACGGGGCTGTGAGGGTGGGGCGGCATAGTCGTCATGACGGTCACAAAGCGTGATGTCGGGGCGCATCCAGACCATATGCTTTTGCCAGTGCATTGTTGCCTCTGAAACGACGGCACAAGAATAGCGTCAGATGGCATCCTTGCATCCCGCGCTGAAGAAGTCCTGCGTCTAAGAATCACACATCAGAGAGCGTAGCACGCTACCTTCGTCACAAGTCTGCACAAGTTGAGAACCTATCGTTGTTGTTATTATGGCCCTGGTCTCACTGCGTGAGCTGAGGCTTTGGCACCGCAGAGTTGACGCGACGACTTGTTCCCTGTTGGTACTCGACCAGGCTGACACCGAAGGGCGTGAGCATGCGAGTACAATCTGGCACATGGCCATCACCGGGGGGAGGTTTCTGTCACCTATGGCCAAGCGGACACGCGGGTAGACCGTAAGTATGTGAGTAGGAGAAAGTCGGTGGCGATGCCACGATTCCTGCGTCACCGTGTCGCCCCGGGTCCTCCTACGGCGCTTCAACTCATGACCACCACTGCCGGTCGCCGTCGACGTGCTCTCGTTCGAGTCTGGCCCAATACTCTCCGACTTTCGTATGCTCGTGAAATGGTCTGGTGATGAATGTGAGTATGTAGAGTTCTACATGCTGATGATTGGGTCAGCTCGCGCTCTGATCACGCCCGTACTACATACTAGTCATCGCCGTTTACCTGTGCGTACGCACGTACCGTTTCACAATGGCGTCCATCTGTCGCCTATCCTGACAACGGTGCGGGCATCGGCGTCATTGCGGCCAGAACTAGGACATCGCCGTGCGACCGTGTATCATGCGCATCCCAGGTATGCTTGTTGGTTCATCCGGGTTTACTACTTCCAGTCTGACCAAGTTTCCTCAAATGCCCGCAGGCTCCTTTCAATGCACCAGATACCATAACATGGTATTGCTTCTTACGGGCGATCGCAAGAACAGCGTCTGCCTCACGGGTCATGATGCACATTCAATTTCCCTCGAGACAGGCACGGCTGTAGCGCCGCAACATCTACCGCAGTTCTCCACTTTGTATGCATCAGACATCTGGCATTCACGATGAACTCCCCGTCATTAGGCGAGTCTACCGTTCAAGGTTTTTTAGGTATCATATTACGACGGCGGCCATCTCCCGGTCGACCACGATTACAACTCTGGTTCAGGCCTGAGCATCGTGTAGTGTGGAGTCAACCTGTACTTGCGCAACGTGATCTCTCACCGCTGTACTGACAGGTATGATTATGCCAGTGTGATATTGCGACAGCGTCCATGGTCATCAACAACGGTCGTCTCCAGATCATGTCGCATTCGGCCCTGGCTGCCCGCCAGGCTAGACATGAGGCGATGAGCTGGGCCTGCGAGAACGATGCGCGCCTTGCGAGTTGCGACACTGGACTTCTGCCATGCCAACTACCATAGCCATAGCGCGCACAAACCCGAACTGGCGATGGCGGAGGGACACATCAACCATCAGCGCGACATGGCGCTGTCCGACCACGAGGCTATGCTTCAAGCTGATGTCCGCAGGCGGCATGTCGGGAGGCGTTCCGGCCCTTCGGACATAGTGTCCTTCAGAAGTGACCGACACCTAGCTATGGAAGTATATAAGGTAGAGGCTGGGGAGCTGAGGAACCCCACCCCCCGCTTTCGTTACTTACTTTCGTCTTCACATTTCCAAGTCCGCTAGTCGGCTTCTTTTACATCCACGCCCTTTTTGTTTCACGTCCTAGAGATGTTCTCCTTCACCCGCATGATCTCTTCCGTCTCTGCCGCGCTGGCGCTGGCGTCCGTGAGCAGCGTTCTTGCTGCTCCCGTCCAAAACAACGTCTCGCCGCTGGCGTCGCGTGCTACCGCACCGAGCCCGGCATTCGTCATCTACACAGACAAGTTTGTGTCCGCGGATGTGCTGCCTCCTGCTGCCCAGCTTGCGGTGAGTGTTTCTGTTGATCGGTATGACGATGATCACTCATGGACTTGCTCGACGCTTGACAGGGCTACAACGTCGTTGCGCTGTCGTTCCTGACGCTCAACGGCGCGCTCGACCAGGCTGGCGCGTTCGCTGCGCTCCCCGCCGACCAGCGTGCGGCCAAGAAGGCCGAGTACGCTCAGGCGGGGATCAACATCATCGTTTCCGCATTCGGCGAGACGGACAAGCCGACGACGCAGGGTGCGGACCCTGTCGCGACGGCGAACACGATGGCGCAGTTCGTGACCGCGAACCAGCTGGACGGCATCGACGTCGACTACGAGGACCTGGATGCGATGAACAAGGGTGACGGCGCGGCCGAGGCGTGGGTGACGACGTTCACGCAGACTCTCCGCCAGACGCTGCCTCAGGGCCAGTTCCTCCTGACGCACGCGCCGCTCGCCCCGTGGCTATCGCCGAACCAGCAGTTTGCTGCTGGTGCGTACCTGACTGTCAACAAGAACGTCGGACAGCTCATCGACTGGGTGCGTCGGCTCTGGTTTGGCTATCAAATTGCTCGTGGTTGCTGACCGGCTTCTGCAGTACAACATTCAGTTCTACAACCAGGGTCTCTACACGGATTGCGAGGGTCTGCTGAACACGTCTGGCGGGGCGTTCCCCGGCTCGTCCGTGTTCGAGATCGCGGCGAACGGCGTCGACCTGAACAAGCTCGTGATTGGCAAGCCTGGCACGGCAGCCGATGCGACGAACGGGTTCATTGACCCTGCGACGCTCGGAACGTGTGTCGACCAGGCGAAGGCGAAGGGCTGGAGCGCAGGTGTTATGGCGTTCCAGTTCCCCGACGCTGACGCTGCCTGGGTCAAGGCCGCGAAGGGCACCTCCTTCCAGTAGACGACCGCCTCGCCGTCCTCCCGATGAGCGACCACATCCCCGTCGACCGGTGTGATGACGATTTCACGACGAAGACTCAATCATTCATGCGCATGGAGACGTCTCCTCATGACTCACGACACGATGTATCATAATATGTGTAGCGATAGTAACGTAATGGAGTAATTTCTCGGGGTCATGTTTTCGAGTGCGACACATCTTCAGCCAGCGATTGGTGGCGGCGACCACAGGTAATGTCATACATCTGCAACTGCCTCGAATCTTGATGATGAGGGTTCGCTCCGCCATTGTCATATCTAGTGGTCAGAAACAGACCGACACCGCTTGTACAACCCCGGGTCATTTCATTGTATTCTGTATGTGATCGACATGAACGTGTCGGAGTATATATCCTTGAAGTATTCGGAGATCCAGAATTTAGGCCAAATGGAGTCTATAGTACACGTACACTGGAGGAACGATGCGGGAGTCTACAACGTTGCGAGAGGCACCGCCTGAGGCAGGGTGATATCAATCTCTGTCCAGTGTATGCCCAGGCGATACGGCGCTACGTCCGGAAATGCGACTCCATCCGCAAAACCAATCTTGTGAGCGATGCGCTTACGCTGACCTTCCTCTTCAGAGTGTGGCTCCGGCTCCTTCGGCTTCAACAGTCCTCCGCAACGGAAGGGCTTAGCGCGGCCCCTGTAGTCAGTACAGTCGAGAACGTGCCACTTGGGCGCTGCGACGAGGCCATCGTATGCTGCGTGTGGAGACCCGTCAAGGGGTGGCTGGAAGAGCTTTACGTGAGGGAAGTGCGCAAGGCTCGCGGGGATGGCGGGTAGCCAGGAGAGCGGTTTAATCAGAGCGGCGAAGCACGGATCAGGGGAGAACTCGACAGGTGAGAAAGATATGGCCGGATAGACGCGAACTTCAGTGGCCTCTGAATCGTCTAGAGAGGGTGTGAAGATGAACTGAGCGAGTTCTCGTGGAAGACCCCAGTTAGAACGTCCTGTGGGCTGTCAGTAAGGATTTGAGCGGCAACCCGAGGCGGTACGTACCATTCACGACTGCAGGGAGGCTTGAGGCATATGCACGCGTTACGCGATGACATTCGTTCTCAAAAGGGTTCGTGAACTCGCCCGGAGATATGGCGAGTTCATCGAAAGGACCTGTATGCGTTGTTCTCATTCAGCACGTGGCAAGCGTTGGAAGCCATACGCACCTATTGGCGTATCTGTGTAGCGCAATAGTGTGACGGAACCGCGACCACCGCGAAAAGCTTCCTGGGTCGTGCTCGTCTGGTACAACTGGGTCTCCTGAGCCGGAAAGTAGCTTATGGGCAACGTCTCTCCAGGCTCTGGGCGATGACCGATAGAAGTGATGAACCACCATGCCTAGCGATACTTGGTTGAGCTCACATTTCACAAAGAGATCCGTGACGCACCTCAGCTTTCACTGTCCATGGAGCCGGAGTCGGTTTTATCTCAATAGGTCCCGAGTCGATTCCTGCGCTCATCGCGAAAGACAGCTTCAAGGAGGCTGGTCTGCTGTATCCGCCTGGTGACGGTTGGGATGTAACTATCTGACGCGAACTCAAAGTTTGGGCTTCTTATTGATACGGCCTCGACCTGGCCGCTTCAGCTGTTCACAGCATTACACCGGCTGACGATACGCGCTGAACAGCAACTACGTGGTCAACCATCTCCTCTTGATAATTAGATACACTCAAGTGCCTCATCGCATATTGGAAACGACCGTGCACAGCGAGGGGAGACAGTGCGCATGCATCAGTATTGTTTGCAGTGCTTGTACGGTCGGTACGGTGAGGTACGGTGTGTAACCGCCAGGTAACCGCCTATGCGCGAGGAGCGTATGAGCAGACGCCCGACACGTGATGTATTACATCAGCACAGTGGCTGGTGGGACTGTACAGTTCTACCCGGATTTGTCAAGGGGTAGCTTTCACTTACCCGATAACAAAGACGCCGCCGTACTCAACGCCCCCTTCAAGAAACCCTACAAGATGGTGCGTACCCCTGCTTCATTGGAGTGCTGCCGAATTGCTGACTGTGCTCCAGACGAAGCGTACCCGCAAGGTTGGCGTTACCGGCAAGTACGGTACTGTGAGTATCGTTCATTCGCGGAATCGGCCTTGGGAAGGAAAGGACGGGGGCTTGGTGCTGACGACGGGTTGTCCTCATGCGTAGCGTTATGGTGCTTCTCTGCGCAAGCAGATCAAAAAAGTACGTTTTGTCCCGCTCACCTTTGTACTTGTCTAACATACGACTGCTCTGTGTAGATTGAGATAACGCAACATGCGCGTTATACCTGCACCTTCTGCGGCAAGGTTGGTCTTATTCGTACTTGTGTGCACCAAGTCACCTAGATATTCATCTGCGCAATGGGACGCAGGACGCCGTCAAGCGTCAGGCCGTGGGCATCTGGAACTGCAAGTCCTGCAAGAAGGTCATCGCGGGTGGTGCTTGGACTGTTTCAACAACTGCGGCAGCGACGGTGCGCAGGTGTGTAGCATTGAGTCTCATCCTCTGTCGGATGGTTTTTTGACATAGCTCGCAGCACGGTCCGTCGGCTTCGGGAGTTGACGGAGGCGTAATGTTTCACAGTCGCATCTCACATGTCGTGCTTTCCTTCGTTTATCCACGCATATGTATGTTCCACGCTATGAACATCGATACAGCCTCATGTCATCATTGTATTCTACCATGACATCCGGATTGACTTAGGCGGGCACACGGCAAGAACACACGAAGCACCAGACTTCTATTCCGCACATAAACGAAAACAGGGAAGTATAGACACGCGAACGAACGGAGTCCAGACAGAGAGAGAAAAGAGTGAATACATATTATACATCGTCGCCAGTATGGCGGTCTTCTATATGGGGCTCTGGGTCCTCTTCATCATCATCTGCATCATCCTCGTCTTCATCCTCATCTTCATCTTCATCGCCGCTTTCGTCGCTTTCACTCTCGTGAAAAGTGAGGGAGATGAACTCGTCTCCAAGCTGCCCATCTTCAGCCGTGATCTGACGAGAGCTAGACGCACCATCAGTTACCACAGCAGCTTCAGGTCCAGCTGAGGACGGAGTAGCCGCAGAAGAAGAATCGGTACTGGGACCAGATGTTGAGATGGGTGCCTTCCGATTGCGGTTGGCGCGGATGACGTGTGGTAGCTTGCAACCCTTGGTCGTACACGAGCCCTTCTCTGCGAAATCGGGACATTCGCGGACATGTTGCTTGTCGCAATCGAGCCCCTTTTCACAATATCCCAGGACAGCGAAGTCACGACAGACGCCTTCGCGCGGTCCGACGTGTACGTGGGGGAAGGGGCAATTTGGTCGGTTGCAGCGTCCGTTATTGGCGAAGTGGACGCAAAGAGGTGTGCGCTCGGGAGTCGGGTCGTGCGAGAGAGCGCATGTCTCAGCGGTGTGTGGACATAAGCCCTGCAAGAAAGGCCAACAAATAGCGATCTTGGACGGGTCGTGCTGATACAAGCACGTAAGGCCTCGGTTGCAGGATCCTATTGCGACGTTAGAAGCGCGTGACGTCGCATCCAACTCGTTCGTGAACCGTACGAGCATTCCAGACAGCGACGTACCCGTTGTAGTAAACCGAGGACATGGCTTATCAGAGTACTTGCGCTTGACAGTCAGACGTCGCGACCTAGGTTCAACAGTAAATGTGCTATGAGACGGTAGCCAGGGCGGAGGGACAGACTGGTATTGTTTCCGAGTATTATTCAGCGTCATGTTGCGGTTCAGGGCGCGTCCTCTACTCGACGTCTTCGGCTTGTAGGTACGTGTTGCGCCCATCATGGTCCCTGCCTTGTTCCGTACGAAGGAGCTGTGACTTGCCGGGCGAGATGGCGGTTGTGCACTGGTAGATGGAGGCTTCGGAGTAAGTTTCGGTACTGTTGGATGTAGAGTAAGCATACAATCACTCGGGGACGAACGACAATTGTAGAGACCACGGGTGGTCAACGGACGTTCTCGCACTTAGAACACATCGCTGGGACTACAAAAGCAATACACACAGCCTAAACAGCTCGAAAACTCACAATCTTTCCGGACAAGTGAACGGCCTGACGATTCGAAGGCAACACCATCGATGATGACATCGTGTTTCTCCTGGGGTGCGGTGGGCGGTGGTCGCGAAGCAGGTCTTGGGGCAGCGGCGACCGCAGAAGGAGGCTTGGAACTCTTGACGGGGGGCTTGTAGTTCGGATTGACATAGACATTGTTGCGTGGGCGTGCCGGGACTGCGCGAGCTGGGGGACGGGCTGCTGGTTCGCTGGTCTTGTGACGGTTTATCGCGCCTGCCCACTTGTCAGTTAGAACGATACAGCAACGGACATGAGCAGACGCGCCTCTAAGACGTTCGATCTCAAGTTTGAGGGCGGCGGCGGCGGATGTCGAGGGCGTATCCATGGGAGTGGTTGAAGGGGAAGATGAGGTGAGCAGCTCCCGAGCGGCATGGCTGACCGTATATGGAACGTGCACCCAATGGACCAAGCCACGCCCTGGCCACACCGTGATCCTTCTCCCCGGTACCCGCTCCGAGTCCGCCCCGCCTTCGTGTCCTACGCCCATCGCTCCTGGCATTCATGAGCAGGATACCGCCTTCGTTGCTGTACCTGACAATATACAACCCCACGCTCAAGCCTGAGTTACTCGACCCGGATAACGAGGATGCTGAAGAGCAGGCGCACATCCTATTCTACACTGCGCGCGAGCATGCCGTGTCGCGGGACCGGACACTGAGGCAAGTTGGCCTTGCAAAGGCTCTCGTGAATTTCTCAGAGTGAGTGTACGTGTTTGCTTCCAAGATGCCTTGATCCATCTCTCATACGCGTGGACGGTGATAGGATGTTCAATGCAGGAGTACCCTGCGAGAATGTGCATTCGCAGGCGAGACGTATGATCATGTTCTCTCCTGAGCCGAATTTTTGGATACATGCTGTGAGTTATCTTGCAGGAAACGTGGAATCTTGCGGAACAGGATCTCTGTTACGGTGGCCGCCAACGTTGCATGCAGAGATTCCTCGCTGACCGTCGCGGAATCAGTGCTACGAGGTTGCTAAGACCCCGAGACCCACCTCTACCAGTAAAAAGAGCAAGGATGCCAAGGGCAAGTCGAAAGGGAAGGAGAAGGAGCAGCAACAACCAGCACGCACCGTCATGTACGACTATCATGATGGCTCCGTTCATGATATCGCCTTGCGGACGCACTTTGAGCGTGGATACGAGGAGTTCAAGGTAGGTATATCTATGAAGTGCTGTCAAGTCCTTGAGCTGAGCCGTCCATAGCTGCTACACGGTACCTTTAACTCCGTCATGTCGAGTCTTGGCCAACAAGCACTTGAATTGCAACTGGAACGTTTCTTCACGGTATGGGCATGGAAATGGGACACGGAAGATGATGACTTTGCATCACACCTTGGTGCGTGTGCTAGCATATGTTGGATGCTTCGACTGAATGATCGCAGGTGTACCACTGCATCCACTACATGCCAAACTCACCCCGCTCTTGGACAAGTTTGCCTCTGCCCTTCCTGACGAGCTCACGAGTTTTGCTTTGATTCCCCCATATGTCGTCCCCCCGCGTTTACCCAAGTATCCTCCCGCACTTGTCCGGTACATTCTTGCCCGAGTACCACCTCCGCCAACCCCCGTTCCGCGCAATCAGTCTAGTACTTCGGCGACATCGACACCTTCCGTTCCGTCCGGTCAGGCCATCAAACCGGCCACATCCTCTGACCAGAAATCAACAGCCAACGCCGAAGGAGGATTCACCATGCCTATACCTATACCCACTATGCCCACCATGCCGAACGTCAACTTCAACCTTGACATGAAGAATGTCAAGTGGAATTGGCCGACATACCTTACGTTCGGAAGAGGCGGCGGAACATCGAAGTCCGCCTCCCCTATACCTCCTTCTCCTTCTCCGATGCCGATAACACTAGCTACAGTCGTGGACCCTCCGCAGGTCCAGACTCCCGAGAATGACGATGGGTTGCGTTCTACCTCGATTCGCCGAGAGACACTTGACGTCGACACCGCATCTCTCCTAGAGGCTATCACCACAGAAAGCATGGGTTCCTATACTCGTGCTGCCTCTCCGGCACCTTCGGCGTTATCGAAGAGTTCTCAGTTGGGAGAGTCCGGTACGCAGAGTGCTCTCAACACAGGAGGCAGCGTCTCTCCCGTTGATGATGCGAGTTCCCCGGACGGTTCACACGACCCTATACCCGATACTATGCAGTCGCCGCCGCTGTTGCCCACGATAGAGATTGGAACGCGGCCTGCACGATCCTTCCTCGCGTCCACTGTGCATATAGCGATTCCAACTGATGTGCATGCTACTCGTAAACAGCGCGTCTTGCATCTCACAGTACGTCTGCAGCCGAACCTTACCTTTACGTGCGACGTGCTGACAATCAGACAGCAAGGTGAATGCACCGTAGCGATTGTCGCGGACGTGGACCACGATCTAGATCTGACATGGCTCGCCGACGAAACGGTTTCGCTCATAGGCAACATAGAGGAGGTCGTGGTGGAAGAGGCCCAGTGAGTATATGCTATGTGTTCGCTCACAAACGATATGCTGATGATACTGCAGGATGAGGGATAAGCAGATACCTTCAGCTGCGAAGATCTTGCAGCCGCAGGATAGATATATCATCTCGAAGAATGAGTATACTTCGTCATCTGCAGCAGGTTTTCCCTCTCGATCGGAGCATCTATATAACGGACAGCATCTTCTTCGAAGGTCGGTGCACATAAAGTACTTGGTCATTCGCGTCGATATTGACGTGCGGAAATCCCTCAGCGGCTTAGACATTCTCGAGGTATTCTCCCGTGGCCAGAATCCTCAGCACTGGCACATTGGCAAGCGAGGCCTGGGCAACACTGCTGAAGGACGACAAGTAGACGATGAGGTGTTTATGGAGGTCGCTCGGAAGGAGACGACCTTGACCGATGTGGATAACGAGCTTGCAGGGGTGGTTAGGCGGTTTGTTGAGCAGGCATGACTCATGTATGATGAGGAATATCATGAGTGGTTTGCATCGCATGCTTGTCATTGTCGCATCGATTCGATACCGTTGGTATTCTCGTTTTTCCTCGTATCAGTACGTATTTTCCTTACGTTTGTGAACTCGCGCCAATCGTGCATGGTGTAGTGGGCGCCTGTGGAGGGGGCGCTTGTAGAGAAAACGCGTACTACAAGTCGAGTGGCATTGCATCTGTAGACTTCTACCTGCTTTCCTGCCACGACCACTAATGCTATGCTGACGCCGCCGTCGCCCTCGAGCTCTCCTTCGTTGACTCCAAACGATCCCACGAACAGTCGCAAGAGACAACGCTCGTTATCTATGGAATCAGAGGCCTCTACATCTTCGCCAAAACGTGCGGCCTCGCAAGACCCGCAAGCAGCCCAACCATCTAATGACATAACCCCTTCTCTCCCCCCAGCGGCAGGCGCGAATGCGAGCGATGATATTGACGCGTATATGGCCGAACAGGGCGAAGACCACGGTGTGGCCGTAGGGCCTACCCCAGGCTCTGGGATTTCTCAGCAAGAGAAGCTGAAGCTGGTGGAGGATGCGCTGAAGAGACCTATGGCTGTAGGCGAGACATGGTATGTTGTCTCGCGGCGATGGTACCAACGATGGAAAAAAGCGATGACGGGCGAAGAAGACAAAGAGGGTAGGGTGGAGGAGGTACAACTCGGGCCGGTGGATAACACACCGTTGTGCGGTTCGAACGGGGAGATCACGTCTTCCCTGGTCGAGCATGTCGATTGCGAGTTTGTTCCAGAAGACGTTTGGCAACTTTTCGAGCAATGGTACGTCCAACTTTTCAGTCGCGACCTCAAGGGAGTGTGTGGCGAGCGGGGCGCTGCAGCGTACCTCTATGCAGTCAATCTGCAAGCGCAGTCCTGTCACTGCGGTATTGGCCATCCCTCACCATGTGTTGAGTTCTCTTTCATCTGTCTTTGCATGCGTAGGGCGAAAATGTTGCGGCAGAGAAACCTATTCGACTTACAGTTGTGTTGTGCTTGCCGGTGGCCGCGGTGACATTGGCCGATCGCATTGATTATGATCCCCCTTTGCGTATACCGTGCTCATGCTGTCTGTTTACCCAGGTACGGACCGTCGCCGAACCCGCTGCCAAGGAAAGTCGTCGAGCGGGGAATCACGAAGATGGCCGCTCTCGAGCTCCACCCTCCGAAATTCCGTGTCCATCTGTTAGTTCCTGCGGTTATAAGTCGCTCCTCGCCTCCCAAGATGGTTGCTGTCTCTTCTACCGACAAGGTCGGGGATGTCATGCAAACCTTCGCCGAAACTATCTCGAAGGAGAAAGCCGCCGGCAGATATCGCGTATGGAGGGTAGCATCCACTGTGACACCGGACAACATGCTTGTGGCCGCGGACATCGTACGGACCCATGGTGCCATTCTATTAGAGAGGACCGATGAGAGGACCGTGGAAGGCGAGTTTGTAGAATCAGACGAATCGTTCGTGGTGGAGTTCACCCAATCCGACCAGTGGGTCGTCGATACTTCACAAGTGCCCTCGCCATCTTCTGCGCGGTCTCTACCACCCCCTCCTCCGCCACCACCTACGCAGAATGCTCCCTTGTTCAAATCTGGCTCGGATTTCTTCTCACAATTCTCACAGAAGACTTCTCCCGCTGTGGGAGCGACGTCGAATTCTTCCTTCAAATCTGGGGCAGTCGTCGCTGTCAACAAGTCTGGTCCTTCCGCTCGTCCGAAGGTACAACAGGAACCTGGGACAATGGGTCTGGGAAACATGTCAGTGGATTCTAGCGTGATATGGAAGGTTGACATACTCACATATCTCAAGGGGTAACACTTGCTTCATGAACTCCGCGATCCAGTGCCTAGTGCACACTCCCGAACTTGCGGAGTACTTCCTGACGGGCGTGTTCCAGGAGGAGCTCAACCCTGACAACCCCCTTGGCATGCATGGCCAGGTCGCGCAGGCATTCGGAGCGCTTCTCATGCGTTTGTGGGACAGGGAATCTACCATGTCATCGTATACGCCCCGTGAGTTCAAGCAGACGCTCCAGCGGTTCGCGCCGCAATTCAGCGGGTACCAGCAGCATGACTCCCAGGAGCTCATCGCATTCCTTCTCGACGGCTTACACGAGGACCTCAACAGAGTACTTAAGAAGCCGTATGTGGAGAAACCAGACTGGGAAGGTGGAGGAAACAAGGAGCTTGTTGAGTTCGCGAATGTGTCTTGGGAGGGACACATGAAGCGGAACGACAGCGTGGTTGTCGACCTGTTCCAGGGTCAGTTGAGGAGCACATTGGTATGCCCCGAATGCGAGAAGGTGAGCGTTACAGAGAGAATATGAGATAGTGTATGTATGCTGACCAGTCATAAAGGTGTCCATCACGTTCGACCCGTTCATGTACTTCACTTTACCCCTTCCAGTTCAGAAGAAATGGAGTCACGATATTCTCTATATCCCCTGGGATTTGGAGAAGCGTCACCTCAAGGTATGCGCGCTGCAGTGTTATCTGGACATGTTAAGCTCAATTGGTACCAGATTCCCATCGAAATAAACCGAGACTCGTCTTTCAAAGACGTTCGCCAACTATTGGGCAGGTGGATGGATGCGACACCAGATAATGTAGGCGTTTGAGTGATCGCGTTCACCTTTCCGGTACTCATCCCGTATAGCTCCTTACGCTAGAGATCTTCAGTCACCGATTCTACAAGAATCTCGACGACAATATCATGGTCGACGAGATGTCAGACAACGATGTCATCGTCTGCTTCGAACTGCCCTGCCATGCCCAGCAGAGCAGGACGTACAAGCCTCAATCCGGGGACCCTTTCATCGTCCCTGTCTTCGCTACCGAGAGCTCGCCGTCCCGACCTAGCTACAGTCGTGGGCCGAACCTCTTCGGGTTTCCTTTTATCACTGTCATCACTCAGGAGCAAGCGAAGGATCCCGAGGCCATGTATGACGCTGTTGCGGATCGGTTGCAGCGTTGGACAGAACACGCGCGTCATCTGTACAGCTGGGTCGCGGGCCGCTCCGATGATATGGAACCAGTACACATCCCCATCTCCGGGCAGCCGATCAAGGACGCTGTGACTGAGTTCAGGGAGGGTGGCGAGGTGGTTACTCTCGAGGAGGAAGAGGTTCCTGAAGAGGGTGACATTGTGGACGAGAAGGCGACGGTCGTGCAGCAGGCGGACGAAGATGCAAACATGGAGACACACGACGGCGGCCCGCGTAACACCGGCTTCAAGCGGGACCTCTTCCGCCTTCGCCTCCAGAAAGGCAACCAACCCTACGGCATTGGCTATAACAACTATGCGATGTCGCCCGGACGTTACGAAACCTGGGAACAGCGCGCCGCTGGTGCCAAGGATGGCGTATTGCTCCAACCCGCCGACGTGTTCTTCGCCGAGTTCGACGACCCTGTCAAGAGCTATTACTTCGGCGACGATCGTTCGCAGTACGAGTATGCTCGCTGGAACCATTTCGAGGAGTTCGTACACCCTGAGCTCGCCGCCTCGCGTAAGGCAGCCTCGACGCAGAAGCAGAAGGGTCTTACACTACAAGACTGCCTGGACGAGTTCACGCGCGAGGAGAAGCTAGGCGAGGATGACCTCTGGTATTGCCCGCGCTGCAAGAAGCACCAGCAGGCGACGAAGGGGATGGATCTCTGGAAGGTGCCGGACATCCTTATCGTCCATCTCAAGCGGTTTAGCAATAGCCGTATGCTGAGGGATAAGATCGATACTTTTGTCGACTTCCCCATCGAGGGGCTTGACCTGTCCTCCATGGTGGGAGAACGATCCGTTGGTAAGCGCTTGCAGGAGGAGGGTGTCGATGTCGAGGCTTTGGGTCTTCACGACTTGGACGAACCCTTGATGTACGATCTCTTCGCGGTGGACGAGCATTTGGGCGGGCTCGGAGGTGGTCATTATCGCGCGTACGCGATGAACCATGTCACTGGCAAGTGGTACCACTTCGATGATTCGCATGTGACCCCCTCTAGACCGGAGGCAGCCGTGGTGAGTGCCCAGTCGTCCTCGCATGTAGACCAGGGCTAATATATGGGGGTTCGCAGAATTCGAATGCCTATCTGCTCTTCTACAGGCGCCGTACAAGCCGACCGCTCGGTGGAAAGAGCCACGAGAAGGTCGAGCTGGCGCGCACGCGTCCCAAGACAGAGATTGAAGTGACGGCTCATGAAGAGGTTCAGCTCCCTACTCCCCCAAGTGAAGGCTCCGTTTCCCGTGGAGAGCCCTCCATCAGTAGCGTTCCACCCACTATTCTGGAGTGGCCGACTCCGAACTCCATGGTCCCTTCTTCGCCGAGTTCTCCACCGCCGCCGCTAGAGAGCCTGCCCCCTTCTTTCGACGATGCCCTTTATGATCCTATCTTGCAGTCGGACGGTCTCACGGGTCTTCCCTCGACACAATTGGAATTCCCTGACCCTTCATCCCGAGGCTCACCATCGTCAATCGACGCTGAACCAGATGATGACAACGACGGGCCGTTCTATCAGCCCGACCTCGACGAGAGCATGGAGTACTCGCAAGACTCGCTTCGGCTTCGCAAGGCGAAGTTCCCTGGCGATGAATCACTCGATGAAGACGAGGGGTTGGATGACGGCACGGACGTTTTGATGACTCCCGCCGAGTCAGAGTTGGACGAGAACGAAAGTGCTTCCTCGAGATAAGATGGCGTCGTCATGCCGTCAGAGACATAGCAGAACTCCACAGAAGCAGAGGTTGCATCACGCTGCGCATCGAAGTATTGGACTGCGCTATACAATTGCAATGGCTGTAGATAGCTAGTATCTGTTATAATGCGTATGCCGTACGTAAATCCTTGCATCATGTAATTTTCATGTTCTTTTCATTTCCATGCGTGCTTTTCGAGGGACTGATGCCGGGATGGCATTACTCGCAGAGAGCTTGAGTCTCGGAGTCGCTCGGAAACCGACTGACATGTTCGGCGGGCAGCGGGCCATGGCCTCAAACGTTCATCCTGCGGCGGCCCGCCACTCGGGCCGCCGTGCAGATACTAATAAGTAGGGGCGGACTGACTAGTACTGCAGTGACTGTCTGAATCCAGCGGAAAGTAAGTATGGAGATAGTATCGATCGCAGCAAGTCCCCGATTCTTATACGCCATATGGTATCTTATGACATACACCTGGCTTCTTTATTCCACGGGCCGGGCCAGGCACTGGCACTCACATATAAGCTTGGCACACTGCTTGCCACTGCACCCCGTGCCCTGTGCCTTCAGCTTCAGCTCTTACCACCACCTTGTCGGCCATGTCCATTCAGTGTGAGCACGGATCGTCTCTTCGCAAGAATGCTGGATTACGATCTGACGCTACACCAGCGAAGCACTTCTTGAATGACCCGGAGACCCTTGTGGTAGACTCCCTCCAAGGACTTTGTGCGGTCAACCCTCAGCTGGCTCTGGACACTGAGAACAAAGGTTAGCAAGTATACTCAGACATGCGAATCAACTTCCGAATTTGGAGGATCGGATCTACAGTGGTCTATGTTGCAAACCCGGACCGCTCGAAGGTTGCGCTCATCTGTGGAGGCGGATCGGGGCATGAGCCGTCTCATGCAGGTTTTGTGGGTGAGTTTAGCGGCATAAGTCCGACTTCAGGTTTCTGACGCTCTGAAGGTGACGGCGTCCTGACGGGTAAGTCATCGAAATCGTTCATATGGATCGCTATGAACCAGCTCTTCCGCTTCGATCGTAGCTGCTGTATGCGGCAGTATCTTTGCCTCTCCTAACCCTGCTCAGGTACGGCGTGGTATCGATCTCGTCGGGAATGATAACGGGTGAGTCCATTATTGATATCAGTTACATGACCCTCTGACTGTCCGATCTTCATAGGACGGTCATCATCGTCAAGTACGTTGCGAATTCTGAGACGCGCTACAACCTGCTGAATACGAGCCAGAAACTACACGGGAGACATCCTGAACTTCGGCCTAGCTAGAGAGCAGTACTCCGCAGCGCATCCTGACAAGGCAGACCGCGTGAAGTTTGTCATTGTCGGCGACGATGTCGCTGTTGGTCGAACTCAAGGCAAAATCGTTGGGCGCAGGTACGTGACTGGAGGTTCCTGCATGGATGAATACGCATCGATTTGTCTACAGAGGTCTTGCGGGGACATGCGTTGTCTACAAGATTGCAGGTGCACTCGCGAAGAGGGGCGCGAGCCTCGATGAGGTCTATTCGACCGCCCAATGGGTGGCTTCGCGGGTAGGAACCATTGGCGTCGGACTGGAGCACTGCCATGTATGTTCCTTTGACATCGTCCAATGCTCTGCTATCCACTGATGAGCGTCATTCGCGCTAGGTCCCAGGTACCGCCGCCTCGGAATCGCATTTAGGTCCGGCAGAGATTGAGATTGGGATGGGTATACACAACGAGCCGGGACACAGACGGTTGTCACCTATTCCCCCCTTGCGCGACCTCCTGCCGCAGCTTGTGGAGTTCCTCACCGTCACGAACGATCCTGAGCGTTCGTTCCTACCTTTCAAGAATGACGGCAGCGACCGCGTCGTGCTCCTCGTGAACAACCTTGGCGGCACAAGCGAGCTGGAGCTAGCGAGCATTGCCGGCGAGGCACGGCGTGCACTGGAGAAGAAAGGCGTAAAGGTTGAGCGGCTCATATCTGGGACGTTCATGGTAAGTCTCGGACATCCAAATTTGTCACAGACATGGCACTGACAGAGCGCATAACCTGGATGCTAGACGAGTCTGAACATGCCTGGATTCTCCATCACCACCCTACTACTGCCCAACGGTGCCGACGCTGGAGCGCCAGACAGCTCGCTTCTGCTCTCGCTGCTTGACGAGCCGGCGAACGTCCCCGGTTGGAAGTGGTCGTCCTTTGCTCCGCCGCCTGCAGATGACCAGATCACGTCCGGAACTCAGAAGATCGTCTCCGTGCTTTCAGAGGAAAACATCGTCGTGCTTCGTGCCGAGGATCGGAAGGCATTCAACGCCGCTGTTGAGCGGGCATGCAAGGCCATCGCGGACGCAGAACCGGAAATCACGCGCATGGACAACATAGCAGGAGACGGAGACTGTGGCCTGACATTGAAGGGCGGTGCCGCAGGTGCGTCCCAACAAGCCCACCCGGTGTAGACTTACTGAGGCTTCTGGGTGACAGCGGTCTTGAAGGGCCTCCAAGAGGGCCAGATCTCGGGCGACAATGTCACCAAATCTGTCATCGTCGTGGCAAAGATCGCCGAAGAGCAGATGGGCGGGACGAGCGGTGCACTCTACTCGTGCGTTAATCTCAACGTCGTCTGCAATTGTTAGTACTTTGTACTGACCTGGGTCTTCCATTACCACAGAATATTTTTCTCTGCACTCGCCCAGGGCCTCCAAGCTAACCATGGAGGTGCACAGACTCTGTCGCCTACTCTCTGGTCCGCCGCACTCTCTTCGGCACTCACGAAGCTCTACACGTACACCCGTGCGCGTCCACCGTCGCGTACGCTGGTAGATCCGCTAGCTGCATTCATTGAGACGCTTGCAAGCACCAAGGGGGCGGACTTTGCTGGAGCTTCAAAGGCTGCTGGCGATGCTGCGCTGAACACTCGTGATCTTGAGGCAAAGGCCGGACGAAGTGCATACGTCGAGGGAAACAGGCTCAAGGAGGAACGTGTCCCCGACCCGGGTGCTTGGGGCGTCAAGGTGATCCTGGAGAACCTGCTTGGATGAAATGTTGGGGCGCAGAGGAATTCGGCAGAAGCGAATACCTTTCATGTACGAGTACTTAAAGAGTTGCGCTAGCTTCAAGTTGGGGGGAATGTCACTGCTGTTTGAATCGCATAGACTGCGAGTTTGTGCCAAGTACCGCTATTACGAGTCTGGTGCCAGTAATACGAGGCGTGGGCGCCAAAGATCGTTGCCGACGCCTCCGAAGTGCCCTCTCATTCACGCATCTTGCTTCTGTACTGTCAGTGTTCACCTCCGCGAGGCTTCGCCCTCTGCGAGCTCACCCCCCGTCGCTGCGCAATACCGGACGCCTACCCTTGGAGCCAGGAAGTAACGGCACTCCCCATTACTTTTGGAACACTCGCTCGGTTGAGGAGATCGTCGCTTTCGTCGGGACTAGCATTCGTGTCCGGAGGTGAGTCTATTGCACGCTCATACGCTATCTTGCGCTGTACGTCGTCAACCTGGCGTGGTCGTGGCGCGGTTGAGTGCACGATAGTTGCAGAACGTCATCCCAGTTTTACCCTTCTCTGCTCCCGCTCCGTGCATCCATGACCCACCACGAACATGGGCGAGAGCTCTGATCAGTATTAGCTGATCAATCTCTTCTCATCTCTAGGTTCATCCATGTCTGCACGGGCAGCGTTCGTGCAGCCTTTACGGCGCACTGGGGCCGCATTTGTGGCGGCCGTCGGACGGTTAGACAAATCCCTGTCCCCAAGTGACACGATCTATCGTCTACGGCAACACAACTTCACGTTTGCGGACTCGGCGTACCTCTTCCACATTGCCCTAGCATCGTTTTGGTTATATATCATGGATGTCCCCGGTTTGGTCAAGCTGATGATACCCATACTCTACATCATTGCGCTCCTCATACCATTCACGTCGCAATTCTTCGTCCCCGCAAGCCCCATCTTCCTCTACCTGCTCAGTTTCTTCTCGTCCAAGTTCATCCCGAAGGACTACCGGCCAACGCCCTCCGTCGTGCTCTTGCCGACTCTGGAGTCCGTCCTCTATGGTGCGAACGTGTCCGACATCCTCACGCGGTTCACCCATCCCATCCTGGACATCATCGCATGGGTACCATACGGCGTAGGGCATTACGTGATTCCGTTCATAGTCGCCGCGTTCCTCTGGCTCTTCCGACCAAAGGAAGCGTTGCACTTTTGGGCTCGCGCCTTCGGATTCATGAACCTTACGGGCGTCCTCATCCAACTCGTCTTCCCATGCGCAGCACCATGGTACGAGCTCATCTATGGCCTTACTCCCGCGGACTACTCAGTTCGTGGCTCCCCCGGCGGTCTTGCACGCATTGATCGACTATTCCACGGCAACGGATACACGGCTGCGTTCTCAAACTCCCCGCTGGTGTTCGGCGCGTTCCCATCTCTGCACGCCGCGTCCGCGACGATGGAGGCCCTGTTCATCTCTCACTTCTTCCCGCACACGACGAAATGGGTGTTCGGCTACGCTGCCGTCCTGTACTGGGCCACCATGTACCTCACCCATCACTACCTCGTCGATGTCGTTGGTGGCTCTTGTCTCGCGGTCGTGTTTTTCTACCTCATGATGCCGGAGGAGCTCAAGAGCCCCGCCGCCGCCACTGCTCCTCCCGGTGGCCTCGGCGCCGCGTCGTACCGGTCGAAGTACGAAATCTACGACATCGAGGAGCCACGCGGACTCGGGCGCGGCGGTCGCGGCAATGGCGCGATCATGCGCGACGCGGAGGCGTACGACCTGGAGGAGCTCTCGGATCGCGAGTCTGACTCGGAGATGGACATCACGTATCGCTCGCCGGTGGTGCCGGACGGCCCTGCGTCCGCCGTGCCGCTGGTGAAGTCGGGCGGGCGCGCTTCCCCGACGAAGAAGAGCCACCGGCACACGGCGAGCATCGCGAGTCTCATTCGGTCGGAGGAGAGGGGCGAGGAGGGATGGAGCCCAATCGGAGGCTCGTTTGCGTTCCCGCCGACGCCGACGAGGGCGCAGGCGTTTGAGGAGGGTAAGGGCCCAAGGGCTTCGTAGGACGACGGTGCGGTGCGGAGGGGGTGGGAGGTGTTGTTGTGTGCTACGGGAGTGGTTCTGTACATTCCTTTGGTTATCGCTTGGGGCTAGAATCTATAATAAGTACTACCTACAGTAACCCTATCTCACATTCAGGTTCAATGTCTCTCACCAGAGCTTGGCAAGCTACGCTAATGCTTGGACGCCCTCCTGGGGCCGGTCGGGTCAGGTTGGGGGGATGCATGCATGGAAGAACTTGGACGACGGCGACGCCCGCTCTTCCTCTGCCTCGGGCTCCTCCAAGCGCAGATGCAACTCCTTCACACCTTCTCCGACCGTGGTGCGTCTGCTTCGTGTTCAGTGGCAGTCCATATAAGTCGCTGTTAATGGCAGCCCCTTTGCTGTCATCGTTCATGAAGCTTCCCGTATGCTCGTTTCACACTCTCGTGCACATGTACGTAGGACTACTAGGAGAACACATGTTGAATGCTAGCGATGCGTAGTGCGTTCGTACTCTACGCCAACGAGGCACACAGTTCAGTTAGCTGCCGACCTATGCCTATGCCACCATCTCTACGGCCTATATAGATCCCAAACGCGGGTACCTGTCCCGGCACAACGCAGCGACACACCCGTTACTACTTAGCGTAGCTCCCGAGATCCTCACCGGTCACTCTGCATTTCAGTTTGCATGGGCGAATGGATCCTGCGTTGTCACTGGCGTGCGGGAAAAAGGTAGGGCCAACTTCTTGTCCATGTAGGGCCCAGGGGCGGGTGACGGGCAAAGCGGGCAAGTGGAGTGGAGTCAGGAGGACCACCAGTGAGGCTCGAGCCTACTGGCAGACTCCCGCAGGTCAACTGACACCGCGCCGTGCGGTGCGACGCTCACAAGACGCGGCTTGTCTGGGAATAGCGGTGCCACTGGGCGCAGGTGTTTGAACTTTGAACTAGCAGTAGCTTGGACTCCTCAGCGTGTTCTGGATCGCGGGCTGTCGCCGCGGGTCGGTGTGCCGCGTGCACGTGGGGCTCTGTGTGCGGGGGTGGCACTGGCACTGGCACTGGCAGCGGGGGTGTCCGATGTCGTGCGGCGCATGGAATGCAGCGTGCGGGTGTTTGGTTTGGTACGTAGTTCCTGCTTCGGAAATCGACGAGCGGCACTTGGGACCTACTCACCGGTGTCTCGTGTAGTAGCCTGAACTATTGACCAGAGATTCCCAGGATATGCAGACGGGGATGCATATGGTCACCGTCTGCGATCCTCTGGCATCTGCGATCGAGGAGCGGCGTGCGCTGGCCATGGCACTGGCAGCTACGTCGGCGTCGCGGAGACGAATTCGTTGACGCCACTCGGCGGTGCATATTGGAATGCAGGCGCGCGGACCGGGCAGGCCGTACACATGGAATGTTCAATGGAGTACGCCGATGCCTGTCTCGGGAGGCAATGGCTGGCCAAGCAAACGAAGAGGGGGCGTATTATATTAGGAGGGAGGGGGAGGGGATGTGTTACAGGAGGTGCGGGAGAGAGGCGCGACAAAGAGGTGGTCAGGTGGTAAGTACTGCGAGGAGATTAACCATCTTCACGACTCGTATCCCGCCGCTCCCTTGGAGCCTGGAGGTCATTTGCTGGCCACAATCACATTCCGCCTTTGTGAGACCGAGTTTGTAAACAAGGGGCGACATCACGGAGTCCTTACGTCTTGCCAACTGATGCCGTCTGCACGTACGCGTTGCTCGCACGTTTGCGGCTATCTGTGTAGCATCGAACAATTCAGTGCCAGTGGACGACGAACACGATGATCGCGACTATGAGACTTGCCTCTTTCGGCACACGAGGGCGATTTTGCAGCTTGCTACGGCGCTGTAGAGATGTTGGGATCCTCGGGACGGGAGACTACTTGGCACTATGGTGATGTGGCGGTTAGCGGGTTAGCGGGAAGATCTTCTGTGCGGGGGACGTAAGACTGCGGTCAGCTAGACGTGATGTTGGCGTGGCCCTAGGAGACGGGGGTGGCTGCCGCACGGACGCAATGTGAATGACGGCATTTCGGTGTTGCTGCGTAGGACTAGAGTGTGGACGAGCGTGATGTCCCGGCTCCGAGGTGCATTCTATGAATTCTATTCATATGTGTAGACACCGGACGTCTTAGACGCGGTATTCCGTACATCTGGAGCTCATGTCAGTTATTGATAGCCCCAGGCTAGCAGTTAGATGGAGGGTTCACATGGCGTGGTGAAGGGTGCATGCACGTGCACGTACGATTGAGGTCGCCTTGATTGACTGATGTGATTGATGAGCGGCTCCTGGTATGTATTGGTGGGGCGGTCGATCGGACCATGCTGGTTCCCCCAGGTGGCTATGTACAGGGACACCCCGTGGGGCTGGCAGACGAGTCCACGACTAGGGGGGGGGCGCACAAGTACTGAGATCCTTGGGAGGTCGGAGAGCACAGCGCGAGGAAGCTGGAACCGCCATGATGGCCGCCAATTGACGTGCGTGCAGGGCTGCGCGTTCCTGGGGAAGATGGTGAGAAGACTTGGGATGGTCAATGCATCAATCTGGCCATCATGTTGCCTGAACGGGACGCAGGTGTCTGAAAATGAAGGAAAGGAACGCGCTGACAGTGCGAGAACGTGATCGCGTCGGCGGGTGTGGCTTGCGACTCGAAGCGTGCTGCGCCTGCCCGCGTTCTGGGTTGTTCTGACAGATGGCCGGGGTATGGACACGCCGAGGTGGGGCGAGGGTGCGGAGGCCGTGAGTCGTGGATTATATCAGTAGTAGTTGGGACGGGACTAACGCGAGAGGGGAAGATGGGAGAGAAGGGGGACGCGATGGACACGATAGGAGGGCGGGCGGGCAATGAGACCGCTGTGGTGGGACGATAGCCGATGGGAGAGTGGGGCTAGGTGGGAAGAGAGGAAGTCGAGAGAGGGAAGGACCAATGGAAGGACGGTGTACTGGTGGACCCTGGCTGAGCAGGCACGGTGCTTGGAAAGAAAGTTGAGGCGAGGGAGTGCGAGACTCGTCAATGGCGATCGTTCAGTAGAGGAAACGCCACTGGTGGTTACTACCGGACCGGTGTGCGCTGTTGCGCCACAAGGCGCTGCATGCCCTGGCGCAGGGGCTGGATGCCACCGCTGGTCGACATGGACTGCTCCGGACGTGCGCGCGCTCCGATTGTTGATTTGAGAGGGTAAGGTGAAGGAAGAGAGGCGATGTCGGGGTACGCGGGCCTGCGCCTCTGGACGCGGACCGGGCACGGAGAGCTGGGCCACGCGGCCGCCACCACCGTCGTCGGGGCGGACCTTGACGCTGCCTGTCGCGACTCGCTGGACATGGCACTAATCTCCGTCTCCGATCGTCTCTATCCGACGCCACCCTGCCGCCACTGGCTCTCCCGACCAACGCATCGCGCGACGGGCCGCCGTCAGGGGATCTTGGAAGACGCAAGAGTGGGAAGAAGGAGGTGGGCAGGGCAGCTGCAGACAGGTCGAGCTAGACGGCGAGTTCGTTGTTGGCTGGTGCACGACTCGAGGCTGCTTCTTGCTCTACTCAACGCCAGGCGGGGTATTCAATTGGCCGGAGCCCGATTCGTCTGCTTTGCTCCCACGCGCGCGGCCGGCGGGACCTGGAGCCCAGAGCTCGGTCCCGCTCAGCAGCCTCTCTCTCTCCAGGCCTCCTTAGCCGCACTTGCAATCAGGCCTTCCACCTTCCATGCGTACTGCTCTGTCATGGCCGCCTTCTGCCTTCGTGCGATGCTTCCGACGGCCATGCTCCGGTCTACGTAGTACACCTAGTTCCTTCCGCTGCAACGACAAGCCGTGACATGCGGTGAATCGGTGACGAGCAGAAATGCAGGGCAACGCCGACGTACAGGCTCTTCATCCTGCCGTAGCCGATGTCTTGCAGGCTGTCCGGATGTCGCCCCGGCCACCCGACGCAGACCCTGTGCGTATGTTGCATGCGTCCCCAGACAGCGGCTAAAAAATCGCACCAGTTGAACCGCACACCATCGCGGGCAGAGTGTCTTCCCGCTCGGGGACAGCTGCGATGTGCGGGGCGTGCGGGGAGGGCCAAGTCGGCTCAGCGTTATCCCTCCAGCCAGCCACGTCCTCTAGGCGCAGCTGGCTGTTGCTGCTTGTTGCGAGCTCCTGGGACGAGTCTAGAGCTTCGAGTGTGAGCTCCTACCGATCGCGACCCGCCGGGACAGGCGCGAGACAGGAACAAGCATGCATGGTCATGTGGGTCCCGCCCAGCCAATGGCCGTCCACCCAGAGTCCAATGTCCGTGCATCGTGCACCGTGCTGGAATGGATGCACGTCCGACTCCATCCCCCGTCCTCCCCAGCCCACATCCCGCCCGAGATGCACACAACGCGCGTGTATTCTTGCCCAGCTTCTGGGGCGTGTGGGGACTGGAGACGAGGAGCTTCCCCCGCGCGGGGTAGTCCCCAACGTGCCTGGCCAGCGCTCGCTGCAGGAAGATCAGATTTCACTGATGAGCCCCCTCGGGCGTCTCCTTGTAACCGCATGGATGACCTCTCCCAATTTGGGCCACGCGACTTAGCCGGAGAAGGCCCATCTCACGGCTCACACCCTCTCTCGACGCGCCCTTCCCCGCATATATAATGCCCGCCCTCTCCTCTCTCGGCCCCCCGTGGTTGGTTCGTTCCACTCCCCGCCCCCTTCGCGTTTCTCCCCCTCATCCCTTAACGCGTCTCTCTCCACCATGCCCGCCGGTCCAGTAGCTGCAGGCGGCGGCATCAGTGCCGCCGGCTCCAAGAACAAGATCGCTGGCATTGCCATGACCGCTTTTGCTGCCTTTGGTGGTATCCTTTTCGGTTACGACACCGGTACCATCTCTGGTATCATCCAGATGGACGACTGGTTGCGCACCTTTGGTGTTCGTACCACCGACCTCCAGACCTACCCTCTCGGCTTCTACCTCCCCTCTAGCCGCGAGTCCCTCGTCGTCTCCCTCCTCTCCGCCGGTACCTTCTTCGGTCAGTAATAGACTTCAACCTTTGCCTTCTTCTATCCGGCTAATACCGCTCTCCCCCAGGTGCCCTTCTCGGCGCCCCCGTCGCCGATATCCTCGGTCGTCGTGTTGGTATCATCGCCTCCTGCCTTGTCTTCGCCCTCGGTGTCGCTCTCCAGACGGGTTCACACAACCTCGCCACCTTCCTCGTCGGCCGTGTCTTTGCCGGCGGAGGTGTCGGTCTCGTCTCCACCCTCGTCCCCATGTACCAGTCCGAGTGTTCCCCCAAGTGGATCCGTGGTGCCGTCGTCTCCGGCTACCAATGGGCCATCACCATCGGTCTCCTCCTCGCTTCCGTCATCAACAATGCCACCAAGGATCGCCAGAGCCACTCTGCATGGCAGATTCCCATCTCCATCCAGTTCATCTGGGCCTTCATCCTTTCCGCCGGCATGACTTACCTCCCGGAATCCCCTCGTTGGCTCATCAAGAAGGGCAGGGATGAGGCCGCCGCTCGCTCCCTCTCTCGTCTCACCTCCCTTCCCAAGGACGACCCCGAGGTCCAGACTGAGCTGCACGATATCCGTGCTGCCCTCGAGGAGGAGATGAAGCTCGGCGAGAGCTCCTACCTCGACTGCTTCAAGCCCGGCCACAACAAGATCATCCTCCGTACCCTCTCCGGTATCTTCATCCAGGCATGGCAGCAGCTCACCGGTATCAACTTCATCTTCTACTGTAAGTCCTCGTCTTCCTCTTTCTTTCCGCTCGCATCCACTTGCTCATGACGTCAATTTTCTATAGACGGCACGACCTTCTTCAAGAACTCCGGCATCTCGAACCCCTTCCTGATCTCGGTTGCAACCAACATCGTAAACGTGTTCATGACCATTCCCGGTATCTGGGGTATCGAGCGTTTCGGCCGTCGTTCCCTCCTGCTCTATGGTGCCGTCCTCATGTGTATCTGCGAGTATCTCATCGCCATCATCGGTGTTACTATCTCCGTCCAGAACCAGTCTGGTCAGAAGGCGCTCATTGCCCTCGTCTGCATCTACATCGCCGGCTTCGCCGCCACCTGGGGTCCCATCGCCTGGGTCATCACCGGCGAGATCTTCCCCCTCAATGTCCGTGCCAAGGCCATGTCGCTGTCCGTTGCGTCCAACTGGTGAGTCACTGTGTGTCCTAGTCCCTAGTCCAGAATATGTGCTAATCTTGACGCACAGGCTCTGGAACTGGGCTATCGCCTACGCCACGCCCTACCTCGTCAACACTGGCCCCGGTAACGCCGGCCTCGAGGCCAAGGTGTTCTTCATCTGGGGCTCGACCTGCTTGGGCTGCGTGATCTTCACATACTTCTGCATCCCCGAGACCAAGGGTCTCTCCCTTGAGCAGATTGACCTCCTGTACCAGAACTCCACGCCCATCACGTCCGTGCGCTACCGCAAGGAGCTCATCGCCCAGGACATCCACGTCTCGGACGTCAAGGGCGAGCCGGAAGAGAAGCACGACGACCACGGCTCGGCCGAGAAGGTATAAGCGCCTCTCGTGCTCGTTCCTCGTCGCTGCTCCCCCTCTTCCTCGCTATTTATCCCATTCGCATTCGGTTCGCTTCTCGGGCTTGCGTGGTGGACTCGACCGCAGACTGGAGCATAGGATCACCCCCTCATCTCTCTCACCCCCTCCTCCTCCCCCCCATATCTCACGTTCACGAGACTCACGGCGTTGTAATATGTAACGATACTTCACGAGCGAGGTAGTTTTTCATTGTCCTCTGGATATCCGTTGACACACACTCTGCACTACTTGTCATGGACGCCGTGGCGGCATGTCGGCTTGTGCATCTGTAGCCTCTCCTGCCCACGCGCCCCGCCGCCTGTTGGTGGGCGCGTGGTTAGTATGGTACTACCTAATGCTGCTACTATGATAGTACGACCGTGCTTCTTCCTGTACTGTACTACTTACTTGCAAAATTGCAGCATATTTTTGGCTGATTCGTTCACATCGGAAGTTGGTTTGCAAAACGGTATCATGTCCGGCCGTTTCGCTAACCTGTCCGCGCGTTTGCTCCTCCACGCCGAATTATCGATACACTGTCCGCCGTTTGAAGGATCTCCTCCACCACTCATCCGTTCCTCTTCAAAATTTGGGAGTTGCGTAATATGAAGCCTCTCATCTCAGGAAAAATATCAGCTTCCTTGTATCTCTTCTCCTTTGTTATGTTCTGCGTGCACGAAATGCGAGCGCTAACCAGGCCATCCGACGCGCGCTATGCTTCCCACCCTCTCGGCTAGCCTCGGCTCTCTCCCGACCTTGCCGATGCACGTAGCGCCGCTGTGCGCGCTATGCGGGCACTTGAAGTTAGCAGGAACATGGAGAATGTTCAACGCCATGGGTCACCAGCTGATTATTTTTCCCTGTATCTAGGGGCTTCTGGGAACTGTCTCAGAAATTCTGAAGGGAATCCATGCAGTGGATCTTTAGATTCTTCAAACTGTGGACAGTTGAGCGATAACAGACGGACCGAAGCGCCATATAGCGCTGGCAGAATCCTCCCCGCCACAGGACATTGACGCTGTAGTGGACTGACAAAGGTGCCGTACAGACAGGACCGACGAGCCACTTACGGCGGACCAATTTGCGATCACCAGGACAGTTGTCTGATCCCCGTGGACATCATACCCTCTGCAGTTGGTTTGTGCTGAAATGGAACAAGTGGACTGGGAGGATCTGCGACTCGCGAGCGTTACTCCAGCGCTTGGCTTCTTCGAACTTCGGCAATACTCGGACTGAAGTTTAAACAGCACAGGCTGCACCGCTCATCCATTTTGCAGAGCTCGCTCAGGAAGTATGAGTAAAAATGCGCCACCAGGAGTCTCGAACGAGGTACATTCGTCTCAGTCATGGCATTTGTGGCTGACGACCGCATACTCGGATAATTACGTGACAATGGCAGATCTCACATACCATCCTCTACCTATTACGACGACTCCCTCCGGAGTACTTACGGCTACTAGACCGCCGCTATCGTAACTCGTACCTCGTACGAAGCTGAGCCAGCGTCGCCACGGGATTTAGTGAGTTCGCACCCGTGGAACGAAGCTCACCTGCCCTCTGCTCGCAGGATGTGGCGCCTTTATACTACAAGAACTTATCGTCTTGCGTGGTTCAGCGGACCCTGCTTCGGCCCGCCGTATGTGATCGCGTCCTAGGTCTGGTCTCTGAGCGGGGAGCAAGACGGTCCAACACGTCTTCCGAGCCGTACTGCACCAAAAGGAGAGCTGTCGGAGGCCATCAACTCCGTGTACCCGTATTGTGCGGACGAGCATGGGTACCCAGTGGACGACGCCTCTGAGGACGAGAACCCCGTGCGCATTCAAGTTGGCAACTCACGCGTCCAGAGCCAGAGGAGCAGGTGGTTCGCCCGGCGATGGACGTTGACGGTTGCAGGAGCTCGCTACGCCTGTGGCTCTCGTCTTCGTGTCCAGGGTATGGCACGTCGTTAGCGCGAAGAGCGGTTGTTGAGGAGATCGCGGGGATGGAGGGCCATGTCCTGACCAGTGATATGCGCCGATGATCTACGGAGAGGGCCCCTTTGCCCTTCGTGGGTCTTCAGGAGGAGACCCTCAAACACATCCCGGACCAGAACATCTTCAGAGACTTCCGAACGGTCTGACTTGAGCAGGACGCGCGTATGCTGTACAAGGAGCCCTGTTGCATTCTTCGCTTGGCAAAGTCCCCAGACCTACATATTGCTGCTGGAGTGGTGCTCGCCCCCGTCCTGGTTGAATGTACGGAGCTGGGTGGATAGCTCGAAGGAGGTCCGTCTGGGGAGCATGGCGATCACTCTGGCCTTTCGGTCGTGGGGTGCGATGACAGACAGCAATCATGGGCACATGTACATGCTAGACATTGCGATACAGTACCTTCAACTAGAATATAGCAGATGGCGTTGTTCCCGACTTTCTTGTGCCCGCGAGTATCTCTTTGAGGCCTGAACCGGCCCGGGGTCGCGGCCCTCTCGGGATTATCCGTGGTTACAGTGAGGCGATGCATGGACACTAGTACATGCCCTCAAGCGCTGCCAGGAAAGTTGAATGATGCCCTCCATCTCGCGTTGAGTGTGCTGTTGGTAAGTAAGCCCATAACTTGGCATGGAGAAATGTGGCTGAAGTTGTCTTCGTAGACCTCGTCGACGGAAGTTGCATTTTCACAGTATACCGCTTCAGGTTCACTGGCATGTGAGACAACCGCAGAAACGGGAAACCTCAATTATTCCCGGTGTGGTACGTCGACACACGACTACACGAGAAAGACGAAGACGGTACTGATACCTGTATAAGGCAGCTCATGTGGCTCCTCGATACCTCCTCAGGAAGTTTCCTCCACGTTGACCGGCCCCACGAGCATCGTTTCGCTATTCTATCCCACGTCTGGCGTTCCAACGGCGAACTATCGTTCCAGGATCTCAGAGCCCTCCAGCTCAATGCCGAAAGGAAACGGCCAACTATCAGTCGGATACTACTCCGAAACAAGGGACTCAACGACTCTGTGTTGTCAAAGGCGTCAGACAAGATCAGAGGATGTTGTGCGCTGGCGCGAAGGCATGGGTACCGCTGGGTGTGGATCGACTCGTGTTGCATCGACAAGACCAGCAGCACCGAGCTCTCCGAGGCCATCAACTCAATGTACGGCTGGTACGCCGCGGCCGACATTTGCTTCGCCTACCTGGAAGATGTCGATGACGACCACGATCCGCGGCTGAAGGACTCGAAGTTCCGCCGCAGCAGATGGTTCTCGCGTGGGTGGACGTTGCAGGAGCTCATCGCGCCCGCTGTCGTTGTGTTTGTCTCACAGACGTGGCGCCTGATAGGCACGAAGGCTGACCTCGGGGACCTCGTCGAGGAGATCACTGGGGTGGATCGGGCCACCCTCACCCATGCAATCTCTCTAGACTCTGTCAGCGTCGCGCGACGGATGTCTTGGGCTTCGAAGCGGAAGACCACGCGAGAAGAGGACCGGGCTTACTCGCTCATGGGCATCTTTGGTGTCAACATGCCGACCATCTACGGCGAGGGCCCCAATTCCTTCAGACGCCTCCAGGAAGAGATCCTTAAGCACATTCCCGATCAAACCATCTTCCTCTGGGGACCTATCCTCTACGATGATGAAGTTCTGTATCGGAATTTGAGCCCAGACTCGAGCAGCGACGATAGCCGATACTGGCAGTCCCGGAGTCTCTTCGCATGGTCTCCAGACGCGTTCATTAACTCCAGGAACATTGCTTCTATAGCGCTAGAAAAATTGGAATGTCGCATTGGCATCCGGTCCGCGCTGTCAGACTACGCAGTTACCAGCCACGGCATCAGCACCCGCCTTCCCATCATTCCTCTCCACCATGGAACGGGCAAGACAACGTATCTTGCCGTGCTGGCTAGCGAGGACGCCGAGGGACGCCTACTCGCCCTTCTGTTGTACCCGCAACGAGAGGGGTCGGGGCGTTACTATGTCGGGCACTACGTCGGGCGTCCCCAGTCTCCCCCATATGTTCACTACCGGGCCGTCGCTATACGTTCCGCGGACATACTGCGCAACATCCAAGTCCAGGACGTATGCATTCCTTACCGCCAGTCGTCACTGGTTCCTCGTTCTCCAATACACTTAGTATCTCCGCCGAAGTTCAGGTGCCCGTGCGACGTCATCATTCCCGGTTGGGTGATAGCCCGACTGCGCGAAGACGGGTTCTCTACGACGTTGGCAGCCGGCGGAGAAGAGGAGGCCGATCTCACACTGCACATCACCGAGACGACTGCACCGTCGGAGTGCGCTCTCGTGCTCGGTGGTCGGAACGAAACCATACGCATTCACATGGGGAGATGCACCTGCATGGGTCGCTTCCTGTGTGTATCTGTGGCTGGCTCGGGAACACCGGTTTCGAAACGAGCCGCAACCGCGTCAACAGGTGACACGCTGGTCGAGCTGGGTCCAGCGCTGATGTCACCTCCAGCGAAGTCCAAAGACGTGGGCAGGGTTCTCACTGAAAGTTTGGACCCTCGATGTCCAACTGGACACGTCGCGAGTTGGGAGAAGGGAGGGAAGGACTTTGCCTACGGTCTTCGCCGGCTTCGGATGACGTTCAGCGCGTGGCATACACGTCAGGATGTGTACACTTTAGAGGTGCATCTGGATTGCGCTGAAGACGATGTTTCGGGACTATAGAAGATACTAACGTGACGCATAGTGGGTGCAGTTCACAAACCAACGAGGCATCTGCGGCGCTCCAAAGAGAGGAAGGAAGTCTGGGAGAGCAAGTGTGCCTGTGAACACTGCCTCTGTGCGGTTAATTTTGATTCGCCTCTGCCAGTACTAGTGACTTCTTCGCCACATGCATGCTGCACCGTGAGCGTGCCGATTTATACTCCCTGCCTATTGGGTCCGCGGCATGCGCTGTGTGAATTCCACGCTGCGCGTCACCCTCTTGGATACATAAAATCATATCGTAAACTGCGTTCCTGAGGGCATCTTCCATAGAAATCCGCCTCGACCAAGACGGTAATCTGCGGGAAGACGGCGGAAGGCGTGCTGAGATGACGATGAGTAAATCTCAACCTTGCGAGAACAATAGCGTCGGCTGTGCTGCCAAGTGGACCTGAGCACGATGCACCTAAGCCGTAAGGCTCAGAGAGAGATCAAATTCCAAGGTTCACGGAGATGTCAGATTATCAGGCAGGAGGTAATCTGTCAGGGCATCCTCACGTTGCCGGAGCAAAGGCAAACCCAGATGGATCGTTCAGCGAGGTTAAAGCGGCGGAGGAAACCGCGAGCGCCATTTTTTGACGCCCAGGAGCCACGAGGGTAGGCTGAGGTAAGCGCCACCTGCGATGACCGACTTCCAGCGAGGCGTGGCTTTTCCTTCAGTGTTCTCACTCACTTCGCGTTCCTCCTTACTGCGCCCTGTACTCTATCCTCGTCAGCATTGACCACGATGGCCGGCTCAGCAGACAAGGTCGACTACTCGTTGCTCAAGGACGATAAAATGGGTGACGAGCCCACTTCGGGCACCGACCTCCTCCTCGGCTCCTTCGATCCGTCAAAACTTCATCCACTGGCTGGCATAGAAGACAAGCTCGACTATCTGCTTTTGGATGATGACAAAACGACCGAACTACCGGGAGCTGGGACTGCAATTCCTTCACGGGGCTGGAGTGACGACTTGTGTTATGGCACGGGAACGATGTACCTCAGTGGTTCGTACTCTATTTCGGCTTTCACAACCGTGCTCCCTTCCATCATCGTTCTGCTTCGAAGTCGAGGCGTGTACGATCATGCTAGTATGACCGCACGTCACTCGACTTCGTCACACCTTATCTCCTCTTATTGTTTTGTGTCATCACATGCTCACGCCATCTCACCAGGACTCGCCCTTGGCGGCGTATGGGGACTGCGCGAGGGCGCACGAAGACCCCTGGCGGTGTCCAATGCTCGTCTAAGGATCAACAGCATCCTGAACTCGGTCACCCGCCGAGGGACTTTCATAGGAAACTCCGCCGGCTGTCTCGGTACGAACTCGTCCGCCTCTGACGTCTATCGCTTGCAAACTGATCGCCGTCCTCCAGCTCTCGTCTACAATGCATTTAATTCCTCAATAGACCAATTCCGGGGTGTACACGACACCTACGGGAGTATGGCTGCCGGGGCACTTACCGGCGCTTTATATAAGTCAACTGGTGCGCCTTCTTGATTTGCTTCTCCGCGACCATTCGTTCTTATTGTCTTTCGACGTTCTAGCCGGTGTGAAACCTGCGCTTGCCGCGGCAACGTTCATCTCAGGGCTTGCTGGGGTCTGGAGTTATGTTAAGCGGAGCATCTAGTATATTTCCTGTATAATTTACCGTACGCTAATCGCCAGTGAGTCATCGTCCCCGCTTTCCATCCATACTCGCGACTGTCTGCTGTTAAGTTTAGACGACCTCCCGCCTCGGTCGTGGCCATTCAGTTGGTGCCAGCGTCATTGACTTGACATAACCTCTTGAGACCTCGGTCCCTGGAACCGGAAGAACTCTGCATCGATCAGTCCTGGCAAGATTTCCACCTCTCCCCAGTATTTATGTCCGTGTCTGGATGTGGCCAAGCCGCTCCCTCCGTGTGCTCACGCACCGGGATCTCCTGGAGCCTCCTTGAATGACCGGTCTGGCCGTGGACGCCCGCGCGACTCTTCCCTAGAGCGCTGCCAGTGTCCGACAGTCTCAAAAGACGGCCAGTACGCGACGTCGTTTCGGGGAGTCCCCGCAGGACCAGTCTCCCCACTGCAATACTCGCATGGTGCGTATGCTCTCCTGTTCTGGCCCTTCAGCACGTGTCAATTGAGCGTTGCACCGTGCCTGTGACGTTCAGCTTGCCGATTCGCTCCACCTCGACCAATGCGCCTCCTCGGGGGTCCTTGCAAGCGGGCATGTTAACTCCCATGTGCATACGGTATCGCCGAAGGATCGGAGCAAGCTCTCGATCAATTTCCTCAGTGGCAGTAGTCCGCGTGCGGCGGCAGATCCATACCCCAGACACCACCACTCCTCCCCTCTGTCCAGTCGTGCTCGCGGTGTGAATCGACCAGATACATCTCGGAACAATGCCGACGATGTTGAGGTGGCCGCAGCAGACGCCTCCGACGACCACACAAGGTGCTGTGTCGATCTCGCTATCTGCCATGTTCATGAAATTGATGATTATGCGCATAGGACGTACCGCCTAGACATTGTACAGCATCCAGACCGCACTGCAGAATTTGGAGCGTCGACTCTCACGCGACTCCCTCTCGCGCCCCCTTTGATAGCGCAGCTCGTCATGCGTGACTCGGCGGGACGGACAATCATAGAGTGAGTAGGCTTAGAGGCGCTTGAGGTTAATCGTTATCGGCTCAAAATTTCCGCCTTCCAGTGAGCTCGAGCTGCCGTTCTTGGTCGCCCAATTGTCTTTGCTCACCTCGGATGGATCCGCGCCCATGGACTACGTTACGGACGGTGAGGGCCGAAGCACCCGCGAAAGGCTACTTTACGGCAATCTGGTCTCGTCCCCGCATCTCCTCCGCAACTTGCAAGGCCGGAGAGGGGTTTACTTTATGTTCCCCGACGTCGGCATCAGGCAGAGAGGCCGTTTCGTATTGAAAGTCACGTTGATCAAGTTGCCCCGGTGCGTGTGCTGCCGACTACACATCGAGCGACGCTCACAATGCATCAGGATGGATGACCCATCTGCTCTGGCTCACCATGGAGGGGGCACAATTGTAACGGAGACACGGTCTCTGCCGTTCGACGTCTATCCACTCCGTGATTATGTCGCACCTGGTGAATTGCTGTTATACGTCTAGACAGGGCTATCACACTGACAGCGCCCCTTGTCTCACACAGCACAAACACCATTGACGCAGTATTTCCTGCAACAGGGTGCCCGAATGTACGCTTTTGCTGCTCAGATTCGATTTGCCCGCGGTCCCACACTGAGTTGATCATCCCCCATCAAGGATCCCGCCTCCTCCCCGCGTTCTCTAACCTTCGTAACCCTCGAAAACAAAACGCTGAACCTGCATGATGTCACTTTTTACGAGAACGGCATGACATGACCTGTTTGTACCCGTCGACCGATCCCGGGACCTGTTTCTTCTGGAAGCGCGCTCGCTCACTGCTTCGATATCGTTCCCCCACATCATATTGCTTTCTTCGTGATATGTTCCCGACTGTTCCTCATTCGTTCTACACTAATACCATTGAACACGGTCCACGCGAGTCATCTGTTATAACGAGATCGTCTTTGTCGTATAGAGTAATGCTGTACCACCATTAGGCTTGAAATGAGTGAAGTATCCTTGTCCTGAAAATGTGGTCGTTCTGAGCGTTTAAGGGCACCGTACCCGGACTTAGTAGATATCCGGTCGGGATACTTCAGCTGGGTCCTTCGATAACAGCCGTGCCGAGTTCGTGTTCCCAACGCCGGTACCTTGAGGCATGTTGAATGCATGTTGAACGCGTGCATTAAGCGACTGGCTTTGTGAGAAGCGCCCTGGAAGCTGTACGGACGCTCCGGCCACTTCGCCACAGCGACCGAGAATTTCTGCGGTAACACAGCCCTGCTGCTGCGCGTTCACATTCCGCAGGCTCTGTGCCCCTTCTCTGCAACGTACAGGCTCCATTTTCGAGGCAGATGGGGCAGTGAGCGAGGAGATTGGTCAGAGTATGGATGTAAGAAGGGCCCGCTGCTCGGGGAGCGTGTCCTGGCGCCTGCAGTGCTGGGCGGTGTCACGTGCATTGTGGCCCGACTATTATAAGCTCTGGTGCATCGCAGCGAAGGCCCTTCTCGCATACACCCCTCTCGCACTACCATCATGTCGGCTAAGGACTACTACGGCGGTGCCCCTCAGCAGCAGTACTACCCTCCACAGGGTGAGTTCATACCACAACCTGCATGGCGAGCGGTGTCGTTAAATGACGTTATTGTGTCAGGTCCTCCTCCCGGTCAGGGCGGTTACTACCCCGGGCCACAGCAGCCACAGCAGGCCTATGGCGCCCAGCCCTACGGTGGGCAGCCCGGATACGGCCAACCCTATCAGCCCCAGCCTCCCCCACAGACCGTCTATGTGTGCGTAGGGTTCGTACTTGGACGCGGAGAAGCGCGCTGACGGCACCGTTCTTTGACATGGCAGACAACAACAAGACAAGGGTGGAGGAGGTGACGGATGCATGGCGTGTCTAGCTGGAATGTGTTTGTGCTGCTGTGCTGAAGGTACGTCTCATAGCCTGACGGATAGCTCGGGAGCTGACGGGAGTGGCGATTGCGGGGTGTAGAACTGTGCTGCGACTGCTTGTTCTGAGGGTCGTACGAGGAGCTTGCGGCGCAAGCGTTCGTTTGAGGTTTCTGGGATCCTGCGTTCCCTTCTCTGTATGTCCGTTTATGTAAACTAGGACACCTCACGTTTTTCTACACGACTGCATGGCTCTGTCTGGGTCTGGATTTTTACCAAGTTACTTGGATTGAGGTCATGGCTGTGGTGTGAAATGAGCACCGACAAGCTTACAGTAAGAGGGATAAGTCCGGATAAGTAATTGCATAAAGGGCGGTCGGCGGCGAGAGCTATCTCGGCCGTGGGCGGGGCTCTGGGCGGACACAAAATGGCGGGCTGTGATTTGTCGGGAGAGGGATCCGGATTGTCCCGCGCGAGGCGAGTGGAGGAGAGACGCCCGGCAGGCTTGCCTCTCGAATATCCGCGTCGACGACGACCGACTTGTGCTCATCCCAGGCTCTTCCTCAAAATGCTTGCCAGGCTCCCTGCGGGTGCCCTGAAGAACGTCGCCGCCCTCTCTGGGGCCCGCTCGACGTCCCTCAACGCCGCACGCTCTCTCCCGGTGCGTCTTCTCTCCATCCTCCTCCGGTGACGCGCTAACGACTCGAACAGCGTGTCCGTTTTGCCTCCTCCTCCGCCTCCTCCTCTTCCGCGTTCGAGGTACGAACATGTCGTTCCTGTTGTTCTCCGCTTCCGTTCTGAATGTGGATCCGCGGTTCGTAGTCTTTCACCAACTCTCGCGCGACCTTGGCCTCCGCGACCCTGTTGACCGTCGGCTCCATCGCGTGGTACGCAAACCTCTACGGCACTCTCCCCTTCATTGGCGAGGTACACGCCAACTCTCCCGCCGAGGAGGGCCTCCACCCGGCGCAGTATCCATGGTCTCACGCAGGATGGTTGGACTCCTTTGACCATGCCAGGTAGCTATCCTCTCCTCCCGTCACATCCGCCCGCGCGTATCTGATGCGCTGGCCCAGCATTCGGAGAGGATACCAGGTTTACCGCGAGGTTTGCGCTGCGTGCCACTCTCTGGACCGCATTGCCTGGCGCAATCTTGTCGGTGTCTCCCATACCGTCGATGAGGTCAAGGCTATGGCCGAGGAGGTCGAGTATGAGGATGGCCCCAACGACCAGGGTGAAATGTTTACTCGCCCGGGCAAGCTTTCCGACTACCTCCCTCCGCCCTACCCCAACGAGGAGGCCGCCCGTGCGAGCAACCAGGGTGCGCTTCCCCCCGACCTGAGTTTGATCGTCAAGGCTCGTCACGGTGGTGCGGTACGTCCTCTAGTATTCCCCTTGTGTTAATTACTTGGTAGCTCATATGTCATGTCCTGGCGCAGGACTACATCTTCTCTCTCCTCACTGGTTACAGGGACCCCCCTGCTGGCTTCGAGATCCGTGAGGGCATGAACTACAACCCCTACTTCCCTGGCAACGCCATCTCCATGGCTCGTGTCCTGTTCGACGGCCTCGTCGAGTATGATGACGGTGAGCGCAAATGCGGAGCCAGATAGTATGCGCGACTGATGGCTTCTTTTGCGATCCAGGTACTCCCGCCACCACTTCACAGATGGCCAAGGACGTTGTTACGTTCTTGAACTGGGCAGCGGAGCCCGAGCACGACGAGCGCAAGAAGGCCGGTCTCAAGGCTGTCATCTTGTTCTCCGCTTTGACCGCTATCTCGCTCTACGTCAAGCGCCACAAGTGGACGGTCATCAAGACGAGGAAGATTCGTGAGTAGTCTCTGTTATGTCCCTTTCTGGAGTAATGTATTGACGTTTTTCCAGAGTACAACCCGCCTTCGTCGCACTGAAAGCTACAGTAGAGTACAGAACCTGCCTGGAAGTCGTTTGGGACGTCCCTGTGCATAGTCGAGTTCTAATCGGACCGTTCATTCCGCTTAGTGTCATGTCGTGCACTGCGCAGGACGCCCGGCGATGCCTATGTTCTAAACCAGTAATGTCACGTAATGGACCTACACATCGCCGGTATGGTTGTAATTGGAAAGAGAGAGAGCGTGCCGGTGTCACCGTAAATCGCGAACAAGGGCTTGAAGTTACTAAACAAGTGGCTGGTCACCATAAATAATTTGAAACAAACTCTTCCGGGCTACCAAAAACGTCGTGTCAAACCCTCCGACCCCGGCTGTCGTGCTCTTGGACTAGGCACTACTCCCTCCTACCCAACCAACGTCGTCCTCGCCTGTGGTCTCAACTCATACACATCTCATCTGTGGACACAATCCCCTATATCTCCCAAGCACCAATGTCGTCCGAGAGCTGGCCGCCACAACTCAAGTAACGCAGGCATCCCGAGCCGCTGGCGTAGTGCTTACCGAATGCTGTAGGGAATGGGTCGCGAAATGTCTAGGCCAAATGACAGACGCAAATCGTGCCGAAGCTCAGGCAGAGTTGAAACAGGTGATAGCTGACTCTTTCGCCGCCAAGACGCTGTGGACTACGGACTGGGCTGGGGTACAATTGAAAAGGTATGTGTCCCATCTCGGAGTGCTATTGACGGTTTACGGCTAAGAGACGGTCTGGAGTTTGCTACCCAAACCCCCTCCTATTTTGACATCCGCGAGCCACCTGAAGAGAAAGTTGTAAGTACCTCCATAAGGCGTATGCATGTTTGATCGGTCCAAGCCACAGTGCAGAAATGACTATAGCCCTGCAAGCAATAAGAAGACTAAGAAGACTTCCATCTCTAAGGCGTCACCTTCGAGTGCGTTGGATCCGGATGAACTAGCTGCGCTGAACCGTAGGGCCGCACGCTTCCAACGAGAACATGAGATTGAACGGCAGAAGAATTGGCGTCAAACGAACAACCACACTCCCTCTTCCTCGCACGGTCACCTTAACTCACATCTCTACAAATCTCGTTCCGGGACGCCTGCAACGTATGACGGGGATGAGCCCGAGGCAAACTCGGTCTGTCTCCCGCCATATGCCGCGTTCTGCCGCGACTGTACTGACAAGGGACAGAATGTGCCCAACTGGGACCGCTTCACTATTGTTGGGACCTCAACTGAGATCTTCAAGGACTACTTGCGCTTGACATCGGTGCGTTCTTACTCCCATGTGTTCGCATCGGTTGTTGTGCGGGGTCTGTACGTGTTGAAGGATCTGACTGACCCCCTGTGCCCTCGGTAGGAACCGAAACCGGAGCAAATCCGGCCGTACCATGTCCTGCAAGAGACTCTGAATCAGCTCAAGAAGAAGTGGCGCGAGAAAGCAACATACAATTGGATATGTAGCCAATTCAAGAGTTTACGGCAAGACCTCACCGTGCGCCTCTCTATGTTTTGTCGGCGGGCGTGTTGACAGCGGATTCGCACATTATTGTCATCGTACAGGTGCAGCGCATCAAGAACGAGTTTACCGTGACAGTCTATGAGATTCATGCCCGTATGGCGCTTGAAGTGGTACGTGCGCACTTCTGTTCTCTTCCGATGTGCCCTTCCAGACGGTGCTGATTGGTGCTGACGTGCGTGGCGGAATTGTATCGGCAGGGCGACATGGTCGAATACAACCAGTGTCAAGCAATGCTGCGTAACCTTTACGAGCTCGGCATTCCCGGGAAAGTGGAAGAGTTCACCGCTTACCGGATACTGATGCTGCTGCATGGTCGCAATCGGAGTGGTAAGCCCACGGTCGCCCTCCGACCTTTTGTATGGGTGCTGATATTGATCCATGCCTATCAGACTTGAATCTATACGTAGGTCAGCTAACAGAACGACAGAAATCCGACCCTGCTGTGCGACATGCGCTCTTCGTCCAGCGCGCGGTGGCGATGGGAAACTATCATGCTCTCTTTGACTTGTACTTGAATGCTCCCAACATGGGAGCGTACATCATGGATCACTTCATCGACAGGGAGCGGATACGTGCACTCATGGTCATGACAAAAGCGTGAGTACCTCTAATCTGTCCACGTACTCTTTGCGGCCTTCCTACTGCTTGCCTGTTCCGCGAGTCTTCCATTCTTACGCATCTTTCCGTTTGCTCCCTTCTTTCCGCTCGGATGTACAAAGCGCTGATGCTGACCACAACTTATGCCGTTGGGTATGAACTCAACCGACCCACAGGTACCGGACACTGCAGCTGTCTTTCATACAGAACGAGCTCGCTTTCGAAACACTCGCTTCTACTCGCGAGTTCCTTGCGGAACACCGTGCGGCCTTCTTCCAGAACCCGAACAGCCCTGACACGGAGAAGGTGCTCGAGTGCAAGCCCGCCGGCGCACCGCTCGCCTCCGTTTTCGAGGAGAAGTACCGGAGAGTACAGATCAAGGGCGCTGTATGATGCGTAACTGATTGTTGTTGCGGACGTGGAGGGGCTTTCGTTCTTTCTGTTTGTCACTTCCTCGCCACCACTGCCGCCAGCCAGCCCGCCTTCCAGTCATGCTGTTTTCTTGGCTTGTTCATCATCAGTTATTCGGTATATCCCTTCGTCATGGATTCATGTCTCGTCTGGTAAATACCTTATCGTTGCGTCATGCTATCACCGCTGTATGCTATGTTAAACCTAGTTGAACGCAGTTGGCCTTTCTCAATGTCTCGATTAATACGGCCCAGGAGCCAGTGATCTAATAACAAGCGACAGGTATTTATGCATCAAGACCACCATCTAGTCACGCATCCGTGCGGGGATGAATCGCCGTAAGACAACATCCCGAACGGAGTAGAGTGCAAGACAAGCGGGGGAAGAGAGGAGGTCGGCTGACACCCGAGACTGGGCGGGGATCGTCACGTATGTCAAGATCAACGTCTATAAACCCGTCAGTCGCAGCCCTGGAGGACAATAGAGGATTGAGGGCACAAACCTTCTGTACTTGAGCGTTAACGCGGTTGATCGTACTCAACCAGGACCAAGAGAACGTGTCTGAGTTTGGGAGGTTGAACGGAGATGACTCTTTGTCGGCAGGGTCCTCGTAGACGGGAATCACGACGACGGCGAATCTGATGAAGGAGTCTTTCATTACAGTGCTTGAGGGTAGGTCTAGAAAACGTACTCGGCATGGTGGAAGACAGGGCCACGCTTGTAGAGGAGCAAGTCGACACAGAACTTGATGCCGCCCTTGACTACCCACCCCAAAGAGCGATAATAGTGATATGCTGCGTAGTTCACGAGGAAAATATTGTCGCAACGATTGGCGTATACTGGTAGGTCGACAGGTATGCAATGGACCTCTTGGAATGATTGCCATATTCGCCGGAGATCCATCGGTTCACGCTAGCAGGTTCAATGCGAGAAGTATCAGACAAAGAGTGTATATTCGCTCCGAAAACAACTAGTACCGTATGAGGATCGAGTACAGTCAAACAATCGAGATTCCAGACGAGGAAGAACGCCTCTTGTAGGGTCAACTGGAGGTGCTCGACATTCTCGAGGGGTTCCAGTTCCTCGACGACTTCGTCTGGGTGCTTCTCTGGAGGGCCTTCAGGCAGTGAGGAAATTTCGGAGGATTGATGTGGTTTCCATGTTGCACCAGAAGGAATGAAGGCCGGCGCAGCTTCACGACCTTCTGCGAAGGCGGCCTCTGCTTCTGCAGCTGCCCGGGCGATGGCAGCCGCACGGTCCATCTTGAATTGCTTGCGTTCTGCTCTGCGCTTTTCTCGGACTTCCTCAGAGGTCATGTCTAGCAGCACACCTATGAGTACTCGTTGTAAAATCGTATCGCTACAACACGCACATTTCCCGGCAGCCTTCCTGGCATTAACTTGTCTCGCAAGCCATGACGGCTCGCTCCTCGAGAGGTCACCCTTTCCGAAAAACCCCCTTCGCCAGAGAATCATCGAGTCCTTCTCATTCGTTACCCATACCGAACGTGTCGCAGGATCAAACACGCCTTCGCAGTGTGGATTCTCTAGTCGTGTGTTTGTCCCAAAAAGGCCGAGGACATGACCGATTCTGCTGCGAGACTCGGGAGCGGAGAAGACGAGCGGGAGAGGGTGCGCGTAGATCCTGTTGTTCTCCGCACGGCGCCCGCCGCCCTTCGGCGAGCCTTTCTGTCGACTTGGTGTAATGAGAGACATGTATACAAGCCGAGCTATGAGGCCTGAACTAAGCGCGAGCAAAGTGAGATGGGAGTCAGAAGCAGAGAGGCGCGTCGTGACCTTTTTGGGCGACGCGTTTCAGCAGCGCACAACGCGCCTTGGTTTCCTACTTGCACCCACTCCTCTGCTGATTCATCTTTTACTGGTCTTGCTCGTCTTATACCCTGCTTGGACTAAGTTGAATCCATAATGTCCGAGAAGAGAAGAGCAGAGATCGAAGCCAAGAGAGCAAAACTTGCGGAATTGCGCAAGGCGAGAGCGGACAGGCAGAAGGAGGCGGATCGGCGGCTTTCTGAGGTACGTGCCCTTATGCTCGATGGTTTCGAGGCATTGATTCTACGGAAACGTGTCGCAGAGTACGGGTCCAAGCACCGCCGCGCGCCGAGACGTTGACGACCTCGTGAACGTGCTCATTGGGTCGAGCAGTCGAGTCGACAGTGCCGTAGACACTCCCATCTCGTCCACACCTGGCACCCCTGCACTTGGACAGCCCATATCACTTCCTGGACCATCTTCCATACTCTCCGGACGCTTGAGCAGACAAAGCGATGCGGCATCGGACAGGTATAGTCTTGGGACGACACTCATCCAGTCGCAGAATGGTGCGACGGAGAATGTCATTGAGCGGTGCGTGCCGACTATGCTGTCAGTGATTCATTGGGCTGATCCATACGTACCCTGTTAGCGAAATGACGCCGCGCATCGTCCCAGACCTAATCGACATCGAGCAGGAGCTCTTTGAGTTGCCACAGAAGGTTCGTGTTCGTGTTTGAGCCAGTCTACTGATATGCTTATATATTGCAATGTCACAGGAACGCGTCATCTATAACAAGGAGGTCCAGACTATGGAGATTGAGACGGAGCCGACTCCAGGCACGACTGAAGAAGAGATTCGGGAACGGATACTGCGCGAAAGGGAAGTCGCAGAGGCGGAGCGATTAGCACACGAGCAAGAGCTGGAGGCGGAGAGCAAGCAATTGGACGAGGAGATTGCACAGGAAATCAGAGGTGTGGCCGTACTCTACCGGTATGGTTGCAAGACTGGCGCTGAAACGACGTGTAGAAATGACGGAGGAAGAGAAGCTCAGTATTTTTGCCGCGCCGGAGTTCCTTGACTTCGTGGAGCAGTCGACTAAAATCATCCAGCGGGCACTGAATGATAACTACGACTACATCCGTGACTACACCATTGGTGCGGAGAGCGGAACGTGAGCCTCGTTGTGTTTGAACATTCGTTTGAAAGCTGACCCATATTTCAGGGAGGCGTCGGAAGGGAGGATCAAGTGTGTATGCTCTTTCTACGATGAGCGGTATGGCAAGAATCGATCGATCACCGACATCGACTGGTCGCCGAAGGTCAGCACGAGTGCGGTGCGCTCCAAGATCCGTACGTATACTGAAAATGTGACAGTATCCGGAGCTCAGTTGCGCGTCGTACAACAAGAACCCAGCCGCGCTGAACGAGCCGGACGGTATTGTCGCTGTATGGAACCTCCACCTACTTGAGCGACCAGAGTTTGTCTTCCATTCACAGGTAAGAGATATTCCGATAGCATTATACGACACGATTGACGCGTCGCAGTCAGACGTGCTCTCAGTTACATTCTCGCCATTCCACTCGAACCTAATCTTTGGCGGTACCTACTCCGGCCAAATTTTGCTCTGGGATACGCGGTCGAAACACCTTCCAGTTCTGAAGACGCCGCTGTCTGCTGCTGGCCATACACATCCTGTGTATGCGATGCAGATGGTAGGAACGCAGAACGCGCACAATCTGATCACGAGCAGTACAGATGGCACCGTGTGTAGTTGGTTGGTTGACATGCTCGCACAACCTCAGGTGGGAACTACATCAGACATGCTTTGACTTATTGCTCACCAGACCTTGTAGGAAACGCTCGAGCTAGTGCATGCCGGTCACAACAAGACAAGCGAAGTGGCAATTACAGCGCTGAACTTCCCGGATAACGAGACTACGACCTTCTGCGTGGGGACAGAGGAAGGAAACGTCTACCAAGCGAACCGCTACGACCGGGCGGGCGCGAAGGCAGGCTTAAATCCGTACGACGTGTATAAGGGACACTCCGGGCCTGTCATGGGGTTGCACTTCCATCCGCTCGTGGGGCCGGTCGACTTCTCAGACCTGTTCCTGTCGTGCTCTGTCGACTGGACTGTCAAACTTTGGCGAGCAAAGTCGCTGGCGAAGCCGTCGACAACGGTGAACCACGTAGCGCCGCTATACTCGTTCGACGAGGCCGATGACTATGTTTACGACGTGAAGTGGCACCCAACACACCCGGCGGTGTTTGGTACGGTGGATGGTGCTGGGAAGTTCGACCTGTGGAACCTTAACCATGACACGGAGGTACGTGTTGATTGCCGAGGTGCACCCCTGGTTGTCAGAATAGCTCATGCCCTGTTTTCAGGTCCCCGTTGTGTCCACGAGTGTTGGATCCGGACGGGCTCTCAATAAGCTGCGTTGGGAACGGAAGGATGGCCGGCGGGCAGCATTGGGTGGCAGCGACGGCAGGCTCTATATTTACGACATCGGAGACATGGCGCTGCCAAGGGAGTCTGAGTGGACAGACATGCAGCGCACGATAGCAGGCATCATAGGCGGCGGAGGGCAGACGAATGGGGTTGCAGATGACTCCGCGCGGATAGTTGCAGGTCGCTGAGGGGTGCGGTGGATGGATGCTTCAGCCGAGGTTCGATTGTGTATATACCCCGAGGATAGCATGTGGTAGGTCTTCTGTAATGGAGTTGGACGCGGTTGTCGGGCATGTCCCACAGCAGAGGCTAACTTTGAACGCACGAGCTGTGGTTGGCGGGGGGCGTAGACGCGTGCGGGAAATGGTGATCCGTCGCATCGCGGAAGAGGAGGCTGTCGGGTCTCCGTTCTTGTGATCTGCGTGCTTGTTGTGCACGGCCCGTACGACGACGTTGTCTGCTATTCTCGAGGACCGTTGTTGACGCAGAGAGCGAGATAATAGCTCAGCAGCGTCGAGCAGGACGGAGTCAGGTGACGGATCAAATGCTTTCTCGCACGTCTTTCAGCGTTTCTCGCACACGCGCTCGTCTTTCTCTGTCCTCTTCTGCTCTTCCCCTCCCAGCTCCCTCTCTCTGTCTCCGCGTCCGCCCACTCTCCCTCGCTACACCAAGACAGCGTTCGTCTGCCATGTCCACCTTTAAGCAGGTACGCGCGATCCCAAGATCTCCCTCGCTTACGGAGTACTGATAACTCGTCTGTAGGAGCCGCACAAGTGAGCAACCGCCGCGGTTATTCTTGTCCGTAACTGACCTTCCGCTTCGCGACCCCTACGAAGGCTGCTAGTGTACGTATACCTCTCATCGGTACTCTCGCGCTGCTGTTAACGTTTCTTGAAGCATCCCGGGGCCTATCGAGGTTACCGATGAGGTACGTACTTCTCTCCCTGCCGAGTCCACGGAGTGCCCGCTCATCGCCCATCGCAGGTTCTCTACGCCAATGCACACCCCTCGATGTCTCATGTCTCCGCCGACTTCATTCCCGTCTTTGGGGACTGTATCCGCATGCTCAGGGAGCTGCTATTCACCCAGGACGCCCAGCCGTTCATCATCGCAGGCTCTGGTACTCTCGGATGGGATCAGGTACGTGTCATCCTCACGCATGGCCATATGCACGCCGGAACTTAGAGCGGCCCGGTGGTCAGGTCGCTGCCAACCTCGTTGAGCCCGGCGAGAACGCGCTTGTCCTCAACAGCGGCTACTTCGGCGATAGTTTCTCCGACTGGTAAGCCTGGATGTGCGCTTCGATCTGGCTAGACGTTGACCGGTGCAATAGCCTACGCACCTACGGTGCAAAGGTAGACGAAATCGTCGCGCCATTTGGTGATGCAGTCGCGCTTTCGGACCTCGAGGCCGCGTTAAAGCAGAAAAAGTACAAGGTGGTCACTTTCACGCATGTCGACACCTCAACGGGTTTGTATCGTCTGTGCCTATACTGTGATTGCTGTACTGAGCATGCTTGCAGGTGTCCTCTCTGACGCGAAGGGCATTGCAGCTGCCGTCAAGAAGGTCTCTCCGGATACACTGGTATGTTGTGTTGATTTGCAGGTGCATGTGGGTGTTGCTTGACATCGACGTCATAGGTCGTTGCCGACTGTGTATGCTCCGTAGCTAGCGAAGAGATCCGCTTCGACGAATGGGGGCTAGATATTGTCCTCACCGCGAGCCAGAAGGGTCTTGGCACTCCCCCCGGTCTGAGCGTACTAGTTGCAAGCCAGAAGGCTGTCAAGGTGCGGATAAGGTGCATGTACTCACAAATACCCACTCACTTTTAATTAGGTCTTTGAGACTAGGGCAACCCCGGTCACGTCCTACTACGGAAGCTGGAAGAAGTAAGCTTCGCCTCAGGCCAATGAGGCATGCATGTCAATTGATGAGCTTCATAGGTGGCTACCGATCATGAAGGCGTACGAGTCGGGCTCCGCTGCGTACTTCGCGACGCCGCCAGTGAACTTGATCTATGCCTTCAACGCGTCTCTCAGGCAAATCACGAAGCAATCACCCTCGGTTGAGGAGCGTTTCCGTCTTCATAGAGAGACAAGCGCACGCATAAAGAAGGCCGCTGAGGAGCTCGGCCTCAAGCAGCTGCCCGTGAAGCCATCGGTTGCGGCTAACGGGATGACAGCGTGCTACTTCCCCGAAGGACTTACCGCTGCGGACCTCATTCCGTCACTGGTGAAGAAGGACGTCGTGGTCGCCGCAGGCTTGCACAAAGATTACAAGCGTGAGTAGCAAACATTATCATATCACACCAACCACCACCTGACACATTCTGCCTGCAGTGAAATACTTCCGCATCGGGTACGTATCCACCGCGACTTCTCCAGATCGATGATGCCGCGAGATACTGACTGACCGGACGGTCGGCTCATCAGACACATGGGCATCTCCGCGATAGACTCTTCGCGCGGAGATGTCGACAAGGTGATCGCGGCGCTGAAGGAGAGCCTGGCAGAAGCCAAGGCTGGCAAGAACGCGTAAGTATGAAGGAAGTCGTCGTCTTGGCCGTAATAGAATGTCTCTTGAGCTCATTGTAAACTTTGTGCATCATCGTCATCATCATCCTCACCTCTCTGTCAATTCTGGATCGATCGAATGGCCTGCGAAACAAAACAAATCGGAATGGGACTTGAACGAACAGCCTGCCACAAACCTCACGGACGAGAGTGGTCGACCGCTCTATGCCCGCAGCGCGGCTCTGAGGCCACCAGGATTCCGAACGGTAAACGTAATTGTCATTCCGCAATTCATCTCAGCGAAGATTGCTGATCGTGCAGATTGCGCAGGATCGAGCCTCTTTTGGTCGTGGACTTGCTGGGCGGGGCTCCGTCGGTTGCCCGCGCCTCCCGCCAGGTGGGCTCTCGCCGTTATCTCCACCAATCACGCCGAACGCTAACTCTTGTATCTCGATCTAATGACGGCACTCAGTCAGCACTCCGACACGATCTGGCTGCCCGAAGCAAAATGATATTGGATACTATGTACGAGGAAGAGATCTGTGTCTATATACAAGTATTTGCGATGATAGAAGTACAATGGAATATCGGTACTATGCCCTATGTACGCTGTCCCTATGCCGTCACTGTGATGTCCCGGTACTGTTCCTCGCCACCCATGCGGTCGTACCACGCCTTGCCTTCGGTCGTTGGTGCGATGTATCCTGCCCTGATCACGAAGTCGCCGAAATGTTCACCTTGGTGTCGTTCCAGCGCGTAGCGCTTGATCATAGGGCGGAGGATTGCGAGGATCTCTGGCTCAGTGACAGTTTCTACGAGGTATCGTCAGGGATTGAGACGACAGACCGCACTGCAATGCTTGCTCACCTCGGTAGATCTTGTTCAACCGCTGGCCATAGTAGCCACCACCCAGGAGCATCGAGTACGTCCCGGGCGCCTTGCCAACGAAGGCGACCTCTGCAGAGGGTATCAGCAGTGCAACGGCAGCGATAGGTTCAGGACACTACGTACCAGCCAGGTATGGCCGTGCACAGCCGTTGGGACAACCAGTCATGCGCATGACAATGGAGTCATTGCGCAGTCCGCTCTCTTCGCAGATCTTCTCAACCTTGTCGACAAGGAGAGGCAAGTACCGCTCCGATTCGGCCATCGCAAGACCACACGTCGGGAACGCAACACACGCCGACGAGGACAGCCGCAGGCCGGAGTACGAGAGATTGTCGAGCTTGTACTGCGCGAGGAGGCGCTTGATCGTGGGGAGCTCCTCGGTGGGGACGTCGGAGATGATGAGGTGCTGGTTCGCGGTCATGCGGAACGTGCCCTTGTGCACCTTGGCGATCTCGCGCAGACCGGTCTTGAAGTCGCGCTCGGGCTCGTCCTGGACGCGTCCGTTCTCGATGAAGCAGGTGAAGTGGTGCCGCCCGTCTTGGCCGGTGATCCACCCAAAGTCGTCGATGTTCTTCTCGAAGGAGAAGGGCCGTGCGGGCGCAAGCTGGTACCCCAGGAGTCGCTCGACTGCGGCCTTGAAGACGTCGAGACCCATGCGGTCGATTGTGTACTTCAGACGGGCATTCTTGCGGCTGGAGCAATATGTTAGCCGCGCACGGATAAGAAGAAAGATAGCAGACAACTGACTCGGCACGGTTGCCATTGTCTCGCTGGACAAGCATGATCTTCTCGGCGACCTCAACACCCTGCTCGACAGTGCAGAAACCGAGGATGCTACCGGCTCTGGGGTAGGTCTTCTTGTTACCGTGCGTGACACCCATACCTCCTCCAGCAGTGACGTTGAAACCAGCAAGCTCGCCCTTCTCGTCGACGATGGCGATGAATCCAACGTCGTTGGCGAAGACATCAACGTCGTTGTTGGGCGGGATCGCAACCGCAACCTTGAACTGCACCGAGGCTTAGTACTGAGTCGGTTAGAAAATTATAGGACGAACCTTGCGGGGAAGATAGAACTGGCCGTAGAGAGGCTCAACGTCCTTCAGAGCATCCCCCGCAACCAGCTTCTTGTCCAACCAAATCTCATGATACGCGGTCGTCCGAGGAAGAAGGTGCTCGCTGACCCTCTTGGCGAAGTCGTACGCCTGAGCGTGCAACTTGGACAACGACGGAACAGTCGAAACGATGACATTCCTAGAGGTAGAAGTGAGCGACGTCACACAAACACATGTGCCATGATACTAACCGGTTCACATCACCACACGCAGCAAGAGTATCGAGCAATGCCCTGTTAATGTCCTGGATGGCGGACTTAAGGTGGCGTTTGATGACCCCGTGGAACTGGAACGTCTGCCGCGTCGTGATCTTGAACGTCCCACACCCGTGCTCGTCCGCAATTTGGTCCATAATCAACCACTGCTCGGGCAAACACACTCCAGCCGGCATACGCACGCGGATCATGAAGCTGTACGCGGGCTCGACGCCTTGCGCCTGTCGCTCGTCGCGGATGTCGCGGTCGTCCTGCTGGTAAATCCCGTGGAACTTCGTCAGCTGCGTGTCGCTCGGTGCAAGCGCGCCCGTGCTCGTATCCGCAAGTCCCTCCACAATCGTGCCCCGCAGGTACTGCGAGGCGACCTTGATGTGCTCGTTCGTGATCGGCTCCGGCTCGGCTTCTTTTACCTCGACGGCGTCGACACCCAAGGCCTTCCAGACGAGAGGCTCCCAAGCCTTGTAGCCTGTCTCGGGCCCGTCGGCGTCCTGGTCGTCACCAAGGCCGATGGGCACGAAGCGCGCAGCACCGAGCTGCTCGAGACGGGCGTCGAGGTCCTTGCCAGCCTTGTTGTAATAGTGCGCGTCCTCGGGCCGCGGCCAGTAGTGGCTGTCGCCCATGCCGAACACGGAGTACTTCACGCTAGTCAGGGGACGCTCGCCACGCGCCACGAGTCCGTTCAGGGTCTTCATGAACGTCCGGCCGTTCTGCGGGAACTCGCCCTGGCCGGCGACGGAAGTTACGAAGACCACCATCTCCTCCTTTGCGAGGTCCTCGACTGTGATCGAGTCCATGGTCGCCACAGAAGTCGACAGACCGCGGAGCTTGCCGCGAGTCGCCAGCCGCTTGGCGACCTTCTCCGCCTTGCCACCATCCGACGCGTACAGCACGGTCAGCGGCGGAGCGTCGATCGCGGTCAAGAGGTCGTTGTAGGCCTGGGCAGCGCGTTGCTTCCGTGCTTGCTTGAGGTTCTCGCCCAAGCTGCCAACGAGCTCGGCTGCGAGCTCGGGCTTAGAACGCACGAGTTGCGAGAGATGGTTCTGCCGGTCGAGGAATGCCTGCAGCTCGTTCTTGACCGAATCAGAGTCGAGGGAGAACGGCTCCTTGCCTTCACGTTCCTTGGTCGGGTTCCAGCGGTAGAGCGGCCAGTAGCCGGAGTCGACCGCGAGCTTGGTCTCTTTCAGAATATCCAGAGCTGGGGTGCTCTCGGAAGTGTACGGGAGGTAGGCAAGGACAACACTGGGGCCAGGGTAGCGATCTGCCTCCATCAGGGCCTGGAGGACCTGAGAGTATGACGAGTACACCGCGGTGCTGGCGACGTAGACGTCTCCATGGTTCATCGCGTACAGACCAACATCTTGCTTACGGCGGTTCGGGTCGACGGTGTTACGCGTAGAGTAAGGGGTCGTGTCGAGTATGAGTACGTTGACGTTGAGCTTAGATGCGATGGCGTGGTGGAGACCAGAGGCACCCAGGTCGTATGCCCATGCATCCGAGCCGATGATCCACCTCGAGAGAGCGGGGAGAAGGCGTCGGAGGTGGAGGATCTTTTGTGCCGCGGGGGTCGAGACTTTCTCGCTCTCAATGGCAGCGACGAGGTCGTCGCCGAGACGCTTGCTCTTGGTTCCATCATCGCGGGCCCCGAGCCACCTGCTAAGGATGGAGTGAATGTCGATGGAGACGGTAGGGTCTCGGAGCAACTCCTGCACGGCCGCGACAAGCTCCTCCCGCTCTTCTATCTCTCCCCGAGCAACACCGAGGGCAAACTCGGGAGTAGTCGCGACCTGGCCTTGAGATGCGACCTGCTCCGGAGCGTTAAGGATGTTCAGACGGTCAGGGAAAAGGTTGTTGAGCATCTTTGTGTACGCCGCTTCGTGCTTCGGAACATGAGGCGCGCTTGGGGCCGTCTGCGAGGAGGGGGAAGCACCGAGGGAGAGTCGCGACGGAGCGGACTCAGAAGCGGCCTCCTGTACCAATGCCGCAACATCGCTTTGTGTAACGGAGCGTGTATCTCCGAGAACTCCGCTCTGGACGATGGGTGCGGAGGTGAGGTCGCCTTGCTGGATCGCACTGACGACCTCCAGATAGAGAGGGGTCCACTTGATCGTCCAACGGTGGATCTGCTCCAGGACGATGACGCGGGTGACTGAAGGGGACAGTGCGCTGAGTACTGTGGAAGGCGGGAGGGGCTTGACGAGGGCGACATCGACGAAGGAGACACCGTCGATTTCATAGTTGAGGGTCGCGCGGCCAAGGGTGAAGATGACCGTATGGGGCTCTGAGGCGCCGTGCTGGGTGAGGGGCCGAAGAGGTCTGCGCACGAGGGAGACAGTGGCTATTGCGGCGGCCTGGTAGGTCTTGAGGAGAGAAGAAGGGTCGGTGGTAGGCTTTTGTTCGCTCCCGCGCGGGGACTGTTTCTCAGCGAAAAGGAATGGGGGGATACGGTCACCATCTATCTCCTCGACGGACTCTGCGCTGTCTCCTATCTCAAAGATGTGGAGCACGGCAACGGAATCGGTGAAGGCGAGCCTGGAGGCAAGGAGAGCATGGTCATGGGCTTGTTGTGCGGTTCGAGAGTAGAGGACGAAAGGTAGAGAAGACTGGAGGACGAGCGCGTCGGAGAGGTCGCCAGAGACGGCAACGTGGAAGACAGTGGGGGTGGAAGAGAGCTCCGGAAGATGGAGGAGGAGGTTGTTGAGGAGGTGTGGTTGAGCGACTGTCGTATACGAAAGCAGGCGGGCGGAGCGGTGTCGGAGGAGGGCCGCGCCTGCGTCTGCGGCGGAGGGAAGGTGGGTGACTGCGGCGTTGGTGTCTGGAGAGGCGGTCAAGGTGTCGAGGGAGGCCTTGAAAGGGTCAGGGCGCGAGGAGGAGAGTGAGTTGACGAGGACATCGGATGCGAGATAGGCAATGCGCGAAACAGCCGCAACAGAAGATGGAGACATGGTCCAGGTCAGAGACTTGGGTCAGGCTGGGTCAGACTAATGGAGCGGCAGGCATTGGTCAACGCGGTGAATTTGACATGGACGGGGAGGACGGCATACCGGGGTCAGTTGCGCTCACTGGTGGTCGCTGTGGACGATGTCGAGGACGGCGAGCAAGACGGTGGACACGGCGGGGGAGGCTGGGCTGCAAAAAAATATATTGTGTGTGATTGGGAGGCTCATAACTCTGCCTGAATTCCGAATTGCGCGTGAAGGCCCGGAGTCGATCGTGCTGAGGAGGTCAGCATTCGCTGCGAGCACATCACCACAAAGCACACAACATTGACGCAATCTCTCCCCTCCCTATCCGTGCCCCTGTCCTGGGGTTAGGAGTCCTAGGGTTGGCGGACTCTGAACCTTATCCCTGCAACTGCCCAGCTGCCTTTCTGCATACCGAACGCGCGCCGCGTCCACAGACGGCAGCATCAAGACACCGACGCCCGACACCGACACCGACCCCGACCCCACCGTCCGCAATGGCCCCCACCAAGAAGTCCAAGGCGACAAAGTCCTCCGAGTCCATTGCCTCGCGTCTTGCCCTCGTCGTCAAGTCGGGCAAGTACTCCCTCGGCTACAAGTCTGCCCTCAAGCAGATGCGCTCAGGCAAAGGTTCGTCCCTCTCCCCTACTCTCTCTCCGGGGACTGGAGCGTGAGGCTGAGAAGGTCCCTTGTGCTGACAACCTCCCCTTTTCTCCTCTCCTTCCCCCTTCCAGCTAAGCTTGTCCTGATTGCCGGCAACTGCCCCCCTCTCCGTAAGTCCGAGCTGGAGTACTATGCTATGCTCTCCAAGACGTCCGTCCACCACTTCGCTGGTACCAACGTCGCGCTCGGCACTGCTGCCGGAAAGCTCTTCCGTGTTGGGTACGTCTCTTGTCGCTGCATGTATATGCACCCTTCTGACCATGACCCTTCAGTGTCATGACCGTCACCGACCCTGGTGACAGCGATCTCCTTACCGTCGCTGAGGGCGCTGCCGCATGAAATTATCATATCGTACACTGGCCACACCATGTATTCATCACTAGGCGTTGTATGATTTTTATGAGTTAGTCATGATCACCACATGCATACCCGGCCCCACTGCCTTGCCCACTTGTGAAAACCGCCCAGTCCCCGAGACTTGCCAAGACGCCAAAGCACGTCAACGTTCACCCCGCCAGAGCTACATAGCATCGATAACAGTAGACAATACATCCAATAAACTTACAACAGCGCCGGTGACATGCCCAGAATAGTGCGAGGTCCCTTACTCGCATAGTCCGCCTTCGACACGTAGTTCTTCCCACCCGAATCGTTGAACGCCAGCTATCCAAGAAGTTTCTCCGTCAGCGCCCCGTCTTACTACGCAGCGGTCGTCGACCTTACCTTCGCAGTGATGCTCGTTCCGAGGAAGGCCGCCAATCCATCCCCCTTATCCCGGTACTCGGCGAAGTAGTCAGGTACTCGCAGCGTCTTGATGGTCCGAGCTTGGACCTCGTTGTTCTGCACATCAGGCGAGCTGAGAATGTACGGAGCCAACCGGCCAGAGAGAGCTGTCCCGAGACCTGCGGTCGGACAAGTACGGTCAGTCAGTACAGTCGTGGAAGAATAACGCCATCATATCGTGATGCTCGTACCTTTTATGTGGTTTGTGATCTCTCCGGTGACGAAGAGGCCTTGCCAGATGTACGCGCGCTGGTCGACGTCTGCTTTCGCAACTGCCTCGCCCACCGCAACCTGCAGCGGACGCCGCAAATCCTGGTCGCCTCTCGCTTGCACACCCGGGATCCCATCCAGCAGTGTCGGATCGAACAGCGGCTCGCAGAACCTATGCCGCTCCTTGCCCAGCGTGAGCTCCATCCCACGGAACGAGGTCGTGACGAGGTCAAGGGCCTCCATCTCCCTCGCCCGTGCCTGCTCCGCCGGCTGTGCTTTTGCGTTCTGGCGCCGCTTCATACCACTCTCGATGACCGCTCGTTCCTTGCCTGCGACGACAATCGCAGCGATGTCGGTGACGCCTTCGTCCTCGAGGTCCCGCGCCGCCTCGCCCTCTCCCAAGGCTTTGATCAGGCCGCTCTGCCATGTGTGCTTTGCAAGCTCAAGCAGTGTCTCCTGCAGGGCTTCTGGGGGCGGTGTGTTGTCCGCCGGGGACAGTGCCGCCATCACGGACGTGTTGGAGCGGAAGAGGTGTGCGAGGTACGCCTGGCAGTCACTCACACCGACAGGGACGTGCGTACGCCCAGGGTGGAGGATGAAACCGTCGTAGATCGGCGTGACGTCCGTGTAATCTTGGTCGATGTCGACAACGACACCACTGAGCTGCATCCCGGAGATGGCGGCGTAGAATTGCGACATGGGCCGCTCCACGATGGCGAAACCAGCCACGTTAAATCGCTCAAAGAAGATCTGGCAGATGCGTTCAGAGGCGGAGCGTGAGATCCCCGCCGGGAAAGAGAGCATGACGGGGGACTCCATTTGTGCGCGACGCAGCTTGAGCTCATGGAAGAGGATATATCTCCTGTGGTGGCGGATGAGAGTTGGTCAGGGAGCATACAATGTATACGTACCAGATGGCCTCCGCTTGTATGTAGTCCGCAACGTCTCCCTCTGCGAATGGCCACGACACGACAAGGTCTTGTCCGGCAGCAAGGGCTTCGTCCAGGTGGGTGCCGACGAGGTAGTCGTTCACCTTCGCCAAATTAGCCGCGTTCGAGGTGGATGCGCCTGCATTCAATAAGCATAGTTCCAAGGACACAGAAACGACGAACACACCATTCTCTCCAGTCGGTATGGCAAGATTCCTCCTCAGCCCTACGCGCGCCGCTACTTCCTGCGCAAGTTCATTTAGCGAGTGTCGCCTGCGGGGTCTGACAGATACGTACGACAGTGGGAAGCCTGAGTAGGTCGTGAAGACCCTGGCCGGCGCGTATATGAGTGCGGCCAGTCTCGATGAGGACGACAGTAGAGTCGCGGAAGTTGCTCATAGCGCGGTAGGAGGGTGGAGGTGCAAGACAGAGCGCGCCTGCCTTCGCGATCACGCACAGGCGCGTCGCGCGCAGCCTGAGGCGCCAGAAGGATTTACGCTCGAACCACGATCCTGCGAGTACGCACTGCGTCGGAATAACAACCAAGATTGCAGAACGACAGCTACAAAACATGCATCGACTAGAGTACTCGACGGGATTATAAGGGTTATTGTAAACGGTGCTTGTCTATCTCGGCCTCCATGCGACCCTGCGTGCGGCCGCTATCCTCCTCCACCACCCTGAGTAGAACTTGACGGGCCCGCGCCGCAATCCTGACTGTCCGTGTCCATCTTGTCTGTATCCGTATCCTTCTGCTTGCTCTTGCTCTTTGTCCTCGAGTGTCGCGCGTCGGCCTCCCCGTCCCTTTCCGAGTCCTCCTGCGGCCACTGGCCCGACCCGTCGATAGCCCCCGCTAGCTCGAGCTGGGCAAACCTCTCGGCGAACGCAGCGTACCCGATGCTCCGCGGCAGGGGATTCTCAGGGATCGGCGGGATGATCATAGGCTGGGGCCGTGAGAGCTGGAGACTTGGCTCTGAGGGCGCCTTGTGCACGACCCAGTCGCGACACTCGTTGCCCCGGTCGCAGTAGTACGCGGTCGACGCCTGCGGGTCCAAGTCGGCGAAGGGCATCGACTCGTCTTCGTCGTCTGAGTCTTCGGGCGGCGGGGCGCGCGAGCCCATCCGTTTCCAGCGGCCGCGCCGGGCAGCTTGGGAGGCCGTGGACCCTGCCTTCGGGTGCTTCTCCCGCATCGGGGGACAGAGGAGGGTATATACAGGGACCGGGTCAGGCGGTAACGGCGGGAGCGGCTTTCGCGGTGGTGGTTTCGGCATCCGGGAGTGGCGCAGCGGGGGCAGACGGGTGGGGAAGCTCCCTCCAAACCGGTGTTCTGTTCGCAGGTGGGCTGGGATCGCTGAGGCAGCCTGCTTGTATGTAAAGGTTGTTGAGCAGCCTATCGGGATGTCTGAATTCAGTACTTGTACTGTGGTGAGATGGTGCAATACACACCTTCAACTGGACATAGCAGTGATATCCTGCTCATGTGGCTGAAGTTGATATGCTCGACAAGACTCAAGCGACTGTCATGCAGCCTAACAGCACATCTCTCAAACTGGCACTGAAATGCCATAGATGTCTGTATGCACTGGTGGTTAGTTAAGGCTCAAACTAGATCTGTGATGGCTGACCTGGCTGGTCGAAGCTTCAAGTCGATTGCAGTGACCATGAAGATGCTAGAGATATGGAGATCAGATCCTGGTCAGCTGACGATCCCTGAGGTGAAACTGAGGGCAAATAAGATTCAAGAAGCTGCGGCAGATGACGGCTCAAGGTTGGTGTATCCAAGTCATCCACAGCATGGTAGACATTGCATAGAACATGGTGCTACAATCAGCACCAGTACATCAGATGCAGCAAGTAGGATGGTAAGTAGCTAGATATGGTGTAGATCATGGGATTGTGTCGCATTTTCAAGCCACAGTAAAAATGCGAGACACTCTCATGATCTACAACATTCTAGCTGGCTAACAGAGGGCAGAGAGGTGGTGCTCACCTCCTGGAGGGTTTTCCAGCTGTTGAGTTCAGCAGAACAACCCTTCCATTCACAACGAATGGGGCGAATGGCTTCACATGCCACCTCAACAGCTCGACCAGGTGAGAGAACAAGCTCAACAGCTTGTACCTGAGAGGTCGAGGGGACATCATCATCAGCAATCATCCTCACCACAAGCTGGGACTCCTGCAGAGGATGAGGAAAGAGTGCAGGCCTGGAAGGACTCAGATAGGCCAGAGGATGAGGGAGGAGAGTATCAAGTGGCTCGGAAGGGCTGAGAAGCTCTAGGATCGCAGGCATTGCCCACTCACATATTCTATTTATGCTAGGGTTAGAACAATGCAGCCATTCTGAAGATGAAAGAAATCGTCACCATTGCGACTCCGCCGCTGCTGGGCCACTTGCGCGCTGGGAGGATAAATCGCGTTTGATTCGGAGCCAGCGCGCAAGGCGATTGCATTTGTCTAACCCTAGCATTTTCGGCCGGACCGCTTCTGGGCGCTACATTCCGCCACTCGCAAGCCGGCCAGTGGGAGGGCAGGTAGCGTATCCAGGCGATCGCTCGGCCCAACTCCTCACAAGGACAAGAAAAGCAACAAGTTCGATGTATCGGATGTAACTGTCGCCTCTTGCTCTCTTACATAGGACGCATTGCTCTTTAAATTGACCTCTATCTACCACCTTTGTCTAATTCACCCCGGTTGGCTAGACGCACCGCATCGTGTCGGGTGTCCCAAAAGTCCTGTATGTGTACTGCACCCCTAAACTCATAAATCGAAGAGCTCCTTGAGCTGCTTCATCGTGTCCGTCGGATCGGTCACGGAGTGGCCAATGGTGCGAGGATCTGTAAAGATCTCGTAATCATTACCACCCTGAAGGAAGAATGTCAGCCTTAGTCCTGATATCAGAGCGGACGGAAGGGCGCACTGGGTAGGTCTTGTCCCCGAAGAAGTGGATTTCCTCGAAGTTCTCGTCCGCGACATGGTTTAGGCAGAAGGTCTTGTCCCAGCCATTCGGGAATACGTCAAAGGAGATCTGGCCGCCAATGGCGAACGTGAGGCCGTAATCTGAGAACTTCTCCCTCAGAACCTTGACGAAGTCCTCGCGGATGTGGTGTTTCTGGAACGGTCGATCAGGTTAGCGCCATCTGAAAGGACCTTGGAGGTACAGGTGTGGCAAGTCACCTTGTCGTATTCAAGGAAGTCCAAGCGCTCCGGGTATCTGTGGTGAGCGTAAGGTTAGCCAGCATAACACGATGCAGACGAACGGTGCGGAGGCTGGAGACTTACGTCGCACTGCGACCGATGGGGCTGACGTTGATCATGCCGTTACGGAACTCAACGAATGTGCCTCTGTGTCGTGTCGCATCACACCGAGTATCAGAAGCGAGCGTGGCGCGTGGACACCGCTCGAGCGGGGGCGGCTTTAGGCGCACCGTTTAATCGGGATGTCGATGTCTGCGAGGTAGTGCAGGATGAAGTTCACGAGGGTCTTGTATTTGTCTTCGCCGAGGAACTCGATGAAGGAGTGTGTGGGTAGTTGCTTCCCAAGCTTGTATGCGGTCAGCCCATTCTCTGCAAATGCGTAGTCGAACTCTTTGAGGACTGCAACGCACTTCAGTGCTTATGTCCGGAGAAATTGGGCCTCACAGAAATGGCGGGCGGAGTGCGGGAAACGGGGAGACGCACTGTTCGAGCCTGGCGGAGAGACTTGCTCCTCGACCTTGACGAAGTCGGAGCCGCCGACAGTGCCAATCACGACCTTTTTGCGCAGTTCGCGAAGTAGTGCAGTCATCTCTGGCGTTATATTCTGTGATGCTTGTGTTGGGACGTGTAGCATAGGTGGCGGACTGCATGGCGCGGGGACGTACTTTACGAGCGAGACTCAGCGTGCCGTCCACATCGAAGAGAACAAGTTTCTTTTGTGGGCGATCGGCAAATGCGGCAGAGACCATGGTGCGGGCGTGGCAGATGAGGGCGTAGGACGTCGGAGAGGGAGACTGGCAGTGACACGGAGGGGAAAGGGCGCGGTTATATGTGCGGAAGGCAAGGCGCGTTCTGCACGCGTCGATATTAATGCAGATCGAGATCTCTTAGATCTATAGCAGGCACGTGCACTGACGAGACTGCGCAGACCACGTAGTGCACCCCGCCTTGGCGACATGAATGAGACAGACGATCACTGTAGCGACAACCAAGGGGTGACACGTATATTCAACGTAGCCCTACGATGTGTATGGTGACTACGGACGACCACGACACTCGGTCATGCTCGACCGCCTCCCTGAAGCGCCTTCAATCGTGTTTCCGCTGCCCGCGCCCTCCTCTCCCGCTCAATCTTCGCCCTCATCTCAGGTGTCAGACCTGCCACACTCTCCGTAGTGCCCGACGCTCCTCCCAACTTCCTGGGTCCATTCGCTGGCTCCTCCTTCGCCTTGCGGGGCTTTGGCTCCTCGACGGTCGGTGGCGGCGGCGAGGCGACTTCACGCTCCTTCTCCCGAGCCTCGCGTTCCTTCACCTTGTCCTTCAGGCCCTTCCGCCGTGCCTTCTTCTTCTCCTCGCGGCCCTCTTCCATCTCAGAGCTGAGCACGCTCGGGACCCGCGCGCCATGCTCGGTGCCCAACCAGTCCCACCAGTCAGGGTGTGCGGCTGCACAGCGGCGGAAGACGTTGCGCACGGCCTTTGTGCGCGCGAGGTCGTAGGCGGTGCGGCGACCGCTTTTACCTTTGGGCAGCCGGGGCGCGTCCGAGTCGGACTCCATGCCGGATTCGTCTCCTGCTGCCGCGGTACTGGAAGGGACGTCGAGCGTGGGATCAGCGCGGAGGTCCTCGAGCAGCCACTTGACGATCTCCTCTTGGTCTGAATGTGTGGCGACCTGCAGTAGAGTTCCGCCCTTCTCGTCTGACCAGTCTGGAACGGGGGTGTTGACGCCCCCAAGCGCCGCACCGTCGCGTTCCCAAAACGTCTTGAGTGTGTCCAGGCGGCCGCGCTTGATCATGTCGAGAAGCCGGGTCCATTTGTCCCGGAGTTGCTCCTCTTCTGGAGAGAGCTGGGGAACAGTAGGCTTGTCCTTTTGTTTCGCGGCTTCGGGCTGCGGGGAAGGGACAGGTTGGGGCTTAGGCTTGGGAAGCGAGGCGAGCAGAGCTTCGTCCTGCGCGCGGAGGGCTTCTTCGGTTAAGTGCGAAACCTTGACACGAGTGAGCTCCTGCAGACAACGAAGGAGCTCCGCTTGTGTCTGTGGCGGAAGTGAGGACGGAGCTCAGGTCGGGACGTGTCAGAGGGACGACTTACCGGGCGCCGAGTAGGAAAGGGGAATGTACGCAACCGTTCGTCACCTGGGACACCGGCAAGTGAGCCAGACAATAGGATATGTGAAGAAGCAGACCGTACCTTTCTCAATGACAGCACCTTCGTAGTCGAGGAAGATGCGGCGATTGGAGACGCTTGCGCGGATAAAGATACGCTCGCAGTCGTGGATGTCATCGGCCCAATCTTGCAGTAGATTGCGGATGTCCTGAGCACATGGTCAGTGAAGCTCACCGGCGGCAGACGTGAGGTTACTGCATACGTCGCGTAGAGCCTGTTCTCCGTACCGACGGAGCATGGCACCGGCACTAATAGCTTTCGATTTGGAGTTATCATTGAGGCCTTGAGATCCACCCTGCTTGCGACGGGCTATTCAATTGACCGTGAATATCGAGAATGGTTGCAAGTGGCCGATAGCACATACTGGTGTATCGGTGGAAGGTCTTGTGCTTCAAGACTTCGATGTCGGGCTTTGGCTTCCTTAACTTGCCCTTCTTGGTCGTTCCTCCGTCGTCGTCATCTCCGTCAGGCCGCTTCACGCGAACGATCGCACCCGCGAAATGGCCACCAGCGGTCATGAACATTGCCCAGGTGCGACCATACTCGCCACCGCTCTGCATCTGTTTGAGCTCAGAGAGGTATTGGGTGGATGGGGTAGACGAAGAGAATATCATCTTGTACATGCCGATCTGAGTGGAGGGCGGGGAATGAAACCATACTAGTGGTGTCTGAGGGAGGGTCGGCAGGGAGGAATCTGGAGAGGAAGGACGCGCGAGCTTGCGGTTCTTCTGGACCAGGGCGACGACGGCGTCAGAGTCGTCCGAGTCGTTGTCGGAAGAGGATGCGGAACCAGATATTGAGTCCTCGAGGCCTAATGTGTGTGAATGAGTAAGGCCTCAGAGGGAGGAACGGACGACATACGATCGATGAGTTGAGAAAAGTGGGCCTCGGCCACGGGATCTCCGCCGTTGAGACGAATCTTGACATTGTAGCGATGCCAATCGGAGCGGAAGTGAGCACGCTGGTCGTCGACGTCGACGAAGGTTGCGCCAAGGCAAATGTTGCACGCGCGCGAGCCGGCGGTAGGCTGAGGGGGAGGAGTGGAGGAAACTGTTTGAGGCGGCGGGGGCGACTCCGGGAGCTGATTGATGATGTTGCGAGGGACGAGGGTATCGAGGAGATCTTTAGGAAGAGAGAAAACGTGGTATTGGTAGAATTGCTGAGACATTGCTAACGATACAGATAGCTGGGGGACGCGCTCGGAGGATATGGAAACAGAGTGGATGGTCGGACGGGATATAAGTTACGGGAAGATCTGTCGGCGTGCGATGAGATGACTCTGGTCAGTGCACAGCGTCGACGGCTCGGAACGCGACACTCACCCTGACTCCTCGTCTCGCTGACACTGACAGATGTGCTTGTCCGCGTACGAATGACCAAGCAACCGCGGGGCGTGAGCGAGACTGAGACTGAGACAGACAGACAGACGGCAGCGAGAGTGGGATCTGAGTAACTTTGAATCTCGATGAGGTCACGCGCCACAGGCCAAACAGGACCAAGCGCGTCAGCACGCGTCGGGGCGCCTCTCTGGACGCGTCGGGCTCTGAGCCTCGTCTCCTCCTCGACTCTGCCTTCTGCGTCCTTCCGGGACTACACCGCGCTTGCCACACACACTTGGCAACCAGAAAACATGGCTACCGTCTCCCCAGCCTCCAAGGAAAACATCCCGTTCCACGGCGGGTGTGTGCATCCTCCCCCCATCGCGTCGCGACGCGCCTGACCACCACCCAGAGACACCAGCTTCAAGCCAAGCATGGACCTCGATCCACAACCTCCTGCTGCAAAGAAGCGCAAGCTTGCTCCCTCTGGCCCCGCCAATTCTCAGCCCACAAAGTCCTCCTTTGCCGACGTCCTCCAGAGACTCAGGGACGATGCCAACGAATCCAAAGGCTCGTCTGAAATCCTAGCCCCCATGCTCACTCTCTCTTACCTCTTTTTAGATGCCGAAGGAGGTGCCGATTCTTGGGCCCGCCCCACGCTATCCCCAATCAACCCCAAGCGCGATGCCATTGGTTGGTCCCTTCTCTCCCAAACCACTCCGCTTCCCTCACACCACCTCCAGTCTTTCAACAGATAGACATCGAAGACTCGGTCGACCATCAGACTGGCGGCACCATCCTCAGGATGTTCGGCGTCACAGAGGTGCACCGTCTCCACCAATAAATTGTCCTGCCTCCCTCTCACCTCCTTTCGCCTTCCAGACCGGCCACAGTGTACTAGCTCATGTCGTCGACTTCCTCCCCTACTTCTACATTGCAACGCCAAGAGGTTTCCAGCAGAGTGACTGTGATTCCCTCATGTTCCACCTAAACGTCAGTCCTTCCACTCCGCGTGCCCCTTACACTTCCTGACCTCAATACAGCAAGTCGCCACTGGACCCGCTGCTGTAAGATCTGTCGAGCTCACTACCAAGCGTAGCTTGTGGGGTTACAGAGGAGACGATTGGGTGAGCTTCATCAAGATCACCGTCTCCGACCAGAGAAGCTTGCCCAGAGTCCGAGATAAGTCGGATTCTAGTTTGCCTCATGATTTCAGTCTGACGCTATGCGTTCTCCACGCCTTTTCGAGCGGGGCGAAGTTAGGTTCAACGATCTATTTACCACAGAAGTGGCCACATTTGAGAGTAATATTGCCTATACCCTCCGCTTCATGATCGACACCAAGGTACGCTGTTATCATCGTTCCTCGACTACAGCTTACCATTTTTCAGGTGGTGGGTATGAACTGGATCGAAATCCCCCCTGGACAGTACACTCTGCTCGAAGGCAAGGAAAGAAAGTCTTGTTGCCAGATCGAGCTCAGCGTCAGGCAAGTGACAGCCTCGCTGCGCCGAGATGTTGTCTGATAGTGTCCACCAGATGGGACCGGTTCATTTCGCATGCACCTGAAGGCGAATGGTCTAAGATCGCTCCGCTTCGCATCTTGAGTTTTGATATTGAGTGCGCCGGTCGCAAAGGTATCTTCCCCGAGGCAAATGTCGATCCCGTCATCCAAATCGCGAATATGGTGACACGACAAGGTCGGTTGGTGGTTTGGACCAACAAGAACAGTGCTCACGTTCTTTTGTAGGCGAGAGCAAGCCATTCATTCGCAATATCTTCACCTTGAACACTTGCGCACACATTGTCGGCTCTCAGGTCATCTCCTTCCAAGACGAAGCCGAGATGCTTGTGAAGTGGCGAGATTTCGTGGAGGAGGTTGACCCCGACATTGTCATTGGATACAACATCGCCGGCTTCGATCTGCCATATCTGCTTGACCGTGCCAAGGCGCTGAAGGCCACCAAGTTCCCTTACCTGGGCAAAATCATCAGTGTGTTTCATTCATTTCATCATGTAGTAACAGGTTTCCAATATCTTCCAAGACAAGCAGACACAAACGAAGGACACGCACTTTTCGTCAAAAGCCTTCGGGCAACGTGACTCCAAAGATACTCCACTTGACGGCAGGATTCAGATCGATATCCTACAGTATATGCAACGCGAGTACAAGCTTCGGAGTTACACTCTCAACTCGGTCTGTGCCCAGTTCCTTGGCGAGCAGAAGGAGGATGTGCACCACTCGGTCATCACGGAGCTTCAGAACGGTACCCCAGAATCACGACGTCGTCTGGCCGTCTACTGTTTAAAGGTGGGCATATATCTCCGGCTGCTCAAGGTGCTGCGATTAACCGTGCTTGTGTAGGATGCATACCTGCCACAGCGGCTGATGGACAAGCTCATGTGCTTCATCAACTACACTGAGATGGCTCGTGTTACGGGTGTTCCTTTCAACTATCTGCTCGCTCGTGGTCAGTCTATCAAGGTATTGTCCCAACTATTCCGCAAGGCCAACGACGACGGGTATGTTGTGCCTGCGCTGAAAGGGGAAGGTATGCTGTGTACGCTTGGTGGCACGATATTCGACCTCAAAGTCTACTTATCTCGCAGGTTCCGAGGAGCAGTATGAAGGTGCCACTGTCATTGAGCCCAAGAAGGGGTACTACGACGTGCCCATCGCGACGCTCGATTTCAGTTCGCTATACCCGTCTATCATGATGGCGCACAACCTATGTTACACGACGCTGCTCGACAAGGCCACTGTCGATCGTCTAGGTCTGGCCCGAGATATTGACTATGTCCAAACGCCGAATAACGGTATGTTCCATGCCTGTGATTCTTGCCTCTGTCCTCATCGCGTACAACCAGACCTCTTTGTGAAGTCATCCAAGCGAAAGGGTCTGTTGCCGACTATCCTTGAGGATCTGATCAGTGCGCGTAAGCGGGCAAAGGCTGACCTCAAGAAGGAGACCGACCCCTTCAAGCGTGCTGTATTGGACGGCCGACAACTTGCCTTGAAGGTCCGTCGGTACACGTCAGGTACTGATACCACCAGGAGATCGCTTACAAGCATTGCAGATCAGCGCCAACTCCGTATACGGATTTACGGGGGCCACTATCGGCAAGCTGCCCTGTCTAGCCATCTCATCCAGCACGACCGCGTACGGCCGACAGATGATCGAGAAGACGAAGCAGGAGGTCGAGGCTGAGTACTGCCGAAACAACGGCTACGACCACGATGCGATGGTCATCTATGGCGACACTGACTCGGTCATGGTGCGGTTTGGCCCGACAGACCTGGAGACGGTTATGCGCATGGGAAGCGAGGCAGCGGACTTTGTGACGAGCAAGTTCATCAAGCCGATCAAGCTCGAGTTCGAGAAGGTGTATTTCCCGTACTTGCTCATCAGCAAGAAGCGGTATGCGGGGCTGTACTGGACGAAGCCGGAAAAGTATGACAAAATGGACACCAAGGGTATTGAGGTGCGTCGCGTCGTGTTTGGGTAGTGGTTTCGTGGCTGCTCTGGCTGAACGAAAATGCACAGACTGTCCGGAGAGATAATTGCCGTCTTGTGTCAACGGTGATTGAGACTTGTTTGCACAAGATGCTCATCGACCGTGATGTCAAGGCTGCAGAAGAGTGAGTCGAACTGCCCGTGCATGCTATTTGATGCTCATGCAACCTGAAGCTACGTGAAACAAGTCATCTCGGATCTTCTGCAGAACAAGATCGATATGTCGCAGCTGGTGATCACGAAGGCCCTGGCCAAAGCTGGTGAGTATGGTGCAGCGAACCACGCGCCCATCCCATTAACTCCGACAACAGACTACGCCGCGAAGCAAGCCCACGTCGAGTTGGCTGAACGGATGAAGCAGCGAGACGCGGGTTCGGCGCCAGCTCTCGGTGACCGCGTGGCATATGTTATCATCAAGGGTATCAAGGGCGCAGCAGCGTACGAGAAGTCGGAAGACCCGATCTACGTTCTCGAGAACAACATCCCGATCGACACCAAGTACTACCTCGACAACCAGCTTGCGAATCCGTTGATGCGTATCTTCGAGCCCATTCTGGGGGAGAAAGCGAATTCGCTCCGTATGTCTTCAATCGGTCTCATTGTTGGCGTCCCACTGATCCTCGTTTACAGTCTCTGGCGATCATACACGGACGATCCAGATCGCAACGCCGACCGTCGGTGGATTGATGAAGTTCGCTGTCAAGACTGTGACTTGCTTGGGATGCAAGACGCCCCTACGACCCAACAACAGTGTGAAAGGTGAGGGCGCCCGGTACGATTGTCTGAGACCGCTGCTGACGTCTACTATAGGCGGCGCCGTCTGCAACAACTGCAGACCAAAGATAGGCGAATTGTACCAGAAGCAGGTGACGAACACGTCCGAGCTCCAGGTGCGGTTCTCGCGCCTCTGGACGCAGTGCCAGCGGTGTCAGGGCTCGTTGCACCAGGATGTGTTGTGCACGAGTCGCGACTGTCCGATCTTCTACATGCGGAAGAAGGCGCAGAAGGACGTCGAGGATGCGAATGCCGTGCTGGAGCGGTTCGACGGCGAGTCGTGGTAGACTCTGGAGTTGGTTCGTATTGCTGTCGTATCGTCGTCACCTTGGCTTTGTACCTATCATTATGGACGGCTTGCATATCATTCTGTACTACTAGTCGTATGCTTCTTGTAATCTCACGGTGTTCTTGGCTCATATACATAGGCCGTTTGGATCGTCGAAGATGTCGACCATGTCGCGTGATCCTTTCGTAGCGCGCTAGACACTGGCCCCATGGAATGACGAGGCAGGCAGAGCTAAGTGATTATTGCTTTGGGACGACGACCAGATGGTCATAAGTGCATTCAGAACAGCACGAGGCGAGGACCATCCGACGCCCGATATTGGCAGGGAGTTCGACTGTGACACGCACAGCACGCTCAAGCCTAAGCGAAAAAATTGACTTGGATGCCTTGTACTCGAGTACTAACCACACTGATTGAGTATGGTTCGACAATGTAGACTGGGATCGACCCAAGCCCAGACAGGTGAGGGCTCAGAGGCGAACTCAACTAGCTCCAATGGTTGCATGTCGCCACTGCTGGGGCTCGATGTACCACACTTGGTGGTTACATCAGGGACCGAGCCTTGTCTGTGCTTCACTTGCTGCGCACATCCCTCATTTCGCGGCACGGAGGAGTGTGACGAAGACGCCACGGACTGCAACCGAAGCCAGATCGACAGATAGTGAATGCATTGCGCGTGAAGGAGAAGGCTACAAATACAACATGGTGCTTTGGGCACAATATGACAGCTCGCAGTACAGACGTGGAAGACACCCGCGTTTCCTCACATGCTGCGACTGGGTCAGAAGTGGGGTATCACCGTGTGTATGAGACATACCAACGGCTCATCTCGTACCTCGCGTAATGGTGGACGCGGTGAGAGGTATCGAGTGGTCATCATCTATCGAGACCATTGTTCAAGACGTTCGGTACCAACCAAGGGCTCGGGTCTGTGGACCGTGATGTTCATAATACTAGGATAAGGGGCTAAATATAATTGTTGCTCCAGAGGTAAATGGTACTCACCACCAACATCGATGGACTAGCCGGGATGTGTGATACATCCCATTCGCCCACAGTGCATGTCATGCGGTGCCCTCCAAGTCCTAGTGTTTGCCTTTCTTCCGTCTGCTCGCGCTCTTGGATTCGTTGGCCTGAACTTCGAGTGTACCGCCGGCAGCCTCTGCTGCGACGCCATCACCGTTCTCAATCTTGCTCTTCGCTTCCAGGAAGAACATGACGTCGCGGACTTGATCCTGGAGCTCCTGCACCTTCTCCCTCATGTCAGCGGATTCTTTCGACGCAGCCTCGGCCTGCTCCTTCGCCGAAGTGAGATTCTTCATCAGGCCTTCGCTCACAGCCCGTTCCTCCCTCAGCTCCTTCGCTAGCGACCGCGCGAGCTCGGCAGCTTTCTCGGCGCGTTTCTCCGCTTTGGCTTTCTCCCGCTGCAGCTCGACGATACGAGCCTCGTCCTCTATTGCACGCTGCGCCGCAACATCGCGCGCGCGCGCCCGCTCACGCTCGAGCTCGGAACTCACTTGCTCCACCAACTTGCGCATGGCGTCGACCTGGCTGCGGAGCTCCGCAGTCTGCTCCTCGTAGAACGTCCGCTGCGAGTCCAGCTGTGACGTGAGGAGGTAGGAGTACTCAATCCCGATGGCTTCGATCTTCTCTGCGGTGAGCGCGTCCGCTGCTGTGGGTCCGCCGCCTGCACCTTCGCTCCGGGTGCCGACTGCGGCCGCGGCGGAGGGAAGCTCGACGAGCTTCCCATCCGCCTTGTTTTGGATCAGCCGGTGGACATAACCATCTCCGGCGTAATCCCAGACGCGTTGCGTTTCCAGCTCAAGAGCGTAGAGATGAGTAGTAGACACGTAGTGAGCGTGTGCATGCGCGCGGCCGTAACGGCCGCAGCCGATGTTGCCGCAGATGAGACAGATCCAAAGATTCGTCGTACTCCCGCAGTCCGCGCAGTGTGAACGCTCGTCAGTGGACGAAGACGACGAGAATGGGATGGGGCGCGTAGAGCGTGACGTGTTTGAGGACGTGGGATGGGAGTAAAGCAGGGTCTGAGAGTACCGACAAACTGGACACCTAGGGATATTGCAAATGAGCATCCTATGAAACACAGGAAGCGCAAGAGACTTAGTTACCTGCTGTCACCCCATTTGCTCAAACAGGCACAGTGGAAGGTGTGTGAACAAGGAACGGTGACCAACCCCGTTACTGCAGCGTCCATTCGCTCCAAGCAGACGGGACAGGTGGGAAGTTCGTATGCCCCAGACACTCGTGTCGATGCTAAGCGTGAAATACTTTGCGAGACGTGGTCATCCACTTCTATTGCTATCGACAGAACGCGGACGACATGACACGTCTCCGGCTGACATAGGGTGTGAGTTTCGCAGCCGCAAAAGACTCGACGTAAGCTGCTAACCTCCATGGAATTGAATTGCTTTCCATTGTATGCCTCCGCGAACTCCGAGGCGCTGGCCTTGTCACGGAATTTCATGACCACAATGGATCTGTTCGGTGCAGAGTCCCTGGCGCAACGGCTGAGTTTGAATGACTGTAGAGAATATGAAACATACCTGATCATACGCAAATGCGCAATGCCATCTGCAGCGGGCGCAACAAAGGCCAGGAAGTCGGAGGGAGTCATCCACGATGGCACGGCGAGCACGGCGAGAGTCACATCGTCGGACTCCACATAAGTCTGCAATTCTTGCCCAAGCTCCGACTGTGCCGACTGCGCGGGACCGTTTGCAGTAGCGGCAGCATACGTTACGGTGCTCTTGGAAGTCTCTTCGGATGACCGGGGATAGTCACGGAAGATGTGAACAATTCCTTCCGGCAAGTTAGTTGAACCGGACTTGCTGTGTGTAGAGGTTGTTACGAACGATGCGGTGGCTGGTTCACCTGCGGAGTGCGATTACATTCAGGCGTCACGACGGAAGGATACGGCAAAAATATGCTTGCACGCTTACCTCTGCGCTGCGTAGACTTCTCTCTGTCCTTGCCTGACCCCGAGCCTGAGCCCACTTTGATGAAGCTGCTCCCCGGAGCGTCCATATCCGAAAAGTCCACCCAGTCTACGCGCAGGGGTCCGAAACGATAGTCTCTACGGTCGGGTTCTTCTGGTTGCTTCTCCTTCTCGGAAGCGATGTTGTGTATAGAGAACGTGTTCCTGCGAGAGGTGAAGCGCGGGCCGTGAGATGGAAGAGGTTGGAAGAGGGAACTCGGTATGAATGTCTGAGTGGTGGGGATGGCAGGAGCTTGTTTGTAAGATGAAGACGTCGCGGAGGAAGAGGTCTGTGAGGGACTGGGGTGTGTGATGGAGATGCGGATGTGGTAGCCTCTCATTGCGAGCTCGAGGACATGCTTTGCGCTCTCCGCGGCGGGCTCTCGGGAGTCGGTGGCGGGATGGAAAAGAGATCTAAGCGAGCCAAGATCGGACGCGCGCTCTTATGTTTCGGACGTTCATGTTTGCTGCCGCTCCTGGCCTCACCGCTGCATCCCCCAAACCGCTCATCTCGCTTACGGAACCCCTCACACGAAGGACATGCAATACTATCCGGGATGCTCTCGAGAACGCATTCGACCAAGGGGACCCGGAGAACGCCCATGACCCTTCGGAGACGCACGCTGCGGTCTTGGTCCCGTTCTGCAATGTGAACGGCAAGCCGGGGATACTGCTTGAAGTACGGGGGAAGCTGAGAACCCACTCCGGAGAAGTCAGGTGCGTTGTACATCCGAGCACAGCGGCCAAGTCCAGGCGGTCCGACGCGTTTGTGGCACACACAGCTTTCCAGGCGGGAAGGTCGACAAGGTGTGTCCGCGCCGGGAGATTGTGTAGCGGTTGCTCAAGCTAAGGTGCACTTATGCACCACACGCCACGCGCAGACAGATCCGACGACATTAGCCGCAGCTCTGCGCGAAACTGAAGAAGAGGTCGGCATCCACCCGAACCAGGTTGAGATATTGGGCCGCTTCGGACCGCCCGAGCACTCATTGGGCGGGATGAGAGTATGGCCGTATGTCGTGCGTAGCTGTCAATTTGCCGCAGCGTTCATGAGCATGATGGTTTCGACAGGGCTTTATACACCCGTCAAACACAGACAACGACCAACACCCGAGCGGAACGCATCCCGACCCGGGCGCAGATGATGACATGCCCCTCCCCTCCCTGCCGCTTGCTTCTCTAACGCTCTCTCAGCGCGAGGTGGCACATGCCTTCCATCTGCCGCTATCTGCGGTCATGTCTCCGCCGCGGATGCATTCATACCTGTTCCGAGGGCAGCGGCCCTACTACGCCATCAGCGTGGCAGACATCGTTGCCGGCATCGGTGCCGTTCATGCAGATGGCCCCGAGGGCGCGGAGGTACGGTGGATCAACGACTCCAAACAGAGGGATGAGATTGGGGGCGGGCGCGAAGGGAGACTGGAAGTGTGGGGTCTGACGGGGTGGTACCTCTCCGTGCTTATGCGGATATTGCGGGTGTATGCATGACGGCGTAGAAGAGTAGACTGCGAGTAGACATAGATGCAACGGGACTATTGCTCTGTATAACGCAATTAATTCGTTAGTAGCCTTGTACTTACAGCCTGTAGGTTAACAAGTCGCCTACGAACGCCGGCCCGGACAAGCCGGTGCTGCCAGAGCCACTGAACTGTGCCAGTGCCGCGCGCGTCCGCCAACGCTGCTGTTGCTCGCACCATGTCCGACCACCCAACGCTCTCGTGGGAGCCAATGCAAGATGGCTCCGTCTTCTACAGGCGACACCAGCTCTACTCCAGTGCGGGCAAGCTACCCGGCGACTTGCAAGACTTTATAATCGCAGGTTGTCGTTACGGTGGTCCGATAGGTACGTACGCCTGCTCGTTGCCAGAAGACAGCTCCTCATGTGTTCAACAGCCGTCATGCGCGACACATCCAAGGTTGTAGCGATTAGCCGTGCAGCACCGGCCTTCTCCAAGGCGCAAATACAAGTCTACTCGCCTGCAGGCGAGGGTATCTTGCTCTTCAGTGTGGATACTTCTGCGCTCTACTCCACCCTCCTCTCCGCTGACCTTCCTCGCAGTGGGACCAGGGCAAGATCATTCGCTTTGGTTGGACTGGAGATGAGCGGCTGGTGGTCCTCAACGAAGAAGGCGTATACCGCGTGTACGACCTACAAGGAGAGTACCAACAATATTCCCTGGGGAGCGAGGCAGGAGAGATGGGAATCATCGACGCGCGAATACACGAGACTGGTCTGGTGGCCTTGACCGGTTCCTTGACCTTCCTGGAAGTCAAGGAGTGGACAGGAGGGAAACCGTTAACATTGGCAAATCCAGGTATGTTCTCGATGTCCTTTTGTCGTACCCGTGGCCATAGTGTGAACACGTCCAGCATTCAAGGTCTCTCCCAACCCCCGCAATCTTGGACCGTAATACCCCCCGACCAGACCATCTCGCGACACGTCGAAGTCCTCCTGTCCATTGACTCCACCATCTACAGCGTTGACAATCTCGAGAGTCTTGACCAGCGTATCTCGCGCGGACCGTTCTCGCACATGTCGCCATCCCCGAACGGTAAGTCACTCGCGCTGCTGACCTTCTCGGGTCTTCTTTGGGTGGTGTCGACGGACTTCCAGCGAAGTCTTGCCGAGTTCGACACGAACAGTGTCGTGGGCGCGATTGGTGACGTCCGCCAGGTGGAATGGTGCGGGAACGACGCCGTGCTAGTGACCTGGGCGAACCTTGCAGTGCTGGTCGGTCCATTTGGCGACACCCTGCAGTACTTCTACTCGGGATCGACGTTTGCAGTAACTGAACCGGACGGCATCCGTATCATTGGCCCCGACACTTGCGATTTCGTGCAGAAAGTGCCCCGTAAGTTCGCCCTACAGAGATCACTTCCCTTTCTGACACGAACGCAGCATCGTCCGTATCTGTATTTCGCCCGGGTTCGACGTCGCCGTCTGCCATCCTGTTCGACGCATGGGAGAACTTCTCTCGGCGGTCGCCCAAGGCGGACGAGAGTATCCGGAGTATCCGTCCTGAACTTGCTGCCGCCGTTGACGAATGTATCGACGCCGCAGCGAGGGAATGGGAACCGTACTGGGAGCGGCGTCTACTGAACGTGCGTGATGATGGAGAGTATACACATGTCCTGTCATGCTCATCTCTTCTGCAGGCCGCAAAATTCGGACGTTCCTTCCTCGATCTATACGACCCGTCGGACTTCGTCCACGTCGGGCAGGCACTCAAAGTATTGAACGCCGTGCGGTTCTATGAGATCGGAATCCCCCTTTCATACGCGCAATACACGCAGCTTTCGCCATCGCACCTCATTTCCCGCCTACTCTCGCGGAATCTCCACTTGCTCGCCCTCCGCATCTCTTCATACCTCAGCCTTACACCTGACGCTGTTCTCAAACATTGGGCATGCGCCAAGATCCTGCGATCCAAACCCAGTGCAACAGGAACAGGGAAGAACGCAGAGCTCGATGGGGACGATGCTCTGTGCAAGACGATCGTCGAAAAGTTTGAGCAGCTGGGCGGTGGTGGAGTGAGCTATGCAGACATTGCGAAGCGCGCATGGGAGGTCGGCAGGACGGCACTCGCGACGAAGCTGCTTGATCATGAGACGAAGGCGTCGGACCAAGTGCCGCTACTGCTTAGCATGAAGGAGGACAAGCTTGCGCTGATGAAGGCCGTGGAAAGTGGCGACACCGACTTAGGTATGTTCTTGTGCTGCTGCTGCGTACACAGGACTAAGTTTGGATACAGTGTACCACGTCCTTCTCCATCTGCAGAAGCGGCTCTCGCTGGGCTCGTTCTTCAGACTTATTGAAGAGGGGGGACCACGTCTAGCATTGGCGAGCCGGTTGTTGCAGGTCTATGCACGGGAACAGAACCGTGATATGCTGCGTGACTTCTACTACTCGGACGATCGAAGGGTGGAAAGCGCAGTCCTCTGTCTTGAAGATGCTGCGAGAAGTCAGGTACCGTTTTGTAGTAGCCGTTATGTGCGCCCCATTTGACAGTCCCCAGGACCCTGCAGCAAAGTTAGCATCAGTGAAGGCGGCGCAGAAGTTCTTTTCGGAGGACAAGGATCGATCCTTTGAGGCGAAGGTTTATTCATTTGCTCACGTTCGTGCTCATTCTCTTCTAACAACGTTGTCAGATGATGGATGAGAGCGTTCGCTTGATGACGCTCCAGCAAACGCTCGAGAAGGAGGCAGATGGGAAGATTGCGTTCTTTGGACAGAGCGTAAATGAGACCATCCGCACATGCGTAATCAACGGTATGGCGAAGCGCGCAGACAAGATCAAGTCCGACTTCAAGGTCCCGGACAAACGGTCAGTCGGCGTCCGTAGATTCGACGAATGTCACGCAGTAATTCATAGTTAATCTCCGATTGCAGCTTTTGGTACCTCAAACTCTATGCGCTCACCGAGATCCGGGACTTTGAGGGCCTCGAAGCGTTTGCAAAGTCGCGACGCAGCCCGATTGGGTACGAAGCGTTCGTCAAGCACCTGGTCGAAAAGGGACATCAGAAGGACGCACTGCCGTACGTGGCGCGCTGCGACGGACCCAAGCGCGCCGATCTGTATGTCCTGTGCAACGACTGGCGTGCTGCCGCGAAGGAGTGCAAGGACCGAGGTGACAAGGCGAAACTTGAGTACGTTCTGATCGCCCGCCATTGGCTAGCATATCAGTATTCTGACCTGCGTGTCCATCTTCGCCAGGCAATTGAGGAAGACGTGTCCGAACTCGCTGATTGCGCGCGAGCTTGAGCAGGTGGCTGGGTCGATGAAGTAGCTCCGTCATGTAATTGGTGATACCCTATGTGATGCGGATTTCGATGCATGTTACTCGTCCACGCTATGAGATGAATATGAGACTTCGAAGTACCCAGAAAACCGGACCGGGCATTTGTTCCGTTTCAAGCACTAATGAAAGATGAGAGCATGACAGTATGTCGTTCGTAGCTTCAATATCGCCCGCAGTCTTCACGATTCATTGACAATGATAAATGAGAAGGCTGCATACACCAGCCAAATACACTGACAGACAGGACAGCGTCAAGCCGAACCGACGCTGCCGCGAAACGCAGCCCTCTGGTACAGATGACAAGACCGTCTCTCCCTCTCCCTGCTGCTCGCTTTTCTGAGGTAACACACGCCTTCCGTTTTTCCCTGTCCGTGGTTGTGTCTCCGCCGCTCATGCTGCGCCATCAGCGTCTCAGGCATCATTGGGGGTACGGGTACCGTGGAGGTGCCGTGGATGACCGGAACAGAGGGATGAGATTGGGCGCGAAGGGAGGGGACCTGGTGGAGTTGTACCGTTACGCGCTCACGCGGACTTTGCGGGGATGTGGATGATGAATTGTACACGGGGCACGGCGAGCACCGAGCGTATAGGACAGGGACCGGGGCCAAGTAGACGCAATTGGTATCATGTTTTGTCGGATAAAAGCTGAGCAGGCGATACCGAGACAAGCCGCTGCGGGCAGACAGGTTGACAGGACGGTGTGGTGTTCCCGTTCGTCGGGTCATCGGGGTCGATAAGGGCTGGGTCCAGGGGGAGTATGTACCGTCATGACCAACGTCGACACTGACCAAGCATTCTGGGTGTTCCGGGTTGTCGGATAGAAGTAGGTAGAGCTTGGGAAAGCGTAGACTGTGAGAAATATCTGGATAACATCCAGCAGCCGCACGCAGGCCACGAGCCACACAGCTCTTTGGGCGTTTGTGCTCTCGGTATTCGTACAGATTTAGAAGACTTCTTTTCCATCCGCGTCTCCCATGTTTGAACAGAGTTCGTTCATACGTGTGACGGGGACATGGGCGGGGGAATCCAGGACCAAAGAAAGGAGACGACTTTGGCAAACTAGATTGCGGTACGCGCAGCCATCAGCATGCAGAATTATCCCATTGTTGCTACTGGTGCACACGCAGAGTCAGCCCACGGTTCGGGAAGGGAGCACGAGGAGGATGAAACACACATTAATTGCAAGGTGCAAGGTAGTCCCGGCGCCCGTGGAAGTATGGAAGCCCGCCGGGGAGCCATTACTGATTCTGTCCTGCGACTTCGTTGGCGCTGCCAACTGTGCGTTCGCGTAATGTAGTGTTTGACACATGTGTTGACGTGGCTGAGACTACTGCGGGATCCCGGGTCAGCGACAGGTCGCTGTGCGGCAGGGGTTCATGCGCAGGATCTGAATCGCGCTTCTTGTCCGCTTGACGTATTGTGCGAGCGAACCGCAGAGGGCGGCGAGAGCGGGAGCGCTTTGCGCGGCGATCCTCCCAAATGAGATAGAGTATGCCTTCGGAACATGCGACGATGATAGCGGCAAACAGCGCTAGGAGCACTTTCTGAGAGATTGACACGACAGCGGATGACATGATTCATTGGGACACGGAAGGGACGGAGGTGGAGGTCAGCGAAACGGACTGGTGGGCAACAGTATGTAGGCCGCGCATGAGTGAGAACTCACCCATTCGTCTCGCCAGGCCAAGCGACCGGCAGCCCACCAGGTTGCGAGGCCAGAGCCGATGATGCTGAGGAGGGCATTGAGCACGGCGGTGACGGCGCGCCTGTCTCCTAGCTCGCGTCTGTGCGCCGCTTCGTCCTGCGCCGTGGATGTGGGGAGATGGGGGAATTTGCGGTCTGGAGAGGTTCTGGCACCGGCGAGCAGTGCGACGATGGAATAATCCTGTGCGGGAAGCAGGGGCTGATGGGATGCAAGAGCGTGCTGGCCAGCAGGGGATCGCGACCACTTGGATATGGCGGCGAGAAGGTCATAGGATATCGTGCAAGCGAGAGGTGGACACATGTATCCGTGTGGCGGTGGGGTACCAGGAGAAGGCGTGGGCGGGGCATTGTCAAGAACTTGGATGAGTTGTTCGGCAAGAGGCTCTGGGAGGAGCGTCAGCAGTGGACGGAGGGTGTGCGCGAGATGGTCTTCGAGCGAGACCAGCACAGGCTGCGTGCCAGATACGGCTGCCATGGCGGTGCGCGCGCAGTCCGCGTCGTCGTCGTCGTCGTCGTCGTCGGCGAGGGCGAGCTGGGTGTGCCAAGTACGGTGAGAGCAGGTGGAGGGCGTGCAGGCCAAGAGCCGAGGGTTGTGGGCGCTGTGGAGATCTGCCTGCTGAGATCGATCACGGCGCGAGTCTTGGTTCAAACCACCATGCTCTCCACCGTCTTCTCCCCGCAATTGCCAAGTTCTCTGCCTCCTGCTGATGTCTGAGCACACACAGCAAGTTCAGGAAAGTGCGCCCGGCACGAATGCCGAGGTGCTCACACTGCACAATATCGCGGACTCCTTTGACCCCGATGTTCCGGGCCAAGTACACGAGCTCATCCGGGTCCTTGACCAAACATCAACTTTGCTTGCCGCCGACCAGCTTGCCCGGTACGCTCTTATTTCTCTATCTGTGCCACGTCGCCTGACCGCCTGCCCCCTTCCAGCGAGAATATTGGCAATGCTACGAACCCCTCTATTTGGCCTGCACTCAGCCATCTGTGGTCCCAAACCGTGCACGCTCACATGCTCCCCGACCCAGACTCCCAGCAGACCGCCATTTTCGGTCTTCTTTGCGCAAGCCTCGCCAAGTTCACCCGCAATCTTGTCGCTGCCGTACCCCGCAATCAAGATCGAGCTTTGTCCGTACTTCTTTTTCTCTGCGGGCGTTCACAACGAACTTAATCATCAATATCCGGCTATTGATGTAGTCAGAATGAATTACTCATCCGCAAACTAGTTTACCAGTACACAAGTTACTCCGCCACACAGGATCCCGCTTGTCAGTACGGACTCCAGTCACCCCTCCGTCATTCACTCAAGTTCCAGCTTCTTAGCCTATCATGTCACCCGGATGCTCAGCCAAGCCTTGTCCAACATTGTCACAAACAATAGTGCCCTCGCCGATAATTTGTGGTCGACGTACCTATCTTTACCAGAAGAACAGCTCATTCTGACGTACGTTCGGCGACAAAATCATGAAAATCCCGCGTCTCCACACTGACCTTTTGCTCTGTTACCAAGCCGGCTCTTCGCTTCTCCCGACGCTCGCACGGTCTCCTCGACGTTCGTGCTAGTACTCAATTGCCTTCATGACAGCGACCAGAGAATGTGCGCGTCCGACGCAACCGAGTACGCCAACCGGTCGATGCATAATCTAACTATGCTCTTCCCCCTCTCTTCAGAGAACTTCTCGTGGAAGCTCCAAGAGGACCCCGCATATGTCTTGCCCTTCTAGACCGAATGGCCTCGCTCTTCGAAGCGGAAGAAACCAGTGAGGATGGCCGTGCATTCGATATTGGGTGCGTCGCAATGATGCCTTGGCCATCGGCGAGCGGCGTCATAGTGCCCCTTCTGCGATGTCCTCGCATCACCAATCCTTCGCGAGTTCTGTTCGCTTACCACGCCTCCCGCAGCTATAGGATACTCTGCCGCGTCGTCGAAGCGGGACTTGTGCCGACGTTGTACAAGAAACTCACCGTGTAAGTGCAGTCTTCCCGTAATCCCGCCTTGACTACCGTCATTCCATCAAACTCTGCTCAATTGCGGGCCCCCTTCGAGCCACACTGATTCGCTATACAGTGAAGAGGAGCCCATTACGCCTCACCAAACTACGCTCCTCAAGGTGCTCGACTCCTATCTTCACTCGTCAAAGCACCCGGACTACATCGCGACGGCGTTACCAAGGCAACCAGGAGCGCCCTCAGGGCATCTACTTGACATGCTGACAGAGACATGGATGAGTCTGTCGACATACGCACAGGGTGCCCTGAAACGCGCACTCGGATCTCAGGAAACCCTACCAGCTGACGCATCGGCTGCCGATACCGCGAGTAGAGAAGGCGAGAACAAGCCGATACCCCACGCCGATACGGAAACGATGTCAATGAATGTTTCTGAACAAGCGGACCAGGACAACGGATCCACCACTTCACACCTGCACGAAATCGATTTGCTTCTGCCGAAGGTTTGCGAAGCCTTGGTGCTTGTCACCCAATGCCTGACAACGATAGCCTTGCGGGCAGAGGAAGCCGGCAGCCGCCGCTCGAAACCCATTACACCGTCACCCAAGGCGGTCATGGTAGCGGCGTCGACGTCTTCGGGCCAGGGATTCGTTGAATGTCTCGTTGGTACGTGTTCGTATCATCTCGGAGTGGCGGTTACTTGCCGTGGTTCGTCCACGTCCGCCCTCTTGCCCGTTGCATCGTTCCCTATCTTGCTCCAGTGTTTATTGACGGCTTGCTCATGTTGTGCTGGCGTCGCACCCAGAAACCCTGCGCCTCATCGACTTGTTTGTTCCCAGGATCACCTTTGGCAGAGCCATCCAGCGTCCCGCTCCTCCAGATCTCCAGGACCGGGTCAATCCGAATGCGAACATATCGGACCCTGAGACTATCTCCCAAGGACCAGACGCCCGCAGGCAAACTTTGACAGGAGCAACGCACGGGGCACCAGAAACAGAAACAGCGACGGAGACGGAGATCGAAACGCAGAAAGCGAAGGCCGCCGCAGAGGCATTTGCACACATCAAGCGCGACCTCGTCCGTCTCCTCGGAACCCTTGCCGCGCATGACCGGGCGGTGCAAGACCGCGTGCGGGCTTGCAGCGGCATTCCGGTGGTCATGAACCTCTGCGTCGTCGACGACTACAACTCCTGTGAGTCTGGGCTGAGCTTTACCTCTTCCGTAGTCGCCGCCTTCCTAGAGCCCGTGTGTGCGGTGACGCGGCCGCACATGTACGCGGTTCTGTGGAGCGGAACGAGTTCTGGAACCGGGGCTAATAGACCATTCTGCACGTCCTGTCACGGACATGCGCATACCTATTGCCAGACCTACGCGAGCATGCCATTTTTGCGCTCAGGAACATACTCGATGGAAATCTGGAAAACCAGGCTGTGGTCCACGCCATCCAGCCGGTTGGGCGGTACGACGAAAACAAGGTCTTGCAGGAATTCCGGGGCGACGGGGTTGCAGGAGAATAGGCCGCTATCCCGAACGGGCTGGTGCCATGTCATATTTGTAGCGATAGTCCACATCCACACATACGCAGAAAATAGTCGTGTATACTCAGCCGAATTCCGCACATTTGTGACGTGCACCACCGACCTGCGGGCATCCCGAGGCCACTGCGACATGGGAGAAGCAGGATGCGGCGAAGTTACGTAGAGATGGAATTACGCGATGGTAATACAATTCGTACGGGAATGAGCGAAGCTAGTCTTCTTCCTCTTCGTCCATCCCAATTGCACGCCGCTTTCGTCCAGCCGCACCGCGTCCACGGCGTACACCGAAATCATCGTCTTCTTCTTCGCTCTCGACATCCATGGCGTCGTCGCCTGCGGCATCCTCATCGGCGTCTCCTTCGGGCACCGTGTCGCCGTCCCGCTGGCGCCGCTTCCGCTCCTGGGCCGCATTCTGGCTGATCCTCGCCTCGAGTTTCTCAAGGTCGTCCTCAACGGCGTCATCCTCCTCCCGCGCTGAGCGTTTACGCTTGCGCCGCGCAGAGTTCCCACCAAAGTCGTCGTCTTCTTCGTCCGAATCTGCGACAAGGAAGTCGTCCGTCTGGTACTCTCCCGGACCCTTCTTTCTGTCTTCGTCCATGGACTGGCGCCGCTTCTTGCGGCCGGCGTTCTCATCTCCGTACTCGTCTTCGGAGCCCCCACGGCCAAAGGGACCCTCATCATCGTCGTCGTCTGACCACATATCGTCCCCTGTGCGTTTCCGGGAGTAGCCCGAGCGGCGGCGGGCGCCCCCGAACCCGTCGTCCACGCCCGTACCGGCACGCGACTTGCGCGGTTTCTTCGCAGCGGCCTTGGCGAGCTCGAGCTTCTCGCGCTCCGGGTCGAATGTCGGGTCGGGCGCCATGCGCAAGCGGGCGACGCGGGAGTGCTTTTGGCCGACGGCACGCACGAGCATGCGGTGCGTCTCGGACTGCATACCTGTGGGCCGGAGAGACATGTAGCCTGTGACGACGGCCTCGCATTGCAGGATCTCGGCACGCTTGTGCTGGGCGACGAGATAGGTAAGACCCTGGGCGTGGGTAGCGCTCCCGCTTGCTCCCGGTGTGGCCTGGGATTGGGAGGCGGATTGGGAAAGAGAGGGGACCGCGGAGAGGGATTGGGAGGGCGTGAGGCCGCCGGGAGTGCTGAGGCCCTGACGAGGGACTGCGCCGGAAGTGTCAATGGACTGGGTGATGTCAAATAGTTCCTTTCCGAGTTGGAGGCTTAGCGAGCCGTCGGACCATCTGACGACTCGGCTGTTAGATTGCCTCCTCTGAAGGAATTATTAGTATTGGCATGGTGGATGGAGCGGGAAGGTTTGGCGCGCAGGACCGAGAGGGCGAGACGCAGTTTGCCGAGGGAAGGGACACGGATGTTGGACAGGACGGGAAAGAGGAGAGCGTGTGTTTGCAAGGATGAAAGAAGATCAGAAGTGTTTCCCGAGGACAATTTGGATAATGGAGCTTGATTGAGTAGTGTACTCACATCCTGGCCAAACTCGTCCTTGGCCCAACGCCAACGGAGGGTGTTTTCGACTTTGAGCTTGATTGTCATGCTCTTTTCGCGAACGGACTCGGGGTGGTGGGAGTCGTCGTCATCGTGCTCCGGGCCGACGTAAGAGTCTGGGTGGAAGGGTTTGGAGTCGACCTTGATGAAGTTGGGCATGCGTATGACCCAATACTGCCGAATCGGGGCCAAAGACGAGTGTGTTATTGGGGAAACAAGGGAGGACGAGGAAGACTCACGTTTCCGTCGGAGCTGTTGGGGACGGGGATGTTTGGGATGGCGACGTTGGCCTCTAGCCTCTGCTCGAGGAGGTTGTGGTCGGGCTGATCGTCCTCGGCATATTCCAAGTGTTCTCTATGGCGACGCTCGGGAGTAGAGAGGCGATCATCCTGGTCTTGAAGGTCGGAGGCAGCGGATGCGGCGGAAGACTCGGGCCTGGTGAAGCTTCATGGCAAAAGTGGGAGAGATACATATGAGGGATAGCGTGTATGAGAATGTGGGCTGGGGCGTACTCGTGTTCAATCATGGTCACGTCCTCGTCCTCTCCGAAGAGATCATTAAGCTCTTGCTTGTCATCCTCGTCGGCGGAAGCCTCGGGATGGGAGTGGAGGGGGACGGAGTCCAGGAGATCCTCCGCCTTTGGTGACGAGATGGGGGCATCTTGGAGCTCCTGCTTTGGATCGAGTGCGCCTGCAAGGGAGGACATGGCGAGTTGTGTGTGAGTCGGATACGAGGGACTGTGTCCTCGCGGAGAAGGCTGAGGTCAGAGGGAGGAGCGCGAGGCGGCCACGAGCGCGTCGTCGGACCGCTGGGCGCCAGAGGAGATGGAAGCACGTGGGGATGGGCCTGGAGTGAGCCTAAGCCTTGAGGCACTTTGGACTCGCAGGCGCATCTCTCGCTCTCTCCTCCTGTCTCTGTCTGTTCGCCGACAGCTCAGGCTGCTCTTCGCCGCGTATGTTGCTCCAAATTGCACGGCCAGCGTCCATCGATTGCCGCGTCGTCGCAGCCTCCGACTCGCACTCGCACTCGCACTCGCACTCGTCTCCACCTCGTCCGTTCGCCGCCGCTTTCGCAGTCCTCGGCTCGAGCTCCTTGATCTCGCAGTCCTGGGTCCCGTCCGATTCGATAGGTAGCTCTCATGTGCTTTGCCCTCATGTCCTCTCGCGCGCTGTCTCCCAAATGCGATCTATTTCTTGCAATTTCCCTCTCCGTGTTCCGGTCATCGTGCAGATCCATCATACCACTTCGTACCCTCCGCTGGCCTGACGTGCGGGTCCGATCTGCCTCTCGTGTTTGCCTGCTGCGTGACCAGTGGTCTGCTCCCGGCAGTGACGCCCCGTGGCTTCCTGCCGCCATTCACGCCCATGTGCTCCCCTGGATATCCTCGATTGGCTTCGATGCGTGTCGTCTGTACCGGCCAATGCCTTCGCATGCTCACTTGTCCACATCCTGTGCAACGCCCAACCTCATCGATGTTTCCCGCAGAACGCAACACACACTGCCCCGATGCGAGCCGGAGCGTGACCGCGTCTCCCCCACCGTCACTCCTTCTCCCTCCCGCGGCTCCGGACGAGCCTCCTGCCGCAGCCCTCGAGTCACCCCCGTCTGACCCCTTCGTCTCTCCCGGGTTTCCCCTCCAGCTAAGTCCCTCTCAGTCCCATATCTCTCACGTAACTAATTCGGCCATTTTCCCCTCCAGGCGCCGTTGCCCGTCCACTAATACAGCGATTATAGACTTCCTACTAACTCTCCCATACGTGCCCTCGGACACCCCGCCTTGGCCCGTCCTCTCCTGGGGTCTGTCCTGGTCTGTCCTATCGCCAGCCCTCCGGACGCCCCAGCGGTATAAATCCCGCCAGGATTCTGCCCGCTGCTGCTGCAGACGACCCAATCCGCCGACGCGAGCACAGCCAGCAGTCGTGACTTGCCATATCCATCGAGCGCCCACTCACATTCAAATACAGCCTCTGCCTCCTTCCTCTCTCCTCGTTCCCCCAGCCTTCGGTCCCTCACCCAGTCATTCACCGCCGCCATCTATATCTCCATGACTCCCCCCTCCCAACACGCCGTCCCCAACTCATCCTCCACCCTCCCCGTTCACGCACCCCACCCCGCCCGCTTGCCACCCTCCTCCGCCATGCTTGACGCCAGGCAGCCACACCCCGACTTCCTCGGTGCACCCGACTCACAAGAGCCTCAGTATCTTCAGGATACCCTCGGTCTCAATCTGCGCTTTGACGTGAGTCATATTCCTTCTCTCCATTCGCCGCCCACGCATCCATCTTACCTCCATTTTCCAGTACTCACTTAACGTGACCGACGACTCGAGCTACTCCTCCGAAGTGTCTGACGACACCACCAGCGCACCCGGCCATGCTGACTATCCCCCTGCTTGGCCCACGTCGCCTCAGTTCCCCTCTGATTCCCTCCTCTTCACCAACACCACGTCCCCATACCTCTCCGACCTCTCCCTCCCCTCCCCGTCCCCTTCTGTGGCGAGCCTTACTCCCACCTACAATGACTCTTACTGGGCAGCGCCAGCTCAGAACTCCATGCATCCCTCCTCCGCCAACGCCTCTCGCACCTTTCCCCCTCGCATTCACATCGAGACCGAGTTCTCCCCCGCCACCGTCGGCTCTCCCTACGACGCCAGCTCCTCGTTCTCGCACTCGCCTACTACACACCGTTCTCCCTCTGCGATGATGGCCACTCCTGTTCACCCGTACTCAAGCCCTTCCTCCAGCGTAGGGTCTGCACCGCCCGTCACTCCCGAGACTCCAGCCCTTGAATATGGCTACTCGCCCTTCATCAGCCATGGTTCGAACTCGCCCATCTCGCCGTCCCTCATATCTGCTCCGACTACGGGCTATACTATCCCCAAGGATATCCTTGCTGGTTCCCAGCGCGAGCCTCCCAACGTTCTGGATCTGGCGCGCACTGCCGGGCACCCGTGGGGAGGTCCTCTCGTGCCCCAGAAGACCTACCGCCCCCACACCCTCAGCGATCGTCGACGCTATGTGGAGGAGGTCCAGCTCGAGGAACCCATCATGTTCTTCACGCACCACCCCGCTGGGTGTGGGATCATGCTCAAGGACGCCATCGCGAGCAAGTTCAGTACGCTCATCGACCGCGACGACTCGATGTTCGAAGGCCGTGGCCCATCTGTCTCTATCAGACTCAACGTATGATTTTATCCATGTCTGATGCAACAGCTATAGAACTGACATGTTCTCGCACTGTTTTAGTGGCCCGGTTACGCACCCTGGAGCCGGCAGATCCCCACGAGGGACTTCCGCAGCCCCCCGCACCCTATCACCCGTGCCAAGCTTGCGCGCAACGTGGCGAAGACTATCTCCCGCTTCATACAGGCGAGTTTAATCGGCATGTCATGCTCGGGTCCCAGACGCTGACCGCCACCTCAGGAGATGGAATCCCAGCAGCAGGAGGACGCCAACGAGGCGAAGTGGAAAGTCGGTTCGTCCGGCATCAAGCTTGAGAACCTTATGCTGGTCGGGCTCCAGCACGTATCGATGGGATCGTGGCAAGCCCACGTTCGCCTGGTTCAGCGCCACTGAGATCCTGCAATGATGATCTCACCAGGCTTCTTCGGTGCCTAGGACCCTACCCGGCGTCATTGCCTTGAGGCGTTCCCGCCGTCTCCGGATGTCATCTCACTGGCCTATGCGTTCCCATCGATCGTTTCTCTAGTTTTTTTAACATCGCCCCTCTCCGCTCCGGCCACGCCTTGCCTCGTGGTTACAGGCGCGGCACCGCAACACGGCACGCAAGCCTAGGTACCACACACGCTGAACCTCGGTGGTGCTTGACGCATCGCTGGGTTGAGCAGCTGGTGGTCGTCGCCACAGCTGCCCTGGACCGCACCACTATTTACCGAGACATACAGGACCGAACCTGCATTGGTTCGTTGGACCTTCTCGGACTCATACTCCCTTACATATGTACGTGTACATGTAAGGATACCCTTGGAGAGCCATCCACGGGCCTGCTTGGCGTACCCATTGACCTCTTTCCACGCTCGCCTATGCTTTTACCCCCAGTTCCCGGTGCCCACTCGGCGCACGTTGCTCTGCTTCGACATCTTGCTCTTCGTTCGCTTTCATCATGTAGAGGGTGCTCCTAGATCTCTCATGATGACGATCATCAACAACATACCCGTTCCTCGTTGCCTTTGATATTTTCCACCTTGTCTCCATGCCTCCCGCTGCCCAGATTCCCCTCAGCTATGTTACCCCTTGTCTTGCTCTCGAGGTTATCCGAACTAATGGTCACGCTCGTGTACGAACCTGTAGCCAATCCTGTCCCCACCCCGCTCCCGTGACGCAGTAGCAATAGCAGCAATCCGATGTGTTTTCGTATTGGGCGGGCGCGGGCCACGGACTCCAACGTGCGGCTTGGATATCCTGACAACCTATCATCGAGCTTCTCGATCCTGTGTTGGAGCGCCGCTCAAGCTTTCGCCGCCCGTCGACGTGGACCGCCTCAGGCCTTGAGGCCATACAAGACCTTCTCTGTGGAATGGCATGCACACCCTCGCACACGCGCTTTTACGTCTTCCAGTCCGGGATACACGCCTCATGATCCCGGCACTTGTTACCGCTGCCCTTCGCCACATCTCGCCACCCCGGCTGGCTCGCCACAGTTTATCGCATTGCCACATCATATCGCTAGGGACCCCTGATCTAACCATACGAATCGGTCGACGGCTGTGTCCTCTGCCTGCAGCTATATCGTCATGTGCGGAACGCTGGTCAGGCCCCCCGCAGGGGGACATGTGCCCGCCCGCGCTGCCAGCAAACACTCATCATCCTCCGCTCGCACCAAATATATCAACGCACCTCGTTCCGGATCACGCAGAAAACTTCCTTTGTCCTCGCCACCGCCCTTGACAGCACTCATCGATGCAGCGTAATGAAGTGTTCACTCATTTCTTCGCCCATTCGGCGTGCCTCAGTGCGAACCCTGGGACGCCGAATGCATCGAAGCAGCCCTCCCTTTGATTACATCTCCGCCGCGTGCCAGCTGGTTTCGGACTGGGTGGGATTTGTCGGATAGACTGTACACACAAACACTAGGTCACCGCACGACAGCTCGAACTTTATCCAGCTTCACCGCCCGCCTCTATCTGATCTTCGAGGTATTGGCCCCAGGTGGCAGCCTGTGCGTCGGCTGTGGGGCGCTGCGAGCGGTAGGTGGGTTCGCTGTCATATCGCCATCTAGACTCGGCTGGCAGGGCAGCTGGTATCCTCGTTTTATTCCGCGGATAACAAGCAGTGACAAGGTACAAAACGAGACCTCATGGCGATACCTACACGGCTGGTGCGTTATGAATACTAAATGGTGTCACCACGTCCTTATCTGCTGGCGCTGCTGCTCAATATTCGTTGGATACGGCGGGGGTAGCCGGGGCTCCGATGCCATGAGCTTATGTAGCGAGTCGTTCAGCTGACAGGAAGGCCGGCGGCGCACTCAATGCAGTTGAACCCAATTCGGAGCCTTCAAGAGATAGGGCATTTGTTCCGTTCCGTTAAGATTGTCTCCGCGTCGCCGCTCGGCTGGGACTGAGATAACCCATAGCCTTTGCGCCGCGCCGACAGCTGACGGACTTTCGCACGTCGGATACAAGGGCTACAGATGCAGTGTCTCTGGCAGTGAGTGTGCGAAGCTCGGAGCACCTACATAATCAAGGTTCCGCTTCCTCTGTTTATCGCAATGGTGTCTGACGTTCCTGCTCCGTCACCGTATTCAGGTTCACACAGCAGGGTGGGTGCTCAATGCGAACCTTCTACATCACGGCTCCTGTGAGTGAATGCAAGCTTCCTCAGCTAACGGGCTGTCGGCACGGGTAGCGTCGAGGCATGCGTATTCTCTCCTGCTTCTGTGTCCGCTAACTAGTTAGCAGCAGGCCGGCAATGATAATACAGAACGCTGAGTAGACTCCTTTTGCGAAGGCTGGTCGGCGCTCAGGCTGTATCATGCCGGTCTGACGCACCCCCCCCCTCGGTGCGCCAACGGTGCGGACGTGCACAGGCTGCATGCTGGTGTCTGCCTATGCAGATGATCCGCAACGCCAGGCCTCACAGTCTGCCAAATCATGTGCTCCAAACATGCGAGATTGATCATTGACTCGGAGGTGGGTCAGCAACTCGGTGCTTCCTGCTTGTAGTTGCTAGATTCACAAGTACCGGAGCGACTGGTCGCTGATGAAGTACTCCAAACTATTATCTCGCGTTCCTGATATGTGGTCCGACCGGGAAGACACCAACATTTCAGTCGCTACCAAGCTGCTAGTTCTGGTAGCGGGTTGCAGCAGGGATCTGAGTCGGCTTGCATGTATGCACGACTCGGAGAGTATCCCGCTACCAAGGATATTCACATTTAATCTCTAGATCGGGTACTTGAGGTCTGTTAAGTGGCGAGAGATCGGGTACTGTCTCGTCCCGGTCCCTCAACCCCGCAATTGGACAACGGGATCGGATTCATCTATAGGGCTGCGTCCGAAGGCACAAATACCGTGGGCGACGTCATTCGCCACGACGATCATCCATATTAAGCTAGATCTCTCTGGTTTGAACGATCTTCAGAGACATCATCCGGCGCGATTTCCGATACCATGTGGTCCTAAGGAGTTCGGTCTTTTGGTTGTTGCAGTGCGCAGGGACTGCCGGCGATTCTGTTCATTTGGAACAAGGATATTTTAAATTCAAAATTCTGTCCGAGAGCTGCTATTATAGTCACCTTCGCGTTCTTTTAAAGCACGCCGCCTACTACTTGGTTGAGTTTGAACAATGTCTCATCTTCGCATATATGCCTAAGAAATTTGTGGGTTGCTGGCAAAAGTCAGGGTCAGAAGCACCAACTACGAGGTAGATAAGGATCGGACGGTCCTAGGACGAACTCCGCAAAAGTATTCAGTCCCGTTTGACACTGGGCGGAGCGCGCTCATGGACAGGCTGATAGGGGTAAGGGAGGTCGTATATTTGGTTGCCGTCACAATGGGCAGGGTTTGGTATGTAGTCAGTCGAGCATCCCTGCCTGTACTGCGTCGCAGGGAAGGCAGATTAATTCTAGATCAAAAATGTTGTCCGTTCAGGTGCCTGCGCATCTACAAAGTAATCATACCCACAGGATCTATGATGAAGTGCGATATTGAGTTTGACTTACCTATCGATGTTCTGAGCCGTGGGATACATAACGTGCGCAATGATTGTCCTTCTACAAAGAAGCCTAACGCAAACAGTTCGCGCTGGGCGGACTAGTGATCGGGGACTTGAACCAGTCCCCTAAAATGAGAAGCTCGGCCCAGTTTCCCTGTCCACATAGGATCGTCGTCGTCCTAACCTTGTGTGCTATATGGGGACCTCGGCTGAGGGGCAGGCTGATGCTGCAGGGACGAACCTTGTTGGATTAGTGATGAACGAGGTGCATGACAATGTAGTAGGAGGAAGAGCGGCGACGGTGGTGTTGGAAGGTCGGGGCGCCCGCACTCGCGAACCACGATGAATGCTGCATTTGGAGCTGATGGCGGTTTGTCCAGATTTGGCAGGCCTTGTAGTTTGTAAAGGCGCCGGCGAGCCTAGGCGAGCGTTTGTTTGGCGGCCGGTCAGTGTCCAAAGCGCGCAGCTATTGTTCTCTGTTCTTCTCCATTGCACGACATGCCCCCGCTTAGGCCATGCCTAGCCACACTCATTGCGCGTGCACCCCTTCTTCTTATTGTCACTGGCCTGGGGAACTCTATCGAACAATGGAGCACCCGTCTTCGTCTCAAGCCTTCTCAAGCGTACGGAACAATAGCAGGCTAATGGCGAGGGCAGATAAATTGGAGCAGCAATGACACTCCTCCTCTTCAGGGTCGCACATTCATTCACCTTACTCTCTCGCTCTCTGAAGCTAGATACCAATCGCTCATTTATCACGCCCGGCCTGTACACTCTACGACATCATACACTCTGGAATGTTGAAGCACGGCTCTCTCGCTGTCGCTGTCGTCCAGCGTCAGGTCATGATCGTCCAAGGTGGGTAACATCTTGTATCATTCTATGTGGTCATAATCACAGCAAATCCGGTTAGCTGCTCGCACCCACAGCCAGCGCGAGCGATGGGTCGACGTCTTCACTTTCACTCCTTTCGGCGAACGTGTTTTTCTCGCTTCGCCCGTTCCCCAAGCACGCATCTCTTCGCGGGATATCCTTACCATCTTTCCTACCGAAGACTTTGCACGACAGCCGACTACGGGCATGCTTGAGCTGCCTCCGCAGGCGTTCTCTGAATATGTCGAGCTTAGCTCCCGCACCCAGCAACGCCACGAGCAGTTGTTCAGCGCCTGGCAAGCCAAGCCTCGCCGGCGGTGGCTCGTGTTGTAGCTGCATCCTTCCCAGTCTCAGTGGAACGACGTCTCTACTCTGTCACTATCTAATGACTTACGGCAAGGCTCCAATTCTGTATCTGTAGCTCATCCACCTTGTATCCTGAGGACTCCCTTGTTACTTTTATACCCAACGTTGTATATGTAGCTCTAGTGATCTGGATTCATTGTCCTTGCGTCGCTACGTTATGTTCTGTGATATTGCAGCGAAGATCTGCCTACGTTCATAATACCATCTGGCACTCACCACCGTGATGCTCTCCTTTTGATGGCGACAATTTCTGTGATCGACTACACATGGGATAATGATACACACGCGAATAAACAACAGCAAAGACGACAATGGCCATTTAGGCAGGGACAGATAGGTATAAACAATCGGGGACTCGCACTGAAGGGGATAAGGGGATAAGTAGTCTGACACTATGATGCTGGCGTTGCATTTGGATCCCTGTAGACCTGCAGAACAATTGCGTCAGTTTCAACGAGCTCAGCACAGACCGCGACGAACACTTACCTTCAGATCCCACAGATTGCCGACTTTGCGATCCTCCACTTCAGCCTCCATGACATCATCCTCATCCTCTGTCTTTCCATCCACCTCGAGCTTGAGACCACGCTCGTTGGCGAGATGCAGCAGACAGATGAAGCAGAAACTTGTGCTGATTTCGTCCATCTTGTCTTTCGGATAAGACTGGTGCAGCCCAGAGATGACGGATGTGAACGACCGTGCTTCTTCTGGATCGGTCGGTGGTCGTTCGTCTGTGTCCTGGATGGGAATCAACATGAGTGCATACTCTACAGTGCAATGCGAAGGCCTTGCTCACCATCGCATCTTCCCCATCCTCGACTGCGGCCGCGACGATGTCCAGACCCTTCCAGATATTCTCCTTGAGCTTGCGGACATCGACACGCTTGGCCCGCTTAGCATAATTTACGGCTTCCGGCTTGACGCGTCGTGTGTGTCCTTGCGTCGCGGCCAGGAGGTCCTGCTCTCCCGCTTCCACAGGCGCACCACCATCACCACCGTCGTAGACGTCATCGAATCCCGGGCCGTCATCGTAATCGTCGTGGAAAAATTGTGTAGCGAACGGAATCCCTCCACCGTCTACTGCTGACAAGAGTGCGCTACGTTAGTCGTGAACAGATGCCCCAGGATGGCACACTTACTCTCGTCTGCGCCCTGCCCGCCGGAACCTGCTTGGTTTGCGGCCGCCTGTGCCCAGAAGGCCTCGTCAATATCTCCTTCGGGCCCTCCGTCGGTCCTTCCACGTTGTCCGCGCATCCTCAGCTGTGCCAGAAACATCAATATATGGAGTTCCGGAGTCGACCAGCGCAGAGGTACGTACAGAGAACTTGGGCTTCAGGAATAACGTCACGAGCTGCTTACTGGAGAAGTGCATATCGTCGGGCAACGTCTGATTGTAGCGCTTCTCCTCCTTGTCTTTACTCTTCGACTTCTTGCCACGTGCACCTCTCTTGGGCTTGCCGGGTGCAGGAAGCGTATTGTCACCACGAGTCGGAGCGGTGAAGAGTCTATTCTTGCGGCTCTTCAAATCGTCCTCTACGGGGGTTAGGAAGTCAATCTTAAAGGCTTCTTTCTTCTCCCGCTTCGGACGGGAGGCCGCTTCGGTGGCATCCGCTAAGAAGCACGTCGGTGAGCGGACTCGTATCGATTAGTTTGACGAGGACTTACGCCGACGAATGACCTTCCTGAGCTTCCAGTGTTCCGGTCCGGCCCAGTTCTTGAGATACGATGGGTCGAAGTAGTTCATCATGCCCTCGCCGTCCTCGTTGATGGCCATAACCATCTCACGATCGTTCGGCACCCGGCGAGGATCGAAGGGAACGAACGGACCACCTGGCCTCGACTCCCCCAGTGCACTATCAGAGCCATTCACGGATGCGTTGTCTCCATCACCTCCGAAGTCAGCACCGAAGTCAGCGTTGAAGTCGTCTGGAACGGCTTGATCACCAATGAAGAAGTCCTCTCCCACAGCGCTGGGGGAGATACCGTCAACGTCCATGGTTTCACCGAAGTCTTGAACGCCGCCAAATCCATCATTCTCGTCATCGTCATCGTCATCGTCACCGTGCGCGTGCTGACTGCCTCGGAACAAGGCAGAATCGTCTACGAAGAAACTGTCCTTGCCGAACGCGAAGTCATCCAGAGACTGTGAGATCTCTTGCTCGTCAATCGCGTCAAGACTGGGTAAGAAGTGCTCTATGGGATAAGAGGGCGTGAGCAGAATAATGCGGGACTGTGTATATGAACTTACCGCGCAGATAGCTGAGGTCGACGTCATCACGAGGTTCCTCCAATGGTTGTTCCTCCTCATCATCCTTGGCAACAGAATCGCTCGCATCGAAGACGACACGGAGACTGCCGTCCGGGGTGACAGTCAGTCCGAGGTGATTCATGAGGAGACCCTGGGCACCACCCTCGTCGAAATCAGCACAGGTCTTCCTGAAGAGCGGGTCCACACTGAATTCCAACTCGAGCTTCTTCGTCCGGAGCTGAGTGGGGTTCTTGGCGAGTGTAGACTCGCTCCGGTAGCCCTTGCGTTTGCGCTGACTCTGACTGGGTTCGCCCCCTTCGGGATTGTCTGAGCCATTGCCGTCGTCCTCATCCCGCCCTTCATTGGCAAGGTTACTCAGCAGCTTGCCCGTCTCGGTCCCGACTGAGTCAACACGCGAAGTCCATATCTTGACACATCCGTCGAGAGTACACGAGGCGCGTTGAAAGTTGATAGAATTGTCGTCGTTGTTACGGAGTAGGGACATGTCGTGGAAGTAGTCGATAAGGGCAAAGTTCCACGAGTTTGTAGCATTGATTTTCTGCGTACATAGTCAGCGTCAGGAAAGCGGGCATGGCAACACTGGGATGTGACGCTGTGGGCCTCTGTGTGGCGGGTGGGGAGACAGGGGTACATTGAGGAAAGAGCGCTGGCCCGTTTGAGTCGTCCCAGCCCGTCGCGATACCGCCTGCAAGACATAGGATAGAAAGGCAACTCACATTATCAGTCGCCATCTTCATCCACTGGTCGTAATTGGAGGCCATAATGTCCATCGGGACGTTGATGATGGGGGCCTGGGGTATGCTCAGCAGTTGGCTCTTCTGTCTGCCCAACGGAGCGGTCTTGGAGCCCTCAGCAGCACCCTCTGCACCCTCGGCTGGATGCCCAGCGGAAGAGGGGCCGGCCTCTGGCCCGTCTTCGTCGAGGGGGACGGCGATCTTGGCGCTCTTCCTGCGGCGTCTCTTCTCTGCTACATCGTCGTTTATGTTGACATTCTTGAGGGGTGCGCGTGGATTTGAGCCAGTGGGTGTAGATGAGTCCAGAGAAAAGCTGCCGTCGGGGTCGATGCGCTCGCTGAGTCGTTTCCTGGAGCGGTTGGTTGTTGGGCGGGGGGTGGTTTCGCGTTCTGTATCGCCGCCGGAGTCGGATTCTGGGTAGGAAGAGCGAGAATTCTCTTGTTGAGGCCGGATACGAGTCGTAGGCATCGTTGGGTGCGGGAGAGATGGTCGGGGTGGACGCGGGAGACAAAGGTGGTCAAGGTCAGTCAACGGCCTCGCGCGTTCAACCCGTCGCGTCGACGCGTTCACGTGACATGCTTATGTCAGCGGGAGGCTCTCCCAGACATTGGACAAAGGCGCCTGCCTTGTTGCGCGTCAGCTTCGATACTGGCAGTCATGTCCTCCGAGTCCGTAGAAGACGACGCTGCGTTCGCAGTGCTGCCTCTCAGGCTCAAGCGCAGAATAGACCAAGCCTTCGATGCGGCTTCATCCTCGCACAAACGACTCAAGCCCGCTCCTACCACTCTGGATCCTTCTCAGTCCGCGGGAGGCTTTCTCGTCGATGACGTCCCCGCGGGTGGCTTCATCCCCGACGGCGGAGGGTTCCTACCCAGCACTGGCGACGAAGAGAGTAGTCCGCCCACCCACGTCCCATTATCTCTCATTCCCACCGCCCTCCAGTTGCTCGACATTCAGCCAGACGACGAAGACGTCCTTGCAGTCTTTCAGAATGCATCCACAGGCTGGGGAGACAACTCGCGTGCCCGCGCGACCACCGACGCCCCTCGGGACCCCATCGTCAGCCGTAAAGACTGGCGCGCCGTTTGCGCCGCACTTCTCGACACCGGGCCATCTGATGCCGACACACCTGCCTCCGACGTCCATGCGCATCCCGAGGGCGCAGTTGACGCTCTCGAAGACCTTTCGGATCTGACCGCTGACTCTGCCGAAGAGTACGTTGGCTCTGGAGGAACCGAGTCGGGTTCGGACGACTCTGATGATGACTACCAAGAAGGCGGCTTTGTGTCTGCCAAGAAGATCGGGGCTAAGTCTGGTGCAGCACGTGCACAACACACAAGGACTTCCAAGCCCGTCAAGGGGCGTACGCTCAAATCATCCTCTGCGTCTGACGAGGAAAGCGAAGACGGCAAGCGTACTCGCCTCACTGCCCGGCAGAAGCAAGAGTGTCGCAGCACATTTGCCCTATTCTTTCCAGACGTCACGGACGAGGACCTTGACCGACAGCGAATCAGGATGAACGACATCACCCGCGTGGCGAAATTACTGAAAGAGAAAATCTCGACTGAAGAGGTGCGCTTCTACGGCTGGACGATGCTTGACAACTAATAGCCACTATGCGTTTGCGGTAGACCGTGGAGATGCTAGAGGCGTTCTCAACGGCGCCGGATAAGTCCATGAGCCTCGCCGACTTCGAATGCATGATGGTTGCGGCGAAGATGGCATGATGGTATCTTGAGGTCCGGTAAGTCGCCTACTAGATCTCGTGTTACTGGACGACGATGAGGCTGACGATAGAACTTGCAGACCTCTGTGGGTTCAGGAGAAGACCGTGCACGTTCGTACTTCTCCATGAGGGAGCTTGTCCCAATTTCATTGGCTCAGGCGAGGGGCTTAGAGTTTGGGCCTGTTATCCACGGAGTACCCACGCTCGCTTCTGCGCCTGGCTCATGCATACTAAGTATTTAGGTTGCATCGAAGCTTTCCAAATGCTACTGAGCGGACGGCCAGATTTGAGCCGACGTCGCCGCCGTGCGTCGCTGCGAGCTGAGCGGACCAATCTGACAAGGATTTCGTGCAGGCTCGAGCGTGTTGAGTTGAGTTTGATGGTGCCCCACGATCTGTCTACCAGGGGATGAAGGTGTCAATTGCCAGTTCCTATTCGACCTGGGCCCCCTGCTCCTCTGTCATTAGGCCCCGTTCTTACCCCCTTTCGTCTGTACCCGGCTTGCGCCCGCTGCGGGATCATTCCACCCGTGTTTCGAACCTGCCATTCATCGGACTCATGTGGTCTCCCCTTCGACAGCTTCACGCGCTTCCGTGCGAGGATGAGAGCGCCTTGCACGGTAACACGCGCTATATATACCCTTCTCATGGGGGAACAAACCTTCGTTGCGGTCTCTCATCCCATATTCACCCCCGCATCTGCGTATCGTGTTCTCCCCTCATCAGTTCACGCGAAACGTACGCTCACAATGCCAGTTGGTCCAACCGCTTCTGGAGGAGGCATCGGTGCCGCCGCACCAAAGAGCAACATTGCCGGTATCGCTATGGTTGCTTTCGCCGCCTTTGGCGGAATCCTCTTCGGCTACGACACCGGAACCATCTCTGGTATTATCCAGATGGACGACTGGCTCAGGAAGTTCGGCGACGTTACTCCCGTGACGCAAAAGACGCCGATTGGTTACAAGCTGCCTACTTCTCGGGAGTCTCTCATTGTGTCCATCTTATCCGCCGGTACCTTTTTCGGTGCGTATCCGTGCTCATATCAGAGCTATGGCTTAGCTTACGTTGTACGCCCGCAGGTGCTCTTGCTGGTGCACCTGCCGCTGATATCCTCGGTCGTCGCATGGGAATCATTGCATCATGTGTCGTCTTCAGTCTGGGGGTCGCTCTCCAGACTGGAGCTGACAATCTCGCCACCTTCGTCGTCGGTCGCTTCTTTGCTGGGTTTGGTGTTGGTCTCGTTTCTACCCTCATCCCCATGTACCAATCCGAATGTTCGCCCAAGTGGATTCGTGGCGCCGTAGTCTCAGGCTACCAGTGGGCCATTACTATCGGTATCTTGCTTGCGAACGTGATAAACAACGCCACCAAGGATCGCCAGAATCATTCTGCGTGGCAGATCCCCATTTCCATCCAATTCATCTGGGCTTTCATTCTCTTCGTCGGTATGTTCTGGCTCCCGGAGGTATGTGCCCATCATCGCGAGAGGTGCTTCGCAACGCGACGCTTATCTGCACATCATGCACACAGACTCCGCGCTGGTTGATCAAGAAGGGGCGTGAAGCAGATGCCGCGAGATCTCTCTCGCGACTCACATCGCTCCCGGAGGATGACCCCGAGGTTAAGGTTGAACTTGAGGACATCCGCGCTGCTCTCCGACTGGAACAGGAGCTCGGCGAGAGTTCCTACCTGGACTGCTTTAGGTTCACGCACAACAAGATCGCCCTTCGTACCCTCTCTGGTATCTTTATCCAGGCGTGGCAGCAGTTGACCGGCATCAATTTCATATTCTACTGTAAGTCATTGAGCACTGGTCGAGTATCCCCGTCTGACGTATTCCTCATATAGATGGCACCAATTTCTTCCAGGCTTCCGGCGTTCAGAACCCCTTCCTGATCTCCGTCGCGACAGCTATTGTCAATGTCTTCATGACCATCCCCGGTATGTGGGGTGTTGAGAAGTTTGGGCGTCGCCCACTACTGCTCTACGGTGCCGCTGTCATGTGCGTCTGCGAATACCTCGTCGCCATCATCGGCGTCACAATCTCCCTCCAAAACCTGCCTGGTCAGAGAGCACTCATCGCACTAGTCTGCATCTACATTGCTGCCTTTGCATCGACCTGGGGCCCTATCGCTTGGATCATCACGGGCGAGATCTTCCCGCTCAACGTGCGTGCCAAGGCCATGTCTCTGTCTGTCGCGTCGAATTGGTGAGTCATGCACTGTCTGTACTACAGGTTGAACGCTAAACTGAACTTTTGGACCAGGCTGTGGAACTGGGCAATCGCGTTCGCGACACCATACCTCGTGAACGCTGATCCCGGTGATGCTAACCTTGGGGTGAAGGTGTTCTTCATCTGGGGCTCAACGTGCGCAGGCTGCGTCCTCTTCACGTACTTCTGCATTCCAGAGACCAAGGGTCTCTCGCTCGAGCAGATTGACTTACTGTACCAGAACTCCACGCCCCTTACGAGCACGCGCTACCGTCGCGAGCTCATTGCAAATGACGTGCACGTTGCTGATGTCCATGCGAAGGGTGAGGAGACCGCAGGGGTGGAAGCACAGGACGAGAAGGCTTCACAGGAGCATGTTTGAGGTGTAGATAGGCTGATGTATCTTTTCTGTTCTCGGATACTGCTTGTGGGTTGAAATGAATACACGACCGCATGCCAGTTGGGCGAATGTCATACACAATTAACTGTCAGGCGCGATAACCCATCATGCATCAGACCTCTGGGTAGTTACTACTACAGCTGTGTTCACACCAAAGTTGTCGTTTCGGCGCTTCGCTACGCGGACGCCACGACCCTCGATCGCCCTACTTGAAACTTTGATTCTGAACGACGATATCTCGCTCCCCGCTCAACATTTTGCCTCGCTACTTCACATGCCTGGCTATGCTCATTGAATGCTGCTATTTATGCCTGGTGTTATCTGCGACGACCCATCCATTCTGCACGCCCTCGTCTTCAGCCACCGCCGACGTCGAGTGCCATTATCTCGACAACTCATGTACAAACTGGCCTCAATACTCCACTGGTGAGCTTCTGCTGACCCTGGAGCCAATGGAAGTCGTCTTCTATTCACTATATCACCGCTACCATATCGTTTGCACACCTCGCGCGCCGCTCCCATGGAACTTGTTGCTGAAATGCGCACTGGAGGGCAGAGCGACATCTGGAATGGTGGCAGAAGGCATGGGGGAAGGTGAGTGGAGCTTGCAAGAGAGGAAACCGGCTGCGGGGTACTGGTATGTTTCTCGTGTTACCACTATGACTGTCTACCAACTTTTCCATACACTAACTCATGCTCAGACGTCTTCCTGTACCACAACATCATATGAAGTCATACACAATCGATCCACGCGGTTATTCATGTAGAGCTTCCCAGTATGCTCGCTGCTGTCCAAGATCTGCCACACATACGCCTTGTTGCGAGGTCGAGGCTGGGCGCCTGTATATGTCTGGCTTGCCGGGATGTTGCGCGGTGGTGAGATCGCGTCGAGGAACCAGGTAAACAAGATCATGGAATGCATTGTGTACAGAGAGAAACAGGATACAAGCAAAGATTGTGGTGTAAAGGAGTAACGACTGTCTCTCACCAGCAACACCACACTAGAAGCGCATTCCAAGACATCCGTCCCGTCCAGTGAAAACCCGAGGTCGTGTTTTTGCATAAACGAGATACTGTTCATTGACGTCGGCGGTGGGCTGAAGATGAGGTTGTGCCGAGATGGTGTCTCATAGAATCTGTGCAACGTTGGTACCATTCGATGCGAGCAGACGAGCAGACAAGATGACAAAAAGAATCACGGCAAAAGAATGAGTGGAAAGCAAGATATCGTCGTTCGAAGTTTCAAGTGGAGACCAGGGTAGAGCGCGCGCCCAGCGCTAGCGATCGCCCGGCGTCTGCGAGCGCATCTCATACTGGAACGACCACGGTCCCTTCTCGTCTACGACGTTGCTCTCGCTGTTGCCTTCAGTCCACTCGTCTCCTGGGCCGACTGGACGGAGAGCAATGTCTGCTGCACTCAATGCTCGCGCAGACACCTCAACGCAGTCCTCAGTCACTGTACCAGACATCTCTCTAGGATCACTCAACTCGACCTTCTCGACACCTGCGCGCAAGCTTCGAATACCCTCTACATCGACAGGAACAACCGCGATTTCGCCTCCTAGCGGATACTTTGCAAAGAAAGGTGCTGCAGAAGCCACTCCGGAACGGCTAGGACGCGACGGTGACGATGGAGAGGGGCACAATGGGGACGTGTTAGACACGCCCGACGGAAGGAAGGAGAAGTGGGAAGATGATGCTGCAACACCAGCGAAACCCAAGGGTACGCGGAGTCGCTCGAAGGGAGGCGTGAACCTCACGTTGCGCGACCAGGAAAAGGTACGCCCCGCCGCACGCTTTGCATGTGGGCCGAATGGCACATATATAGTTTCCCCATAGCACATCGACGCGCTTAAGAAAGAGAACTTCAACATCAAGCTGAAGGTACACTTTCTGGAGGAGAGGCTAGCTCAACTCGCACCAGACCAAATCGACGCCGCGCTGAAGCAGAACATCAATCTGAAGATCGAAGTGCAGCAACGCGGCATGGAGCTCAAGAAGCTCAAGAAGCTTGTCCTCGAGCTGCAACGTGAACTGGACCATCTGCAGCGTGGTTCTGGAGGAGCATCAGGACGGGCACGCGAATTGGAGGAGAAGCTAGAAGAGAGAGAACGGGAACTTCGGGATCTCAGACGACGACGCATGGTTGGACTGGACGACGGTGCGTTGCGCGATCTTGAGGCTCGGAACGCGGAGCTTGAGGAAGAGCTGGAAAACGTCCGTCAGCTGCTAGAAGAGAACACTGAAGAGCTGGAGCGGTTGCGTGAACTGGCGGAGTCGCGAGGAGACCACTCATCTCTTGGGAACGAACGGTGGCGGAGGCAGGCGGAGGAGCTGGAGGCCGAGAATGAGGACCTGCGTGCGCGCATCGACGAGCTGGAGGAAGCGGTCACTGTCCGGACAGACGAACGAGACAACCTGGCGGATGAGATTGAAGCGCTGGAGCTCAAGCTCGAGGAGATCCATAGGCGGCGGGAAGCGGAATCCATCGAACGGAGCGAGAGTCGCGCGCAAATTCTGGAGGAGCGCGAGAGCAGAGAGGCCGTGGAGGATGATCTGAACGCCGTGCGAGACAAGCTTGCCGCTGCGCAGATCGAGATGCAGCAGAAGGAGGACGAGATTGACATGAAGAACCGCGAGATCGAGGAGCTCATAGCCGAGCACCAGCGGATAGTTGAGACTGTCGAGGACGACTGGCGAGCCGAAGTCGAGGAGGTCAAAGGTCAGAACGAGGAGCTTCGCGATGTGAGTACACACGCCCCTACATACTCGTTCTTGTCTCACCCATCCGCAGGCTCTCGAACAACGCGACATCGAGTGCAAAGAGCTCCGGCTGCACATTGACGAGTACGAAGCAAACGCGGAGGATCTCCATCAGAAGTTCGAGGCCACTCTCGCGCATCTGGAACACGAAGCCGAGGAGAAGGACAACGAACTTGAAGCTGCGAACCGTGACCTCGAGAAGATTAGCAACCAGCTATACGCCCTCGAGGAAGAGCACGAGCGGCTGAAGGAAGAGATGGACCGCGTTCGCGAGGACGAGGCTGTCGAACGCGAGCGCCTCGAGCAGCTCGCTGCGGCTCTCAAGCAGAAGGTGGCTTCGCTCAAGGCCGACCTCGAGGAGGTGACCGACCTTTACAACGCTCGGGACGCAGAGGCGCAGGAGCACCGCGCCCGGAAGGAGGAGCTCGCCCAGCACATCGAAAAGGTCGTGCAAGAGCTGCAGCGTGAGCGTGCAGTGCGGGAAGGCCTTGAAGCGGACCTCGACAAGACAGAGAAGGATCACGAGGATGCCCTCCGTCGGGAGCGCCGCGCACTGGAGGCGAAGGACTCCGCCCTCCAGTCAGCACTGAACGACCTTTCCCGTAGCCAGTCGCTCCTCACCCAGCGGGAAGCCGATCTCGCCGCTGTACAGGCAGCTCTCCAGACCCTTGAGGCCGACAACAAGAAGCTCGGGGAGTCACATACAACTGCACGGTTCTCACTTCAGCTGGAGGTTGACCGACTCAGGCGCGACGTCGAGCGGCTGGAGGATGAACTTGCTCGTGCGCGGAAAGAGCTCGACGATCGGGAAGGCAAGGGTCGTGACCGGGACGGCGTCATCGACAGGTTGCACGCGGAGAACCGTGACCTCGCCGCACAGCTCGCCGCTCAGACACAGGCACGCATGAATATCTCAGAGAAGCTGGATGCCTCCCAGGCGAGCCTGCGGGCAGCGGAAACAGAAACGACAAACCTCCGCACTCGCATTGCGGAACTTGAACAACGGCTGTCTAAGGACCAGCGGGCCCTGCTTGCGGCTGAAGCCCAGTATCGGGACCAGCTCACCGAGCGCAACACGCTACTGCTGACTATCTACCAATATATGGATAAGATCGTTGGCGTCGACAAGACACCGGTGAGTGGCAGTCCAGGCGTGGGGAGTGCTGCCGCTGCCGCTGTATTCATAGACTGACCTGCCTACGCGACCTTGCAGAAGAAGCACGGGCAGGCCGAGACGAAGCCGTTCACCAACTTCAGCGTCTTCCACGACAATCTGATTACGCGGCTCAAAGCTCTCAGCCAAATTCAGTCTGAGTTTGAGAAGCGTGTCAAGGAGGCGGAGCAGCGCTACAGCGACAAGCTGAACGACATGCGAAAGCAGCTTGACTTGAGATGGAAGCAGATCGACAAGTTTGAGGCGAGCGTGAAGACTCTTGCTGAGGCCAAGGCGCTCTGGCGCAAGAAGCTGAATGCGAAGGACGGCGAGATCGAGGCACTCCAGGTATGTTAGCACGTCTTTGTACGGGATCCAAGCGCTCATCTTGATTTCCTCACAATCCGCACACGTCCGCATGATGACGTTTGTAACAGGCTACGAACGCTGCCCTGCAATCGCATGTCGTCACACGCAAAGGCAACCAGGCGGACTCTATGGAGATTCGATCCCTTACCGCGCGGGCGCAGAACGCCGAGCGGCGTGCAATCAATCTGCAGAACCAGCTCCTGCAGTCAGAGGAGAAGCTTACTGCCGTGAACCAGAAGACCACTGCGGCGGACAACAAGTGGGAGGCGCGTGTTAAGGAGTATGAGACCCGACTCAAGACTGCGGAAGAGAAGATCAAGCGGGAGAGGCAAGGCGGCAAGGAGCGCGCCCTGGAGCTGGAGAATCAACTGAAGTATGTCTTCTCTACGTCGTTGGTGACTTGCATCTAACTTCTTTACAGGTCGCTTCAGAGACAACTGGAGTTGGCGAACAAGCGGACAAGTACGCTCAACGAGATCATCGAGTCTGCTGGCTTGCCGTCCAAGAACTCTCCGAACTTGTCGAAGTGATGGCCATGGAATCCTCTCGCAATGTTACTGGTACACGATTGCTCCCCGTTGCTCTCTATCATGTTGTTGTCGTCTCTCACGGGCTGTCATGGGATATATCCTCTGCCGAATAGGTACTGTACAATTAGTTTGTTTTATATACCAACTGCATATACTTGTATGCTACATGCACAACTGTATCGAGTCTTGCTCATGATGTCCCCTATCTCACATAATCAAACTACACTCCCAACTTCAGGCCTGCTTGTGGCCTGCTGTTGTGAGCAAGGAGTATGTATTTTGGAATGCCTTGCTTGTGAGCAAAAGTCCATACAAGCTAATGTGAGGGCAGATCAATACATCAGAAAATCATGCACATGTACTAGAGTGCATGGTAGTATGACTGCAATACTTACATTTGATGATGTGCTCTTGGAAGACTGCCAGAGATGAGCATACCTGTTGGTAATGGTAGTACAGGCACCTGGTATGGTAGTACATTGCATGTGTATGATCATGTGTTGCCAATGTTAGTGATGTGACAAGCCCAGCTCCAAGCCCACATCAGTAATTTCAGATTTCTCTGAACATATCCGAACACGTCTGAAACGTCTGTATCAGATGTTCCAGACATGTTCAGACGCGTTTTCAGACAATCAGATGTTCAGACGGTAAGCTGCTCAGACATTGTCTGAACATCGTCATTATGCAACTTACCTCAGCCAAGCATGTCTGTAGACATTCCCCGCCCTCTGTATAACCTCCCACTATAGCGCAATCTCCGCATTTCTGTCATGGTGTGGGGGGATGGCCTCTGATGTGCGTGAAAGTTGATTGTATGAAACAACCTTCACCTGAGGCTATCGGATCTGATTGAGATCAGATGATACCTCAGTTGTTCGGGGTAGTGTTAGGGAATATCCCGAGAGAGATGACCAGATAATACTTGATGATAGTCTCCGTTGAGACTAATAGTAGACCTATCGTAGGTCTCGTATGACGACTTGAATATGACTTGATAGTCTCCGTTGAGACTAATAGTAGACCTATCGTAGGTCTCGTATGACGACTTGAAAATGACTTGATAGTCTCCGTTGAGACTAATAGTAGACCTGTCGTAGGTCTCGTATGATGACTTGAATATGACTTGATAATGCGAAGTGGATCGCTCGAGGATGCCTCACTTTGTGGACGTTGACGTATGCGTATGACTTAGAGAGCACTCAACTTCAGAGTGGGAGGAGTTAGGGGGAAAAGATCTTCTCAGCACTTAGCTAGAGTGAGAAGGGGGGGGGGGAAATCCTCTCCCTCATCCCTTGAGGGATGGGGGTTTATATATTGTCTCTGTGGGAATTTCTACAAATATTGTCAAACATCATCTAAGCTATTGTGTCTGACTGGACAATAGAGAAGGAACAATAGGAACAGAATAATAAAAGGTAGGACAATAGAGAGAGGACAATAGAGACAGAATAATAGAGCTTAGGATAATAACATGAAGACAATAAGGGGAAGGGAATAATAAGGCTTAGACAATAAGGCAGTAGATAATAAGGGGAAGGGAATAATAGAGCATAGGACAATAATATGACAACAATAAGGGGGAGGGAATAATAGAGCATAGGACAATAATATGAAGACAATAAGGGGGAGGGAATAATAAGGCTCAGACAATAAGACTGTAGACAATAGAGTGGGAAAATAAAGGGAATAGTACAATAGTGCCTGAGAAATTTCTCAAGGACAATGGGACTAGATAATAATACCCAAGGACAATAGTTGAATAGGGACAATATGAGTCTGAACAATAGTTCATGGACAATAGGGGCATGCAAGTCCAATTGTGATCAAGATACAGTGAGTATACCTTCAGGTATCCAAGAAAACATGCAGATGTGTTCGAGTGACAAGATAGTTTGCAAAGAGGTTGTCATTCACTAGCCCCTAGTCCTCAGCCTCATCATCCTCCTCATCATTGAGGAGGATTCCCAATAGCCAGTCTTCCTCGTTGTCCTCATACTGGGGTTGCATACCAATGACCATCTGGTGGTCACCAGTTTTGATGACTAAATTGGAGAGATTGTCAGCCCAAATCTCCTGATCGTCGAAATTGTACACTTCCTGCTCAGATTCACCTGAGCGAAGAGTGTCACTCTCGCTGAGAGTATCGGTGCACAGAGTTGTAGTCGTACCTTCTGATAGAAGAGACATGGTCTCGTCGAAGGGGAGGATGGCGAATGCTGTGTCTGGCCATGATCGACAACGAGCTGACTGGGAGGAGAGTAGAAGAGATTTGAGATGATCGAAACTTCATCTGAGGCGACATCCTCATTGGAGGGTCCTTGCACATAGAGCTCGAAGCGTATGTCAGAGAAGTCAGAAGGGGGTGTAGGAGGTCAGGGAATAGTATACAAGTGGGCATTCCCAACTTCCTGGTTGCATATGAGGATAGGACGACCTCCGTGCATTATCATGTTCTGGATGTGAGGCTGGGTGTCCTCCTCATTCCCGAACGTCTGCATGACACTGTGACTTGGTGTCAGTCATACTTTGTGTGCGACACCTCTAGACTGTTGGTCACTCTTGACTTAATATCACCCAGTAAGCATAAGAATTAAATAGAGAGCTCAGTAGGGGTTTTTTGTATGTCTCCCAGAGTTTGAAGACCAGCAGTAGCGAAGAGAGTGAGCTACAGGGCAAACATGATCGCGGTTGAGTTCGAAGGCATTAAGTGCCCACGCGTCAGACGTTCAGATAAATCTGGAATTACTGATGCATCAGTAATTCCAGATATGCATTCAGATGGATATTTAGACACTCAGACAATGAGCCTGTCAGAGAATGTCTGAAAACATGATCAGTTTTCTATGTACCTTGACCAAGTCTGTCACATGCCTTTGACAGCTCTGCCTTTTCCTTGCAGAGCCATCAGCACTTACCCCAATGTTTATTTGTCCCCAACCACCACCATCATATTGTACCTACTTCCTTCCCTGCCCTCTGCTCCCCATTTTCCTCTCCCTCACCCCCCCCCCCCTGTTAGGACTGTGCACACAAGTCAAACTCCAAATGGAAGTCTGAAGTCTGAAGTCTGAAAGTGTACAGAGAATGAAGACTTTGGTGAAGTTATTATCTAACACCTAAAGATGCGTCAATGACTTCAATTTGTGGAAGTCTGATGAGAGGCTCCGGAGTTTATACCAGAGCAAGCTACAAATAAAAGAGTCAAGCAGAGAGTTAAGAACAGAGATGAGAACAGAAGTCATGAGACAGAGGCGGAGATCCTCCATTGTCTTATATACAAATATCTGAATGTCTGGTCAGAGTCCGATAGAAGTAGAGACAGGAGGCAGAATGCGGATGTGATGAGGCAGAAGCAAACAATTAAGCCCTATTAAGTATAAGTAATGGATACAACATCATAATGCAGGCGGATGACAGAGTGGATGTCCCAGATAGAAGCAAGTGGAGTCCGAGCAGAAGTCTGAGTAAGGCATGATGAGTAGGAACAAGGGTGATGAAGTCATAACTGGGAAAAGGGGCAGAGTTTGGAGATAGTCCTGTCAGAGTTGTGGTAGAGAAGTAGCAGAAATGAAGGACTTGAGCACAGGATGTGACAGTGTCCCCTAAGGCTGAGCATAGGTTTAGGTATTGCATAAGTATACCTATACTACCTAGATCCATGACCTAGATGATCCAAACCTACAGGTCCAGGTACCTACAGCATGGATCATGCACGAATCTAGATCAAGCCTATGAGGAAACATCTAGGTCACAGCTGACCTGTGTTGAAACTTTTTATGTTCCTTTTGATTAAAAAAAATTAGCAAATTTACAGCATAAAAGTTTTTTGAAGTTCCAGGTAACCTAAAACCTGACCTGTATGACCTGTGACCTATAGGTCTAGGTACCTACAATACGGATCATGCACAGATCTAGGTATTGAAATCTAGAGCACAGGTACCTATGAAACAGATCTAGATTGATCTGTAGGTAACCTATGCTCAGCCTTAGCACTGTCCCCCCACTGGGTCCGAGCCCTCAAGGACTAATCAGGAGGTGTTTCAGGGTGACAGGTGGAGATGTGAGTCAGTGGAGAAGTTGGAGTCTTCACCCTGTTGTCACAGAGTTGAGGATTTGAAATTGTTGGGTATAAAAGGTCAGACAGAGTTGGGGGTCTTCAAGAAATTTTTCATCTCCTACCACCACCACCACCACTACCACTACCACCATGACCCTGATTGACACCACCGCCCTTAAGGAGCAGATCTGACAGATGATGGAGCAACTCGGCATTGCAAAGGAGCAGGAGGAGGAGGAGAAGCAGAAGGTGATAGAGAAGGTGCACAAGGAGGAGCTTGTGCACAAGCGCAAGCGGGAGGAGGAGGAGAAGAGGCCCTGGGTACCCACCACGTAAGCCAGAGTGGAGTCAGGGTTTCAGAGTACTGACAGACCAACAATGCAGCTTGTGACTGGTGCACAGAGCAGAAGGCTCCATGCATGTGGTACACTGACTCCGCATGTGTGATGTCATGTGTCACCTGTCAGGCGCACCAGAAGAAGTGCAAGGGGAGAGAAGCCCCATCTGAAGCCCGACCTCTGAAGAAGAAGCTCCGCATCAAGCCCATTATTGTTGATGACAATAATGATGATGATGATGGTGATGCGGCCGGATCCGTCCTTGAGACCATGCTCCTGCATGAGGCAATTGCACCATTCTGTCAGAAGATCTGCCAGACGGGCTGGACTGGCTTCAGGGTGGAGACCTGGTGCCAGTACTCTGATGCACACCCAGAGGGTGGGTCAGAGACTCAGAGGAGGAGTACGTGCTGTCAGAGTCAGAGGAGTCAGAGAAGGCAGAGTCAGAGAAGGCAGAGCAGGAGGGCGAGGCAGCAGGTGGACAGAAGGGTGAGCAAGAGGGTGAGTAGGGGCAGGAGGGTCCAAAGGGCAGAGAGGAGCAAAAGGGCAGAGAGGAGCAGGGTCAGGGCATGGAGGTGGATGGACAGGAAGATACAGCATAGAGTTGGAGTCTGATAGTGGGCTTTAAATACAATTCTTCTTGAGTTTGAAAAGTTCAAAAGGATGTCCGAAAGAGTGTGAATAAGTCCAATAATAAGATTGAATATATTTGATAGAAGGATAAATGAGTCTGATAAGTAGAATAAGTAATAATAAATATCAAGGATTAAGAGGTAAGTAAGCTTGTTAAGAGGTCCAGGCTTATCCGGGTAAGAAGAATGGAAGTCCGGAAGAAGTTCTTGGGCATGTCTGAACTCCGAAGCAAGGATCTACGAAGTCTCTTCATTGGTGCCTTCATAGCCAGCCCAAAGGACCAGGTATCATAGTTGATAGGTCTGACATCAGTGATCAATCTTTAATCAAGGATTTCAGAGATCTTGTATTCGGGTTCTCTGTCAATGATGACTGGCAGGGGTGGAGTTTGAACACAGCCAAGAATGAGGTTCAGAGTTGCATAGTGTTGCAGAGTCCAGTCCCAGGACCAGTCCAGAACCACCCAAGGACTGGGACTGGACTGATATAGGACCAATTAGGACCAGACTGCTAATTGGTCCCAGTCCTGGTCCTGGTCCTGGTCCTGGCCTCCTTGGACAGCATCCAGGACTGCCAAAGACCAGCAAGAACTGGTCCGGACCGGTCCTTGCTGCTTATTATATCAGATATTTTGTACCCATTTTTCTGCTATTTTTCACATTTTTTCCGCTATTTTTTTTAGGATTGTTTGAGCATTTTATAGGCTTATCACTGGTTATTACCACTTAGATAAAGCCAGACAGTTGTTATCTGACACTGATTACATATTTTGATCAATCTTATCTTATTATTTTGTGGAAATGCATACACTTTTCACACAATATACCTTTGTTAAGGCTTATGGCCTAGTTGGTAGAGTGCCTGGGGTTTTTAGCCATTTTGGTGGAGGCCCAAGTTTAATACTGGCTAGTGCCGCAACATTTCTGGCAGCTGGACCAGTCCGGACCAGTCTTGAACCAGTTTGGACCGGGGTTCAGTCCTGGACCGGTCTGGACTGAAGACTGGACCAATATCTGGATTCTGGTCCAGTCTCAGTAAGACCGGACTGCAGTCCTGGTCCTGCCAGGTTGGGCTGGTCCTGGTTCTGGTCCTGGTCCTGGTCCTACCAAAAAAGGCAAAAAGACCGGACTGGACTGGACCCTGCATCACTAATACTACACTTACAATACAGAATGATAATCCATTCCCTACCTAAATCCAGCAGTGCCAGCCTGATCCATCCACAGGCTGTGAACTGTGCTGACATGCTCCCTGTGCCCCCACCTCTCCCCAGAGCATCCAGCCAATGTGCTCCCCATGCCCCACCCCTCCCTAGAGCACCTAGCTGATGTGCTCTCCATGCCCCCACTGTTGCAATGCAGTCAGTATCTTGAGTGCTGTAGATTAGATTAGATTACTTCCCATTTAGTATACAAGCACAGCCACCTGCCAGTGTATACATGCTGGCATTCCCTTTCTCTTTTCCTCAGTTGTTCTTCATCCTAGTGGCTGAGGTATATCTTTCTCTACTGTACCTATTCTATAGTTTACTTACTGACAGTTGTATAGTGACACATTCTGTGTCCTTCTATAGGTTCTGACACCCACCCCTCCCCAGGGCACCCATTTTCTGTCTGGTTTCAGCAGGGCCAACCCAGGCCACATTTTTCTACCACTGGTACCCATTTCTCTCAGCCTGCCCCCTAAGGCCAGCGGGCCCACTATTGTGACAGCTTCTGAAATCCAGCCAGGTTCAGCTGGCCCACGTTCATGGGAGTTTGTAATCACGTTTGGCCCACTAGAGTGGACAATGTCTACTGAATTATGTGATGAAACATATCTATTGTTCTGGAACCCTTTTATAGACCTCCCCGAGCTTGAGCTGCTGGTAGAGCCCAGCAACCCACATTCCCCCGGTCACTCGTTCATGACTCTCAAATACCCCTCCATTTGTCTCCAAAGCTTCTCTGCCTTTGTCCCTACTCACGCACACTTCCACCATGTTGCAGGACAACTTCACTCTGATGGAACTCCACTATACAGCCTTGATCAAACCTCAAGTCACATTCCCGTTGTTGAGCACCACCATTCTCCACTGGCGAGCGCACCCTCTTCTTTCTCCTTTACAGAGCCGTTCTGCACAGCGGGCGGAGTCTTGCTCTCAAGAGGGGACCCCGTCGGGATGGCGGCATCGTCGGCGATGGCAGTGCCGCCCCTTTTGTTATCGGCGGATTCTTATCGCATGCGGGTCTCGAGCGAGGGCGGCAGCCACAATCACGTACCAGCGACCAGTTTCATTGGGTCGCCGGGGGTGTTGCCCTAGCGCCGCAGGTACATAGACTAGACAGAGTAGCCAGTGAGGAATCCCAGGTCACTTCACCCCACAGAGCTAAGATCTCAAGAGAAGAAGCCTGTCGCCGCTTGTCTGAACTCATCGCCGTTTACTCTTCTCCCTCGCCGCCGTTTAGTTTAACATTGCCATTCGCCGCCGCCGATACGTTTCTCTCATCGAATAGGGACCTTCACGAGTTAGCAAAACCCGTGGGTACCCAAGGATAAATCCGTGGGAATACCCATGGGTAAGTACATCTGCGGGTGTAAGTACCTGTTTCCCACGGGTTTTCAAGGATGCGGGTATGGCTAGGTAAACCCACGGGTACCTGCACACCCTCATGTTGTAGGCACGAACCGTGGGATTCTAATGATATGTCACACGATTTTTTCCGATCAAAACTGAGTGTGCTAGAGGCGAAATAAACATGCCCAAATCCGGAAGTATAGGGTGCGCTCATTTGGGCGCTTAACCGGGCATCTCGGGCAACTGAGCGCAAAAGACAGCCTATACTTCCGGATTTGGGCATGTTTATTTCGCCTCTAGCACACTCAGTTTTGATCGGAAAAAATCGTGTGACATATCATTAGAATCCCACGGTTCGTGCCTACAACATGAGGGTGTCACATGGGTAACCTGCAGGCTGCATAAACCCACGGGTACCCGAATATCATATCCACAGGTATGGGTAATCCGTGGGAACATACCCGTAAGGATGCGGGTATAGCCTTTGGATTTTCAACACCCATGGGTACAGATGACGGGTACATCCGCGGGTCACTCGTGAAGGTCCCTATCATCGAAATCGCTTGTTCCACCACCCGCCGCCGCCGCCTTCACCGACGTCGCCGACCAAGCACCGCTCCCTGCTTTTGCGCGCAGTTAACAAAGGGAACCAGAAAACACCTCTTGCACAAACTGCGTAGACTTTGGGTAGTTAGGTGGGTTGTTCTTCCCTGCTTGGCCCTATAGTCGACATATCACCATGGTACTTCGGGACTTACGATGGCTATGCATACCAGGACTGGTACATTCCTGCAGTTGTACTCACCAAAATGGCCTCTCCATCTCTCCTCGACTCTCCTCTCTGCCCTTTTTCTTGCCAAGGCCCTGCATACATTTGCATTTACCCTACACCATACCTCAATAAACTCCACCACAATGTGATAGCAGCGGACTTCCAAATTTACATGGCGGGCGCTACACATACCAATTTTGACTTCCTCGCTCAGTCTTCTCTTTCCAACCTCATCTACCCACCCTCCACTTCCATGTTCTCAATCTCCAGCATGCCACTGTTCGCACCCACTCCCTGTTACGAACATAGTATCAGGAATTCGAACGACAACTGTACTACTAGGTATCCGCGATACGGTATCACTTTTACCTCTTTTCTCTAGCACGAGAACACTCTGCTTCTTAGACTAGCTTGTGTTCTCGTTCACTTCTTAACCTTACTTCTCAGAAGCGCACTGCCTTAGTTGCATAGCCACGGACCACAATTACGGTACAAAGAAGTACACAGCCACTATACCAGACTAGTGGTTTGCTAGGTGACTCAGTGTTCGCACTTTCTCTAGATATCTCTAGAACATTCTTCCGCAGTCTCTCTACATGTATATAAGAGGTGATGCCTCAGAGCAACCCTCAGCTTTCAGTCTCTTCGGAGTATAACCAGCTCTTAGCCAGTTATCTCGCTTTCACCACGATCTTACTAGTGTTCGCTTTCGATAAAGCGAACTGGGACTAGCAAGAGTTCAGCAAAGGTAGCTGAACAGAACGACCTTTAAGGCTTAGGTTTAAGGTCACACTCGAAAGCGTAACACTCCCCTGCACAATGCACATGACTCACCCGGAATGGCAAACAGCAACATCTATGTCAACAATGCGTGTCCTGTGTCTCTCCTCTTCACGGCAGGACACAATGGAGTGGGAGACAGGAGTGAGAGCGAGGAGGAGTGGGAGAAGGTGATGAGCACCCCAGTCTCCAATGACAACCCCTAAGCCCATGACCATGTATGTCACATACACCTCCCTGAAGCTCACCTTTGCTAAGACCATCTCCATTTGTGGCAGTGTCATCCCACTGACAATGTCCCTGCAACTCTCTTTCCCTTCCACTCTCCTCTCCCAACCAGCGACGAGCCCCACTGCCATGTACATCATACCCTACTCTTCCAGACTTTGCTTTACTAACATCCCAATGATCTGCGGCAGCATCGTCGCTCTGCCAGCAACGTCTTTGCAACCTTTGACCGTCTCCACCCCTCTTGCCCTTCCCATCCCATCCACAGTATTACCCAGACTCATCTCTGCACACAGCTATTACTGCGAGCTCATGTCTCGCTACTCTGGTTTCTACAACAACATCAATCCTGAGCCTGCCATCGCCACCCACACCTGCATCAAGACCCTCTACCCAGAGCAGCACCCCAGCCTCTATGGCTACAGTGTTCCCTCACATGATGCGTCTCCTTCCCCTCTTACTGACTTCACTGCACCCACTGCCTCCTCAACGAAGCCTGCTGCACCTTCCCTCTCCTTCATGCCCTCATCCACTCCAGCCATGGCACTGGTAGCGACCACTTCACAGCCAGTGACTTCAGCGGCACCATCTTCCAGCTTTGCCTTGTTATCGATGTCTCCTACAAGCAAGCCAGTTGCACCTGAAGCACCAAAGTTCAGTGATCCTGCTGCCATCGTTGCACCCATCCCTGTTTTCACTGATAATGACCTCTCCGCCCTCTGCTCCTTCCAAGCAGAGTGTGAGCGAGTGCTTGTAGGTCAGTATGAGCATGAGGACTCATCATGTGGTGACGGCAAGCTCAAGTGACACCACAATGAGCTCCAGTATGAATACGTTGAACCTCCATGCAAGCACGCCAAGTGCAATGTCGAACACATCAAGCTCGACCCGCTCGATGACGTCCTCAACTGGCTTGAAGCACAAACTGACTATGTCGAGCCCATGTGACTTGCTGTGTCTGACCGTCCCTACCCACTCTTCCATGCCTGCGACATCACACATAGTGTTGCAGGGTCCAGTTGTAGGACTGGTCAAGGACCACAAAATAACCGGACTATAACCCAAGATAACTGGACCATAATTGCAAATAATCTGGTCCAGTTAGCAGTTATGGTCCAGTTATTTTAGCCAGGTGTCCATTGATAACTGGTCACGACTGGTCTGAACCAGTCAATAACTGGTAGCCTTAATACCCTCATATTGTAGCCACTGACTGTGGGATTCTATTGGTATAGTACACTATGTGTTTTCAATTAAAAGTGAGTGTGCTAGAATCAAAATAAACTTGCCCAAATCAGGAAGTATAGGCAGTCTTTTGGTGTCTGCATGGTGCCTCCGAGCATCTAATCTATTATTTTGGGCATCTGGCACTTGGGAGTCCAAAAGACAGCCCATATTTCCTGATATGGGCAAGTTTATTTCACTTCTAGCACATATGTTTTTCATTAAAAACATATAGTGTGACATACATTGGGTTCCCACATTCCATGGCTACAATTATGAGATTGTCATTTATTTGTTTGAGTTCCCACAAGAAACTGATCAAGGACTGGTCTTAACTGGGAACTGGACCATGGTTTAGTTCAGTTGCTAAATAATCGGTCAATTGGTCCGGTCCTCAGAACTCCAGCCGTCCAGCTCTGGTTACGACGGTCCTGGTTATTCTCCAGAAGGTCAAAAAACCGAACTTGACTGGACCCTGCAACACTAATTACACATGACCAAGCACGTGACATACTCTGTCTCCCGCATGCATATAACTTTGGGCAAGACATCATCAATCCTCTCCCACCACTTTTGCTCTCTTTTTACACCACCCCCTCTGTGACTTCATTCCCTCAGGACACTCAACTAAGTAATGACAATGATGACAATGATGATGTCATTGTGTCTATACCACTGACTCCCATCTTCAACATTGCCGACTTCCCCTTGCCTCTGTCACCTGAGCACATGACTTTGCAACCAGTCACACCTACTATGACCCCCTTCTTGTCCCCGGACATTGGCCCCTTTGGAGCAGTGCAGCGCTGCAAATATGAACGTCTCTTCGATGATGGTGAAGTCTGGGAGTTTGTCGAGAATGTCCTGCTCGAGGCCATGCAAGACACCACCTCCGAGTTATGTGATTTTTTTCGTAACAAGTTTGCTGTATTTTGCAACTAAGGTGTGTCACTCATCCATGATACTGCTGATCATTCTGACTCATGATGCATAACAACCCATAGCCTTGTACCTGAACCCACTGCGACACACCTACGTTTCTTCTTGTACATACCACATCCATCTTGGGCACCCCGTCTATCACCTCCATACATACTTGATCACGTCTCCATTCTTCTTGTACTCCATCTTGACCACATACATGTCACCATCCTCTCATACTGCATCTTCATAGCCCTACATCATCTCTCGAATGTATCATACTGTCATCATCATCTGCACCTTGTAGCTCATACATACCATTTGAACTCTGTACATTCTTGCATATCACATACACCCTGTATTCATACTGTTGCACATGGAAGTAATCTCATGTTGTCAGCATGCACCGTCACAATGACAGTGTTACATAATCTTTTATATCATCATCAACACATCACTCAATATATGACTATTCTGTCCGCCCTCTATGTTTCTTGGCCTTTTCTTGCCGCTGAGGACAGCATCTTTTTTGGTGAGGGATGGGAGGACCGACGTTCTCAGATCACATGCAACCCAAACCTGATCAAGTCGGAGTTGATGAAGGGCCATGTCTATCACTGTTCTGTGCAGTGATCGAGCCTGCGGACGAGCCATGTCAGGACACACAAGTCCATATAGCCTACAAGCAAGTCAATAAGAAAGTCAAGCCAGTCACAGGTATGATGCCAGAGGAAGCCCATGTCATACAACAGTTTCCAGAGAATCCACTAGCATCACTTTCCCCACTGTCCCCCATTATTCCCAACTTTGTTCCAACAGCAAAGTTAATGGCCAAGTGTATGGAGATAATAAATATCAATCCTAATGGACCGAAGACCATCTACCCTGACAAGGATGGGAAACCAGAGACACTGAAAGAGAATCCTGGCATCTGCAGATTTATATGGGAATATGCATGTGATGTACATTGCATCATGCACTAACTCAGTCATAGTGGAGCTACCATATCAGCAAAGAAGTTGCAAATGTGCCGAGCAGAGGTTATCATTGTTGGGCAAAAATGCAGTAAGGAAGGAAGGACACCTGAGGACGTCAAAATTGAGAAGATACTGAATTGGCCCCCCTTACACACTGTGAAGGAAGTCCGAGGCTTTCTTGGACTTTGTGGGACTGTTTGGATATGGATCAAGGGTTACTCAGAAATTACACGACCACTTACAGAACTGGTCTGCAAGGACGTGGAGTTCATATAGGATGAAAGACGCGAGGAGGCATTTCAGACCCTCAAAACCCTTATCTCATCTGCACCTGCCTTACACCCCATTGACTATGCATCTGACCGACCTGTCTACATGTCAGTCAACTCCAGCAACATTGTGATAGGCTTTATTCTATCTCAGGATGATGAAGATGGAAAATGGAGACCTGCACGTTATGGATCACTACCATTTAATGATAGAGAAGCACAATATAGTCAACCAAAACTCGAACTCTTTGAATGCTTCTGAGCCTTGCGGCACTGGAGACTCTATCTCATTGGCATCAAATGGTTGATACTCGAGGTTGATGCAAAGACATGCTCAATAACCCTGACCTTCAGCCTAATGTGACCCTCAATTGCTGGATACAAGGGATACTCCTCTTCAACTTTGAGTTATGACATGTCCCTGCAGACAAGCACTGAGGACCCGATGCCTTATCCTGCAGACAACCTACTCCAGGAAATTGAGCAGTGGTTGGATGATACCACTTTCTTCACTACCATTCTGCCTGAGACTACTTACATCTGGGACCTACCTTCATATCAGGCAAAGTCAGACAGCCAGAAGGAAGTCCTTATGTACATACATCATTTCCTAAAGACCCTCAAAACCACACCTCCCAAGTGAAGAAACAATTTATACAGCAAGCCTTTGATTTCTATATGGAAGATGGAAAGATGTTTGAGAAACGTGAAAGTGGATACCCTCTATTGGTAGTGCTGAGCCCCGGACCGAGATATCAGATCTTGAAATATACACATGAACACCTAGGACATTGTGAAGTATATGAAGTCTTTTATCACCTTCGGGAATGTTTTTATTGGCTGTGGATGTTCCAGAATGTCAAGCATCATGTCAGCTTATGTCAAATCTGGAGCACCAAGAAGTTTGAGGTCTCACCCACTATCCATACACCCATCACTTTTCTCACTCAGCATTACGTGAATGTCATGTTCATGCCAAAGGCTGGAGGATACCGGTATCTGGTCGCAGCATGTGATGATCTCTCCCATACTGCAAAGGGACATGCCTTGAAGAAATTGGCATTAAAAAATATTGCAAAGTTTCTATGGGAGCAAATCATATGCCAGTATGGACACATTGCAGAGATCATTACTGACAATGGTTCAGAATTTATGGGAGTGACAAAAAGGCTACTCAGGTGGTAAGGCTGAGCACAGCTCAATCTGCAGGTGACCTGGAGCTGAACCCGCAGCTCATGAGCTCTGATCTGAAGCTGTGCAAATCTGAGCTGCCAATTGATTTGAATCTGCAGATTCAGATCACTGCAGCTCCAGATCACGTAACAACCAGATGCTCAACTGGCTTTAGCCCGTTCTACTTACTCCATGGCATGTATCCAATCCTACCTTTTGATCTTATTGAGGCCACATTCATGAGAAGCCATTACCGGGCTGGGATCTCATCAGCTGACCTACTAGCACTGAGAATGCGGCAGCTCGATAAATAACCAGATGACTTGAACAGGGCAAGTGACACAATCATGAGGTCACAACTTATCTCTAAGGCACAGTTCGAGAAACAATTCCACCACAGACTTCAGAGACTTCATATCAAATTAGGAGCATTGGTTTTGGTTTGAAAGTCTGCACAAGATGCTGGACTAGAGAACAAGTATACTTCACAGTACTCCAGCCCATATATTGTCCACCAGCAAACCTGGAATGGAGCCTACATCTTGAAGGAATTGGATGGCACATTCATGCAACAAGGATTTGCAGCCTTTAGACTTCTACCTTATACACCAAGGGTGCCAGGGAACCTTTCTGATGAGACAAGTGAAACAGAATCAGATCCAGAGATAGACACAGATGATACTGAGGCAAACACAAGCATGATCTCAGATTCAGAGAATTCCAAAGATGAATGGCTTCCATAGGTGCGTAGAAATGAAGGACCTGGATCCCAAGAAATCTCCCCCACTCACCCTCACCACAACTGCCAGTGCACCACCCATTTGACACAATCTTCCCCTCATTGCTATGTACAAATTTACCTTCTCATCTACCAATCAAACATTCCACACCAGCGCTGATGGCCCCTTTGATACTCCCCTTCCTCAATATCCCCCTGTTGAGACTTTGAGCTTGGCAAACCAGCAAAGATTTATTGCTACCCCCATTGACCACATGGGTATCCAAAATCCCTCTTTATGGCTCCTTGACCTGGAAGGGTCTACACAAATCTCTCCCTACTCCATGTTTAATTTCAAAGATCCCATGCATGCCTTTGGCAATTACCCTGGGATTATGATTTTTATGGGCATCTGCAACATACTCCAGACTGACAACACCACAACTGCTCAGTTCCACGCTTGGCATGTGACACGTCCGGACCTCCCCCACCCCAGTGATTGAATTGCCCTGCAAGCATGCCTGGTGGACATGCCTACTAGCAGGGTCACTGAAGTGTTGTTCCGAGCCGAGGCTCGAGGTTGGCTCCCAGTCAATGCTATTTGACACCTTCTACGTGACTGTACCATGTGAGTATCTATATTCCTCTGCAATGGGTATGTTGCATTTCAGATTGTGGGGTGGGTGTTGCACATGAAGTATGATTGACACCAAGTTACAGTGTGATGCGGATGTTCAGAAATGAGGAGGACACCCAACCTTGCATCCAGAACATGGTCATGAATGGGAATCAGCCAGTTCTTGTACCTGATGATTGAGATGGAGATGTCCCTCCCCTTACTATTTCCCCCACTTCTGCCTCTATTCCCCCCACTTCTGCCTATATTTCCAACTTCTCTGACGTACACTTTAAGCTCTACATGCAAGGACCCTTCAATGAGGATGTCACCTCAGATGAAGTTTTGCTCATTTTGGATCTCTTCTACTCTCCTCCCAGTCAGCCTGTTGTTGATCATGGCCCTGCATGGCCTGAAACAGCATTCAGTATCCTCCCCTTTGACAAGACCATGTCTCTTCCATTAGAAGGTACAACTACAACTTTGTGCAGCAATGCTCTCAGTGAGAGTGACACCCTTCGCTCAGGTGAATCTGAGCAGAGCAGGAAGTGTACCTGTTGTGGGGGCATGACCAACTGTACAATTTTGATGATCAGGAGATTTGGGCTGACAACCTCTCCAATTTAGTCATTGATGGTCATCAGTATGCAACCCCAGTATGAGGACGACAAGGAAGACTGGCTATTGGAAATCCCCCTCAATGATGAGAAGGATGATGAGGTTGAGGACTAGGAGCTAGTGAATGACAACCTCTTTGCAAACTATCTTGTCACTCGAACACATCTGCATGTTTTCTTGGATACCTGAAGGTATACTCACTGTATCTTGATCACAATTGGACTTGCATGCCCCTATTGTCCATGAACTATTGTTCAGACTCATATTGTCCCTATTCAACTATTGTCCTTGGGTATTATTATCTAGTCCCATTGTCCTTGAGAAATTTCTCAGGCACTATTGTACTATTCCCTTTATTTTCCCACTCTATTGTCTACAGTCTTATTGTCTGAGCCTTATTATTCCCTTCCCCTTATTGTCTTCATGTTATTATCCTAAGCTCTATTATTCTGTCTCTATTGTCCTTTCTCTATTGTCCTATACTTTATTATTCTGTTCCTATTGTTCCTTCTCTATTGTCCAGTCAGACACAATAGCTTAGATGATGTTTGACAATATTTGTAGAAATTCCCACAGAGACAATATATAAACCCCCATCCCTCAAGGGATGAGGGAGGAAGATTGTCTCCCCCCCATCTCTTCCCAGTCTGAAGTTGAGTGCTCTCTAAGTCATATGCATACGTCTACATTCACAAAGTGAGGCATCCTCAAGCAATCCACTTCGCATTGTCAAGTCATATTCAAGTTGTCATACACCTACAATAGGTCTACTATTAGTTCCAACAGGAACTATCAAGTCACAGTCAAGTCATCATACAAGACCTACGATAGGTCTACTATTAGTCTCAACGGGAACTATCATCAAGTATTATCTGGTCATCTCTTTTGGGATATTTCCTAACACTACCCCAAACAACTGAGGTACCATTTGATCTCGCTCAGATCCGATAGCTGCAGATGAAGGTTGTTTCATACAATCAACTTTCATGCACATCAAATTGGAGCCCACCGTGAGGGGTAGTGCTTCAAGGGTTACCCATCCCGCATTATATTGTCCAACTTGTTGCAGGACCCATCGAGTTGAGTGGGTCAATCAAGTCAACTTTTCGTCCAACCTCATCAACTCTATCAACCCCCTCCACAGTCACCTCATCCAGTATATCCTCAGGGCTACTTAGTCCTTCACTCTCATCAAGTCCTCTTCATACCAGTCCAGTACAACCTTCTACAAACCCATCCAGTATTTCTACCAATACTTCCCAAAGTCACTCCATCCCACTTTCTACCTAGGCCCCCATCATGAGTTCTACTAATATATCTACAGGTCTCCCTATGAAAGGTGGCAAAGGCCCACTTAGAACTTTCAAAGGAGATTCTCTCAAGGTCACTGAATTTATCAAAAATTTGGAACAAACAATCAAGGCTTGCAACTTGTCTACAGATGAAGAGAAGATTCACGCTCTCAAACGGTATAGTAGCAGCTCTGTGCGAGCTGTCCTGGAGGCTGTCTTTTCTACAAATGCAAAGTGGACTGATGTTTTGACAGAGTTTAAATGTTTATATGATGCAGACAGATACGAGAAGTGATATAATCCCAAATCAGAGAGGTTGTCAGCCCAAATCTCCTGATCATCAAAATTGTACAGTTGGTCATGCCCCCACAACAGGTACACTTCCTGCTCTGCTCAGATTCACCCAAGCGAAGAGTGTCACTCTCACTGAGAGCATTGCTGCACAAAGTTGTAGTTGTACCTTCTAATGGAAGAGACATGGTCTTGTCAAAGGGGAGGATGCCGAATGCTGTGTCAGGCTGTGCAGGGCCATGATCAACAACAGGCTGATCGGGGGTAGAGTAGAAGAGATCCAAAATGAGCAAAACTTCATCTGAGGTGACATCCTCATCAGAGGGTCCTTGTATGTAGAGTTTGAAGTGTATATCAGAGAAGTCAGAAACAGAGGCAGGAGTGGGGGGAAATAGTAGGGGGAGGGACGTCTTCATCTTGATTGTCAGGTATGAGAACTGGCTGATTGCCATTTGTGATCATGTTTTGGATGCTGGGTGTCCTCCTCGTTTCCGAACATCCATACCACACTGTAACTTGGTGTCAATCATACTTTGTGTGTGACTGCTGTGAGTGCTGATTTCTGTTGTGTAGTACATGGAGGCTCTTTGACCTCATTGTGTCTGAATGGGCTGCGTATCTTGCCATGCTTGTGCTCCATTTAGGCTGTGTGGGATACCAGTTCATCTACATGTGTTTGAGCATACTTGGTGGGAAGTAGGCCATTGCTGGCAGGGACGATCAATGAGGAACTTTGGGGAATCTTCAGTCACAGTTACAAACTTAAATAGCAATAACTTATACATGTTTCTCTTTGCGTGATTACATCCTAGTATAAATGATCAATTTCATATCATACTCGTCAATTGTTTGTAGTTTTTTTGGTGCAAAGTTGACAATATTGTCATAATATATAACTTGGTCCTTATATTTAGCACCATCATAAAACCACACTCCACCAGCTTTATCCATAAATCTGCAGGCAAAGTGCTTACCTGTGTTGTCATTCTTATGATATACAATGCCACAGACCCTATACATCTTGTCAATATTCTGAACTATAATCTGGTTATCTACTATTATTTTGACATCATGAGTGATAAAACCAATAAAGTATGGAGCTGAATGATATTGGCTATGTACTACACTTGGGGCAGTTTATCTGAGTTTTTTGAGTCTGCAGAGCATTCAACCACTGACTAGTTGACTTACCTCAATGGCTACCCAGCTTTGACGGATTATTTTTCCATAGAGTCTCGTCACACATTTAAACAGCCCCATTCTCAGCTATAGGTTGTCCATCATATCCACATGCTTTACACTTGTATAGCTTGTCTAGGGCTGGGTCATCAACAGCAATGATATTACGAGCTACAGTGTGCAAGTCTGTATAGGTTGAGCAATTCTGCATCAATACAACTGAGCATATTCCAAATGTGATCTCGTACTTCAGGCAGGGTTGTGGTTGAGTTTCTCAAAATTACTTGGTAGAACTTCACTCCTGCTTGACCTAAAAGCTCACTTGTTTAAAATATATCAGTATTCCAGGTCAGATTGCACTCAGTATATACTGAGAGAGAAATAGTCAGCAAGCTATCATAGGCACAACTCCGCTTTACAGAGTCCCAAGGAAATCCAAGAAATTTCTTACTTCCTTTAGGAGGTAAACTTGCTTTGATGCATTTGTTTACTTTTTGCAGTGCAATCTCAGACTCCATGTCATCTGCCTCATCTTGTTTCTGTTGTCTCCTCTAGTAATATAATTATTGAGACTGTTCAATGCTTGAGTACCCCTAGCTGGGACAAACCCAGTTGTGTCTTTCTTGGTTTTTTTGCTTCATTATTTTATGTGTTTAGCTTATCTCCAATCATTTTTGCCTCAGGATTACTGACCTCAAACTCTTTGTGCATGAAGTAATCCTTGTTTACGGGTTTGACAACATTAGGCTCAGTATTTAATTCAAGCAGAGGCAGAGCGGTCTCTTTTCTTTGGCTTGTCTCTACATCTCGAGCATCTAAAATTGCCTGACGCATACCATTTAGCTTGGCCTTCCACTCTGCAGGAGTACACTCATATCGTCTGGAGCGATATGTTCAGTTGCAATGCTTGAACTGCCTTGACTTTTAGATATAAGAGGGTCTAACCGTCCAGATGCCTTCATAACATTCTCTGCAGTTAGCATATGCGACTGATGTAATATTTCTCCATCACTAACTTGGTGTAAAGTAGGCCATTTCTGGCAGGGACAATTGATGAGAAAATGGGGGATCTCTTACTTTGTCTGTGATGCTGAGACATTGTTGTGTGATAAGGGTATAACACACAGAATTACGAACTGAGTGAGTTGAATTGACTGTTACAGTACTTGAGAGTGGGCATGGTCTGTGTGGTCCTGCGGGATCAGTCTTTGCAGTGGTTGAGTTTTGCTTGGGACCTAGTCTTTGGGAATACTTAGGCATGTTGTAATATGATAGCAATAGCAGACAATAATACGAGAACTTTCTAATTACACATAAGGTGGGACTGGGCTGAATCATGTCATTTGAATGAACAGAAACCAGAGACATTCAATGAGGATACACACCAGGGAGATGTGACAGAAAGTGGTATGATACATGTTCAAATTCTAACATCCCTACTCAGAGTTGGTCCTTGATATGGTCCAAAGCAAGAACACGTATGCCATGCACGGCCATCACACCCATCAGACTACGACAGATAGGGCACTGGAACTACTGGTCTGGGGCAATGGAACCACAATTGGCCTCCTGCGTGTCTGACCACTCATAGTACAGTGAGAACTTACATGCACGAGATCATTCGCTCCCCCAGACAGATGGGACATTCCATCTCATGTCACTGTCCTAAATGAACAAATAGTTTAGTGATGGACAAAAAGTGTGCAGAGAAAGCTCATCGCTTACCCGCTGTTGATGGAGATGCTGAGGAGGGTCAGTAACCTCGCAAATACAATAAAGGGAAAGACCACTCACACTGACTTCCACGTGGTCTCGCACATCTTCTGATCGAGCTGCTGCTGTGCAGTGTGGAGCTCATCCTGAAGCTTCTCATGCTCGAACCCATGCTCAAACGTGCAGGTTTGGAGGACCACATAGCCAGCTTGTGTGCCGAGGGCAGTCGCATGCTCTCATCAATCATGCATACCATGCAGTCAACCTGGTGGAACATGTCATTGAGAAGAACGCTAGTATTGGAGTGAGCCTTGTGCAACTCCTCCAGCTGAGCTTGCATCTTTGCGTGAGCCTTCAGGCTGCTTGGACACTGCGTCCTGGAGTGTGAGGATCTTAAGGTTGGCCTCGGCGAGTTCTATAGTGAGCGAGTGCTTCTTCTTCTGATGCAAAGTGTGATCCTCTCGGTGGGCCTGTTCCAACATATCCTCAATATGCTGACAAGACCAGTGTAAAGTGGACGTAGAAGGTGCTGCAGCACCCTCCAGAAGTTTGCGGAGTTCGGGATTATTACCGAGCTTAGCAGTTTGGTGAGATGACCACAGCACAGAGAACCACCAACCTTCTTACCAGGAACTTACCTCCTCAGGGGCGTAGTGATTCATAATGTCTGCGTATGTCTCGCTGCAAGCGGGCACGGGCAATGGGGATTGGGGTATGTGGCTCGAGGGCACCACCTTGACATTGCATTAGTATGATGTACAATAATACTCTAGGCCATGTATACACATTGATCAAAATGAAATGTTACCTCAGGGACTGCATCTACCTCACCAATGACAACCTTTTTTGACTTGTCCACCCGGATCGTGAAGCGGCGAGAGGGCATGGTTGGAGGCAGCAAAAATGTGTGACTAGTAGAAGTATAGCGAGCTGTAGAGTAACGTGTAGATGGAGTCAGACCTCTGCAGAATGTGAAACGCAGTTGCAGGAGGTATGTTGTTCATCAGCGGCAAAGCAGTTGGTGTAGGGAAGCAAGAGACAGAGCCCGTGTTAGGCAGCTGATGATGCTGCCGTTCTCCGCAATTTTTGGAGAATGTGCCTGGACCTGGACCATGGTCCACTCCGGGTCTACTCCATGATATTTGGAGATCTGCACCAGTTCTCAGCCTCTGACCACAATGACCATAACAACACTCCCTGCACAGACCTGCAACAGTGTATCACACTTGCAGTCTACCCCTTGTCAAGCCGACCAGTCTCTTCTCCTTGAATTTGACATGGACGGACAATCACAGGCAAACACGGTCAATGTTGGCCACCTGGTAATTATTCTCCTTCTGTTCTGCAAGTGAAGTAGTTACTATGTATTGTATGAAATGCTCACATGCACAATAAATATATCTGGAGCACAGGATACTCCGATCCCAGCACCCACATTTGACCCAGATATGGTGAGCAGGGAGTATGCACTCCCACAGGTAAGGGCAGCATCTATGTGAAGCATTTGAGCCCTCGTATTTAGAAATGATAAAGTAACAATTCTGATGCACTCTCTTAAGATACCTAACCCCGAAGATGACTCAGACAATGAAACTTTCCAGGCTCTCTGTCACATCCCGTGCCCAAGTCCGCCCTGCCGCCCCTCCGACACAACCCCGACCCGACTACCCCTGAACTCCGCCCCTTTCCCGGCTAATACTTCACCACCCCTGCTCCTTTCCCTCCTGCCTTATCCGGACTTCCGCCCAGACTCCGATCACCCCCGACCCCCGCTCTGTCATCTGATCATACTATGACATTTGTATCCGCCACCTATACTTACTAGTCCAGTTTATTTGCTTCCGCTCCGTCATCTCCGCAGTCCGCCGCCTGTCTCTACTCCTGTCGGACTCCTATCGGACATTCGGACTTTCATATATAAACCCTACCTTACAGTCGCATAGTTCTTCAGTTCTGATATCTCGTTTACCCTCTCGACTACTCAGCACTCAATCTATCTGACTTCTCTGCCAACCTCTGTCTGATCTCCGTCCGACCTTCCGACTGGACCTCCGACCTCTGACCTCCGACTTCTGTTCTCGTCTCTGTTCATAACTCTCTGCTTGACTCTCTTATTCGTAGCTTGCTCCGGTATAAACTCCGGAGCCTCTTGTCGGACTTCTGCAAATTGAAGACATCGACACTCTTCGGGCGTTGGTCAATAACTTCGCCAAAGTCTTCATTCCCACGCACCGTCGGACTTCGGACTTCGGACTTCCCTTCGGAGTTCGACTTGTGTGCATAGTCCTAACACTGACTTGTCAATGAATCGGCACACAAAATGCTTACCTGTCTCATCATCTTTGTGGTACACAATACCACAGACCCAATACATCTGATCTATGTCATGCAGGACAATTTGATTGTCTGAGTACCTTGACATCATGCGTGATAAATCTGATAAAATATGGTGCAGACTGATTATTCATAGTGTTTTTGCAGGCATCTTGTGCAGCTCGGGCAATTTATTGAGTCTTCAGTGCATTCATCCACTGACTAATTGATTTTCCTCTGTGGTTGCCCAGCTTTGCAGGGTTATTCTTCCATAGGTATTCTTTACACATCTAGATTGTGCCGTTATCAAAAGCAGGCTCCTCAGCATATCCACAAGCTCTACAAATATGCCATCTCTTCAGGGCTGGTTCATCTTGCGCTATCAGGTTATGGGCTAATGCATACAGATCTGTATAAGTTTTGCTATTTGGTCCCAATTCAAGATCAATACATCCAAGCATGTTTTGGATATGGTTTCTTCCCTCATACAAAGCTGTGGTTAATTTCTTGAGAACCACTTCCTTGAATTTTATTCCTGTTTGTCCAAGGAGCTCGCTGGCATTATACATTTCAGCATCCCACATTGCCTTTTGCTCCATATAAACTGAGAGAAGGATAGTCAATAGGCTATCGCGCAACTCCAGTTCATAGGGTCCCATGGGAATTCCAAGAATTTCTGACTTCCTTTTGGTGGTGTGCTTGCCTTGATACACTTGACTTGTTTTCTCTGAGAAACTTCTGCTCCTAGGTCATCATCATCATTTGGTTTGCGTTTGTCTCTTTTACTGATGGTGTAATTGTTCAGATTATCCAATGCCTGAGTACCTTGAGCTGTTACAAATCCAGAGGTATCTTTCTGGGCCTTCTTGGGTTCTCCGTTGTTCTTTTGTTTAGTACTCTTTTGACTATTGATCACAGTCCATGGATTATTGTTCATTTTGTCCTGTATGGGAAATGGATCATCTAAAGACCATTTGATAGCACTATGCATAACTGCAGGCATATATTTCTCACCTTTCCACTTACAGAAAGAATGTATCAGTTTGTTGCATGTAATCCCCACCACAGTAGGTGGCACTTGTCCTAGATACCTCAACCTAGTTATTTCATCAAGCAACTCCAACTCCCTGAATTCTTGTCTAAGACTTCCTGCAATGCCACCCGTCAATTTTGAGGGATTGAACAGCTGAACAAATGATTGTACTGGCTAATGTTGACCCTCGGAAAAGACAAGTATAGACTTTATCATAACTGGCAGGCCAATACAGAGAGAGAGCTTCCCAGGATGGTGTGTTGGCTGCAGTGCGCCTCAGAGCGATCACAATGGCCTATGTCGAGCTCTGTGAAGTCTAATATATTGACAAAAGCGAATCTACACACCTATGTCGAGCTCTGTGAAGTCTAAGGACTCCAGAGCTCGACACAGC